>NC_086449.1:477667032-478867032 GCF_028390025.1 Pseudophryne corroboree | reverse complement strand
AAATCAGTGCATCATTGCACAAGGGCCATGGTAAAAAAAATGGTGACTTCCTTCGAAGCAATTCCAGTCGGCAGATTTCATGCAAGAACTTTTCAGTGGGATCTGCTGGACAAATGGTCCGGATCGCATCTTCAGATGCATCAGCGGATAACCCTATATCCAAGGACAAGGGTGTCTCTCCTGTGGTGGTTACAGAGTGCTCATCTTCTAGAGGGCCGCAGATTCGGCATTCAGTTTTGGATGTTGGTGACCACGGAGGCCAGCCCGAGAGGCTGGGGAGCAGTCACACAAGGAAAAAATTTCCAGGGAGTGTGATCAAGTCTGGAGATTTTTCTCCACATAAATATACTGGAGCTAAGGGCAATTTACAATGCTCTAAGCTTAGCAAGACCTCTGCTTCAAGGTCAGCCGGTATTGATCCAGTGGGATAAAACATCACGGCAGTCGCCCACGTAAATAGACAGGGCGGCACAAGAAGCAGGAGGGCAGTGGCAAAAACTGCAAGGACTTTTCGCTGGGCGGAAAATCATGTGATAGCACTGTCAGCAGTGTTTCATTCCGGGAATGGAAACTGGGAAGCAGACTTCCTCAGTAGGCACGACCTCCACCCGGCAGAGTGGGAACTTCATGGGGAAGTTTTCCACATGATTGTAAACCGTTGGGAATTACCAAAGGTGGACATGATGGCGTCCCGTCTGAACAAAAAACGGGACAGGTATTGCGCCAGGTTAAGAGACCCTCAGGCAATAGCTGTGGACGTTCTGGTAACACCGTGGGTGTACCAGTCGGTGTATGTGTTCCATCCTCTGCTTTTCATACCTAAGGTACTGAGAATTATAAGACGTAGAGGAGTAAGAACTATACTCATGGCTCCGGATTGGCCAAGAAGGACTTGGTACCCGGAACTTCAAGAGATGCTCACAGAGGACTTATGGCCTCTGCCGCTAAGAAGGGACTTGTTTCAGCAAGTACCATGTCTGTTCCAAGACTTACCGCGGCTGCGTTTGACGGCATGGCGGTGGAACGCCGGATCCTAAGGGAAAAGGCATTCAGGAAGAGGTCATTCCTACCCTGGTCAAAGCCAGAAAGGAGGTGACCGCACAACATTATCACCACATGTGGCGAAAATATGTTGCGTGGTGTGAGGCCAGGAAGGCCCCACGAAGAAATTTCAACTCGGTCGATTCCTGCATTTCCTGCAAACAGGAGTGTCTATGGGCCTCAAATTGGGGTCCATTAAGGTTCAAATTTCGGCCCTGTCGATTTTTCTTCCAGAAAGAATTGGCTTCAGTTCCTGAAGTCCAGAAGTTTGTCAAGGGAGTATTGCATATACAACCCCCTTTTGTGCCTCCAGTGGCACTGTGGGATCTCAACGTAGTTCTGGGATTCCTCAAAACACATTGGTTTAAAACCAGTCAAATCTGTGGATTTGAAGCATCTCACATGAAAAGTGAACATGCTCTTGGACCTGGCCTGGACCAGGCGAGTGTCAAATTGGTGTTTTTTTTCTCAAAAAAGCCCATATCTGTTTGTCCATTCGGACAGGGCAGAGCTGCGGACTCGTCCCCAGTTCTCTCCCTAAGGTGGTGTCAGTGTTTCACCTGAACCAGCTTATTGTGGTGTCTTGCGCCTACTAGGGACTTGGAGGACTCCAAGTTGCTAGATGTGGTCAGGGCCCTGAAAATATAGGTTCCAGGACGGCTGGAGTCAGGAAAACTGACTTGCTGTTATCCTGTATGCACCCAACAAACTGGGTGCTCTTGCTTCTAAGCAGACTTTTGCTAGTTGGATGTGTAATACAATTCAGCTTGCACATTCTGTGGCAGGCCTGCCACAGCCAAAATATGTAAATGCCCATTCCACAAGGAAGGTGGGCTCATCTTGGGCGGCTGCCCGAGGGGTCTCGGCTTTACAACTTTGCCGAGCGGCTATTTAGTCAGGGGCAAACACGTTTGTAAAATCCTACAAATTTGATACCCTGGCTAAGGAGGACCTGGAGTTCTCTCATTCGGTGCTGCAGAGTCATCCGCACTCTCCCGCCCGTTTGGGAGCTTTGGTATAATCCCCATGGTCCTTTCAGGAACCCCAGCATCCACTAGGACGATAGAGAAAATAAGAATTTACTTACCGATAATTCTATTTCTCGGAGTCCGTAGTGGATGCTGGGCGCCCATCCCAAGTGCGGATTATCTGCATTACTTGTACATAGTTACAAAAATCGGGTTATTATTTGTTGTGAGCCATCTTTTCAGAGGCTCCGCTGTTATCATACTGTTAACTGGGTTCAGATCACAGGTTGTACAGTGTGACTGGTGTGGCTGGTATGAGTCTTACCCGGGATTCATAAATCCTTCCTTATTGTGTACGCTCGTCCGGGCACAGTACCTAACTGAGGCTTGGAGGAGGGTCATAGGGGGAGGAGCCAGTGCACACCACCTGATCCTAAAGCTTTACTTTTTGTGCCCTGTCTCCTGCGGAGCCGCTATTCCCCATGGTCCTTTCAGGAACCCCAGCATCCACTACGGACTCCGAGAAATAGAATTATCGGTAAGTAAATTCTTATTTTTGCTGGCCATTGCCTCTGCTAGAAGGGTTTCAGACTTGGGTGCCTTATCCTGTCAGTCACCCTTTCTGATTTTTCACCATGACTGTGCAGTTCTTAGAACTCGCCCTGGTTGTCTGCCTAAGGTGATGTCGTCTTTCCATCTTAACCAAGAGATTGTGGTTCCAGCTTTTATCTCTCCTGGTTTGTCCTCCAAAGAACGGTCTTTGGATGTGGTATGGGCTCTCCGTATATATGTGAAGAGAACCACCTCTCTTAGGAGATCTGATTCTCTCTTTGCCCTTTTTGGTTTTCACAAACGTGGCTGGCCTGCGAATAAGCAAACCTTGGCCAGATGGATTAGAATGGTGATTGCACAAGCTTATGCGCAGGCTGGACTTCCAGCTCCTGCTACTATCAAGGCCCATTCTACTCAGTCGGGCGGCCCACCATGGCGCGTACCTAGAACAATTGTGCAAGGCGGCTACGTGGTCCTCAGTGAACACGTTCATTAGGTTCTATGCCTTTGATACTTCGCCTCCCAGGATGTTTCCTTTGGACACCGGGTTCTTGTGCCCGCTACAGTGCGTCTCCTCCCTTGAGGAACTGCTTTAAGACATCCCGATGTTATTCCCTGTGGAATACCAGTGTACCCCGCTGCAGAAAAGGAGATTTCTGGTAAGACTTACCATTGTTAAATCTCTTTCTGCGAGGTACACTGGATTCCACAAGGTGCCCACCCTGATGCACCTAGCTTCTTTGGGTTTGTATGGCATTAGCCGCTAGTCCCTTCTCCTGTCGTGAGAATGTGGTTCTATGTGACTAACATCTACCGTCTCTTACCTGCTACTGCATTGGACTGGTTAACAAAACTGAGCTCCAGTGCCTGGAGGCGGGGATATAGAGGAGGTGGTGCAGTGCATCCTGAGAACAGTCAAAGCTTTAGCCTGTTGGTGCCTCAGATCAAGGTCCAACTTTACACCCCTATGTTATTCCCTGTGGAATCCAGTGTACCTCGCAGAAAGAGATTGAACAATGGTAAGTCTTACCATAAATCTCCTTTACTTTGACCATAAATAATTTGCAGTGTCTAAGGGTGTCCAGGGTGCCTAAGTAAGCATACAGTTTGGGAGACACTGCATATAGAGATAAATATATTCTTGACATTTTAATGCCACACTGAAATATCATACTGAATATCTGGAGAGAGGACAGCATTGTTGTTATAGTAGGCTAATGTACTTGTTTAATAACATGTTGGTTATCTTTACCATCCTGGAGGACGGGCAGTGAGAGCGCCAGTGAAGCGGCTCACCATGCTTAGCAAGCGGTCCCGGGGCGGTTACACGTGGCCCGTATCTGAGGAAAGTTTGCAGAGCGGCAGTTAACAGACGCTGAGAGGCACATTGTCAGCGCTTGAGAAAGGATTCTCACAGTGCACTCACTGAATGTTTATGAATGTATTAAAACCATAGAAATATATTCATCAGAGAGGCTATAAGCTTATTAAGCAGGTTATACATAAGTGAATGCGATCCAATTTTAACGTGCCTATATTATACCTACCCTTTGATTACAAAAAAAAGGGAAAAAAACTATGTGATTCAGTGTGATTAAATCCACCAAGTGCAGTGTCACAGGCTGTCCCGCAGGACACTAGCACGGTGAATTGGATATATTTAGATACTGGTGTCTCACAATACAAGTGCTTATGGTTTATGTATTATCAAAGGGTTAACTACACCTATCCTCTTAGAAAACTATGTGACCACTGTAAGATCAAAATAAAGCAACAGCACTTACATTGAAAGTACTGTTTATTATAATGGACTAGGACCAGGAGGTGTTAGTTATTTTTTTTCTCATTTTAACAAACTAATAAACATTGTATCTGTATGTAACATCTGAGCTCTAATTAAAGAGAGCTGTATTTTCCTGGGGAGAGGAGAAAGATGACTGGATTGATGAAACATTATAATTATATGAATAACAAACAATAGACATCAGTGGGGGCTATAATGCCTTTGGGGGTCATTCTGAGTTAATCTTCGAAGACATGCGGGAGGAGGCCCAGCACAAGGCTAGTCCACTCCGCATGTCAGTCCGATCGCTAGATAACGACGGCCTTCGGCCATGTGGCATGCGCTGGCGCACTGCGGCGCCGATGCATGCACAGTTCCGACCCGCTCGCTCGCTGCGAACAACTGCAGAATGCGATCGGGTCGGAATGACCCCCTTTATTGGGAGAGAAATCTTCATGAAAGAACTGAGCAGTCTGTCAAAGGAATTAGATATTAATTTTTGCACATTTTTTAAAAACTTTATGGTCACTCTTGCAATTTTAATTCCATTTCATAAATGGCTGAATAAAAATCGTTGTTATTTTAAATGATGATAAAGGATACATTTTAATAAAAATGTAAATATCAATTGTGAGGTTGTTAGTGCACTGTTTCTGTTTCTGTGTGTATTGGTTATTTCTTTACCATCCTGCTTAGGGGGTATCTAATTAGTAGCGATCCGTTTCAGCTGATAAAAACGGCCTGATATTGCTTGTTTTGACTGATGGTCATTATCACGGTATCCAATTAGAGGCCGTTTTTACGGACCCCGCGATCATGCGATAACACATGGGACCCGGGATAAGCTCCCGATTACATTTGTTATCATGGCTTCAGGGGCTACTTATCACGGATTATAGTGTTAACTCTAGGATTTTCTCTAACGTCCTAGTGGATGCTGGGGACTCAGTAAGGACCATGACGAATAGACGGGCTCCGCAGGAGACATGGGCACTTTAAGAAAGAATTTAGATTCTGGTGTGCTCTGGCTCCTCCCTCTATGTCCTTCCTCCAGACCTCAGTTTGAATCTGTGCCCGGACGAGCTGGGTGCATGTTCAGTGAGCTCTCCTGAGCTTGCTATAAGAAAGTATTTTGTTAGGTTTTTTTATTTTCAGGGAGCTCTGCTGGCAACAGACTCCCTGCATCGTGGGACTGAGGGGAGAGAAGCAGCCCTACTCTCTGCAGATAGGTCCTGCTTCTTAGGCTACTGGACACCATTAGCTCCAGAGGGATCGTACACAGGATCTCACCCTCGTCGTCCGATCCCGGAGCCGCGCCGCCGTCCCCCTCGCAGAGCCGGAAGACAGAAGCCAGGTGAAAGAAGCAAAAAGACTTCGAAATCGGCGGCAGAAGACTCCAGTCTTCATATGAGGTAGCGCACAGCACTGCAGCTGTGCGCCATTGCTCCCACACTACACCCACATACTCCGGTCACTGTAAGGGTGCAGGGCGCAGGGGGGCGCCCTGGGCAGCAATTGGAGACCTCTTTGGCAAAAGTTTGCATATATACAGTTGGGCACTGTATATATGTATGAGCCCCCGCCAAAAATTGTACATGAAAGCGGGACAGAAGCCCGCCATCGAGGGGGCGGGGTTTCTTCCTCAGCACTCACCAGCGCCATGTTTTTTCTCCATAGCACTGCTGAGAGGAAGCTCCCCAGTCTCTCCCCTGCAGTTACACGGTAGAAGAGGGTAAAAAGAGAGGGGGGGCACATAATTAGGCGCAAAAATCAATATAAACAGCAGCTACTGGGTTAACATTAAGTTACTGTGTTATTCCTGGGTTAATAGCGCTGGGGTGTGTGCTGGCATACTCTCTCTGTCTCTCCAAAGGGCCTTATGGGGGAATTGTCTTCAGATGAGCATTCCCTGAGTGTGTGGTGTGTCGGTACGTGTGTGTCGACATGTCTGAGGTAAAACGCTCCCCTAAGGAGGAGATGGAGCAAATATGTGTGTGAGAGGGTGTCTCCGTCGACAACGCCGACACCTGTTTGGATATGTGTAATTAAGTGCTAAGGTGAATTTATTGCACAAAAGATTAGAGAACAGACAGGGAATCTATCCATGTCTGTCCCTATGTCGCAGAGACCTTCAGAGTCTCTCAATGATCACTATCCAAAATAATAGACACTGATATCGACACGGAGTCTGACTCCAGTGTCGACTACGATAATGCAAAGTTACAGCCAAAATGGCAGAAAAGTATTCAATATATGATTATTGTAATAAAAGATGATTTGCATATCACTGATGACTCATCTGTCCCTGACACAAGGGTACACATGTTTAAGGGGAAGAAAGCTGAGGTAAATCTCCCTCCTCTCATGATGAAAGAGAGCGGGAATCTCCAGACAAGAGACTGCAGTTTCCCACAAAGAATTCTCAGGGAGAATCCTTTCCCCACTAGGGCCAGGATACGATGGGAATCTTCCCCTGGGGTGTCACGTTTGCCCAAAAGGTAGCCCTGACGTAACAGCTATTCTCAGGGATCCTGCAGATAGCGTGCACATTTTGGTACACCACTCAGACCGGCGATTGTGTCGGCATGGGTTTATAGCGCTGTGGCAGCGTGGACAGGTACCTTATCAGCAGAGATTGAGACCCTAGTATGTGTGTGTGTATATGTGTATATATATATATATATATATATACATATATATATATATATATATATATATATATATATATATATATATATATATATATACAGGTTGAGTATCCCATATCCAAATATCCTAAATACTTAATATTCCGAAATACGGACTTTTTTGAGTGAGAGTGAGATAGTGAAACTTTTGTTTTTTGATGGCTCAATGTACACAAACTTTGTTTATTACACACAGTTATTAAAAATATTGTATTAAATGACCTTCAGACTCTGTATATAAGGTGTATATGAAACATAAATGAATTGTGTGAATGTAGACACACTTTGTTTAATGCACAAAGTTATAAAAAATATTGGCTAAAATGACCTTCAGGTTGTGTGTATAGAGTGTATATGAAACATAAATGCATCCTGTGCTTAGACTTAGGTCCCATCACCATGATATCTCATTATGGTATGCAATTATTCCAAAATACGGAAAAATCCTATATCCAAAATACCTCTGGTCCCAAGCATTTTGGATAAGGGATACTCAACCTGTATATATATATGTATATATAGAGATATATATATTTGCAAAAAAGGAAAAAAATAGCGCCACTTGTGGTATGTAAACCTTCACAATTGTGTATAGTATATGTCCAAAAAAATACACTCCCTTGGTACAAAGGGTGTCAGCAGGCCCCTAAATAAAAACAGCAGTGGTAAGCTGCTGTAAAAAATGTTGTAGAAACCAAGAATATGGGCACAAGCGACCAATGGTCTATGATCTTTCCCAGATCAACCTCCTGAACCTAAGATAAGCACTTTTTACACATTTACTACAAATTGATGTGTACCTTGTACTTTTAGATAATTCACCTTTTTTATATGTTCGTGTATTTTTATGCATTTTTTATGAATTCTTATGCTTAAGCATTTTTTTACCAAAGGATATCAGTGTTTTTACTCGTGTAAAATAAATATGCTCTTTTTTATATAAAAATTATTTTACGTTCCTTTACTACAGACACCATTGGCCGCTTGTGCCCATATTCTTGGTTTCTACAGAGATATATATATATTAAAGATGCTGTCTTAAGAGATTTTTATATATATATATATATATATATATATATATATATATAAAACATGCCCAAAGAGACATGAGTCTACTGGGTCCTAGAGTCAAAGCTATGTCGATTTCTGCTTGACGTGTCCTGTAGAATATGCAATGGACAGATGATGCCGACTTAAGAGGCATATGGAAGGCTGAGGATTGTGTGGAGAAAGGTTCTCGGACCTGGTCTCCACAGCTATAGCTGGTAATTCTGATATTTTGCCTTATATTCCTGCACAGCCTAGGAAAGCACGACATTATCAAATGCAGCCTTTCGAACAAAGAAACAAGAAAGTCCGAGGTGCGTCCTTTCTTGTCAGAGGCGGGGGCAGAGGAAAGAAGCTGCACAACACAGCTAGTTCTCAGGAACAGAAGTCCTCCCCGGCCTCTACAAATCCACTGCATGTCGCTGGGGCTCCACAGGCGGAGCTAGGCCCGGTGGGGGCACGCCTTCGTAAGTTCAGCCACAAGTGGGTTCACTCCCTGTTAGATCCCTGGGCAATAGATATTGTGTCTCAGGGATACAAGGTGGACTTTGAGGAGATGCCCCCTCACCGACGGCCCTGCCGGCTTTTCCCCACGAGAGGGAAACAGTGTTAACTGCAATTCACAAATTGTATCTTCAACAGGTGGTGGTCAAGGTTCCCCTCCTTCAACAAGGAGGGGGTTATTATTCGACCATGTTGTAGTCCCGAAACCAGATGGTTCGGTCAGACCCATATTGAATTTAAATCCCTGAACATATACCTGAAAAGGTTCAAGTTAAAGATGGAATCGCTAAGAGCGGTCATTGCAAGCCTGAAAGGGGGAGATTTTATGGTGACTCTGGACAGAAAGGATGCATACCTTCATGTCCCCATTTATCCACCTCATCAGGCGTACCTCAGAATTGCGGTACGGGATTGTCATTACCAATTTCAGACGTTGCCGTGCAGAAGCAAGGTGTCACTATTATCATGTACTTGGTCGATCTCCTCATAAAAGCGAGATCAAGAGAGCAGTTGCTGAACAGCGTATCACTTTCTCTGGAAGTGTAACTGCAACACGGCTGGATTCTATATATTCCAAAGTCGCAGTTGGTTCCTACAGCTCATCTGCCTCTCCTAGGCATGATCCTAGACACAGACCAGAAAAGGGTTTATCTCCCGATAGAGAGAGCTCAGGAGCTCATGACACTGTTCAGGAATCTATTAAAACCAAAACAGGTGTCAGTGCATCACTGCACTCGAGTCCTGGGAAGGATGGATGCATCATACAAGGCCATTCCCTTCGGCAGGTTCCATGCGAGGACCTTCCAATGGGACTTACTGGACAAGTGGTCCGGATCACATCTTCAGATGCATCGGTTAATCACCCTATCCCCCAGGGCCAGGGTGTCTCTCCTGTGGTGGCTGCAGAGTGCTCACCTTCTCGAAGGTCGCAGATTCGGCATTCAGGACTGGGTCCTGGTGACCACGGATGCAAGCCTCCGAGGGTGGGGGGCAGTCACACAGGGAAGAAATTCCATGGGCTGTGGTCAAGTCAGGAGACTGCCTTCACATCAACATCCTGGAACTAAGGGCCATATACAATGCACTACGTCAAGCGGAGTCCCTGCTTCGCGACCAACCGGTTCTGATTCAGTCAGACAACATCACCGCAGTGGCTCATGTAAACCGCCAAGGCGGCACAAGGAGCAGGGTGGCGATGGTAGAAGCCACCAGAATTCTTCGCTGTGCGGAGAATCACGTAAGCGCACTGTCAGCAGTGTTCATTCCAGGAGTGGACAACTGGGAAGCAGACTTCCTCAGCAGGCACGACCTCCACCCGGGAGAGTGGGGACTTCATCAAGAAGTCTTCACGCAGATTGCAAGTCGGTGGGAACTGCCACAGGTGGACATGATGGCATCCCGCCTCAACAAAAAGCTGCAGGGATATTGCGCCAGGTCAAGAGACCCTCAGGCGATAGCTGTGGACGCACTGGTGACACCGTGGGTGTTCCAGTCGGTCTATGTATTTCCTCTTCTTCCTCTCATACCCAAGGTGCTGAGAATCATAAGGAAAAGAGGAGTGAGAACGCGGCTGCGTTTGACAGCATGGCGGTTGAACGCCGGATCCTAGCAGAAAAAGGCATTCCGGATGAGGTCATTCCTATGCTGATAGAGGCTGGGAAGGATGTGACGGCTCAACATTATCACCGTATATGGCGAAAATATGTGGCTTGGTCTGAGGCCAGGAATGCCCCTACGGAGGAATTCCAGCTGGGCCGTTTCCTTCACTTCCTACAGTCGGGAGTGACTTTGGGCTTTAAATTGGGTTCCATTAAGGTTCAGATTTTGGCCTTATCCATTTTCTTTCAAAAAGAACTGGCTTCTCTGCCTGAAGTTCAGACGTTTGTACAGGGAGTGCTGCATATTTAGCCCCCTTTTGTGCCTCCAGTGGCACCTTGGGATCTTAACGTGGTGTTGAGTTTCCTGAAATCACACTGGTTTGAACCACTCAAAACGGTGGAAGTAAAATTTCTCACTTGGAAGGTGGTCATGCTATTAGCCTTGGCTTCGGCTAGGCGTGTGTCAGAATTGTCGGCTTTGTCACATAAAAGCCCTTATCTGGTTTTCCATGCGGATAGAGCAGAATTGCCGCCCACAATTTCTGCCGAAAGTGGTTTCATCCTTTCATATAAACCAACCTATTGTGGTGCCTGTGGCTACTACTGACTTGGAGGATTCCGAGTCACTGGATGTTGTCGGGGCTTTGAAGGTTTATGTAGCAAGAACGGCTAAGGTCAGGAAAACAGAATCTTTGTTTATCCTGTATGCTTCCAACAAGCTTGGGGCGCCTGCTTCAAAGCAAACTATTGCTCGCTGGATCTGTAACACGATTCAGCAGGCTCATTCTGCGGCTGGGTTGCCGCTACCTAAATCAGTTAAGGCCCATTCCACAAGGAAGGTGGGCTCTTCTTGGGCGGCTGCCTGAGGGGTCTCGGCGTTACAGCTTTGCCGAGCGGCTACTTGGTCAGGTTCAAACACCTTTGCAAAGTTCTACAAGTTTGATACCCTGGCTGAGGAGGACCTTGTGTTTGCTCATTCGGTGCTGCAGAGTCCCGCCCGTTTGGGAGCTTTGGTATAATCCCCATGGTCCTTACGGAGTCCCCAGCATCCACTAGGACGTTAGAGAAAATAAGATTTTACTTACCGATAAATCTATTTCTCGTAGTCCGTAGTGGATGCTGGGCGCCCGACCCAAGTGCGGACTTCTTCTGCAATGCTTGTATATAGTTATTGCTTAAATAAGGGTTATGTTATAGTTGCATCAGAGTTTATCTGATGCTCTGTGATTGTTCATACTGTTAACTGGGTAAAGTTATCACAAGTTATACGGGGTGATTGGTGTGGCTGGTATGAGTCTTACCCTGGATTCCCAAAATCCTTTCCTTGTACTGTCAGCTCTTCCAGGCACAGTTTCTCTAACTGAGGTCTGGAGGAGGGACATAGAGGGAGGAGCCAGAGCACACCAGAATCTAAATTCTTTCTTAAAGTGCCCATGTCTCCTGCGGAGCCCGTGTATTCCCCATGGTCCTTACGGAGTCCCCAACATCCACTACGGACTACGAGAAATAGATTTACCGGTAAGTAAAATCTTATTTTTTTAGGGCAGGGTGCTGAGCATTGAAGAGGGCACTGAGCATTGAAGAGGGCACATTTTTATTTTGAAGGGCACATTTTTGATGTGGCGCTTTGTGCACAAAGCATAGCGCATATGTTTATAGTTTTTGTACATACATTTTGCCCTTAGTAAATCATATATAAGACACCTAACATCTGTACTGAGAAACATACTGTGTATGTCCATTCTTCTATGTGTTATAAAACAGAAAAATTAAACAATGGGTTAAAATATATACAGGAAAAAAATAAGTCCGTTCTACTAGGGAAATACAGTAAGCAGTATTGCAGTATTACATGCTCACTGCTTACCCTGTTATTTCCCTCTTTATCAGAGTGCTGTGTTATTTACAGTGCCTCCTCTGCCATCCAGTTGGCTAAAGGATAGAAATTGTGTTCCAATTTCAGAGGTGGGCAAGGAGTAGAGTACTACATTGTAACATTCACTCTGACTGTTGCATTCTGTATACAAGGGGGCGATTTATGGTCCTGCAGGGTGCACTGAAAAAGGGCATGGTGCTTTTTCACATTTCAAAAATGGGCAGGGTGCTGCACCCTGCTGAAACAGCCTAGAAGGAACACTGCGGATTATGCTTCGGGTGCCTGAGACACCCGATGTATAATCCCTGATAAATGGCGGCATCGGGGGAAGGCAGCACCACATCACGGCTATTTAGCTCCTGGCGAACCTATTTGCAGCAGTAAATGACCGCTGCTAATAGGATACTCCCCTTACTTGGAAATGGGATGCAGTCAATTTACCGACAATCAAAATCCCGACGGTCAAAATACCGACATGGTCAAAATGGTAACATTTAAAATACAGACAAGGTCAAAATACCGACATTTATAATGTCGACAGGTCAAAAAGTTTTCCGTAATTTTTTTCAATGAAACCGTCTTGTTCATACTTTACCATCCCAGTGGACCTGGAGGGGGAATATAATAGCGTGCGGAGCGCAGTGAGGCACCGTGCCCGAAGCGCGAGCCATGCGAGGGGACACGGTACACTTTTATGGTGTTCATGTTGACCTATGTTGACATACATATCAAAAAAAATGAAAACGTGTCGGCTTTTTGACTTGTCGACATATTTTATGTTGGTATTTTGACCATGTCCGTTTTTTAAATGTCAGTATTTTGTCCATGTTGGGATTTTGACCTTGTCAGTATTTTGATCGTCGGTCTATTGTTGTCGGGATTTTGACCGTCGGGATTTTGATTGTAGGTATTCCATACTGATCCCTTGGAAACCAGTTCTGCTGTGCCACTGATAATGCTGATTTGATTACCTTACAACCTTCACAATAATGGGTAAGAGACACAGTACGCAATTGGCGTATGGGATACCGTAAAGGTACGCACTTAGCGTAGCATACGCTCGGCCGTGATCGAGACGCACATGCGGCACGCTCGCTCACAGCTTAATGCGTGGTGTCGAGCACGCTATAGGCGAGCGACTACCGTAATGCTACGCTACCAGCGTAGCGGACGCTCGAGACCACGAGGAGATCACGAGCGGCGCAGACGCTTACAAGATGACAATCGGTAAACCTTGAATGTAACACACAGAAAGGACACTCTTATGCTGTAAACCTTGTACTGAAACACTGTAGCGATATAACGCTGCTTAACCTGATTAACACTAAAGCTGTTTGAGCGATCGAGACGCTCCTATTACCCTCTGCAATGTAATGAACACACGATACCGTGCTAAGGTTCCAACACCTTTACTAACAAGCTTTTACGTTATATCGAAAAAGGTAAACAGTTCACAAGTCATACACTACAGACTAACATATAATTCTAACAGATTATCTAGACAGAAATATACAATAACGTTACAATCTTATACTATAACAGAGAGAGAGAGAGAGAATGTGGCCAATACAAACAAAGAGCGAGATGATTACAGAGAATTACTTACACACACTGGGAATGATCGCTGCGCAGCCTGGTACCAGCTCCGAGTTAGTCAATATGAAAACCGTTTGTGGAGTCAGAGAGCTGCCCAGGCTGGCTGATCTTATATACACTGAGTACAGTATACTACAAAGGGACCTATAATCTCATTGTTCATTGGACACAGGAATGTCTCCTCGCATCATAACAAAGGTCATAGGTTAGTTTGAACAGGTGGGCTGTGACTATATAAAACTGCTCAAGTGGGAGGGAATCTGAAGATTCCCGCCGCATGGGTAATGAATCGCAAATATATGAAATGTCCAGAATCTACTAATGGCCATAACTATACGCAGGAGCGATTAATCTTTACCTAACCAACACCGGATTGTTGCTATTAAAATGTTCTTTAGTTAGGTACCAGACACAGCTGTTCAAACCCTGTCTGACCCTTCGTACCATACAAAGAGGAATTCCTCTGTCCAGCGACCATTTACATTAAACAAACTTACAGTCATTATTAAGGGGAACATTATCTATAAAACATACTATTTGGTGTTATTATTTAACGATTGAGTCGCCCGTTAGACGCACACAAACTCTACCGTAAATGCACATACCACGCGCTCGAGCGCATGGCCGAGGCGCCATCACGCGGCTGCGTATATCCGCACGCACGGGAGAGAATGTGCACGTGCAGCAGGCCCGCGCATGAGGTGAATATATGGCAACGTGTAGCATGATATTTTTCTGACTTTGACAGTCCACCCTTTGGCAGTCATCAATAACTGCCACTTCCTGAAACAGTTCAAAAAGAGAAAAATATATGTCATGTAAATACATTTCTATGATTGGGTAAGGGAGAAGAGAGGAAGGTGGGAAAAAGGTATGACCTAGTGAGATAGTAGAAGCATGTGTGTATGAGTCCATGTTTGAGGGGTCATGTATCATCGTGCCGAACGTGTTTTAAATCAAGCTTCGAGGTATTGCGAAGTATACATTTGAATTCCTTCTTATCCCGTATTACAGGCCTGTGGATGGGCTGTCAAACTTTACCGAGCTCGTTTCGGCTTTTGGTTGCAACAAAATGGGGGAGCACATTTTAGTTGATGATACATGAATGGGGGGATATGTGAGTGCTGATATCTGTGCCTATGTTCCCTATCGACTATGTGTGTCTTTACCTGAAGGTTGTAGAAATGAAGATAAGAAGCAATTATGGTAAATGCAGTCATAAACTATGTGAGTTTAATATACATTTGCTGATTGAGGTCTTGTCTGATGTCTTGTCTCGATGTACATGTTGACTGTAGTCTCTTTGGGCTTTTGCTATAATGCGAGCAAAGCCGTTTCAATGTCCATAAAATTTTAAATCACTAAAGTTCTGGGCTAGCGTTTTCATTAAAGTCACTAGGGATATTGGGGGCCGGCAACATAGTCCATAAAAAAAATCTTTGTATAAATGTGGTCTTCAAATCCTTCTTCCAAGCGAGTCTTTGTACCTTGGAGAAAAACAAAGGAGAAACGGGTGAAAGAAACGGATCTTGGAATCACATTTTTATCACAGCGTGGTCTCAATGGTTGGGTCGTAAATCAAATCAATTTTGTTATGCGATACAGTCATTACTTCAGGCGGTACCTTTCCAATATAACATAATCCCTCTGAGTTTGGGGCAAGCCACTCATACGCCTTTCTCCCGCATATGAAATATGCATCATCGGGGAGAACATATGGGACTGAATATGTCAAAACCATGTTGCACATTTTCCATGTGAACTTTCCTAACCCTAATTCTCCCATCAGTCTAGTACACGTATCCGGTTGTATGATATGTGCACAGTATCCTGGTGATACTTCTCCAACTCTCATTGTCCTACTTCCTAGGGTATACCTATATCGGAAATATTTTCCACTGTGGCGTATGAGCTCTGTATCTGTAGGCATTCTATCGGCTCTTTGTGAAAAGGTCATGGTTTTGTTATTCCATGACACTTCCCAATTTCCCGGCTTTCGGGGATTGGAAATGTTAAAGCACACTAAGGACCTATCCACATGATATTGGTGGAGCTTCAAACTAGGAGGACTAGAGATATTAAACCTCTTGTCCACCGGCCTCCCACCACTTAGCTCAAGTACCTCTCCTACCGTTAAAGGGAATGGTACTAGTCCTGATTTGCTATGACCTTGAGGTACTTGAGAGCATACCCAACAGTCTGTCTGATTTAACACTTTACCCACTAAGGAGTGATAGTCACTCAATGGATGCCGGTCCATGTGGACATTAAAACTGGACTGACATTTCTTTATGCACCCGTGCTCAACTAAGTTATTACAATGCCTACAGATGCAATTTTCTTCAGCTAACAATCCTTCACAATGTCTATAAATAACATGGCTGCTAGATCGTTTTCTGGTACTCGCCTTTGCGTGGTGATTGTGTTGCTATTGGAAATTTACACCTCCGTCTCAGTCATCAGAAACCCATTCTGGATCTTTTCTCGACCTCACTGGTACTCTCACCGAAACAGACTGCTCTGGTCAACATCATGGTCAACAGGAAAATCCGGATCACAGTCTCTTGGGGCGAGTCCATCTTACAGAAGGAGAAAGAGAAATTTGTAATGGGGGTACAAAAAAATAGTTTGAGGGGGAGAGAAACTTGTTACGATAATTAGTTCTCTAGTCTTGTTGTTCTTCTTGTTCTGTTGTCATCTCAAAGGTGCTGTCTCTCAGTCTTCCAAACGAACACTCCGGTGATACAATATTCCTTCCAAATCAGCAATCTCTCTGTAAGGAGCAAAAATCTTGCATTACCATTTGTCTAACTGATGTGTGACATACCATCTGTAAAGTATGAGAACATGAGAAAGAAGAAAAAAAACAAAAGAGAGAGAGAGAACAATTCATATATATATGTTACATAAACCAACAATAAACAACGAAACATTGTCAGATCTTCCGTTCACCATCAGGCTGTCACATCTACATGTCCAATGGTATCTTTGCATAGTCTCTCCCACCAGTATTTCCATACTCCACCCTTTGTATCTGGCCAGGATACATCGATGCTGGTAGGTCATACTGGGGTTTGGTAGACTTCTGAAAAGGTCAGGTAGTCAGGTGATGTTGGAGCTGTTGTGGTGAACATCAGAGATGGGGAAAAAGAAACATTTTACAGATACATTACAATTCTTACCCGGTCATTCCTGTGTCTTCAAGGAATGACCTCCCAATTTGTTAACTGTTACCTCTGGCTTTATCAAGGTTAATGATCAACTTTCCTAATCATAAACTATATGTGTGGACCAAAATTTGACATGTGTGATACCTGATTATACTTCCGAGTGTCGTAACTCTGCTCGTGTTCTTGTCTAGGGGGTCTGACTTTGTGTGCTGTTACAGTTGCTGGCATAATGCCCTTCTCTTTTACAAAGATAACAAGCCCTGGGCTTCCTCCAAGTGCCAGTGACCTGAGGTCTTGGTTGATTTGATGCCTCCTCAAACGCTTGGATGCTCATCACCATTAACCGCCTTCCCTGTACTTCCCTGATTCCTTGGATACCATGGTTATGTTGTTGTCTAGGGGGTTGATATACCTTCTGTAAATTTCTTGATCTACAATCTCTTGCATAATGACCTTCCTTCTGGCAATTATAACACCTTATCACCTTGGACTTACCCACAGGGATCTGAGGCTCCTTAAATCTCTGTGTTTCCCTGTGCTTGCTGATGTTTTGCTCATGCCCAACAGCGGACTTTTTTAGTGCAGCCACCAAGATATTTCTCCAGTTTGGGTTGGTGGTCTGTACCCTTGTTCTCAACACTTCCTTTAAACCATTCATTAATACCTTAACCGCTACTTCTCTATGCTTCACATTTGTTTTAATGTTTGCTATACCGGTATACCTAGTCATGTCCTGCAATGCCCGATGGAAATAATTAGAAGTACTTTCCCCTTCGTTTTGTCTTATGGAGAAGATTTCGTTCCACTCGACAACGGCTGGGAAATATACTCCTAACTGTCGGTTGATCTGCTTAATACATTCCTGATTGTGTTCCTCCGTTTGAGGTACTCCTGTGTCTATTTTACAATCAGCAATAAATTTCGCAGGGTCAACACTGGAGGGCAAACATGCCCTCAGCACTGTCCGCCAACCTTTGTTGGTGGGTTCTGTGGAGTTTCCTAGTTCTTTAATAAATCTCTGACATGCAACTAGATCTTTCCTAGGATCAGGAAATTCATACATAATTGCTCTCAATTCCATCCGGGACCAGGGACGGCGCATTGCACTGTCCTTGACGGGAATGATTCCCTGAACGTCAGTCTTCCCATTGGGGACTGTGATCACCCTGACAGGACTAAATTCAATTACATCATCTTGTGTTGGTTCTTCAATATGAGGTACATTTGTTTGTGCGTGATATATAACACCGTACGTACCTGTGGACACGACCTCACCTGACCCTCCGTTAGGGGGTTTGATTATTGCCTTTACCGAATTGGTCGCGTCCACCTGGATGTCTTGTGTGGTGGCTGCTGGAAAATGTGCCGACATCGTGCTGGGCTCACTTTCTTGCTGGTAATCCTGAGGGAAGTTTAACATGGGGTGCGACTTGCACAGGTTAACAGTTGTACGTTTAACAGTTTTACTTTTATCATTGTTACATTTGTTACAATTACTCTTATCTATAATACAGTTGGGGTTTTCTACTTTTGCGGGTATGGGACTCAGGGTCGACACCCAATAGGTCGACAATGGCTAGGTCGACACTAGAAATAGGTCGACTTGAAGAAAGGTCGACATGAGTTTTTCATGTTTTTTTGGTGTCGTTTTCTTCGTAAAGTGACGGGGAACCCCAGTTAGTGCACCGTGTCCCCTCGCATGGCTTGCTTCACTCACCATGCTTCAGGCAAGGTGCCTTGCTCTGCTACCGCTGCGCTTGGCACAGGTTACCATTCCCAATCGTAGTCCATGTGGATCGTAAAGTATGAAAAAGTAAAAAAAAAATGTTTTATTTTTTTGAAAAACGCATGTCGACCTTTTGCATGTCGACCTAATGGTCGTGTTAACAAAATGGTTGTGTCCACCTATTTCTAGTGTTGACCTATTCACCATCCACCAAAGGGTGTTGACCTAAGTGGTGTTGACCAAGAGTCCAGATACCATTTTTGCATACTTACACAGGCCAATGCTATTAGGAATGCAGTATACAGATGCTGATTCAGAGCTGCACACTGCTGCCACCGCTTTATTATCTTTTGCTGTAGTCACTTGTGCAACTTTATGCTAATGCTAGTATCAACCCTTCTCCTGTTGTACCAGTGTGTGCAAGTAAAAGTAATACCCCTTTTACACTAGTGTAGCCTGGCTCTTACAATATATGCTGGACAGCAGCATTGTCCCATTATTCCAGAAAAAGATTTGGTCAGTTCTGTCTTTCACTGCAGTTAGTGGGGAATAAATAGGGGATTTGTAATGTTATCAGCGCCCTATGTGCATGTTTTTGAACTACATGCATACTTCTCTAACAGAGGGGGAGTGGTACCTACTATATACTGTAATGCCAGACATATAGGCACCAATAGCTCATCTGATATGGGTGTTGTATGAAGAGGCGACAGTCAGAATGTTGACATGGATGTTGGGTTGACAGGCAATAAATCAACCTTTAAATGGTGACATGGCTAAAATGTCAACATGTTCATTATGCCAACATTTAGCATGGCGAATCCAGAATGTGGTTTTACAGAGTTTTGGGGTTTTTTTTTTTGCATATTTTAGTCTAACCCTAAAAATAACACACAAATTACAGTGGCCTTAAAATAAGATTTTACTCACCGGTAAATCTATTTCTCGTAGTCCGTAGTGGATGCTGGGACTCCGTAAGGACCATGGGGATTAGCGGCTCCGCAGGAGACTGGGCACAACTAAAGAAAGCTTTAGGACTACCTGGTGTGCACTGGCTCCTCCCACTAAGACCCTCGTCCAGACCTCAGTTAGGATACTGTGCCCGGAAGAGCTGACACAAATAGGAAGGATTTTGAATCCTGGGTAAGACTCATACCAGCCACACCAATCACACCGTATAACTCGTGATACTATACCCAGTTAACAGTATGAAATATAACTGAGCCTCTCAACAGATGGCTCAACAATAACCCTTTAGTTAGGCAATAACTATAAACAAGTATTGCAGACAATCCGCACTTGGGATGGGCGCCCAGCATCCACTACGGACTACGAGAAATAGATTTACCGGTGAGTAAAATCTTATTTTCTCTGACGTCCTAAGTGGATGCTGGGACTCCGTAAGGACCATGGGGATTATACCAAAGCTCCCAAACGGGCGGGAGAGTGCAGATGACTCTGCAGCACCGAATGAGCAAACTCTAGGTCCTCCTCAGCCAGGGTATCAAACTTGTAGACTGTTGCAGAAATGTTTGAACCCGACCAAGTAACAGCTCGGCAAAGTTGTAAAGCCGAGACCTCTCGGGCAGCCGCCCAAGAAAAGCCCACTTTCCTTGTGGAATGGGCTTTTACAGATTTAGGGTGCGGCAGTCCAGCCGCAGCATGTGCAAGTTGAATTGTGCTACAGATCCAGCGAGCAATAGTCTGCTTAGAAGCAGGAGCACCCAGCTTGTTGGGTGCATACAGGATAAATAGCGAGTCAGTTTTCCTGACTCCAGCCGTCCTGGAAACATATACTTTTCAGGGCCCTGATTACGTCCAGTAACTTGGAATCCTCCAAGTCCCAAGTAGCCGCAGGCACCACAATAGGTTGGTTCACATGAAAAACTGATACCACCTTAGGAAGGAATTGGGAACGAGTCCTCAATTCCGCCTTATCCATATAAAATACAGATAAGGGCTTTTGTATGACAAAACCGCCAATTCTGATACACGCCTGGCCGACGCCACGGCCCACAGCATGACCACTTTCCACGTGAGGTATTGTAGCTCCACGGATTTAAGTGGCTCAAACCAATGCGACTTCCGGAAATCCAACACCACGTTGAGATCCCACGGTGCCACTTGAGGCACAAACGGGGGCTGACTATGCAGCACTTCCTTAACAAAAGTCCAAACTTCAGGCAGTGAAGCCAGTTCTATTTTGGAAGAAAATCGATAGAGCCGAAATCTGGACCTTCATGGAACCCAATTTTAGGCCCATAGTCACCTCTGACTGTAGGAAGTGCAGAAATCGACCTAGCTGAAATTTCTCCTTTGGGGCCTTCCTGGCCTCACAGAACGCAACATATTTCCACCATATGCGGTGATAATGGTTTGCGTTCACTTCTTTCCTAGCTTTAAATAGCGTAGGGATAACTTCCTCCGGAATGCCCTTTTCCTTCAGGATCCGGCGTTCAACCGCCATGCCGTCAAACGCAGCCGCGGTACGTCTTGGAACAGACAGGCCCCCTGCTGCAGCAGGTCCTGTCTGAGCGGCAGAGGCCATGGGTCCTCTGAGATCATTTCTTGGAGTTCTGGTTACCAAGCTCTTCTTGGCCAACCCGGAACAATGAGTATAGTTCTTACTCCTCTCCTTCTTATTATACTCATTACCCTGGGTAAGAGAGGCAGAGAAGGGAACACATACACCGACTGGTACACCCACGTTGTTACCAGAGCGTCCACAGCTATCGCCTGAGGATCCCTTGACCTGGCGCAATATCTTTGTAGCTTTTTGTTGAGGCGGGACGCCATCATGTCCACCTGTGGCCTTTCCCAACGGTGTACAATCATTTGGAAAACTTCTGGATGAAGTCCCCACTCTCCCGGGTGGAGGTCGTGTCTTCTGAGAAAGTCTGCTTTTCAGTTGTCCACTCCGGGAATGAACACTGCTGACAGTGCTAACACATGATTTTCCGCCCATCGGAGAATCCTTGTGGCTTCTACCATCGCCATCCTGCTTCTTGTGCCGCCCTGTCGGTTTACATGAGCGACCGCCGTGATGTTGTCTGACTGGATCAGCACCGGCCGGTGTTGAAGCAGGGGTCTAGCCTGACTTAGGGCATTGTAAATGGCCCTTAGTTTCAGAATATTTATGTGTAGGGAAGTCTCCTGACTTTTCCATAGCCTTGGAAGTTTCTTCCCTGTGTGACTGCCCCCCAGCCTCGAAGGTTGGCATCCGTGGTCACCAGGACCCAGTCCTGTATGCCGAATCTGCGGCCCCCTTGAAGATGAGCACTCTGCAGCCACCACAACAGCGACACCCTGGCCCTTGGAGACAGGGTTATCCGCCGATGCATCTGAAGATGCGACCCGGACCACTTGTCCAACAGATCCCACTGGAAAATCCTTGCATGGGACCTGGCGAATGGAATTTCTTCGTAAGAAGCTACCATCCTTCCCAGGGCTCGCGTGCATTGATGCACCGACACCTGTATACGTATTAGGAGGTCTCTGTCTAGAGACGACAACTCCTAGGACTTCTCCTCCGGGAGAAACCCTTTTTATCCTGTTCTGTGTCCAGAACCATACCCGGGAACAGTAGACGCGTCGTAGGAACCAGCTGCGACTTTGGAATATTCAGAATCCAGCCGTGCTGTTGTAGCACTTCCCGAGATAGTGCTACTCCGCCGAACAACTGCTCCCTGGACCTCGCCTTTATAAGGAGATCGTCCAAGTACGGGATAATTATTTCGGCCATTACCTTGGTAAATACCTCGGTGCCGGGGACAGACCAACGGCAACGTCTGGAATTGGTAATGACAATCCTGTACCACAATTTTGAGGTACTCCTGGTGAAGAGGGTAAATAGGGACATGCAGGTAAGCATCCTTGATGTCCAGTGATACCATGAAATTCTCCAGGCTTGCAATAATCGCCCTGAGCAATTCCATTTTGAACTTGAACCTTCGTATATAAGTGTTCAAAGCTTTCAATTTTAGAATGGGTCTCACCGAACCGTCTGGTTTCGGTACCACATCATTTTGGAATAGTAACCCCGGCCTTGTTGAAGGAGGGGTACCTTGATTTCACCTGCTGATAGTACAGCTTGTGAATTGCCGCCAGTACTACCTTTCTCCGAGGGCAGCAGGCAAGGCTGATGTGAGGTAACGGCGAGGGGGAGTCGCCTCGAACTCCAGCCTGTATCCCTGTGATACTATTTGCAGAACCTAGGGATCCAGCTGTGGGCAAGCCCACTGGTCCCTGAAGTTCCCGAGACGCGCCCCTACCGCACCTGTCTCCACCTGTGGAGCCCCAACGTCATGCGGTGGACTCAGAGGAAGCGGGGGAAGATTTTTGATCCTGGGAACTGGCTGCTGGTGCAGCTTTTTCCTTCTTCCCTTGTCTCTGTGCAGAAAGGAAGCGTCTTTGACACACTTGCTTTTCTGAAGCCGAAAGGACTGTACCTGAAAATACAGTGCTTTCTTAGGCTGTGAGGAAACCTGAGGTAAAAAATTTTCTTCCCAGCTGTTGCTGTGGATATGAGGTCCCAGAGACCATCCCCAAACAATTCCTCACCCTTATAAGGCAGAATCTCCATGTGCCTTTTATAGGCAGCATCACCTGTCCACTGCCGGGTTTCTAATACCCTCCTGGCAGAATGGACATTGCATTAATTCTGGATGCCAGCCGGCAAATATCCCTCTGTGCATCCTTTATATCTAAGACGACGTCTTTAATATGCTCTATGTTAGCAAACTATTATCCCTGTCTTAGAGTATTAATATTATCTGACTGGGTATCAGACCACGCTGCAGCAGCACTATTTATGCTGAGGCAATTGCAGGTCTCAGTATATAACCTGAGTGTGTATATACAGACTTCAGGATAGCCTCCTGCTTTTTATCAGCAGGCTCCTTCAAGGTGGCCGTATCCTAAGACGGCAGTGCCACCTTTTTTGACAAACATGTGAGCGCCTTATCCACCCTAAGGGATATCTCCCAACGTGACCTATCCTCTGGCGGGAAAGGGTACGCCATCAGTAACTTTTTAGAAATTACCAGTTTCTTATCGGGGGAACCCACGCTACTTTACACACTTCATTCATTCACCTGATGGGGGAACAAAACACTGGCTGCTTTTTCTCCCCAAAAATAAAACCCCTTTTATGTGGTACTTGGGTTCATGTCAGAAATGCGGAACACATTTTTCATTGCCGAGATCATGTAACGGATGTTCCTAGTGGATTGTGTATATGTCTCAACCTCGTCGACACTGGAGTCAGACTCCGTGTCGACATCTGTGTCTGCCATCTGAGGTAACGGGTGCTTTTTTGAGCCCCTGATGGCCTTTGAGACGCCTGGGCAGGCGCGGGCTGAGAAGCCGGCTGTCCCACAGCTGTTTTACGTCATCCAGCCTTCTATGTAAGGAGTTGACATTGTCGGTTAATACCTTCCACCTATCCATCCACTCTGGTGTCGGCCCCACAGGGGGCGACATCCCATTTATCGGCCTCTGCTCCACCTCCACGTAACCTTCCTCATCCCACATGTCGACACAGCCGTACCGACACACAGCACACACACAGGGAATGCTCTGACTGAGGACAGGACCCCACAAAGTACTTTGGGGAGACAGACAGAGAGTATGCCAGCACACACCCGAGCGCTATATAATGCAGGGATTAACACTATAACTGAGTGATTTTTCCCCCAATAGCTGCTTGTATAAACAATATTGCGCCTAAATTTAGTGCCCCCCCCCTCTCTTTTTAACCCTTTGAGCCTGAAAACTACAGGGGAGAGCCTGGGGAGCTGTCTTCCAGCTGCACTGTGAAGAGAAAATGGCGCCAGTGTGCTGAGGGAGATAGCTCCGCCCTTTTTTCGCTGACTTTTCTCCCGCTTTTTTATGGATTCTGGCAGGGGTATTTATCACATATATAGCCTCTGGGGCTATATATTGTGATGATTTTGCCAGGCAAGGTGTTTATATTGCTGCTCAGGGCGCCCCCCCCCCCAGCGCCCTGCACCCATCAGTGACCGGAGTGTGAGGTGTGCATGAGGAGCAATGGCGCACAGCTGCAGTGCTGTGCGCTACCTTGGTGAAGACTGAAGTCTTCTGCCGCCGATTTTCCGGAACACTTCTTGCTTCTGGCTTTGTAAGGGGGCCGGCGGCGCGGCTCCGGGACCGAACATCAATGGCCGGTTCCATACGGTCGATCCCTCTGGAGCTAATGGTGTCCAGTAGCCTAAGAAGCCCAAGCTACCACCAGTTAGGTAGGTTCGCTTCTTCTCCCCTTAGTCCCTCGCTGCAGTGAGTCTGTTGCCAGCAGATCTCACTGTAAAATAAAAAACCTAAAATATACTTTCTAGGAGCTCAGGAGAGCCCCTAGTGTGCATCCAGCTCAGCCGGGCACAAGAATCTAACTGAGGTCTGGAGGAGGGTCTTAGTGGGAGGAGCCAGTGTACACCAGGTAGTCCTAAAGCTTTCTTTTAGTTGTGCCCAGTCTCCTGCGGAGCCGCTAATCCCCATGGTCCTTACGGAGTCCCAGCATCCACTTAGGACGTCAGAGAAAATTATTTAGTGTTGACGATAATAATACAGTCAGATTATTAACTGACATGTTGGTAATTGTTGCCAAAAGATAACCACTATCAGCCTGCGAGTGCGGTCATCATCCGTCTCAATTTGTCCGTCCCAGGAATACCAGACAAAATCCACCAAATCACGTAGACTGTGTCCTCTTTGAGAGGCAGCATGAACCCTTGTGTAAAGGAGATTAGTTGTTGCTCACAAGAAGAAATGGCAAATCTGATCAAGCTAAATACATAAAACTATCTATGCAAAAGAATGTATACTTTAAATTAGGTGGACATCCACTTTAGTGGCATGTAATCCACTTTCAGTGCAATTCTGCCCAGACTTGCTATGTACAGAACCAGGGAAGAGATGTATTAACTGCTGTGACGTGCGGTGAGGTAAATGGCTGTGGAAGCACAGGCTACTGCCAGAGCCAGATTTACACATAGTATATGAGCCAAATGGTTCATGTGGGCATTACATACAGGTGCAGCAGTATATACTGCTGAAAGTTTGTTGCATTTTGATCAGAGATGTGCGGACAAGGTAAGCTTTTTACTCCAGAGTTTTGACTATAAAAATGATTAGAAGAATAAAATATATTTTTAATATATTCTTTGTATTTTTTCATACACTTTATATTTATGTCGCCAATTATTGAGGTGAAGTAGGACCACCTACCGACAGCATGCATCATAAAAGCAGTTACCGAAGCGAGAGAGTGTTAACTGCCCTGTCCTGTGAAGTCTACTCTCTTTCTTGAGGCTGCTTTGACCGACGCTTGCAGGCAGCCTGCTCATATGCCAGTCAAAACTTCTCAGTGGCACCTGCGGCTAATTGAAGAAAAAAAAACTTTATTGTTTTTGTATGTTGAAACAGACAGCCAGGGACAGTGCTCAACTGCTGCAGACTGACCACTCTTAACTTGGCACACCACTCTTGCGCCCTATCTAAGTATTGCTGCACCGATAATGACAGCGGCGCATTCTGATAATTTTCCTGCATTATTCCATGCAAGGAAGCTGTAATTGCAGCACATAACGTGCGTAGTTACCAATTTGACAGCTATTACCCCTTCATACATCTTTCAATGGCAACTCTGTTTAAAATTTATGATCTGATGCAGATTGCATACTACAAAACTTGTAGCATATCTTATGTGAAATCGCTCTATTCATGCCCAGTCAGTGGACCTGAAGAGGCGGCACATGAAAAGGAAGGTGTGTTCTAATGTAATCTGCTTATTATAATGTAGAGTTTGTGCATTTATAAACTGTTGTCAGCTGGGACATACAGTATGCTCATGAAAATGCTGTATTATTTGTAGGTTTCAAGAACAGGTGTAATAAGAGGATGATGATAATCAGCAGTACCAGCAAATTGCTTGTGATTGGTGCACTAATATTGTTTGGTGCATTCTTCATTGCTGGTGCATATATCATTCTTTTGTGTGCATGTTTCAGCAAACATTAGGGGGGTTGGTGGCGATCTGCATGTCATCTATCCACAATTAACATTTTCCTTTGCTCCCTGTAGATGGATTCAGGAAAACTAACGATATTGGAAGTAATGTACTGTAATACCCCTTTCAGACATGCCAGGTAATTCCCTTTCACACATACCAAAAACCCAGGTTGTTGTGCCTGCAAATACCTGAGTATTTGATCTATATGTGAAAGGGGTGTAACTGGCTGCGCACAATTGATTTGAATAATTTATTATTATTATTATTGTATTAAGTTCTACGAAGCAGCATGCAATATGGGGAATGTATCAGACATGATACTGGTGCTGACCGTCATTGTATAGTGAATACTGGATTGTTAATATTCCCATGTTGACATGTCATCAGGGCTGACATGATGAACATACTGTCATGTTCTCTGTCAACATTATGACCATGTTGACATTCTCATGTCGGCATTATGAATGTCAACATGTTCACTGTCGACCTAATATACTGAATCATATGCATGTGTATTCTACAAGTTTTAGCTTTGCTTTTTCACCTTTGCTATTGAACACAAATGGAGGCTGCATAATTTCAGATACGTCTGCATCATCCCCATATTGTAATTGTGCATTTATACTGCTTTTCATGGTTTTTACGTTCCAGTAAAGCAATGGAAGTGTCCTGGCTACTGTAGCAATTGATTATTTTAGGAGGTTACAGTAATGGCTATGTTGTATAAACGCTGCCCTTGTTAGTATAGCTATTTGTCTGACAGCATAACATAAGTCTTTGACTCCTTTCATGATAGCAACATAGCTATAAATTTTACGCTAGTAGAATACAACAAAGTCTTCTACTACTACGCAAGTATCGTGTTTCATACACTTTTACTTATAAAAACAAGTGTACTTTAGGGTACAGTAATAAAAACTGATGTCTGTTTCTGGTTGCAATTGACTGCTGTAAAATACATTTTTACGTTCAATGTTTTGCAGACTGTTTTCTAATGCATCTTAATTTACATTTGAGAACCTTTTAATCAAAACTCTCTTCATATGACTTCTTATGTCTGCACACTCTATTTACAGCCATTAATTACACTTTCTTTTGTGACTCATTCTTTCTAAACAAATGCATCTTATAAAGTACACAGTAAATGGTTTTTTTTTTGTTGTTGTTTTTTTCAAGAAGGATTTTAGTTTATTCATTTGATACTAGAAATGTATTTGCTTAGTTATTCTAAATACCTGGGGGCAATCACTGAATGTCTACTGAAGTGTTGAACAAAGTGTTTGCATCCTCTGACTGCCTTACAGCAAATGCAAAAAGCGTATAATTCTTCTAAAAGCACAAAAACTAACATAGTGAAGATATGTTTTGCAACATTTTGTCCACTCTCCAATGACACATTTATTAACGATAGATCTTTAGTAAGGAAACAAAGTAATACTAGAAACCACACCTAATTATATGATTCTAGTAAGCCTTACTGGCAGCAGCATTTCATTGCACAACTGTAAGAATTTGTCTTCTTGAGAAATAGTCATGTACTTACTGTCTTTCATCCTTTTTAGGAGTGTTTTAATATGGTTTGATAAGTACTTGACTTTAAAGGAGTAGTTTTCATTGCATATTGTGAATTTAAACAAGACAAAAATATGGATTAGCAGCCGCTGTGACCCAAAACATGACGGCCCGACGACTGCCTTTGCAGCTAGGACTTACTCTTAAGATGCGAGCGCATCCCTGTGTAAAAATGCGCTCACATTTCAGCAGGGGGAGGACGACCCGACATGCGGGGAGGCCTTGCCCTGTGCTGAGCGGCCCCCCGCATGCTAGAGTCAGGAGTTGTAGTGTTGCAATTTTTGGCAAAACTACAACTGCTGCTTAATTAGGCCTTAAATAGCTAATAGTGTACTAAGGCCCTCATTCCGAGTTGTTCGCTCGGTATTTTTCATCGCATCGCAATGAAAATCCGCTTAGTACGCATACGCAATGTTCGCACTGCGACTGCGCCAAGTAACTTTGCTATGTAGAAAGTAATTTTACTCACGGCTTTTTCATCGCTCCGGCGATCGTAATGTGATTGACAGGAAATGGGTGTTACTGGGCGGAAACACGGCGTTTCAGGGGCGTGTGGCTGAAAACGCTACCGTTTCCGGAAAAAACGCAGGAGTGGCCGGAGAAACGGTGGGAGTGCCTGGGCGAACGCTGGGTGTGTTTGTGACGTCAACCAGGAACGACAAGCACTGAACTGATCGCACAGGCAGAGTAAGTCTGAAGCTACTCCAAAACTGCTACGAGGTTTGTGATCGCAATTTTGCGATTACTTCGGTCGCACTTTTAAGAAGCTAAGATACACTCCCAGTAGGCGGCGGCTTAGCGTGTGTAACTCTGCTAAATTCGCATTGCGACCGATCAACTCGGAATGAGGGCCTAAATACACTATTATCTGACAGAAGGAAACAGTCTCTCTCTAATTCCCTTGTGTCTCTTTCATCTCTGACCCCCAGGGCAGGGGCACATCTAGGGGTGAGGGCACCCCTAAGCACAACAGTAACGGACACCCCCTGCCTGCCCAATTGTATTATTTTTATTGATTGGTTATAAGCCAGCATTTGATGATAGCCAATTTAATATAATACCTGTAATAATAATATTTTAATTATGTGTACATATTTACTACAGTAAGTAGGCCAGCTTACAAGGGCAGTATGTGCATGTCCTACCCATTTACACTCCATTCAAGATGGCATATAGAGGGTATGCAGACCTGGTCACAATAGCGGCCCGCAGCACAGTTTGCTGGTGAAAATACTGTATTTTGCAGTTACTGGCACTTTTTGGGATGACAGTACCAACACAAGCATCCAAGTGCCGCCCTCAAACAAGTTCCACCCCAAGTCACATGCCTCACGTACCTAATGGGCAATTCCCCAGGGGAAATTGGTTCAGGGGAGGAAGGACTCAAGTAGTGGTGGGGATGTATTTATTTTTTTTTTTTTTACATCCATACTGCACCCGTTCTAGATACATTAGCCGATTATATAATGGTGTGTTTGTATGTACAGTATGTACTGTATATATGTACAAAATGTCCACGCTTGTGTCTAAAGTTTACTGGGGTGCTAACCCAAATGCATTTAAGGATCAAAATAATGCATAAATAGTATAAACGGGGGCACTAACTAGATTTGTAGAGATAACTGTCCTTTTTTTTCCCCGCAAGTACATTGACATTTTGGTCCCGATGTGGACCTTTGTCCTGATATCATACATGTGAAACATGTCTCATATAAATACTGCTAGCAATCACGCAAATGCTACACAAACACATAAATCGCACCCACTTTTAAACAGGCACCAAAGTATCCAGAATGGGAAGTGGCTACTGATCTATGGGGGTCATTCCGAGTTGTTCGTTCAGTATTTTTTTCTCGCAACGGAGCGATTAGTCGCTAATGCGCATGCGCAATGTCCGCAGTGCGACTGCGCCAAGTAAATTTGCTATGCAGTTAGGTATTTTACTCACGGCATTACGAGGTTTTTTCTTCGTTCTGGTGATCGTAATGTGATTGACACGAAGTGGGTGTTTCTGGGCGGAAACAGGCCATTTTATGGGTGTGTGCGAAAAATCGCTACCGTTTCTGGGAAAAACGCGGGAGTGGCTGGAGAAACGGAGGAGTGTCTGGCCGAACGCTGGGTGTGTTTGTGACGTCAAACCAGGAACGACCAGCACTGAACTGATCGCAGATGCCGAGTAAGTGTGGAGCTACTTAGAAACTACTAAGAGGTGTCTATTCGCTATTTTGCTAATCTTTCGTTCGCAATTTTGATAAGCTAAGATTCACTCCCAGTAGGCGGCGGCTTAGCGTGTGCAAAGCTGCTAAAAGCAGCTTGCGAGCGAACAACTCTGAATGACCCCCTATGTGTAATGCAGTGACGTAATAACAAGACATTTTAGCGCTGTGTGCAAGAAATGGCATCGGCGCCCCCCCCCCATAAGTAAAGTAGGGGCAGTGCGTGCGACGAAAATATAGGGGCGTGGCTTCATGGGGAAGGGGTGTGGCCACAAAAGTCTAGTAGTCGCCGTTATTCAAATTACGCTGCACAGTAGTGCCACTACACTAGGTAGAGCCCCTTTTACACATTACAGTAGATAGAGTCCCCTTTTTACACATTACGGTAGACAGCGTCCCCTTTTTACACATTACGGTAGACAGCGTCCCCTTTTTACACATTACGGTAGACAGTCCCCATTTCTACACATTATGGCAGTCAGTCCCCCTTTTTACACACTACGCCAGACAGTCCCCATTTCTACACATTACGGCAGTCAGTCCCCCTTTTTACACATTACGCCAGACAGTCCCTCTTTTTACACATTACGGCAGTCAGACCCCCTTTTTACACATTACGGCAGACAGTCCCCCTTTTTATACATTACGGCAGACAGGCTCCTCGGTGCAGGCAGTCAGGCAGGATCCTGGGCTGGAGAGAAGGAGGAGGAGGTAGGGGGACTCGGGAGCCGCAGCAGCGCACTGTAATTGGTGGCAGCGCCGCTGCAGCTGTCCCTCTCCTACAGCATAGGCTGGCCGCATCCCAGCATTCACAGCGGCGGCGGCCAGCTTATGTGGAAGGAGAGGGACAGCTGCGGTGGCGCCGCCACCAATTACAGTGAGCTGCTGCAGCTCCCGAGTCCCCCTCCCTCCTCCTCCTTCTCCACTGTCCCCGTAGCTGCTGCTCCTCTCCTCTCTTCAATCAGGCGGCTTGTAATGAGTCAGTTTGACTCATTACAATGTCGCTGACTAAAGTCCCCTCAGGGAGACTGCACTGTGTGCCAGGTACACCTGGCACACACGTAGTTACGGCCCTGGTGTAATGTTGTATATTTATTAAGCATAAATAGGTAGAGGCATCCAGAATATACACACTGAATTAATTCAACTTCATTTAAAAAAATGCTCCAAGTGGGCAACTTTACCCTATATGCATATAGGCAAAATAATAAATATGAAGGTCTGACCAGAAACTCCAACTGTCACACCAGAAGTCTCCATCACACACAGTATGGTAGAGTCTGGAGTGCCAAAGCCGGAAGTTGCAGGCCAAGTGCAGGCTCTGCATGAAACAGATGTGCAATTTAGATATATAGACCCCCAATCTTAAATGCATTCCACAGTGGAGTACAGTATATCTCATATACTGTAGTAGGTCATGCATATCTTAATAGAGCACAAGTGTAGGAGAGTATGCATGCTATTTTGTCAAAGGTCCACATCGGGAATGTAATGGTGATTTATTACTATGGCACTTTATGAATAAAAGGGCATTTATCTCTATAAAACTGGCAAGTGTACTCTGTTTATACTATATATGCATTTTAGGATCCTTTGATTCCTTAGGTTAGCACACCAGTCAAGTGGATTTTAAACATAAGTACGGTCAATTTGGATATTATTTGACACATCTCTACTGGCTTTTGGAATTTGTGTTATTTCATCCCGTACCCGTTAGCTACTCTACTATTCTGAATATTGATTGCCGCAGCACGAATTTCAGAAACTGTCAGTGCAACTTGTTACATACTTGTGGCCTTCTACTACATTTTTCACAGGAATATAATATTTCGAACTCCCATGTTTTTTTATTTTAATTTTAATTTTTTAAATTTTTTTATTTATTTTTACTTTATTTATTACTTTCCCATTTTTCTCTGACGTCCTAGTGGATGCTGGGGACTCCGTAAGGACCATGGGGAATAGCGGCTCCGCAGGAGACTGGGCACAAATAGAAAGCTTTAGTACTACCTGGTGTGCACTGGCTCCTCCCCCTATGACCCTCCTCCAAGCCTCAGTTAGATTTTTGTGCCCGAACGAGAAGGGTGCACACTAGGGGCTCTCCTGAGCTTCTTAGTGAAAGTTTTAGTTTAGGTTTTTTATTTTCAGTGAGACCTGCTGGCAACAGGCTCACTGCATCAAGGGACTAAGGGGAGAAGAAGCGAACTCACCTGCGTGCAGAGTGGATTGGGCTTCTTAGGCTACTGGACACCATTAGCTCCAGAGGGACCGATCACAGGCCCAGCCTTGGAGCTCGGTCCCAGAGCCGCGCCGCCGGCCCCCTTACAGAGCCAGAAGCAAGAAGAGGTCCGGAAAATCGGCGGCAGAAGACATCCTGTCTTCCACAAGGTAGCGCACAGCACTGCAGCTGTGCGCCATTGCTTCTCAGCACACTTCACACTCCGGTCACTGAGGGTGCAGGGCGCTAGGGGGGGCGCCCTGAGCAGCAATAGAAACACCTTGGCTGGCTAAAAATACATCACATATAGTCCCTGGGCTATATGGATGAATTTTAACCCCTGCCAGATTTTCACAAAAAGCGGGAGAAAGGCCGCCGAGAAGGGGGCGGAGCCTATCTCCTCAGCACACAGGTCGCCATTTTCCCTCACAGCTCCGCTGGAAGGACGTCTCCCTGACTCTCCCCTGCAGCCCTGCACTACAGAAACAGGGTAAAAAAGAGAGGGGGGCACTAATTGGCGGGTTATTAACAATACAGCAGCTATAAGGGAGAAACACTTATATAAGGTTGTCCCTATATATATATATATATATATATATATATATATATATATATATAGCGCTCTGGTGTGTGCTGGCATACTCTCCCTCTGTCTCCCCAAAGGGCTAGTGGGGTCCTGTCCTCTATCGGAGCATTCCCTGTGCGTGTGCTGTGTGTCGGTACGTTTGTGTCGACATGTATGAGGAGGAAAATGATGTGGAGGCGGGGCAATTGCCTATAATAGAGGTGTCACCCCCTAGGGAGTCGACACCTGAGTGGATGGCTTTATGGAAGGATTTACGTGACAGTGTCAGCTCCTTACAAAAGACAGTTGATGACATGAGACAGCCGGCTAATCAGTTAGTCCCTGTCCAGGCGTCTCAGACACCATCAGGGGCCCTAAAACGGCCGTTACCTTAGGTGGTAGATACAGACGTCGACACGGATACTGACTCCAGTGTCGACGGTGAGGACACAAACGTGACTTCCAGTAGGGCCACACGTTACATGATCACGGCAATGAGAGAGGTTTTAAACATTTCTGATACTGCAAGTACCACAAAAAAGGGTATTATGTGGGGTGTGAAAAAACTACCCGTAGTTTTTCCTGAATCAGATGAATTAAATGAGGTGTGTGATGAAGCGTGGGTTTCCCCCGATAAAAAACTGATAATTTCTAAAAAGTTATTGGCATTATACCCTTTCCCGCCAGAGGTTAGGGCGCGTTGGGAAACACCCCCTAGAGTGGATAAAGCGCTCACACGCTTATCAAAACAAGTGGCGTTACCGTCTCCTGATACGGCCGCCCTCAAGGAACCAGGTGACAACTGGAAAATATCCTAAAAAGTATATACACACATACTGGTGTTATACTGCGACCAGCAATCGTCTCAGCCTGGATGTGCAGCGCTGGGGTGGCTTGGTCGGATTCCCTGACTGAAAATATTGATACCCTGGATAGGGACAGTATATTGTTGACTATATAGAGCATTTAAAAGATGCATTTCTATATATGCGAGATGCACAGAGGGATATTTGCACTCTGGCATCAAGAGTGAGTGCGCTGTCCATTTCTGCCAGAAGAGGGTTATGGACGCGACAGTGGTCAGGTGATGCGGATTCTAAACGGCATATGGAAATATTGCCTTATAAAGGGGAGGAGTTATTTGGGGTCGGTCTATCGGACCTGGTGGCCACGGCAACTGCTGGGAAATCCACATTTTTACCCCAGGTCGCCTCTCAGCATAAAAAGACGCCGTCTTATCAGGCTCAGTCCTTTCGTCCCCATAAGGGCAAGAGGGCAAAAGGTTCCTCCTTTCTGCCCCGGGGCAGAGGAAGGGGAAAAAGACTGCAACAGACAGCCAGTTCCCAGGAACAAAAGCCCTCTCCCGCTTCTGCCAAGTCCTCAGCATGACGCTGGGGCCTTACAAGCGGACTCAGGCACGGTGGGGGCCCGTCTCAAGAATTTCAGCGCGCAGTGGGCTCACTCGCAAGTGGACCCCTGGATCCTTCAAGTAGTATCTCAGGGGTACAAATTGGAGTTCGAGACGTCTCCCCCTCGCCGGTTCATGAAGTCTGCTTTACCAACGTCTCCCTCCGACAGGGAGGCAGTATTGGAGGCAGTTCACAAGCTGTATTCCCAGCAGGTGATAATCAAGGTACCCCTCCTGCAACAAGGGAAGGGGTATTATTCCACGCTGTTTGTGGTACCGAAGCCGGACGGCTCGGTGAGACCTATTTTAAATCTGAAGTCTTTGAACACTTACATACAGAGGTTCAAATTCAAGATGGAATCACTCAGGGCAGTGATCGCGAACCTGGAAGAGGGGGACTATATGGTGTCTCTGGACATCAAGGATGCCTACCTCCATGTCCCCATTTACCCGTCTCATCAAGGGTACCTCAAGTTTCAGACGCTGCCGTTTGGATTATCCACGGCACCCCGGGTCTTTACCAAGGTAATGGCCGAAATGATGATTCTTCTTCGAAGAAAAGGCGTTTTAATTATCCCTTACTTGGACGATCTCCTGATAAGAGCAAGATCCAGAGAACAGTTAGTAGTCGGAGTAGCACTATCTCAAGTAGTGCTACGGCAGCACGGCTGGGTTCTAAATATCCCAAAATCGCAGCTGACTCCGACGACACGTCTTCTGTTCCTAGGGATGATTCTGGACACAGTCCAGAAAAAGGTGTTCCTTCCGGAGGAGAAGGCCAGGGAGTTATCCGAACTGGTCAGAAACCTCCTGAAACCAGGGCAAGTCTCAGTGCATCAATGCACAAGAGTCCTGGGAAAAATGGTAGCTTCCTACGAAGCGATTCCATTCGGCAGATTCCACGCAAGAACGTTCCAGTGGGATCTGCTTGACAAATGGTCCGGATCGCATCTTCAGATGCATCAGCGGATAACCCTGTCCCCAAGGACAAGGGTGTCTCTTCTGTGGTGGTTGCAGAGTGCTCATCTTCTAGAGGGCCACAGATTCGGCATTCAGGACTGGGTCCTGGTGACCACGGATGCCAGCCTGAGAGGCTGGGGAGCAGTCACCCAAGGAAGAAATTTCCAGGGCTTGGGGTCAAGCCTGGAGACATCACTTCACATAAATATCCTGGAGCTAAGGGCCATCTACAATGCTCTAAGCCTAGCACGACCCCTGCTTCAAGGTCAGCCGGTGCTGATACAGTCAGACAACATCACGGCAGTCGCCCATGTAAACAGACAGGGCGGCACAAGAAGCAGGAGGGCAATGGCAGAAGTTGCAAGGATTCTTCGCTGGGCGGAAAATCATGTGATAGCACTGTCAGCAGTGTTCATTCCGGGAGTGGACAACTGGGAAGCAGACTTCTTCAGCAGACACGACCTCCACCCGGGAGAGTGGGGACTTCTCCCAGAAGTCTTCCACATGATTGTGAACCGTTGGGAAAAACCAAAGGTGGACATGATGGCGTCTCGCCTCAACAAAAAACTAGACAGGTATTGCGCCAGGTCACGGGACCCTCAGGCAATAGCTGTGGACGCTCTGGTAACACCGTGGGTGTACCAGTCAGTGTATGTGTTCCCTCCTCTGCCTCTCATACCCAAGGTACTGAGAATCATAAGAAGGAGAGGAGTAAGGACTATACTCGTGGCTCCGGATTGGCCAAGAAGGACTTGGTACCCGGAACTTCAAGAGATGCTCACGGAGGACCCGTGGCCTCTACCTCTAAGAAGGGACCTGCTCCAGCAGGGACCCTGTCTGTTCCAAGACTTACCGCGGCTGCGTTTGACGGCATGGCGGTTGAACGCCGGATCCTGAAGGAAAAAGGCATTCCGGATGAAGTCATCCCTACCCTGATCAAAGCCAGGAAGGATGTAACCGTGCAGCATTATCACCGTATTTGGCGTAAATATGTTGCGTGGTGCGAGGCCAAGAAGGCCCCTACAGAGGAATTTCAACTGGGTCGTTTTCTGCATTTCCTGCAAACAGGACTGTCTATGGGCCTAAAATTAGGGTCCATTTAGGTTCAAATTTCGGCCCTGTCGATCTTCTTCCAAAAAGAGCTGGCTTCAGTTCCTGAAGTTCAGACGTTTGTTAAAGGGGTGCTGCATATACAGCCTCCTTTTGTGCCTCCAGTGGCACCTTGGGATCTCAATGTGGTTTTGGGGTTCCTAAAATCACATTGGTTTGAACCACTCACCACTGTGGACTTAAAATATCTCACATGGAAAGTGGTAATGCTGTTGGCCCTGGCTTCAGCCAGGCGCGTGTCAGAATTGGCGGCTTTATCCTATAAAAGCCCTTACCTAATTTTTCATACGGATAGGGCAGAATTGAGGACTCGTCCTCAATTTCTCCCTAAGGTGGTTTCAGCGTTTCACCTGAACCAGCCTATTGTGGTACCTGCGGCTACTAGGGACTTGGAGGACTACAAGTTGCTGGACGTAGTCAGGGCCCTGAAAATATATGTTTCCAGGATGGCTGGAGTCAGAAAATCTGACTCGCTGTTTATTCTGTATGCACCCAACAAGCTGGGTGCTCCTGCTTCTAAGCAGACTATTGCTCGTTGGATTTGTAGTACAATTCAGCTTGCACATTCTGTGGCAGGCCTGCCACAGCCAAAATCTGTAAAAGCCCATTCCACACGGAAAGTGGGCTCATCTTGGGCGGCCGCCCGAGGGGTCTCGGCTTTACAACTTTGCCGAGCAGCTACTTGGTCAGGGGCAAACACGTTTGCAAAATTCTACAAATTTGATACCCTGGCTGAGGAGGACCTGGAGTTCTCTCATTCGGTGCTGCAGAGTCATCCGCACTCTCCCGCCCGTTTGGGAGCTTTGGTATAATCCCCATGGTCCTTACGGAGTCCCCAGCATCCACTAGGACGTCAGAGAAAATAAGAATTTACTTACCGATAATTCTATTTCTCGTAGTCCGTAGTGGATGCTGGGCACCCATCCCAAGTGCGGATTGTCTGCAATACTTGTACATAGTTATTGTTAACTAAATCGGGTTATTGTTGTAGTGAGCCATCTTTTCTAGAGGCTCCTCTGTTTTTCATACTGTTAACTGGGTTCAGATCACAAGTTATACGGTGTGATTGGTGTGGCTGGTATGAGTCTTACCCGGGATTCAAAATCCTTCCTTATTGTGTACGCTCGTCCGGGCACAGTATCCTAACTGAGGCTTGGAGGAGGGTCATAGGGGGAGGAGCCAGTGCACACCAGGTAGTACTAAAGCTTTCTATTTGTGCCCAGTCTCCTGCGGAGCCGCTATTCCCCATGGTCCTTACGGAGTCCCCAGCATCCACTACGGACTACGAGAAATAGAATTATCGGTAAGTAAATTCTTATTTTTTCTGTTCTACAGGCGGTGTACTGTTTACTTAGAGGGGGATTGGATGAATAACCTATAGCCACTACTGAATTGCTATTTACTGCTGAATATTACCAACTTGCACTTACAGATGAGGATATAGAGAGAGTGAGATGGCTCACTTTGAGAAATTACATGTTGAAAGTGCATAAGACTCATAATATTCCTCCCAACATTCAGGATCAGCAACACCTGAAAAGGGGAATATGCCTCTGGAAAAGTGGGGTGGCTTCACGAGCCACACCTTCTATTTTCACCATTGTGGGGGCATGCCCAGCACTCTGAGCTACTGGCAAGCGCCCATTCCCTCTGTCTCCCGTGAATAGATGCCATGCGTATGTGCAAAGTATCTACTCAACGCTGCTGCAAGCAGGGCAGCGAGTGACAGTGAGCCTCCCAACTCCTCCCACACAGGATACAGTGCCCAAAACAGTATTGTCTCACTAAAATCGGGACAGTCTGGAGGTATGTTATAAGATTTTATGGGGTATATGCAATTGCGGTCGAATTCCTGAAATTGGCGAAAAACTGGACTTTTTCGCCAAAAAAAAAATAATCGTCAATGCAATTCAGTACTTTCCGTCAAAAAAACGGACTTTCAAAAATCGACTTTTTGAAATTCGACTTTTGTCAAATTCGACTTTTCTGCAATGATACAAGTGCTGCAATTCGACCAAAGTATATTCAATTGAAGTTTGCAAATTCGACAACAGTGCTTTTAGACAGTAAATTCGTCATTTTCAATCCGCCACACTTTGGTGGGTGAAACTAATTAAAAAATTTTAAAACATGTTTTTTTTGGTGTTTTTTTATTGGTAATAGCATATCTATTTATATTAGAAGGGATTAGGTACTTGGTTTGTCTTTTTTGGAGGCACAAGTATTTTTTATATATTTTTTAAAATAATATATATATATATTTTTTTAGATGGAATGGTAAAATCCCAGAAAAAAATGGCGTGGGGTCCCCCCTCCAAAGCATAACCAGCCTCGGGCTCTTCGAGCCGGTCCTGGTTCTAAAAATCCGGGGGGGGAAATGACAGGGGATCCCCCGTATTTTTAAAACCAGCACCGGGCTCTGCGCCTGGTGCTGGTGCAAAAAATACGGGGGCCAAAAAGAGTAGGGGTCCCCCGTATTTTATACACCAGCATCGGGCTCCACTAGCTGGACAGATAATGCCACAGCCGGGGGTCACTTTTATACAGTGCCCTGCGGCCGTGGCATTAAATATCCAACTAGCCACCCCTGGCCGGGGTACCCTGGGGGAGTGGGGACCCCTTTAATCAAGGGGTGTCCCCCCCCAGCCACCCAAGGGCCAGGGGTGAAGCCCGAAGCTGTCCCCCCCCATCCAAGGGCTGCGGATGGGAGGCTGATAGCCTTGAGAAAAATGACAGAATATTGTTTTTTCCAGTAGTACTACAAGTCCCAGCAAGCCTCCCCCGCAAGCTGGTACTTGGAGAACCACAAGTACCAGCATGCGGGAGAAAAACGGGCCCGCTGGTACCTATAGTTCTACTGGAAAAAAAATATCCAAATAAAAACAGGAGACACACACCGTGACAGTAAAACTTTATTTCACACATGTCGACACACATACATACTTACCTATGTTGACCCGCCGACTGGCACGTCTCGTCTCCGACGATCCGGGGTACCTGTGAAAAAAAACTAGACTCCCCTGATCCAGGGTCCAGAGTATAATCCACGTACTTGGCAAAAAAATAAAACGACAAACCCGTGCCAGCGGACTGAAACGGGTCCCATGTTAACACATGGGACCCCTTTCCCCGAATGCAGAGAGACCCCTTCGTGACTGCTGTCACTGAAAGGTCTCTTAAGCCAATCAGCGAGCGCAACGTCCTTGCACTCTGCTGATTGGCTGCGCTTCTGAGCTGTCAGACAGCGCATCGCAAAGCCTCTCCATTATATTCAATGGTGGGAACTTTGCGGTTAGTGGTGGGGTCACCCGCGGTCAGCGGCTGACCGCGGGTAACCCCACCGCTGACCGCAAAGTTCCCACCATTGAAAGTAATGGAGGGAGCTTTGCGATGCGCTGTCTGACCTCAAACGCGCACAGCCAATCAGGTGAGCGCCACGGAAGTAGCGCTTCCTGATTGGCTGAAGGGACCTCAGTGACAGGAGTCACGTGGGGTCCCGGCACATTCGGGGAAAGGGGTCCCATGTGTCAACATGGGACCCCTTTCAGTCCGGCATGGTCGGGTATGCGTTTTCTTTTTTTACCAAGTACGTGGATTATGTCCCGGACACTGGATCAGGTGAGTCTATTTTTTTTCACAGGTACCCCGGATCGTCGGAGATGAGACGTGCCAGTCGGCGGGTCAACATAGGTAAGTATGTATGTGTGTCGACATGTGTGAAATAAAGTTTTACTGTCACGGTGTGTGTCTCCTGTTTTTATTTGGATATTTTTTTTCCAGTAGAACTACAGGTACCAGCGGGCCCGTTTTTCTCCCGCATGCTGGTACTTGTGGTTCTCCAAGTACCAGCTTGCGGGGGAGGCTTGCTGGGACTTGTAGTACTACTGAAAAAAAACAATATTCTGTCATTTTTCTCAAGGCTATCAGCCTCCCATCTGCAGCCCTTGGATGGGGGGGACAGCCTCGGGCTTCACCCCTGGCCCTTGGGTGGCTGGGGGGGGACCCCTTGATTGAAGGGGTCCCCACTCCCCCAGGGTACCCCGGCCAGGGGTGACTAGTTGGATATTTAATGCCACGGCCGCAGGGCACTGTATAAAAGTGACCCTCGGCTGTGGCATTATCTGTCCAGCTAGTGGAGCCCGATGCTGGTGTATAAAATACGGGGGACCCCTACTCTTTTTGGCCCCCGTATTTTTTGCACCAGCACCAGGCGCAGAGCCCGGTGCTGGTTTTAAAAATACGGGGGATCCCCTGTCAATTTTCCCCCCGGATTTTTAGAACCAGGACCAGCTCGAAGAGCCCGAGGCTGGTTATGCTTTGGAGGGGGGACCCCACGCCATTTTTTTTTCGGGTTTTTCCCGTTTTTTCACGTTTTTAAAATACCGGATCAAAATCCGTCAAATCGGCCGTTTTTCGGCCGCGGGACTGTCAAATCCGTTTTTGATTGAATATGGTCAATTTCGGCACCCACTTGCCGAAATTGGACGGTCGAATTGTGTAGAATTAAAAAACGACCGATAATTTGCCGCTAATTGCATATACCCCTATATCTATTAAAGAGACATAGATTTACCACTTAGATTAAAGCTGAATGTCTGCACTCCAATTGCATCAGCATTGTTTAATGTCAACTCAATTGTGGTGGCTTACAGAGCCAAAATTATGAATATTGTATAAGTGTCCAAATATATATGGACCTATTTATATATGTATCACTGCAGCCTGCTCCGTTAGTGGTCCAACACCCAGTTCCAGTGTATCCTGTAACCTGATACAGTTGTGCTTCCTGCATCCTGTAATTACCCAGTCCCAGTGTATCCTGTAATCTGCTTCAGTTGTACTTCCTGCACCCAGTCCCAGTGTAATTAAAGGATGCTCAAGATATTGTATACCCTACTGCAACAGTCTATCATGCACCTGCTATACTGTTCTACCCATTCTGTAGCATCAGTCTTCTGCTACTACTAGTGGCCTGCATGAGTAATAGCATTATTAGGCCATCCAGATACACTCTTGTGCCAGCACATACAGCTAGGGCAATAAACCGAATCATCAAACCCTAAGCCTAGTGGGAACACTACAGACAACTGGCTAGATAAAGTCAACACTCATGTTGATAAGTATCCGAGAGATCTTACTGTTTTCAAATGTATTAAACTTGGGAGAATAAACTGAGATTACTAAAACCAGAGTATATAGGCGGTTAACAGGGAATCAAAATACTAATTTATCAAAGAATAAGCTGCACATCTGGTCATGTTGTGTGTGTATATTTACTCTTGCGTTAATGCTCACTTACTTATGTGGGTAAAACCATCATGGTAGAATGGCTAATTATTGATCGTTAATACAGTGGTTGGTATTCAGTATGCCGGCTGTTGGGATCCCGACACCCGGCATACCAACAACTATTCTCCCTCTTGGGGGTCAATGACCCCCCTGGAGGGAGAATAAATAGCGTAGCGCACCACCGTGCCCGCAAGGGGCTTATTTGCGCTCGCCCAGCTGCCAGCATGCTGGCCGCCGGGATCCCGGCCGCCGGCATACCATAAAACAGCCAATACAGTATGTAATGAATCCAACAAGCCAGTGGCTAGGCACTTCTTTGAAGCCAAACATCAACTAGCTACATTAAAATGTATTCTGATTGATTGGGTCCCTCCATCTAAAAAAGAGGGTAACCATGCAGAAATGCTTACATGCCGAGAGGCAAGATGGATTCATGATTTGGATACTTTGTGGCCACATGGCTTGAATTAACCTGTACATCAGGCCTGGCCAACCTGTGGCTCTCCAGCTGTTGTGAAACTACAAATCCCAGCATACCCTGCCACAGTTTTGTTATTAGCGAATGCTTAAACTGTGGCAGGGCATGCTGGGACGTGTAGTTTCACAACAGCTGGAGAGCCACAGGTTGGCCAGGCCTGCTGTACATCTTGGCATTCTGCTGGACTAAAAACACAAATTCTGGGGGGCACTTATGGTTCTGTCTTTTTTTTATTTCTTCAGTTTTTTTCTATATTTTTCCTTTTTTTTTTTTTTTTTTTTTTTCCATATTAAGGGGCAGATGTACTAATCCTTGAATTGAACAGTGATAAACTGGAGAGAGAGTAACGTACCAACCAACCAGCTCCTAACTGTCATTTTTAAAACACAGCCGGTAACATAACAGTTAGCAGCTAATTGACAGGTACTTTATCTCTCTCCACTTTATCACTCTCCAAGACTTAGTACATCTCACCCTAAGATTGTTAAACTGTATAGTCTGTACTTTAATTGTGTATTTAACTATAGGGATGTACTGCATTATGTTGTCCAGTATTGGTGCTAAACAGTACATACTCATAGGCAAACACAGGGGGTGTTTCTGGTTGCCCAGAAACCCCCCTCCTCTTGGTAAGTGACTCAAATAATGACAATAGCAATGGTATATAATAATGATTACTAGAGATGCCGCCACATCATGTAGTTTAAGGGACAAAACAGAGCTGCTGCACATTCTTAGTGGTAGCATCTTCTTCTACCAAGTTTGTGAGTGTGGGGAACGGAGTTCTCAATCAGTGCACTGGCCCAGATAGTAGCTAACAGGAAGAAGAGACAGGAGCCTTTCCATGAGGTGGGAGAATTTGCGCCTAGAAAGTGTACTATTATGTTTGTGTATTTATTTACTTTAGTATGTTGAACCTTTTCCTGACCACTTATCTTATATTAGTTAAATATGTTTGATACATTCTATACTATAGACCATCTATAGAGTTAGTTTTTAATACTGTATTCCGTACATTATCCAGTGTATAAAAAGTCCAATGGTTACATAAATGGCCAGGGTCATTACTAGGTTCTTCTACCACTCCCCCAGACTCTCGCACTTACTACAATGTTCCGCAGTGTGGGGGATTGTGGATTGCAATTGGAAACCCCCTTTAGAAATCCTGCGTTTGCCTCTGATACTGTATGTAACATTTGGATATAACTGTTTAATTATTCTTCTCCTATACTTGTACTCTGTTAAGATTCGCAAGCCCTATATGAGATTTTCTACTTTTCATTATGGAAGGCTTGAAAGATTGCTGGGTTCTACTGTATATCCGGCTGATGATGATGATCCGATGATGGGGGTAAATTTACTAAGATGGGAGTTCTATATAAGATGGGATTTTGCCCATAGCAACCAATCAGATTCCAGGTATTATCTTCCTGAAGGTGCTAGATAAATGAGAAGTAGACTCTGGTTGCTATGGGCAACATCCCATCTTATATAGAACTCCCATCTTAGTAAATGTACCCCATGATCTCTGTGTGAGTTTTTTTTTTCTTTAATACAGTGTATCCAGAAAGTATTCACAGCGCTTCACTTTTTCCACATTTTGTTATGTTACAGACTTTTTCCAAAATGGAATAAATTAATTTTTCCCCTCAAAATTCTACACACAATACCCCATAATGACAACGTGAAAAAAAGTTTTTTTGGCATTTTTGCAAATTTATTAATAAAAAACTAAGAAATCACATGTACATAAGTATTCCCAGCCTTTTATCATGAAGCTCAAAATTGAGCTCAGGTACATCCTGTTTCCACTGATCATCCTTGAGATGTTCCTACAGCTCAATTGGAGTCCACCTATGGTAAATTCAGTTGATTGTACATGATTTGGAAAGGCACAAACCTATCTATATAAGGTCCCACACTTGACAGTGCATGTCTGAGCACAAACCATGCATGAAGTCAAAGTAATTGTCTGTAGACCTTCGAGACAGTATTGTCTCGAGGAAGAAATCTGGGGAAGGGTACAGAAAAATATCTGCTGCTTTGAAGGTGCCAATGAGCACAGTGGCCTCCATCATCTGTAAATGAAAGAAGTTCAGAACCACCAGGACTCTTCCTAGAGCTGGCTGGCCGTCTAAACTGAATGATCGGGGGAGAAGGGCCCTAGTCAGGGAGGTAACCAAGAACCCGATGGTCACTCTGTCAGAGCTACAGCATTCCTCTGTGGAGAGAGACAAACCTTCCAAAAGGACAACAATCTCTGCAACAATCCACCAATCAGGCCTGTATGGTAGAGTGGCCAGACGGAAGCCACTCCTTTGTAAAAAAGCACATGGCAGCCCGCGTGGAGTTTGCCAAAATGCACCTGAAGGACTCTCAGACCATGAGAAACAAATTTCTCTGGTCTGATGAGACAAAGATTGATCTCTTTGGCGTGAATGCCAGGCGTCATGTTTGGAGGAAACCAGGCAATACCTTCCCTAGAGGAAAACATGGTGGTGGTAGCAGCATCATGATGTGGTGATGTTTTTCAGCGGCATGAACTGGAAGACTAGTCAGGATAGTGGGAAAGATGAATGGGGCGATGGTTCATCTTTCAGCAGGACAACGACCCTAAGCACACAGTCAAGATATCACAGGAGTGGCTTCAGGACAACTCTATGAATGTCATTGAGTGGCCTAGCCAGAGCCCAGACTTGAATCCGATTGAACATCTTGGAGAGATCTGAAAATGGCTGTGCACCAATGCTCCCATCCAACCTGATGGAGCTTAAGAGGTGCTACAAAGAGGAATGGGCGAAACTGCCCAAAGATACTGTAGGTATGCCAAGCTTGTGGCATCATATTCAGAAACACTTGACGCTGTAATTGCTGCCAAAGGTGCATCAACAAAGTATTGAGCAAAGGTTGTGAATCCTTATGTACATGTGATTTCTTCGTTTTTTTATTTTTAATAAATTTGTAAAAGTCTCAAAAAAACTTTTTTGACGTTGTCATTATGGGGCATTGCTACCTGTTTTTAAATGTGGGTGTGATTTATGTGTTTTTTTGGGGTGTTTTTTTTTTACTAGTTTTATTGTGAGGCATTTCACTTTGTATGATATCTTTGCAAAGTAGTGTAATCCGTTTTGAAGAATACAGTAGTTCAATTTGATCTAGTGCACTGAAAAGATTAGTTAACTTAGTTCATTGTATCAGTGGCTCTGGAACCCTGCTGATAGAAATGATTGGAAACCTAGATTTAGTGTTACACATACAATAGTCACTACTATTACTATTAGCTTATTGATGTGTTATTTTTTTAATTCCATAATATGATGAAGACCCAAATTCAGTCTAGTTCAATCAGCTCCAATGTGTCTGAGCACAGCAGTGCCATCCATGGTAGTTTAGAGCTGCTGACTTGGGGTGAATGTAAGAGAGAGCTGATAGGTTGTGTATCATTGTGTGACTTGTGAGCTGAATGAGCTACTGAACTACAGGATAGTGACTCTGATGATATACTGTAGTTCAATCAGTTCGCACATTACTGTACATGTTTGAATGCAGAAGTGACACCTGTGGTAGTTTAGAGGTACTGACTCAGGGTGAATGTATACAAGCTGAATAACAGTGCAGCTGCAGTAGCACTCACACACTCGGTTGAATATTTAGCACAGCTGAAGTGTGTGTGTTTGGTGGGGGGGAGGGAGTGGGGATCAAGCAGCAAGAGCTTGTACCTTTGAACTAGCAGGACAGTGATTATATCACAAAAATATTGAGTAGACTGAACATACATATAGACACACAAACAAACACTCTCATACATAAATTGTGTCTAGGCAGAACAATTTCACAGGTATTCTATTTTATTAGCTCTATATTTAATGGACTGTGTTGTACTTTCTGCCTGGTGTATCTGTTGTGCTCTCTCTCACTGTCTCTAGATCCCCCCCAGTTGCTTTAGTTCCAGATGAACTAATCTTTGACAGAGCTGTGAAATAAATGAGAGAGTTCAATTTTAAGTTTAGTTCATATTGAACTAATCATTCGTGAACTACCTATCACTATGGCAAAGGTCCACATATGTAAAAATGTTGATGTAATGCTATGACATTTGCTGAATAAAAACATTTATCTTTATGAATCTGTTGAGTGCATTATCTATCTGTTCCATCTATCTATCTGCTGCGTACTATGAGGGGAGTCCCTGTCCCCCTTAGAGATTTTAGTGGATCGGCCTTGACCCATCCTGAAGCAACTGTATGTACAGATGTGTCCTCTTACATCCTTGCTGCAATCATGCTAGACAGCCCTTCAAGTCACCCCATGCTGTGGCGCTATTCGTAAGCGCCAAGCATCTTTTTTTGAGTCTTTTGCTGCAAAAATACGTCTTAGTCGCAATGTAATGGAATAGGATGCACAAGCAGCTTCTGTTGATTAAAATGATATGCAGCATATTCTGTGTGTAAAAGCGGCTGTATCTGCATCTGAAATTAAATGTTACAGTGTTGAAAAACACTCTAGCATAGCATTTTGTATGCAAATACAGTTGTAGTCACACAGAATATAGGCATGCTGCATGTAATTTTAATCATCAGAAGCTGCTTGTGTGTCCTATTGCATTACATTGCGTCTAAGAAAAGAAAAAAGATGTTTGGCGAGTCAAACAGCACTGACGCGTTATGTGTAATGCAACTTGTAGTGCATGGAGCAAAGTTGTAAGAGGACACATCTGTAAACATAGTGGACCTGCCCGACCTCCCTCTGTAACACCTCCACATTCCACTTGTGCCTACTCCCACCTTTCCAGTGATCTCTATCTAGCCAAGAATGTTCACTTTTTTCATAGCTGCAGCTTCCGTACTGCCAGGAGTGAGCGCCTCATGGAGGCAACACATGCACGTACAGAATGCTGGTAGGTAGGGGAAGGGCGGGAGAGAGGGAGAGAATAGGGGGAGATGGGAGAATCACTGGAAGGGGGAAGCAAAATGTAGAGAGCAGTGGCAGATGAAAACAGGATAGAGACATAAATAATAAGGTGAACTAAAAGAGGAGACAGGAGGAATAGGGGGTGATGGGGAGGAAACCCTCTGCAACATCAGCCGCAATAGCTAGTGACCCGGCACTAACTGGTCCAAAATATTAATGTGTATTTGCAGATATACGTGGAACACCGGTGCGCCTTAATTTAACTGAAAGTTGTTTGTCAAAATTTCTGCTACTTTATCACATAGTTATTTCTCTAACGTCCTAGTGGATGCTGGGGACTCCGTCAGGACCATGGGGAATAGCGGCTCCGCAGGAGACAGGGCACAAAAGCAAGCTTTTAGGATCACATGGTGTGTACTGGCTCCTCCCCCTATGACCCTCCTCCAAGCCTCAGTTAGGTTTTTGTGCCCGGCCGAGAAGGGTGCAATCTAGGTGGCTCTCTTAAAGAGTTGCTTAGAAAAAGTTTTTAGGTTCTTTATTTTCAGTGAGTCCTGCTGGCAACAGGCTCACTGCATCGAGGGACTTAGGGGAGAGATTTTCAACTCACCTGCGTGCAGGATGGATTGGATTCTTAGGCTACTGGACATAGCTCCAGAGGGAGTCGGAACACAGGGCTCGCCCTGGGGTTCGTCCCGGAGCCGCGCCGCCGACCCCCCTTGCAGATGCTGAAGATGAAGAGGTCCGGAACCAGGCGGCAGAAGACTCTCAGTCTTCATCAGGTAGCGCACAGCACTGCAGCTGTGCGCCATTGTTGTCAGCACACTTCACACAGCGGTCACGGAGGGTGCAGGGCGCTGGGGGGGGGCGCCCTGGGCAGCAATGTATAATACCTGTATGGCGAAAAATACATCACATATAGCCCTTGAGGCTATATGGATGTATTTAACCCCTGCCAGATATCTAAAACTCCGGAGAAGAAGCCCGCCGAAAAGGGGGCGGGGCCTATTCTCCTCAGCACACAGCGCCATTTTCCCTCACAGAAAGGCTGGTGGGAAGGCTCCCATGATCTCCCCTGCACTGCACTACAGAAACAGGGTTAAAACAGAGAGGGGGGGGCACTGATTTGGCGATATGTATATATATTAAAATGCTATAAAAGGAACACTTATATAAAGGTTGTCCCTGGATAATTATAGCGTTTTGGTGTGTGCTGGCAAACTCTCCCTCTGTCTCCCCAAAGGGCTAGTGGGTCCTGTCCTCTATCAGAGCATTCCCTATGTGTGTGCTGTATGTCGGTACGTGTGTGTCGACATGTATGAGGAAAATATTGGTGAGGAGGCGGAGCAAATTGCCTGTAATGGTGATGTCACTCTCTAGGGAGTCGACACCGGAATGGATGGCTTATTTATGGAAATTACGTGACAATGTCAACACGCTGCAAGCCGGTTGACGACATGAGAGGGCCGGCGAACAAATTAGTATCTGTCCAGGCGTCTCAAACACCGTCAGGGGCTGTAAAATGCCCATTTACCTCAGTCGGTCGACACAGACCCAGACACGGACACTGATTTCAGTGTCGACGGTGAAGAAACAAACGTATTTTCTTTTAGGGCCACACGTTAAGGGCAATGAAGGAGGTGTTACATATTTCTGATACTCCAAGTACCACAAAAAAGGGTATTATGTGTGAGGTGAAAAAGCTACCTGTAGTTTTTCCTGAATCAGATAAATTAAATGAAGTGTGTGATGATGCGTTGGTTTCCCCCGATAGAAAATTATTGGCGGTATACCCTTTCCCGCCAGAAGTTAAGGCGCGGTGGGAAACACCCCTCAGGGTGGATAAGGCGCTCACACGCTTATCAGAACAAGTGGCGGTACCATCTACGGATAGGGCCGTACTTAAGGAGCCAGCTGATAGGAGGCTGAAAAATATCCTAAAAAGTATACACACACATGCTGGTGTTATACTGCGACCAGCGATCGCCTCAGCCTGGATGTGCAGAGCTGAGGTGGCTTGGTCGGATTCCCTGACTAAAAATATTGATACCTTTGACAGGGACAGTATTTTATTGACTATAGAGCATTTAAAGGATGCATTTCTATATATGCGAGATGCGCAGAGGGATATTTGCACTCTGGCATCAAGAGTAAATGCGATGTCCATATCTGCAAGAAGATGTTTATGGACACGACAGTGGTCAGGTGATGCAGATTCCAAACGGCACAAAGATGTATTGCCGTATAAAGGGGAGGAGTTATTTGGGGTCGGTCCATGGGACCTGGTGGCCAGGGCAACTGCTGGAAAATCCACCGTTTTTTACCCTAAGTCACATCTCTGCAGAAAAAGACACCGTCTTTTCAGCCTCAGTCCTTTCGTCCCTATAAGAGTCATATCTGCCCAGGGATAGAGGAAAGGGAAGAAGACTGCAGTAGGCAGCCCATTCCCAGGAACAGAAGCCCTCCACCGCTTCTACCAAGTTCTCAGCATGACGCTGGGACCGTACAGGACCCCTGGATCCTACAAGTAGTATCCAAGGGGTACAGATTGGAATGTCGAGAGGTTTCCCCCCTCGCAGGTTCCTGTAGTCTGCTGTACCAATGTCTCCCTCCGACAGGGAGGCAGTATTGAAAACAATTCACAAGCTGTATTCCCAGCAGGTGATAATAAAATTACCCCTCCGACAACAAGGAAAGGGGTATTACTCCACACTATATGGTGGTACTGAAGGCTAGGTGAGACCTATTCTAAATCTGAAAAATTTGAACACTTGCAAGGGTTCAAATCCAGATGGAGTCACTCAGAGCAGTGATAGCAAAGAACAAGGGGACTATATGGTGTCCCGGGACATCAGGGATGCTTACCTCCATGTCCCAAAATTTGCCTTTTCTCACCAAGGGTACCTCAGGTTCGTGGTACAGAACTGTCACTATCAGTTTCAAGACGATGCCGTTGGATTGTCCAAGGCACCCCGGGTCCTTACCAAGGTAATGACCGAAAGGAGGATTCGTCTTCAAAGAAAATGGACGACCTCCTGATAAGAACAAGGTCCAGAGAACAGTTGGAGGTCGGAGTAGCACTATCTCAAGTAGTTCTACGACAGCACGGGTGGATTCTAAATATTCCAAAACCGTAGTTGTTCCGACGACACGTCTGCTGGTCCTAGGGATGATTCTGGACACAGTCCAGGAAAAGGTGTTTCTCCCAGAGGAGAAAGCCAGGGAGTTATCCGAGCTAATCGGGATCCTCCTAAAACCAGGAAAAGTGTCAGTGCATCATTGCACAAGAGTCCTGGTAAAAATGGTGGCTTATTACGAAGCGCTTCCATTCGGCAGATTTCACGCAAGAACTCTTCAGTGGGATCTGCTGGACAAATGGTCCGGATCGCATCTTCAGATGCATCAGCGGATAACCCTATATCCAAGGACAAGGGTGTCTCTCCTGTGGTGATTACAGAGTGCTCATCTTCTAGAGGGCCGCAGATTCGGCATTCAGGATTGGATGCTGGTGACCACGGAGGCCAGCCTGAGAGGCTGGGGAGCAGTCAAACAAGGAGTGTGATCAAGTCTGGAGAATTCTCTCCACATAAATATACTGGAGCTAAGAGCAAATCTATAATGCTCTAAGCTTAGCAAGACCTCTGCTTCAAGGTCAGCCGGTATTGATCCAGTGGGATAACATCACGGCAGTCGCCCACGTAAACAGAAAGGGCGGCACAAGAAGCAGGAGGGCAGTGGCAAAACTGCAAGGATTTTTCGCTAGGCGGAAAATCATGTGATAGCACTGTCAGCAGTGTTCATTCCGGGAGTGGACGACTGGGAAGCAGACTTCCTCAGCAGGCACGACCTCCACCCGGGAGAGTGGGAACTTCATCGGGAAGTTTTCCGCATGATTGTGAACCGTTGGGAAAGACCAAAGGTGGACATGATGGCGTCCCGCCCGAACAAAAAATGGGACAGGTATTGCGCCAGGTCACGAGACCTTCAGGCGATAGCTGTGGACGTCCTGGTAACACCGTGGGTGTAACAGTCGGTGTATGTGTTCCCTCCTCTGCTTCTCATAACCAAGGTATTGAGAATTATAAGACATAGAGGAGTAAGAACTATACTCGTGGCTCCGGATTGGCCAAGAGGGACTTGGTAACCGGAACTTCAAGAGATGCTCACAGAGGACTAATGGCCTCGGGAGCTAAGAAGGGATTTGCTTTCAGCAAGTACCATGTCTGTTCCAAGAGGAACCGTGGCATCGGCCTTTAAGAAAGGACCTGCTCCAGCAGGGACCTTGTCTGTTCCAAGACTTACCGCGAATGCGTTCGACGGCATGGCGGTTTGAACGCCGGATCCTAAGGGAAAAGGCATTCCGGAAGAGGTCATACCTACCCTGGTCAAAGCCAGGAAGGAGGTGACCGCACAACGTTATCACCACATGTGGTAAAAATATGTTGCGTGGGTGAGGCCAGGAAGGCCCCACGAAAAAATTTCAACTAGGTCGATTTCTGCACTTCCTGCAAACAGGAGTGTCTATGAGCCTCAAATTGGGGTCCATTAAGGTTCAAGTTTCGGCCCTATAGATTTTCTTCCAGAAAGAATTGGCTTCAGTTCCTGAAGTCCAGACGTTTGTCAAGGGAGTATTGCATATACAGCCCTTGTGTGCCTCCAGTGGCACCGTGGGATCTCAACGTAGTGTTGGGATTCCTCAAATCATATTGGTTTGAACCACTCAAATCTGTGGATTTGAAATATCTCACATGGAAAGTGACCATGCTGTTGGCCCTGGCCTCGGCCAGGCGATTGTCAAAATTGGCGGCTTTGTCTTACAAAAGCCCATATTTGATTTTCCATTCGGACAGGGCAGAACTGCGGACTCGTCCCCAGTTTCTTCCTAAGGTGGTGTCAGCGTTTCACCTGAAACAACCTATTGTGGTGCCTGCGGCTACTAGGGACTTGGAGGACTCCAAGTTGCTAGACGTTGTCAGGGCCCTGAAAATATATATATATATATATATATAATTCCAGGACGGCTGGAGTCAGAAAGTCTGACTTGCTGTTTATATTGTAGGCACCCAAAAAGCTGGGTGCTCCTGCTTCTAAGCAGACTATTGCTCGTTGGATTTGTAGTACAATTCAGCTTGCACATTCTGTGGCAGGCCTGCCACAGCCAAAATCTGTAAATGCCCATTCCACAAGGAAGGTGGGCTCATCTTGGGCGGCTGCCCGAGGGGTCTCGGCTTTACAACTTTGCCGAGCAGCTACTTGGTCAGGGGCAAACACGTTTGCAAAATTCTACAAATTTGATACCCTGGCTGAGGAGGACCTGGAGTTCTCTCATTCGGTGCTGCAGAGTCATCCGCACTCTCCCGCCCGTTTGGGAGCTTTGGTATAATCCCCATGGTCCTGACGGAGTCCCCAGCATCCACTAGGACGTTAGAGAAAATAAGATTTTACTTACCGATAAATCTATTTCTCATAGTCCGTAGTGGATGCTGGGCGCCCATCCCAAGTGCGGATTGTCTGCATTACTTGTACATAGTTATTGTTACAAAAAATCGGGTTATTATTGTTGTGAGCCATCTTTTTTAGAGGCTACTTCATTGTTATCATACTGTTAACTGGGTTCAAATCACAAGTTGTACGGTGTGATTGGTGTGGCTGGTATGAGTCTTACCCGGGATTCAAGATCCTTCCTTATTGTGTACGCTCGTCCGGGCACAGTACCTAACTGAGGCTTGGAGGAGGGTCATAGGGGGAGGAGCCAGTACACACCATGTGATCCTAAAAGCTTGCTTTTGTGCCCTGTCTCCTGCGGAGCCGCTATTCCCCATGGTCCTGACGGAGTCCCCAGCATCCACTACGGACTATGAGAAATAGATTTATCGGTAAGTAAAATCTTATTTTCTCTGACGTCCTAGTGGATGCTGGGGACTCCGTAAGGACCATGGGGAATAGCGGGCTCCGCAGGAGACTGGGCACTCTAAAGAAAGATTTAGTACTATCTGGTGTGCACTGGCTCCTCCCTCTATGCCCCTCCTCCAGACCCCATTTAGAATCTGTGCCCGGACAGAGCTGGGTGCTTTTAGTGAGCTCTCCTGAGCTTGCTAATAAGAAAGTATTTTAGTTAGGTTTTTTGTTTTCAGAGAGCTTCTGCTGGCAACAGACTCTCTGCTACGAGGGACTGAGGGGAGAGACGCAAACCTACTAACTGCGGCTAGGTTGCGCTTCTTAGGCTACTGGACACCATTAGCTCCAGAGGGATCGAACACAGGACCTGACCTTGTCGTCCGTTCCCGGAGCCGCGCCGCCGTCCCCCTCGTAGAGCCAGAAGACAGAAGCCGGCAGAAGCGGAGAAGACATCGAAATCGGCGGCAGAAGACTCCTGTCTTCACATGAGGTAGCGCACAGCACTGCAGCTGTGCGCCATTGCGCCCACACTAACCCACACACTCCGGTCACTGTAGGGTGCAGGGCGCAGGGGGGGGCGCCCTGGGCAGCAATTGTTACCTCCTGGCGAATGCTGCATATAAACAGTGGCACACTGTTATATGTATGAGCCCCCGCCATTTATTTTACAAGAAATCGCGGGGCCTTCTTCCTCAGCACTCACCAGCGCCATTTTCCTTCCACAGCTCCGCTGAGAGGAAGCTCCCCAGGCTCTCCCCTGCAGAATCACGGTCGAAGGGTAAAAAAGAGAGGGGGGAGGCACATAAATTTAGGCGCAAAAATCATAATACAGCAGCTACTAGGTAAACACTAAGTTACTGTGTAATCCCTGGGTTATATAGCGCTGGGGTGTGTGCTGGCAAACTCTCTCTCTGTCTCTCCAAAAGGCCTTGTGGGGGTCCTGTCCTCATTTAGAGCTTCCCCTGTGTGTGTGGTGTGTCGGTACGCGTGTGTCGACATGTTTGACGAAGAGGGCTATGTGGAGGCAGAGCAAGTGCAGTTGACTGACGTGTCGCCGCCGACGGTGCCGACACCTGATTGGATGGATATGTGGAAGGTGTTAAATGATAATGTAAACTCCTTACATAAAAGGTTGGATAAAGCTGATACCTCGGGCCAGTCAGGGTCTCAACCCATGCCTCATCCTACAGCGCAGAGGCCCTCAGGGTCTCAAAAGCACCCACTATCCAAAATGGTTGACACAGATGTCGACACGGATTCTGACTCCAGTGTCGACGACGATGATGCAAAATTGCAACCAAAAATGACAAAAGCTATACGTTACATGATTATATCGATGAAGGATGTTTTACACATATCAGAGGAAAACCCTGTCCCTGACAAGAGGGTTTATATGTATGGGGAGAAAAAGCAAGAGGTGACTTTTCCCCCTTCACATGAGTTAAATGAGTTATGTGAAAGAGCGTGGGATTCCCCAGATAAGAAAGTCCTGATTTCCAAAAGGTTACTTATGGCGTACCCTTTCCCGCCAGAGGACAGGGTGCGCTGGGAATCCTCCCCTAGGGTAGATAAAGCTCTGACATGCTTATCTAAGAAGGTGGCCATGCCGTCGCAGGATACGGCCACCCTAAAGGATCCTGCAGATAGAAAGCAGGAAAGTATCCTGAAATCTGTTTATACACATTCAGGGACTCTACTGAGGCCGGCAATTGCGTCGGCGTGGATGTGTAGTGCTGTAGCAGCGTGGACAGATAATCTGTCTGAGGAAATGGATACCTTAGACAGGGATACCATTATGCTGATACTGGGGCATATAAAGGACACTGTCCTATATATGAGGGATGCCCAGAGGGACATTTGCCTACTGGGCTCTAGAATTAATGCAATGTCAATTTCTGCCAGGAGGGTCCTGTGGACTCGGCAGTGGACAGGTGATGCCGACTCCAAAAAAACACATGGAGGTGTTACCTTACAAGGGTGAGGAATTGTTTGGGGACGGTCTCTCGGACTTGGTTTCCACAGCTACTGCTGGGAAGTCAAACTTTTTGCCATATATTCCCTCACAACCGAAGAAAGCACCGTATTACCAAATGCAGTCCTTTCGCGCACAAAGAAGCAAGAAGGTCAGAGGTGCTTCCTTTCTTGCTAGAGGCAGGGGCAGAGGAAAAAAGCTGCACCTTACAGCTAGTTCCCAGGAAAAGAAGTCCTCCCCGGCTTCCACTAAATCCACCGCATGACGCTGGGGCTCCACGGGTGGAGCCAGGAGCGGTGGGGGCGCGTCTCCGACATTTCAGCCACCAGTGGGTTCGCTCACAGGTGGATCCCTGGGCTATACAGATTCTGTCTCAGGGATACAAGCTGGAATTCGAGGTGATGCCCCCTCAACGTTACCTAAAATCGGCCCTGCCAGCTTCCCCCATAGAAAGGGAAGTAGTGGTAGCGGCAATTCACAAGCTATTTCTCCAGCAGGTGGTGGTAAAGGTCCCCCTTCATCAACAGGGGAAGGGATACTATTCCACAATGTTTGTGGTACCGAAAGCGGACGGTTCGGTCAGACCTATATTAAATTTAAAGTCCCTGAACATTTATCTGAAAAGTTTCAAGTTCAAAATGGAATCGCTCAGAGCGGTCATTGCAAGCCTGGAAGAGGGGGATTTTATGGTGTCTCTGGACATCAAGGATGCTTACTTGCATGTCCCCATTTATCCGCCTCATCAGGAGTACCTCAGATTTGTGGTACAGGACTGTCATTACCAATTCCAGACGTTGCCGTTTGGTCTGTCCACGGCACCGAGAATATTTACCAAGGTAATGGCAGAAATGATGGTGATCCTGAGAAAGCAAGGAGTCACAGTTATCCCATACTTGGACGATCTCCTCATAAAGGCGAGGTCGAGGGAGCAGTTGCAGATCAGCGTAGCGCACTCACAGGAAGTGTTGCAACAGCATGGCTGGATTCTGAATATCCCAAAGTCGCAGCTGATTCCTACGACGCGTCTGCCCTTTCTGGGCATGATTCTGGACACAGACCAGAAGAAGGTGTTTCTCCCGACGGAGAAGGCTCAAGAGCTTGTGACTCTGGTCAGAGACCTCTTAAAACTGAAACAGGTGTCGGTGCATCACTGCACGCGAGTCCTGGGAAAGATGGTGGCATCGTACGAAGGGGTGGTAGTCATGTGACCGCCGGTCGGCTGACCGACAGTCACATGACCTCCTCCGTGAGCCCGACGGCTCACTATCCCGATGGTCGGCATGCCTACCAACAGGGACTATTTCCACTCGTGGGTGTCCACGACACCCATAGAGTGGGAATAGAACCCGTGGCGACTGCAGGTCGCCACTGAGCCCGCAGCGTGGCGAGCGCAGCGAGCCCGCAAGGGGCTTGCTGCACTCGCCCCTCCCCGCCGGGATCCCGGCGTCGGTATGCTGCCGGGATCCCGGCGTCGGTAATGTGACCGGCGGTCAGGAGACCGCCGGTCACCCGTACTACACCCATACGAAGCCATTCCCTTCGGCAGGTTCCATGCGAGGAACTTTCAATGGGATCTGTTGGACAAATGGTCCGGATCGCATCTTCAGATGCATCGGCTGATCACCCTGTCCCCCAGGGCCAGGGTGTCTCTTCTGTGGTGGCTACAGAGTGCTCACCTTCTCGAGGGCAGCAGATTCGGCATACAGGACTGGGTCCTGGTGACCACAGATGCGAGCCTCCGAGGGTGGGGGCCAGTCACTCAGGGAAGAAACTTCCAGGGTTGTGGTCAAGTCAGGAAACTGGTCTGCATATAAATATCCTGGAACTAAGGGCCATATTCAACTCCCTGAGTCAAGCGGAGCCCCTGCTTCGCAACCAACCGGTGCTGATTCAGTCAGACAACATCACCGCGGTGGCTCATGTAAACCGCCAGGGCGGCACAAGAAGCAGAGTGGCGATGGCGGAAGCCACCAGGATTCTTTGTTGGGCGGAGAATCACGTACAAGCACTGTCAGCAGTGTTCATTCCGGGAGTGGACAACTGGGAAGCAGACTTCCTCAGCAGGCACGACCTCCACCCAGGAGAGTGGGGACCTCATCAAGAAGTCTTCATTCAGATTACAAATCGATGGGAACTGCCACGGTTAGACATGATGGTGTCCCGTCTCAACAAAAAGCTGCAACGGTATTGCGCAAGGTCAAGAGACCCTCAGGCGATAGCTGTGGACGCCCTGGTAACACCGTGGGTGTTCCAGTCGGTCTATGTGTACCCTCCTCTTCCTCTCATACCCAGGGGACTGAGAATCGTAAGAAGAAGAGGAGTGAACAATACTCATTGTTCCGGATTGGCTAAGAAGGCCTTGGTACCCGGAATTGCAAGAAATGCTCACAGAGGACCCATGGCTTCTGCCTCTCAGACAGGACCTGTTGCAACAGGGGCACTGCCTGTTCCAAGACTTACCGCGGCTGCGTTTGACGGCAGTTGGGTGCTCCTGCTTCAAAGCAAACCGTTGCCCGCTGGATCTGTAACACAATTCAGCAGGCTCATTCTGCGGCTGGATTGCCGCATCCAAAATCAGTGAAAGCCCATTCCACAAGGAAGGTGGGCTCTTCTTGGGCGGCTGCCCGAGGGGTCTCGGCATTACAGCTTTGCCGAGCTGCTACTTGGTCGGGTTTGCAAAATTCTACAAGTTTGATACCCTGGCTGAGGAGGACCTTGAGTTTGCCCATTCGGTGCTGCAGAGTCATCCGCACTCTCCCGCCCGTTTGGGAGCTTTGGTATAATCCCCATGGTCCTTACGGAGTCCCCAGCATCCACTAGGACGTCAGAGAAAATAAGATTTTACTTACCGGTAAATCTATTTCTCGTAGTCCGTAGTGGATGCTGGGCGCCCGTCCCAAGTGCGGACTTTCTGCAATACGTGTACATAGTTATTGCTTAATAATGGGTTATGTTATGTTGGCATCCATTGTTGATGCCCTGTTGTTGTTCATACTGTTGACTGGATAGGTGTATCACGAGTCATACGGTGTGATTGGTGTGGCTAGTATGAGTCTTACCCGAGCTTCCAAAATCCTTTCCTTATAATGTCTGCTCTTCCGGGCACAGTTTCCTTAACTGAGGTCTGGAGGAGGGGCATAGAGGGAGGAGCCAGTGCACACCAGATAGTACTAAATCTTTCTTTAGAGTGCTCAGTCTCCTGCGGAGCTCACTATTCCCCATGGTCCTTACGGAGTTCCCAGAATCCACTACGGACTACGAGAAATCGATTTACCGGTAAGTAAAATCTTATTTTTAATCCCGTCTTCCTTGAGTCAACTGATGTGTTTCAGCTGACCTTCTATCATAGAAATCTTCACAAGGGGTTATTCACAAGCTTGTTTATCTGTGAATCATGTACACAGATCTAAACTAAAACACAAGCAGTTTAGTATAAATAACTTGTTGTTATAGCGAAGTATTCACAGTAATCCTTGGCAAAGTCCAATGTAATTCTTTTTTGCAAACGTTAAACTATTCTTACAGTTTTAGGTTGTATTACTTTTATATAAATGCTTTATGAATCTGTTGTTACATTGAAGGCCAGTGTTGTGTTTGCAGTATCTGTTTGCTCCAAAACTTGTTTAATAATAAACTCTGGTATAGTTTACTCTAAAACAAAATCTGCCCAGCACAAATTACCTGCTAATTCTTAATATATAAAAACAAATGTTCCGACTCACTGACTCCTCAATGCCCAAGTCAAACCCCTGGACCTAGAAACATATAATTTGGGGAGTATATTCCTTCCATGACATGAGCACCTTCTAAGCAAGGTTTTTTCTAAATTGAACTCCTATGGGGGTGAAAAAAGGTAAAATATTTCCTATTGTCCAAGATGATTTGGCGCAAAAGCACAAAGTGCTGCGGGACTGTAGGATCATTGTCTGGGATGAGTGATGGCTCCAGAGATGGGTCTGCAGCGCAGTACAATATTTAAATAGGGGATCCACCCCAAACACTGCCAAACATGACCCTCTGGGACTCACTGGCAGATGGTGTGGCTCCCCAGTTTGAATATTGGACTGTGCAGCAGCCCCACTCACCTCTCGAGCCACCACTGCTTAGGACTTAATACTTTGACTAGGGTTTTTCTCTTTGGATGCTTCACTGTATTTGGATTTGTCATTTTCTCGAACCTGGCAATTGAGTTTTTGAATGTTAAAGGGGAGTTGGTGCCTCTAACCATTGTCCCCATCACAGGAGACAGAGCCTGCCTCTTCCAGACCCTCTCTTATCTCATGTTTGACACTCCGCTAATGACTAGGGAGGTGTGTGAGCTAATTGTTAGGCATGTGGTGGAGACAACTGGGAGGACTTCTGCATCATATCCTATGACAGCAAGGAGGATAACTATACCAGCTCAGCAGAGTACCTGATTAACTTGTCCCAACCCTTTACTTATGGTGATTTATACGAACTGGTGGCAGATGGACAACACTTCGAGTTTTTCTCTCAAGTTTTACCACAATGGTGAGCTCTGAGAGTTTCAGTACTGACTGTTTCCTTGTGAGGAGGCTTTACGTTAAGATGGGATGAAGGAAATTGTAACCATAAATATCAAAGGTTTACCCAGGTGAAACCAGGCACATCAGTTAGTGTATGATAAAGTGTTGGCATACTTTCTAAATTGTTGAAGTATCTTATCTAGTGGCTCTCCATACTACAGTATCTGACAATAAAGAAATGTTAGAACTTGAAATCCAAACTTATATGGGCGGTAATATTCTATTTCTCCTTCATCCACTAGGGGACCCTGGAGTGCTCTTTACAATGGGGTATAGAGTGTGTGCTAACCGGGAGCTGACACTTTATCTATTATTCATGTAATAAAGATAGAGATTTTTTACTATTTAGTTTTCTATATTTATATATTATGAACATGGAATTCCAATGGTTCTGCTAATTTAGAAAGGTTAGGCTTCCTGTAAAATTAACATTTTGTGTTTCTTTAATTTAAAAATAGTTTTGGAAGAGTTACAAAGGATGAAATGAGAGCTGTGATATGTGTAGGTGTAATTTTTATTCGTTTCTGCAAATATAAACATTTATTTCATTTAATATTCATTTTAGTTACAAATGGTTTGTATAGTAGGTCCACCTCTTCCCTGTCCCTGTTATTCTCTTGGTAAGACTATTTTACAGCCTTTCGTTTATGTACAGTTTCTTTTCATTGTATCACGTAACACTATTGACTTTTTAGCCACTCTAGTATTCTAAAAACAATCATCAGTAGGTGATATCTATAGATGTTTGATAATCCTTCTTCATGTATTTCATACCATGTTCACACTGGCAATGGCGGGTTGCACCCGGGACTCATGCACGAGACCTTCCCAGGTGCAACATGCTTGAGACCCCGTTCAGACTGGCGGCCCAAACACGGCATATTGCCGTGTCGATGACGTCACCGGGGCACATGCGGGGACGGCGCTTGGAGATCAGATGATCTACATGCACTGCCTGCTCCTATAGTGTGGTAGGGTCCTGGAACGCATCGACCCGGGTACACTATTCACACTGCGCCTGACCCGGTATTTACCCGGGAATAACCCTTCTTTATTCCCGGGTTGAAATACCGGGTCAGGCGACCCGGGAATTTGTCCTGGACCCCGTTCACACTGCACATAAACCCAGATTACTGCGCGTTCACGTGCAATAACCCGGATTTTTGATGGCAGTGTGAATGAGGTATAATGGTTTCTTGAAGCATGACATACAGTTACAAATTATGGTTGATGGACCCTCCTGCATGTGTTTTAAAGTAAATAGGGATGTACTGTTTGTCTGTCTTAGCTGTGTTGCAGTTTGCATAACATTTTAAAAAGATGTTTTGTGAAAATGAATAAATCTCTTTGGCCAGTACCTGTATAACAAATCAAACAAAGGGGAACATTGTGATTAAAACTCACATTCCATAAAATGAAGTGGGATGCCTCACATGCATTTTTATTTACATACTGTAGGACTTTGTATAGCACACAATATTTGTGCATGCTAGAGACACTGGTATTGATTGTCAGTTATTAGGATTAGGAGAGATAAAAATAGAGATGAGTGGGTTCGGATTTACTCTGTTCTCAAAACAGCATCTTATTGACTCAAGGGATGTCTTGTGTTTTGGATAGCCAATAAGATGTCGTTTAGAGAACCGAGTAAATCCGAGTAAAACCCGAACCCGCTCATCTCTAGAAAAAAAGTGAATTATGTTCTTGTGATGCAGTGTATACAAGCACAATATTAGGAAGTAAGTTTGATGAAAAGGTTTACTTACACACGCAACACAGACACACACATATGTTTACACTCACATACATATTTGTAAAATCCGGCCGAGAATGTTACTCGTCACACAGTTCTACAGACAGAATTTGTTGTGCATGTTGGAACATGTATTACGTTCTTATGTGTTCATTTAAGAAGCAAAGAAAAACAGTCATTAAAAGAATGTTTAAATTGATGCTTTATTTGTAAATAAAGTAGAGCTTTATATACAAAATAAAAACTATGTGGTTTTTATTGTATATATTTGTATATGAAGGTCTCAGTAGCATGGTAATATTACCGAGCACTGAGGGAGAATAAAATACCAGTGTATTAATAAAATGACATACTTCAGACTTGAACAAACATGAGAAATCTTTGCTTGAAGAGTTTTCAATCTATGCATCAAAACTGCCCTTTCCTTGCACTTTGTAATAAACTGTCAAGATCATTGTAGTTTTAGGATACATAGAATTTGTCAAATATCAATGTATTCGGTTTGGTGAATTCTACAGATTCACATAACTGAATGTGTGTTATTTTATGTTTTAAATGCCTTGCCCTCAGTATTACATTTGTGCATTTTTTTTATTTTGCTTAACAAGAAAACAATTTAAATGCTGGATAACAGAGCCTCTTCATCTTTCAGTTTTGCCGAGTTCCAATGTTATGACTCGCATGCATAAATCTTCATGACATTTCATTACAGATGCAAAACTCTTCCTGGAACTTTCAGCAACTACTTGTGTGCAGTCTGCTGACTGTAGTCTCACTATCACGCCCTTTATGATCATTTACACTTACTTGGCAAATAAGGTTTCAGATCTCAAGGGCATTAGTAAAAAAAAACTGAATAAATGTAAATAAATGTAATAAAATGAAATATACACTCTCTCTCTCGCGATTGCATATATATATATATATATATATATATATATATACACACAGCTTTATGTACCTCCTAATCCCCTGAGACATGTTTGACCAGTGGTTTTAATTGGAATTATAATTTCTCCCTTTGTCAAAATAATTACAACTTTGGGACTGTATAGTTCACAAATCTAATTTGGCCAGTGAAGTTGTTATATCCTCTTCGCCACTATCGGCAATACTATTCCTAGCCTAGGCATTATTATTCGTTGCCTATTGCCATTCTCGCTAGGCGGGTGGAATTTATAAGTATCCACCGTATGGTACACTCTTAGATCATATATACCCCTGTGGAAGTCCTGTTAAAAGGACGAAACGCGTAAGGTTTTAAAAGAAGGTGATTAGGATATCCAGTATACATTGGAGGGTCCCCACCACTGAGCTCACATCCTGGGGTGGTTGGTGGCACTCATGTTTACACCTGTCTTGATGTAACCTGGTTGATCCTATAATGCACCTTGTATAATGTAGAGACTAATATACATTATATATTTTATGTTGGATGTTACAAATAAACATCGGAATTTTACTAATCAAAGGCTATTTTGGGTGTCTACACTGTTTTGGTGAGAGGGTATCTTGTAGGTACCTGGCTGAGTACAATCAAGCATCTGATCCAAAATATTCATTCTAGGCTGGTATTTTAATCAAGTCCAATTGAAATACGGCTGAAAGCATTCAGACATCTAAAACTATAAAATTATATGGATTTTTATATGGACAATTGATTTTTGATGTTCTATCGCCCTCCGGATTGTATTTTTTGTGTGTGTGTGTGTGTGTGTGTGTGTGTATATATATATATATATATATATATATATATAGTAACACTGTAAGGGTACAAGGTGCCATTTCCTGGGGTAAATGGCAGCACGGAGCAGCTGAGGAACCACACAAGTCCAGTTTCTGGTACAACTGGCCCCAGCCAGTTTTATTATACAGAAAATAAAACAAACGCCAAAAGAAAATACCTTGCCTGTCCGGCACTAACTAAACACAAGATGTTCCTAACTATCACTAAACAAAACACAGAGTTCTCCAGTAAACACTGTATAGCTCACTTGTATCAGGAAGTGTGTTTCTCTCACAGAGATCCTGCTGTCTTCCCAGGCAGTCTGCACACATTAATCAAGCTAGAAGCCCTATAAGGCTCTTGCACAGCTGAAAGCCCCTCAGGGCGAGTCTCAGTAACTTCACACTGGGCTGTATCTGCATAAACCACCGTTTTCTGCAGGCCTCACAAAGCTGCTGCTTTCACTTATGCGTAGAACGGCTTGCTCGCATTCTCCACCAAGTTGTAACACTGTAAGGGTACAAGGTGCCGTTTCCTGGGGTAAATGGCAGCACGCAGCAGCTGAGGAACCACACAAGTCCAGTTTCTGGTACAACTGGCCCCAGCCAGTTTTATTATATAGAATATAAAACAAACACCAAAAGAAAATACCTTGCCTGTCCGGCACTAACTAAACACAAGATGTTCCTAACTATCACTAAACAAAACACAGAGTTCTCCAGTAAACACTGTATAGCTCACTTGTATCAGGAAGCGTGTTTCTCTCACGGAGATCCTGCAGTCTTCCCAGGCAGTCTGCACACATTAATCAAGCTAGGCTCTTGCACAGCTGAAAGCCCTGATTAGCCCTCTGTGAGGCCAAAGATCCAAACTGGGCCCAATGTCTGGAACTCACCTTATCTCTCTCTCTCAGGGCCCTTATCCAGCTTTTCCAGCAAACTGAAAAGGTTCTAACAAAACAAAAGCATTTTCCTAGAAGTTTTCATTTTCTAAAACATGTAAGACAAGAACCTGGGACAAACATACCTGCCCTCAAACACTATCCCAGTGTTCTTGTCACATATCCCCTTTTCCAACCTAGGGGCCGGAACACTTGTAGCCCCCAAACAGAAGATGCGGGACAATGCATCTGCGTTGGCCAATTGTGTACCCGGCCTATGTTCGACAGTGAACTTAAAATCCTGCAACGCTAGAAACCATCTAGTTACACGAGTATTCTTGCCTCTATTTACATACATCCATTTTAAAGGGGCATGATCTGTCACTTGTCTGAATTGTCTACCCAAGAGGTAATATCTCAAGGTATCTAGTGCCCACTTAATGGCCAAAGCCTCCTTTTCCACAATGGCATACCTTTTTTTATGCTCATTGAGTTTCCTACTCAAATAAATGATAGAGTGTTCGTCCCCATCTCTGGTTTGGGACAGCACAGCGCCTATCCCTACCTCTGAGGCATCTGTCTGTACCACAAATTCTTTTGAAAAATCTGGTGTTATCAATACCGGTTGTGAACACAAAGCCACTTTTAACGCTTGGAACGCTTTTTCTGTATCAGGGTTCCATTTCACCATATTTGACTGCTTCCCTTTGGTAAGGTCTGACAACGGCACCGCTGTGGTCGCAAAATTGGGAATAAACAGTCTATAGTACCCAGTTATTCCCAAAAAAGCCCTTACCTGTTTTTTATTTACTGGACGAGGCCAGTTTTGAATAGCATCAATTTTATTCAATTGGGGCCTTATTAGACCTCTGCCTATGGTGAAGCCCAAGTATTTGACCTCCTCCATTGCGAGGCAGCACTTCTTTGGGTTAGCAGTTAACCCTGCCTCTCTGATTGAGTCCAGTACTGCTTGTACTTTAACCAAATGGGACCCCCAGTCTGTACTGTGAATTACCACATCATCCAAATAGGCAGCTGCATATTTTCTATGGGGCCTCAAAATTTTATCCATCGCCCGTTGAAAGGTTGCTGGAGCCCCATGCAACCCAAAGGGTAACATCTTATACTGGTACAGCCCCTCCGGAACCGAAAAGGCTGTTTTTTCTTTTGCGCTATCAGATAAAAGTATTTGCCAGTAACCTTTGGTCAGGTCCAACGTGGTGAGAAACCTGGCTGTTCCCAGCCTTTCTATAAGCTCATCCACACGGGGCATGGGGTACGCGTCAAACTTGGACACCTCATTTAACTTACGAAAGTCATTACAGAAGCGTATGCTACCGTCGGGCTTCGGGATGAGAACTATGGGACTGGACCACTCACTGTTAGATTCCTCTATGACTCCAAGTTCTAACATGGTTTTAACTTCTTTAGAAATAGCTTCTCGCTGAGCTTCAGGAATCCTATATGGCTTTAAATGAACCCTGACCCCTGGTTCTGTGACAATGCCATGTTTTATTATGGTCAGTCGGCCAGGCAGCTCTGAAAATATCTCCCTATTTTGGATGAGAAATTCTTTAACCTGATTGTTCTGATCAGCTGATAATGTCTCTGACACCTTTACTGCGGGAAGCAACCGAGGTGAAGACACGGAAGGGCAAGGCTCCGCTGACAGAGACAACCTATCTTTCCAGGGTTTGATTAAGTTAACATGGTAGATTTGTTCGGGTTTTCTCTTTCCCAGCTGGTATACTTTGTAATTAACCTCATTCACTTTTTCCCTAATCTCAAATGGACCCTGCCATTTAGCTAGGAATTTGCTTTCCACAGTGGGTACCAAAACAAGAACTCTATCTCCAGGAGCAAATTCCTGTATCTTGGCACTCCGGTTATATGCTCTCTGACAATAGGTACCACGGCTGCAATCCTATCCTGCATTTGTGTTACATGTTCAATAACGCTTCTATAAGGAGTGAGCTGTCCTTCCCACGTCTCTATGGCAATGTCCAACAGCCCTCTGGGGTGTCTACCATACAACAAATCAAATGGAGAAAACCCCGTAGAGGACTGAGGAACTTCTCTGATGGCCATTAACAAGTAGGGCAACAAACAATCCCAGTTTTTCCAATCTCTCTCAACAACCTTTTTTAACATACTTTTTAATGTTTTATTAAACCTTTCCACCAATCTGTCAGTTTGGGGATGGTAGATGGACGTCCTGAGGTGAGTGACCTTAAATAATTTGCACAATTCTTTCATGATCCTTGACATAAATGGAGTACCTTGGTCAGTCAAAATTTCTTTTGGTATTCCCACTCTACTAAAAACCTGCACCAGCTCCCTAGCTATCGCCTTGGTTGTGATAGTGCGTAAAGGGACAGCCTCAGGATATCGAGTGGCATAGTCCATAATTACCAGGATATACTGATGGCCCCGAGCAGACTTTAACAAGGGCCCCACGAGATCCATGGCTATTCTGTCAAACGGGACCTCTATAATAGGCATGGGAACTAGTGGGCTCCTGAAATGGGGTCTAGGGGCATGATACTGGCATTCAGGACAGGAAGAACAATATTCAGACACTTCTTTATAAACCCCTGGCCAAAAGAACCTTTGTAAAACTCTTTCAGTGTTTTTTTCTGCCCCTAAATGTCCTGCGGTAATGTGACTATGAGCTAAATCTAGTACCGTTCTCCGATAAGGCTGGGGAACTACCAGCTGTTCCACCACATCCTCACCCCTTTTGACAATGTGGTGCAAGAGCTCATTACAGATGGCCATGTGGGGATACGTAACCCTGTCACCTGGTACCACAGGTTCCCCATTAACAACCTTAACATTCTCTCTATCCTTTATTAAGGTAGGATCCTTTAACTGTTCAGACGCAAACAGATCCTTTTTTACCTCCAGGTCAGGCACGCTTTCAGTTCTAACTACTATGTCTCTGTTCCCAGCAAGAGGGTCCTCACTGGACTCCCCATCTGTCACTTCCCCAGCCAAACTAGCAAAAGGCAAAGGGTCAGAAAGTTCCGAAGACACACGTACATCCATAAAATCACCGGTATTATCAACTGGCTCTTTACTTCTCACATCTGTTGATAACCGTGATTCCCACAGTTTCCAAAAATGAGGAAAATCCCTCCCTATTATGGCATCATACACCAAGGTGGGGACCAGTCCTACTTTAACAATTGCTGACCCACAACAAGTTTCTATATTCACTTCAGCAGTGACATAATGTTGGGTATCCCCATGTATGCAAGTTACCCCAATAGGTATTTGCTGGACCTTTAAGGGGTTCACTAACCCAGTTTTCACGAGGGTAACTAAACTTCCTGAATCCAGCAAGGCCTCTACCCGGTTACCCTCTAAGAACACATCACACATTTGTTTTTCCAGCTCAGGTGAAGGTACCACAGTACAGGCTAACCTAGCAAAGAAAGACATTCTGCGACATTCAAAGGCAGCATCACATTGCATGGGTTCTTGCGTGACTGGGCAATTGGCAATAACATGACCTGGCATACCACACCTAAAACATTTAACCACACGATTATCAACCCGTTTGGGCAGCATAGACCGTTCTAGCCCCATTGGCCTGTCTCCAGGGCCAGTGTTTACAGTCTCTCCAGCCTTGCGTTCTATTAACCGCTCAGCAACGTTTTCCCATGGAACAGTCTTACCAGTCTTTACTGAAGGGCGCTATCGAGGATCTATGGGTTGCTGGGTGGTCATCAGTAGTTCCTCTGCTGCCAAATACCTCTCTACCATGTCCACTAATTGGTCAGCAGTACCCGGGTTTCCATGGCTCACCCACTTGCGCAGGACCATGGGCAAAGATCTCAAGTAGCGGTCCTTGACGACTCTTTCAACCATCTGGGGACCAGTTAATGTCTCCGGCTATAACCATTTTTTTGTTAGCTGAATGAGGTCGTGCATCTGGGAGAGGAGGCTTCTCCGTGGCGTACACCCAACGGTGCACCCGTTGTGCTCGTACTGACAGCGTGACTCCCAGGCGGGTCAGGATCTCCGTCTTTAGTTTATCATAGTCCCGAGCCTCAGCAGGGCTTAAATCAAAGTACGCTTTTTGGGGCTCACCTGACAGAAAAGGTGCCAGCAGACTGGTCCACTGTGCTTTCGGCCAGTTCTCACGCTCGGCAGTCCTTTCAAACGTGGTCAGGTAGGCCTCCACATCATCAGCCTCTGTCATTTTCTGCAGGAAGTGACTGGCCCGTATAGAACTAGAGCTGGACGGAGCACTGATTGCCATATCTCCAATCCGGGCTGCAAGGCTCTGCACCACTTCTGTTAAGGCCTCTCACTGTAGTCTCCAATTTTCCTCCATTGCCACCTGCTGCTGTCTGTTGGCCTCCTGCTGAGCCTCTGTAGCTTGCAGCAAGGCTTTGAGCAGTTCCTCCATGTCGACAGACTTTTCAGGCGGCTCTGTAGCTGCTTTCACCCAGGACATATCAAATCCTCAGGGCGAGTCTCAGTAACTTCACACTGGGCTGTATCTGCATAAACCACCGTTTTCTGCAGGCCTCACAAAGCTGCTGCTTTCACTTATGCGCAGAACGGCTTGCTCGCATTCTCCACCAAGTTGTAACACTGTAAGGGTGCAAGGTGCCGTTTCCTGGGGTAAATGGCAGCACGCAGCAGCTGAGGAACCACACAAGTCCAGTTTCTGGTACAACTGGCCCCAGCCAGTTTTATTATATAGAATATAAAACAAACACCAAAAGAAAATACCTTGCCTGTCCGGCACTAACTAAACACAAGATGTTCCTAACTATCACTAAACAAAACACAGAGTTCTCCAGTAAACACTGTATAGCTCACTTGTATCAGGAAGCATGTTTCTCTCACAGAGATCCTGCAGTCTTCCCAGGCAGTCTGCACACATTAATCAAGCTAGGCTCTTGCACAGCTGAAAGCCCTGATTAGCCCTCTGTGAGGCCAAAGATCCAAACTGGGCCCAATGTCTGGAACTCGCCTTATCTCTCTCTCAGGGCCCTTATCCAGCTTTTCCAGCAAACTGAAAAGGTTCTAACAAAACAAAAGCATTTTCCTAGAAGTTTTCATTTTCTAAAACATGTAAGACAAGAAACTGGGACAAACATACCTGCCCTCAAACACTATCCCAGTGTTCTTGTCACAATATATATATATATATATATATGCATGTATGACCGGCACTCCAACAGCACAACATAAATACCTGGGTGCCCTCCCGTGGCACTACAGGGCCCAGCAGACAACACAACTTGGTGGGCGGCACTCCAAGGATTTGTAAAAGATTCCACAGCTACACAAGCTTTAGTGATCAACGTTTCAGACGCCTTTATTTGCGCCTTTCGTCAGGATACCCTGACGAAACGTTGATCACTAAAGCTTGTGTAGCTGTGGAATCTTTTACAAATCCTTGGAGTGCCGCCCACCAAGTTGTGTTTTATATATATATATATATATATATATATATAGTGTGTATATATGCAAATAGTGTGTATATATGTGTGTGTGAACAAATAGTGATACTTGCGCTAATAATGTGAATAAATCAAAGTGATTAAAAAAAAAAAAGGAATAATGAATATTACGTCCTTTTAAACGGATGTACTTCCTGTGACGATCAGTGGCAATCTTATTGTTCAATCCGAAGGTTTACATCCATTTACAATCTGGAAACTATAATGACAAAAAGCGCCTCCTAGTGCAATACGAAATTTTCTGTAGTGAAATTTTCTTAAAATGTAATATATATACAATATACATGCACCAGATACAAAGGAAAAAAAAACATCATTTTTTGCCAAGGACAGCTTATGTGGAATTCCTTAATCCCATGTGTTTCAATGATATCCTCAATATAAACAGTGAAAAGATAATGGAAGTTGAATTGAACAATGTAACAAACATTTATTTAAATAACACATCCATACATACATCAAAAATTTTAGACTTCAAGCTCATCTGAAATGCTGAGTTACCAAACAGATTATCCTGAGACAGCTCAACAGGAGGATCAGCTCAGGAGGAACACCTCAACGTGTTTCGTCGATTGAATATAACAAAATTTAATTAAGACTTTATCAGGAGGCTATATTTATATAAGTGATTCAAACAACCTTGAGCGTTTATAAACTGTGTGTTTGTTTGTATTAACACTATCTGATACCATCTGTTTTTGATGGTGTCAGTGTTTCCAAAATTCAATGTGTGCGGTTCAGCAACAGGATGAACCTGTGTTGGGACTACATAGCTCCCAACTGTAGCGATTTTAGCTGGACAGTCCCTTTTTTTGGTATGGGACTATTTCAAGAGAGATGCCAATGTATGTCTGGCAGAGAGCCCTCTTGATATAATTTGTTGAACACACACATATACTGTGTATGTAAAAAGGGTTATATCCTTCTCCTGTGCCAAAAAAATGGTATATAATGCTGCTCCCCTTTTAAAAATCCCTTGTTAGTTAGTTGGATATAGTTAAAAATGTTTAAAAGGAGACACTTCAATAAATTGGTTTGTAATATACTCCAAACTAAGACCAATTCTAAATGTTTAAAAGTAGACACTTCAATAAATTGGTTTCTAATACACTCCAAACTAAGACTAAATCTAATTCTTTATTAGACAATTGATCTGACTTTACCTAACAAAGAGTTTAACTAGACTTTTTTCTATAATGTCCATATAGTATCTATTATAGTAATTTGACAACGTTATACAGTTTTGATATTTTTAAAAACTGTAACTCACAATTCAATTTTTACATTGTATCAAAAAAAGATAAAATACATTTAGGCATTTTGTCATACAGTACATTACTTCAGTAGATAAAGTTTTCACCCTTCATATAAAGCATTTCTTCAAATCACAAGTTTTCTGAATGAGTCTTCTAGTGTTTAACTCTAGTGTTTAATCTCAGAGAGACTTCTTCAGGGGTAATTCTTCAAAACGGCTCAATAATGAAATTATTATAAACTAGAAATCATCATACTAGGGTCAGTAGGAAACAGCTCATATTAGGCCAGTGGTTCCCTTAATAAGTTCAGGGTCACAGATGGGAAGGTTTTCAACCTTAAATCTGTGTCTAATACACTAAGACTGATTGAGCATGAACCAAGGCTGACAAAATAAAATAACAGGCCACAATTCACCTGCAGAGTATCCTTTTAGGTATAGATGAAATTTAGTGTATGGCAAGGTGATGTTAATTTTTCAGAGTTTGATCACGCATGATAGTGCCTGATGAATGGGACATTTCATTTCCCAAGTTGTGTGGACATTCAACATTTCTGGATGTACGGTGTCACATGTACCTGGAATACCTCATGGAAGATATGGGCAGACCACAGGTGCTTTATGATGGTGACCAGCGGCATCTGGCCAGAATTGTCCTTAGTAACAGACAATCGACGCTGCTTCAAATTCCATCCACATTCAATGCAGGAGGGGCCAAATGCATAAACAGCAGGTCAGTGCAGTGTTCTTTAGCCTCCATGGCATATGGGAGCAGAACAACTTCCAGAGTGGCCCTGTTAACACTATGCCCCCAGCACCTCACCTGGGCTCATGACATTACTATTTGGACCCTGGAGGACTGGCAACACGTGTCATAGTCTGATGAGTCACTGGTCCAGTTGTCTTTGGGCTGAAGGTAGGGTTCTAGTGTGGTGAAGATTCACGTTATGCAGCAAAACTGCTTTAGTGACACAGTACTGTGTCTTCAAAAGTAGAGCTAATCAACAATATTAACCATCATTATTGTTACCAGTGACCCAGAATTAGTAATAACCCCACCCCACCCCACAAAAAAGCAAACATCCAAAAAAAACTACAGTTGCTTCAGCAGCATTTTGGCTATAGTCCAGTGTTTTAAATCTCAGTTTTTCTCCTATAAACTCATATCACACTTTTTAGGATTGTGAGTTGCCACTAGTATTTTAATCAGTCTTTGGAGCTCACTGAAGGATTCTCTGATGTGTTTACTAGCTATAGACCACAGTCCCACACCCTCTCTCTTCGGCATCCTGTGTGAAATGGCACCCAAATCATGAAGTAGGGACTTTGGGGGTCATTCCCACCCGTTCCACCCGTTCGCACACAGCGTTTTTTTGCTGTGGTGCGAACGGGTGCGGAATGTGCATGCACGGCGGGCACAGGGCGCGTGCGTGACGTTGCTGTCACCAGGTTATGTTGCGGCTTCCGACGGGACCACTAAGAAGATTGACAGCAAGAAGGCGTGGGGGGGCGGATCCAGACCGTTCGAGAGCGTTTTCGGGGAGTGGTGAGTATAACGCAGGCGTGTCCAGGACAACGGAGGTCGGAGGAGTGACGTCAAATCCGGGCCCATCATCGCTGGATCCATCGCACAGGGTAAGTAGGTATAGGGCTACTCTTCTTCTGCTTGAATTTTTTTTAGCTTAGCAGGGATGCACAAGCGATCGCAGCCCTGCTAAGCTAAAATACACTCTCCCATAGGCGTGGACTGTTGATCGCAGCAGCAGCTAAAAGTTGCTAGCTGCGATCAACTCTGAATGACCACCTTCATGCAATCTAAAACATGTGAGATCCGAAGCCATATGACATTTTGTCTTGTCTTGGGATCCAAGCCTGTTGAAAAGACCCGAGCCAGGATTTGGATCTACTCATAAAGTGAAAGTTCAGGTGTGTTCAGTATCCATGGAAACTGAGCTGCACATCTCTAATATCGAGACAAGATAGCACATTTTACAAAGTCAAATAGGAATCTACATTACAGTATTGTAATAGATGTGTTTAATATATAGGTAAACTAAGCACATCCCTTTTAGAGAGGGCTTTATGTTATGGAGTTAACTCTAAAAATCGCATGTGAAGAGCCACCCAGAAAGGAAAAAGACACCCGCCAATGCAATGCAATGCAAAGTTGCGCATGCAGTCGCATAACTGCGTCTGCATACACAGAAAGCGGGCAACATCGACAGTTGCAGATGACCCAGGGCTACTCAGAATAATGAGAATGTCGGGCGCCATGTTTAAGTCACAGAAATCACAGCTGATTCAGATGCACGCCCCGTTTTACCAACCACTCCCCATAAACTACATGTATATCCACTAATGGCCACTTCCTAGTGATTGCATTTTGCTGGGCCTGCGATGGCACATGCATGATGCAGACAGTGCATGCACAGTTGGCCAATAATTGACCGATTTGCAATTTTATGATCCATGCTGAATAAGGGCCATATCTCTGAGGGTGGATATAACAGACCAGTGCAGGTGGCAGTTATCAGGGCCAATAAACTAGGGATGGCCTTTGACCATCGATGGCTAACAAATCATTAGCTACCAATGATAGATGGTTTTGTTTTGCTATTGGTAGTGGAAGATTCAATAGTTGTCCACCATCAATGGCACAGAGCCCCGTGGTAGTTGTTTTTTCCCTCTGCATCTGTTGTGAACCATAAAGCCCCTGCCTCTGAGCGATGGTTGCACCTGTCAGTGATTTTATATCATTGAGGTTAACTACCAGTGGTACCATTGATGGTTAACCCATCAGTAGCCATCCCTACAATAAATTTAATGAGATCAGCAAAATGTAATCTTAGATCAGCAAAAGAGGGAACCATACAAATATGAAACCTAAGGCCTTGTAGAGACTAGTTTTAAATAACCAAAAGATCTTTAGCCTGCCTACATAAATGCATCATTAGTGTGTTTAGTGAATTACCATACACACATTTTAATGGTGCACACATACAATTGTTTTGATGTTCAAAAAGTCAGTGGTTTTGGACATACCGTAATGTTTGAGAGAATGCCACAAAAAAAGGATATAGTAATCAATGTAGCGAACATATTGTTTTTCGTGTTGTTGTGTTTTTATATCTTTTTTTGAGGCGTGGGGTGGATGCAAATATCTATTTGTATTATAGGGGATCATGTATCAAGCAGTGAAAAAAGTTGCTCTGCTAGTGAATCTGAGTTGCGCCATATGCAGTATTCAGATATTACATATAATTCCTAAATTAATGAAGTACCAAGCAGTGTTAATGCAGACATGCTAAAGAGTTGACGGAAGATTATGGAACTGAGAGGTTGGGAAGTAATGGTTAATATAATTAATTTACATGTCCACTTTAACTCTATCCCCACATCTTTAGCCACACACCCTAACTGACGGGCACAAAAAGTGACCGTCCAGTGGCAAATATGTAGATACAAGTCTTTCCCCAAAAATATTCTTGGCGTATAAATGCTCTTTTCTTTTGGCCTAGCAAAATGACCACCATGGGGGATGCATTCCTATAACACTCAGGAGACCGGCGCCATTACCCCACCAGTCGACATCCTGAAGGTGAGTATTTGGGTGTGGATTAGGTTTAAGGCCCGGGGGGGAGGGGTATTAGGGTTGGGCACTAGGAGGGCTAGGGTTAACCACTAGTGGGGTTGTTAGCCATAGCCGCCACCCCTTGAGGGTTAGCCATAGCCACCTCTTCCAGAGGGTTAGGGTAGGGGAGGGTAGAAATACCCCATCCGCAGTCAGGATCTTCATTGTCGGGATGCCGGTGTCTGGATGCCAGCATCTCGACTGCCGGTATTAAATATTGAACCCCCATGATGACTTTCGAAATACTTGCTATTTTTAATTCAGCTACATGCCATTTTCTACAAATTATGAAGAAGTATTGGTCTTTGGTTATTTTGCAGATATGTGGCATAGAGAATAAGTATATGTTTGGGATATTTGGAAAATATTTGGCATACAGTACAATTATGTGTCTTGGGTATACAAAACAGGGCCAGTGCGCCAAAAATATAGTGGCGTGGCTTCATGGGTAAGGGGCATGGCCACAAAATAATACCAATTCATATTACGCTGCACAGTAGTTTCCATTATTCAAATTATGCTGCACAGTAGCGCCACTTACACACATTACACCAGGTAGAGCCCCTGTCACACATTACTCCAGGTAGAGCCCCTATCACACTATGGGGCAGATGTATTAACTTGGAGAAGGCATAAGGAAGTGATAAACCAGCGATAAATGCAAGGTGATAAACATACCAGCCAATCAGCTCCCATACGTAAATTAACAGTTAGGAGCTAATTGGCTGGTGCATTTTCACCTTGCTTTATCACTTGCTTTAACACTGCTTTATCACTGGTTTATCACTTCCATATGCCTTCTACAGGTTAATACATCTACCTAATTATGTCAGGTAGAGTCCCCTTTTACACATTACGGCAGGCAACATCCCCCTATTTTACACATTACGGCAGACAGAGCCCCCTTTTAACACATTACAGCAGGCAGAGTCCCCCTTTTTACACATAACGGCAGACACAGTCCCCCTTTCTACACATTGGGCAACAGAGTCCCCTTTTTACACATTAGGCAGCCGAGTCTACCTGTTTATGCATTGCGGCAGGCTGCACGTATGTAGCCTGCACCTCACTTGCCAGCTCCTGTCTCTGCTCCTCCCGCTCATCTCCTCCCCCATCCCGGCTGGTCTCCTTACCTGTCCCTGCTCCTGGGCACCGTCCAACGAATTCTCTTGTCAGCTCCTCCGTCCTCATCCCCTGTCCGCTGCCAGCAATGTGGGAGTCAGCTGGGGCTGGCAAAGTCCCCGGAGACACTGCATGGGGGACGGAGGCAGAGCATTTGATCCAGGGACTGGGAGAAGGCAAAGCTGGTGGCGCCGGCTTCTGTGCTGCAGTTTGTGTATGTATAGTGGGTGCGCACAGCAGCAGAGCAGCTGAGCGCATACCACATACAGGGCAGCGCTGCAGCGGAGGTCTCCGGAGAGAGAGAGCAATCGTGAAGGTGTGCTGCCAGATGGAGCACCCACAGTCCAGTTGCGCTGCCAGATGGAGCACCCACAGTCCAATGCACCACTGGCACACACCTAGTTATGGCCCTGGGTTTAGGTTATTTGGAAGATATGTTGCATAAAGGAGGTCTAAAGCTTTTGCGTTTTTGTTGTTGTTTTTGCAGATAGAAGTATGGGTTAGGGATATTTGGCAGATATGTTGCATAAAGGATGAGTGTGGCTTTCTAGGTGGTATGCAGAAGTATGGGTTATTTTGCTGATCTGTGGCATAACAATTGAGTATGGGGTAGTTGGCAGATGTGTGGGATAAAGGAGGAGTATTGATTTTGGGCTTTCTGGCAGATTTGTGACATGTAGGAGTGGTGTTCTATTTTGCAAATACATTATATGATATACAGAAGAAGTATGGGTTTTGGTTCTGTCAGCCTTGTGGCATAAATAAGCAGCATGTGGCATAAAGATCTGGTATGAGTCTTGCCAGCTTTTGACTAAGAGTATGGGTCTTGAGGTTTTGGCAGATTTTGTGACATAAGACAATGTGGCATCAAGAAGGACTTTGGGTCTTGTTTTTTTTTTACATATTTGTGGCACAGAGGAAGAGTATGAGTATCCGGTTTTCGCAGATATGTGACAACATGAAATAAAAGAGGTTTTCTTTTGTTTTGTTTTCCAGAATTGTGGTATAAAGAAAGAGTATGTGTCTTGGACTTTGTTTTATGTTAAAACTAAAACCTTGGTAACTAATGTGATATGAGGTATATTCTTGCGTAACAAACTTCACATTTCTTTAGGCATTGTTTCCATGGCTGTTATTTCAAAGTGTTCTGTGCTTTCTCAAAATGTATAAACTGTATGGCACTGATAGTTCAAAAAATAATGAGTATGAACCTGTACAAACACACACAAACTTCCTGGCCGCTTTATATGAATTTCAGTTTTGTCTACAGTGTTGAGAAACATGAAGGGAAAAATCTGTCACACGTCTGTTTTCGTTTGGAGAATCTCTGAACGTCACCATAAGTAAATCATTGATTAATTTTCCAGTTCTCCAATCTATTAAAGATTGATTTATTTTAAAATAAGGAAACTTTATTACTTTGCTGAGCTGACCTGTTTTTTTTATTTTTATTTGAAAAGAAAATCTGTTTTCAGTGGGCACAGAACGTCTATTGAAATACATTGTTTATTAACTGAGCTTTTACCATTTCATTTCAATCTTAAAAAATGTTTATATGCTCAAAACTTGTGATTGGAGTAGATGTTGACCTCCAACCCCACTGTTAAGCGATTCCGGTATGAATGGTCGACAAAGTTAAGGTCGACAGTCATTAGGTCAACCACTATTGGTCAACATTGACATGGACAAATGGTCAACACATGAAAGGTCGACACATGAAAAGGTCGACATGGGTTTTTAAACTGTTTTTGGTGTAATTTTTTCCGTAACATGACCAGGAACCCCAATTAGTGTATCATGTCCCCTTACATGGCTCGCTTCGCTCTATCATAGTCAACGTGGATGGTAAAGTATGAAAAAGTTAAAAATCTAAGTTTTTTTTTTAAAAAGCCATGTCGACCTTTTCATGTGTCGACCATTTATCCATGACCATGTAAATGTCAACAAATAGTGAGTGTCGACCTTAACATTGTCGACCATCTGAACGGATACCCTGTTCAGCATGGCATCAGAGGCAAAACCATAAAATACTATTGTGAACTGTTTCAGTCTGACAGAACATGTTGGTGAAGTTACTGTAATTTCTCAAAACCCAACAATTGTTAAGACTTCTATTGACACATATGTCAACCTAATCAAGTAGCCAATGTGTTCTTTTGGCCCATGACTTGTAGTTAAACAATAATATTTCATCGTTTTTCATTTACTTTTTTAAAATATTTAATAGAGCATTTGCACCATTTATTTCAGTTGTGCTAACTGAAATGCATTGCCCAGTGAAAAGAATGGGAAATCTTGCTTACAGTAGATCCCTTATTTTCTCTCAACCTTGACTGTCTGAAACAAGGAACATGAGTTTTAGAGATTGATGGATATTTAGTAAATCTAAGTTTTAGTAAATAATTTGTGATTGTAAACTGTATGATTTAATTTTTTGGAGATTTGAAAAGCTAAATTTCTCTAACGTCCTAAGTGGATGCTGGGGACTCCGTAAGGACCATGGGGAATAGCGGCTCCGCAGAAGACTGGGCACATCTAAAGAAAGCTTTAGGACTATCTGGTGTGCACTGGCTCCTCCCCCTATGACCCTCCTCCAAGCCTCAGTTAGATCTCTGTGCCCGAACGAGAAGGGTGCACACTAGGGGCTCTCCTGAGCTTCTTAGTGAAAGTTTTAGATTAGGTTTTTTATTTTCAGTGAGACCTGCTGGCAACAGGCTCACTGCATCGAGGGACTAAGGGGAGAAGAAGCGAACTCACCTGCGTGCAGAGTGGATTGGGCTTCTTAGGCTACTGGACATTAGCTCCAGAGGGACGATCACAGGCCCAGCTTGGATGGGTCCCAGAGCCGCCCCGCCGGCCCCCTTACAGAGCCAGAAGGCAGAAGAGGTCCGGAAAATCGGCGGCAGAAGACGTCCTGTCTTCAACAAGGTAGCGCACAGCACTGCAGCTGTGCGCCATTGCTCTCAGCACACTTCACACTTCGGTCACTGAGGGTGCAGGGCGCTGGGGGGGGGGCGCCCTGAGACGCAATAAAAACACCTTGGATGGCAAAAAAAATGCATCACATATAGCTCCTGGGCTATATGGATGCATTTAACCCCTGCCAGAATCCATAAAAAAGCAGGAGAAAAGTCCGCGAAAAAGGGGCGGATCCTATCTCCTCAGCACACTGGCACCATTTTCCCTCACAGCTCCGTTGGAGGGAAGCTCCCTGTCTCTCCCCTGCAGTCACTACACTACAGAAAGGGTTAAAAAAAGAGAGGGGGGCACTAATTGGGCGCAGTATTAACTATACAGCAGCTATAAGGGGAAAAACACTTATATAAGGTTATCCCTGTATATATATAGCGCTCTGGTGTGTGCTGGCAAACTCTCCCTCTGTCTCCCCAAAGGGCTAGTGGGGTCCTGTCCTCTATCAGAGCATTCCCTGTGTGTGTGCTGTATGTCGGTACTTTTGTGTCGACATGTATGAGGAGAAAAATGATGTGGAGACGGAGCAGATTGCCTGTAATAGTGATGTCACCCCCTAGGGGGTCGACACCTGAGTGGATGAACTGTTGGAAGGAATTACGTGTCAGTGTCAGCTCTGTATAAAAGACAGTGGTTGACATGAGACAGCCGGCTTCTCAGCTTGTGCCTGTCCAGACGTCTCATAGGCCGTCAGGGGCTCTAAAGCGCCCGTTACCTCAGATGGCAGATATAGACGCCGACACGGATACTGACTCCAGTGTCGACGGTGAAGAGACGAATGTGACTTCCAGTAGGGCCACACGTTACATGATTGAGGCAATGAAAAATGTTTTACACATTTCTGATAATACGAGTACCACCAAAAAAAGGGGTATTATGTTCGGTGAGGAAAAACTACCTGTAGTTTTCCTGAATCTGAGAAATTAAATGAGGTGTGTGATGATGCGTGGGTTTCCCCCGATAACAACGGATAATTTCTAAAATGTTATTGGCATTATATCCTTTCCCGCCAGAGGTTAGGGTGCGTTGGGAAACACCCCCTAGGGGGGATAAAGCGCTCACACGCTTGTAAGGGCTCTACCTTCGCCTGAGATGGCCGCCCTTAAGGATCCTGCTGATAGAAAGCAGGAGGGTATCCTAAAAGGTATTTACACACATACTGGTGTTATACTGCGACCAGCAATCGCCTCAGCCTGGATGTGCAGTGCTGGGTTGGCGTGGTCGGATTCCCTGACTGAAAATATTGATACCCTAGATAGGGACAGTATATTTTTGCCTATAGAGCATTTAAAAGATGCATTTTTATATATGCGTGATGCACAGCGGAATATTTGCCGACTGGCATCAAGTCTAAGCGCGTTGTCCATTTCTACCAGTAGAGGGTTATGGACACGTCAGTGGTCAGGTGATGCGTATTCCAAACGGCATTTGGAAGTATTGCTTTATTAAGGGAGGAGTTATTTGGGGTCGGTCTTTCAGACCTGGTGGCCACGGCAACAGCTGGGAATTCCACGTTTGTACCCCAGGTCGCCTCTCAACATGAGAAGACGCCGTATTATCAGGCGCAGTCTTTTCGTGGACAAGCGGGCAAAAGGTTCCTAATTTCTGCCCCGTGACAGAGGGAGAGGAAAAAGGCTGCAGAAATCAGCCAGTTCCCAGGAACAGAAACCCTCTCCCGCCTCTGCCAAGCCCTCAGTATACGCTGGGGCTTTACAAGCAGAATCAGGCACGGTGGGGGGCCCGTCTCAATGAATTTCAGCGCGCAGTGGGCTCACTCGCAAGTAGACCCCTGGATCCTTCAGGTGATATCTCAGGGGTACAAATTAGAATTCGAGACGTCTCCCCCTCGCCGTTTCCTAAAGTCGGCTTTACCGATGTCTCCTTCTGACAGGGAGACAGTTTTGGAAGCCATTCACAAGCTGTATTCCCAGCAGGTGATAATCAAGATACCCCTCCTGCAACAGGGAACGGGGTATTATTCCACACTGTTGTGGTACCGAAGCCGGACGGCTCGGTGAGACCGATTCTAAATCTAAAATCTTTGAACACTTACGTACAGAGGTTCAAATTCAAGATTGAGTCACTCAGAGCAGTGATTGCGAACCTGGAAGAAGGGGACTACATGATGTCTCGGGACATCAAGGATGCTTACCTTCATGTCAAAATTTACCCTTCTCACCAAGGGTACCTCAGGTTTATGGTACAGAACTGTCACTATCAGTTCAGACGCTGCCGTATGGATGGTACACGGCACCCCGGGTCTTTACCAAGGTAATGGCCGAAATAATGATATTCCTTCGAAGGAAGTGAATTTTAGTTATCCCTTCCTTGGACAATTCCCTGATAAGGGTAAGATCCAGGGAACAGTTGGAGGTCGGTGTAGCACTATCTCAGGTAGTGTTGCGGCAGCACGATTGGATTCTCAATATTCCAAAATCGCACCTGGTTCCGACGACGTGTCTTCTGTTCCTAGGGATGATCCTGGACACAGTCCAGAAAAAGGTGTTTCTCCCGGAGGAGAAAGCCAGGGAGTTATCCGAGCTAGTCAGGAACCTCCTAAAACCGAGCCAAGTCTCAGTGCATCAATGCACAAGGGTTCTGGATAAAATGGTGGCTTCCTACGAAGCAATCCCATTCGGCAGATTCCACGCAAGAACTTTCCAGTGGGACCTGCTGGACAAATGGTCCGGATCGCATCTTCAGATGCATCAGCGGATAACCCTGTCACCAAGGACAAGGGTGTCCCTCCTGTGGTGGTTGCAGAGTGCTCATCTTCTAGAGGGCCGCAGATTAGGCATTCAGGACTGGGTCCTGGTGACCACGGATGCCAGCCTGCGAGGCTGGGGAGCAGTCACACAGGGAAGGAATATCCAGGGCTTATGGTCAAGCCTGGAGACATCACTTCACATAAATATCCTGAAGCTAAGGGACATTTACAATGCTCTAAGCTTAGCAAGACCTCTGCTTCAAGGTCAGCCGGTGTTGATCCAGTCGGACAACATCACGGCAGTCACCCACGTAAACAGACAGGGCGGCACAAGAAGCAGGAGGGCAATGGCAGAAGCTGCAAGGATTCTTCGCTGGGCGGAAAATCATGTGATAGCACTGTCAGCAGTATTCATTCCGGGAGTGGACAACTGGGAAGCAGACTTCCTCAGCACGATCTCCACCCGGGAGAGTGGGGACTTCACCCAGAAGTCTTCCACATGATTAAAAACTCGACAGGTATTGCGCCAGGTCCAGGGACCCTCAGGCAATAAGCTGTAGACGCTCTGGTAACACCGTGGGTGTACCAGTCAGGGTATGTGTTCCCTCCTCTGCCTCTCATACCCAAGGTACTGAGATTGATAAGATGGAGAGGAGTAAGCACTATATTCGTGGTTCCGGATTGGCCAAGAAGGACTTGGTAACCGGAACTTCAAGAGATGCTCACGGAGGATCCGTGGCCTCTACCTCTAAGAAGGGACCTGCTCCAGCAAGGACCCTGTCTGTTCCAAGACTTACCGCGGCTGCGTTTGACGGCATGGCGGTTGAACGCCGGATCCTGAAGGAAAAAAGGCATTCCGGATAAAGTCATCCCTATCCTGATCAAAGCCAGGAAGGATGTAACCGCAAAAACATTATCACCGCAATTGGCGAAAATATGTTGCGTGGTGCGAGGCCAGTAAGGCCCGACGGAGGAAATTCAACTGGGTCGATTCCTACATTTCCTGCAAACAGGAGTGTCTATGGGCCTGAAATTGGGGTCCATTAAGGTTCAAATTTCGGCCCTGTCAATTTTCTTCCAAAAAGAACTAGCTTCAGTCCCTGAAGTTCAGACGTTTGTAAAAGGGGTACTGCATATACAGCCTCCTTTTGTGCCTCCAGTGGCACTTTGGGATCTCAATGTAGTTTTGGGTTCCAAAAGTCACATTGGTTTGAACCACTTAAATCTGTGGAGTTAAAATATCTCACATGGAAAGTGGTCATGCTGTTGGCCCTGGCCTGGGCCAGGCGCGTGTCAGAATTGGCGGCTTTATCCTGAAAAAGCCCTTATCTGATTTTCCATTCGGACAGGGCGGAATTGAGGACTCGTCCTCCGTTTCTCCCCAAGGTGGTTTCAGCGTCTCACCTGAACCAACCTATTGGTGGTGCCTGCGGCTACTAGGGACTTGGAGGCCTCCAAGTTGCTAGACGTTGTCAGTGCCCTGAAAATATATGTTTCCAGGACGGCTGGAGTCAGGAAATCTGACTCGCTGTTTATCCTGTGTGCACCCAACAAGCTGGGTGCTCCTGCTTCTAAGCAGACTATTGCTCGTTGGATTTGTAGTACAATTCAGCTTGCACATTCTGTGGCAGGCCTGCCACAGCCAAAAATCTGTAAATGCCCACTCCACAAGGAAGGTGGGCTCATCTTGGGCGGCTGCCCGAGGGGTCTCGGCTTTACAACTTTGCCGAGCAGCTACTTGGTCAGGAGCAAATACGTTTGTAAAATTCTACAAAATTGATATCCTGGCTGAGGGGGACCTGGAGTTCTCTCATTTGGTGCTGCAGAGTCATCCGCACTCTCCCGCCCGTTTGGGAGCTTTGGTATAATCCCCATGGTCCTTACGGAGTCCCCAGCATCCACTTAGGACGTTAGAGAAAATAAGAATTTACTTACCGATAATTCTATTTCTCATAGTCCGTAGTGGATGCTGGGCGCCCATCCCAAGTGCGGATTGTCTGCAATACTTGTACATAGTTATTGTTACAAAAATCGGGTTATTATTGTTGTGAGCCATCTTTCAGAAGCTCCTCTGTTATCATGCTGTTAACTGGGTTCAGATCACAGGTTATACGGTGTGATTGGTGTGGCTGGTATGAGTCTTACCCGGGATTCAAAATCCTTCCTTATTGTGTACGCTCGTCCGGGCACAGTATCCTAACTGAGGCTTGGAGGAGGGTCATAGGGGGAGGAGCCAGTGCACACCAGATAGTCCTAAAGCTTTCTTTAGATGTGCCCAGTCTCCTGCGGAGCCGCTATTCCCCATGGTCCTTACGGAGTCCCCAGCATCCACTACGGACTATGAGAAATAGAATTATCGGTAAGTAAATTCTTATTATTTTACATGGCAGTTTGCTTTTAGTAAACTGAGGTGATTGCAAATCATTATGTCAAAAACTAAAATATAGATGCTATAATCAAAATGGGCCTTTAATAATTCTTCTACTAAATGTGTGTTAAAGCATACAAGGAAGTTCTATCTAGAGGAACACTAGTTCGGACTAGTGTGACCTGCTTTTATCACTCTGAATGACTGCTGTGAATAAGCTTTGAGAAGTGTTATTTAGCACATTGGGAGTCATTCCGACCCGATCGCTCGCTGCAGTTTATCGCAGCGCAGCGATCGGGTCAGAACTGAGCATGCACCGGCGCCACAGTGCGCCGGCGCATGGCAGCCATCGTTGCCTAGCGATCGCCTCTGAGGCACAGGCGGTCGCTGGGCGAGAGGGGGCTGGACGGTGGAGGGGGCGCGGTCCGTCCAACGCAGGCGTGGTCGGACCATTGGGGGGGGCAGGCTGCGGCGGCTGCGTGACGTCGCACGATAAAGCTGCGCTGGTCGGGAGCTACTCCTAAAGTGCAAAGGCATCGACGCTGTGCGATGTCTTTGCACTTCTTCGGGGGGGGGGGGGGGGGAGGGGGGCTGCGGCACTGACATGCGGGGCGGACTAGCCCTGTGCTGGGCATCCCCCCAGTGTGAATGATCGTAGCTGTGCTAAATTTAGCACAGCTACGATCAACTCGGAATGACCCCCATTGTGTGCACATTTCAAATGCTATGAATGTGGGAAACCATTTGTAAGGTTTTGTCTATTCTTTCAGTAAGTATTGCTTTTATTACCTTTGTGTATGAGCACATAACTTGCTAATTATCACTGTGCATAAAGTAGCCAGAATGCTTCCTCAATATTCATTTTAGACATTTTTGAGCCGAGTCTGAGTCACAGTTCTACTAACAACATAAATAGATGGAAGAAAAAAGTTTTTGTAATTAATACAATACTTCCCTTCTTTAGGGAATCACTGTTGTTCACAATCCTTGTTGTTTTCTTCTTATGTCTCTCACAATGCTTTTTTTTTTATACACCATTTCATATGCAAGGAAAAACACAAGACAAAACAGCTGTGTAGAACAGTCTATAGGTATAAACCAAGGCGCAAAATCCACCCGAAACTGTTGAACAAGGCGTACTCACACTCGCACTCAAGTGGTATCATGCACATCAGAGATTCTTTAACAGGACGTGTCCCCAATATCACCATAGGTAGTCACCCCCTTGTGTGTATGGACCCCAGTAATTGATGGGGTATCCCACTCAATGTTAGTGCTGGGATAGATCAAGCACATTATGGTATCTTTAACATACAGGATTATTTAAGGGATTAACAAGTATACCCCACTCACTGTAATATGTATAATGCCACAAACACAAAAGTTTAACATGTCAGTCCACATGAAAGTTCTTAGTGAAACTTCTCCTTTTTATGTATAAAGTGCACTCCAGATGAATCAGGAAGGTAGTAAAACATTCACTGTATTCCAAAGAGGAGTACCCATACAACAGGGATACAATAATATCAAAAGCTTACATAAAGCAAGTATAAAAAATGGTCAAATTTAGTACAGCAAAAAATGAAAGTTTCGGTGCGACAGGTATTCCAAAATGGAGGAGCTTAAGTTTAATGTAACATACCTCTGAAGTAAAAGAAAAAATGTCTCTTCACAATCTTTCTTGTCAACCCATTTCGGTTGCACACCGGCTTTTGTCAAGACATAACTGCCAAATGTCCCAAACATCTAAGAGCTATCCCAGGTTATCCACCAGCTTAGACTGATACAGATGTGTCCTCTCTCATCGTTTCTGCAGTCACGGTAAGCTGCCCATCTAGTCACGAATAGTCCTGAGCAAGTGTACGAACACCTTTTCCCTGAAAATGCATTATTATTATCATCGATATGCGAAATAGACACACAAGCAGCCAAACTGATTAAAATTATATGAGGCTTGACTGTATTCTGTGGGTTAATGGTAGCTGTATCTCCATACAAAATGCTACGTTCAAGTGTTTTCCTTGATAGCGATGAGAATAAGATGCATTTTTTGGGGGGAAAAGACACACTGCAAAAACAGTACCTGGCGGCTCTCATGCGTTCCATGTGCTGCAAATCATTACGTACGGAGGCTAGATGAGGACGGACTCATCTGTATGACCTTTTGAAGTACTGGTTGAATTATTTTCCCATGATGTGAATTTGCTACAGTTATTTAAACATTTTATTCTTGTTGCACAAAATGTTGTATTGTTATCATATATGTTTGTATAGGCCTATAGAAGGGAACTTCGCTGCTATGGTAAATCTCCAACTTAAATTGTACAGACAACTTGGTACAGCATCTGAAATAAAGCTTTACGGTTCATCAAACACTGGGTCATGGCAAAAACATCTGTCATCTGACACTAGTCCTTTGATACTCTGTAGTGGGTGCACATTGGGTTCTTTGTGCAATTTGAGATTTTCTCTTTTCTGCAAATGGAATATTGTACAAGCAAAAGTTGAAAATCAATAACTTACATTTTCACATAAAACAGCTAAAATATAAACTATTGTTATTTCTTATAAACATTTGTGTTGTTTTTTTCTGGTACATTAACAATAGAAAACAATCTGGGTGATTATGTTGATGAGCAGATATTGCTGTTCAAATTGGATAAATGGTTTGAGAAACATTTACTCAGAATCAACACAATAGGATTGCTGTGTGATACATAGAGATAAATCCATTATGTACTTAATATAATGGAATAGCCTCCCATCAGAAGTGATAGAGGCTAAGACAGTAGAGTAATTTAAACATGCATGGGATAGGCATAAGGATATCCTTACAAAGATATAAAGATCAAATAAGGTATGAGATAAAAATATAGTAAAAAAAGGGGGCAGACTAGATGGGCTACGTGGTTCTTATCTGCCATCAAATTCTATGTTTCTACGTAATGAATCACAAAACTTAAGGGGGGTACACACGGAGAGATCCGTGCTTAAAATCTAAGCAATCTTGCTAGATTGCTTAGATTTTAAGCACGGATCTGCCGTGTGTATGCCCTCCAGCGATAGCGATGCGCGGCCCCGCGCATCGCTATCGCCGATGCTAGATTGAGCTGCATGCAGGCTCAATCTAGCGGGTCGCTCACTTCACCGTTGTGTGAAGTGAGCGGCCCCCCGTCGGCTTTCCCCCTCGCTCAGCACATCGCGCTGTGCTGAGCGGGGTGAGAGATGTGTGCTGAGCGGTCTGTGTTAAGATCGCTCAGCACACATCTCTCCCGTGAGTACCCCCCTTTAAACCTTAGGCATTGTAAAGAAATCTAGACCACACTGAAAGTATGAGGTGCACCCTCAGAGCATATGCTGTCAGTGCTGTTTATCATTTGTTGTCCATATCTTTCATGTTATTGCTCTGTCATTCTAGAAAAATGTGAAAAAGAAAATATGGAAATGGAAGATGCCAATCAGTCGTTCAATAATAAAAGTGTGCAGACAGATTTAGAAGATAGTGCTATGATGGGGAGCAGGGATGACACCATAATCAAAAGTAAGTATATTTAGTAGAACACCTCTATTGGAATTTTTATTGAGATAACATACAGATGTGTCCAGATACATGTAGCCTCCCTGCACGTTAAACAGCCCTTCTATCGCAAAATGATGCAAATAGGATGCGTAACACAACTAGTTTAAGCAGATTAAAATGATATGCGGCATGCCTACATTCTGCATGCGACGTGCCTGTATCTGCATACGAAATGCTTCGCTAGAGTGTATTCCTAGAAAACTGTACCATACCATTTCATACACATATACAGGTGCGCAGTGGCGTAAGTTTGTCCCAGTTGCCCGGAGGCAAGAAAAATATTGTCGACCCCCCCCCCCCCCCCCCCCGTATATATATATATATTTGCTCCTGCATAGCAAGCCTGCGGATTCTAACTATATGAAGCTACTACAAAACCATTGCAACTGGGCAGATCTATGTAGGGGTCCAGACACACACTACATAGATCTGCTCAGTCACTCACAATGCTGATTATTTCTCTGACAATTAATTTGCAAGTGTCATATCCAGGATTAGAACCCACAACCTATTACACTGGAAGCATGCACCTAACTGACGGAGATATTTGCTCTTGCATAGGAAGTATGAGAATTCTAACTATATGAAGTTACTTGTAATTGTCAGAGAAATAACTTCATATAGTTAGAATTCTTATGCTTCCTTTATAGGAGCAAATAGCTTCATCAGTAAGGTGTCTGCTTCCAGTGTATCTCTAATAAAGAGGGTGTGATTTGTAAGGTGTAGTGACTAGTGGGGAAGTCGGCTACAGAAGAGATACCGGCTGCTGTCAATTAACTTAATTGATTAATGTCGCTGAACACACAGAACCGGAGAAGTGCCCCCCTTGAAAGCAGGAGCCCGGCGGCAGTTGACTCTGTTGCCTCCCAGAGTTCTGCCTCTGCAGGTGCGGCCGCGCACAGAATATAGGCATGCCACATATCATTTTAATCAACATAACCTGTTTGTGTGTCCTATTTGCCTACTGAATTTACGGCAAAAAAAAAAACTAGTCAACGCGTTGCATGGGCCATGTCAGCTCACCCATGCCAGGCATCTCCCGCTACATGGTGTAATGAGGCAAGATGTATGAGGACACACCTGTATTTTTATTTGAAATTTATGAAGTTTGGACTTATAAATATTACAGACATTTTTTTTATTATAATAATGTACATTTATATAAACAAGACATTTTGGAATAGGATGATAAGGAAAAGTGCAAAGCTAAACTACAGTAGCTATGTTTCTGGCTAATGGTACAGTAGTCATCCTCTGAGTTTTCAGTGATGCGCGTGTGTTTGTTCTGAGAACACAGAAACCACCACTTCCTGATGGATCAAATTTTTTTTTCTGAGATTGAGAATTCCCTGACTCCATTACTCCATCTCTATGAGAAGCTAATGTTCTAATGATGTATTTGGGGTGAGGAAGGCAGGCATCTTCAGTTTAATCCTCTATTTAAAATGCACATTTATCAGGATTGTTATACCAGCAATAGAACTCACAACCTTATTCTCCACAGCTAGACAGCTAACACATCGAGCGGTCTGCTTCTGCATAGGAAACCTAGTCATTTTAACTATGTGAAGCTGCAGATATGTCCTCAATATGCGATGCGGCGCGAGTGAGCCGCTCCAAGAAGTGTAGAGTTACAAATTTTCATTAAATTTCATCTTATTCACACTGCAGATGCAGCAAAACACCACTGTACCGGAGACCCACACTGTGTCTTTAACAGCACAGGAGTCTGTTTAAATATGTACATAGATGAAGTACAATGGAAATTGGCATGAAACAAAGCCACTGCATCATTTTACAGATATGACACTGTTCAGCTTACCTATGGCTTCGGATATTCACATGGTATCCATGCACCTGCAAATGTGCCGCATGCGGACGCGAATAATCGCACCCGGGATGCATATGTACGTTGCAACAGCGAAAACTGATGAACAGTGTAACATCTGTGCTTCGTATACAGATCCAAACTCATTCTGACACAGATGTGCAAGTGTCATAAAGACAGGGCCGGTTTAAGGCCCCCACTACTATGCTTGCTATCAAAAACTCCTGAGCTCCCCACCGTGACAGACACACACACACACACACACACACACACACACACACCTGGAGGAACATCCGTGAGCAGCAGATGCGGCCGGCTCATTGTGTGTGTGTGTGATTTAACGCACTGTCCCGCTATACTGCTTGTACATTTGAGCCACTGGGTGAACACTCCTTCAGTTAAAATAGCACTGTGTGGAGGCCACAGGAATGACCGCCGCTGTCCCCCTTCTTTTAATCTGGCCCTGTGTACAGATGCGTCCTCATACATCTTTGCTGCAGTCACGCTAAACAGCCACTCTTAGCAAGCCTTGTCCTGTGTGACTCTGCTAGCATCTGGAGTCTTGTTTGCATTTTCTTTGCCGAAATTGCATCTAAGTCGTAATGCGATTCAACACTTGTATATCTGTGTGCGACTGAGCTATGAATCTGCATCCGAAGTGCTACGATGTGTTTTTTTTCCATGCCAAGCTTTGTATTGCCTCATATGCAGTCTCTGTCACACATAGATATATACAAGTGTCGCATCTCATTCTCAAATTAATCAGCAGCGTCTCCTGGTGTGCCGTAGTCGATCATATTACAACTAATGCACAATTTTGGAAAAAAAATGACACAAGAGCTAACGAAGTTGCACGGGACCCGTCAGTTCACCTTCTCCGTACATCTCCTGCTGCGTGGCATATAGAGGCTAGATGTATGTGGCTACATCTGTAAATCAAATTATTCAGTGCAGTCTTGCGAAGCCGTTTTATAGCATTGCACTGCAACCAAGACTCACATGTAAATGAAACATACAATCTGTGCAAGCCTGGCACAACGAGTGGCTTTTTGGTGTGATTGCATCAATAGTATATAAGAACACACATATGTAGTTGTAATTGTCAGTTTAAAACCATTACAGCTAATTAGATCTGCACACTTTTATTGTGGTGTTGAAAAATGTGTGTTTTAAATTCAGGGGATATGTCTGGTATAGGAGGTTTGGTATACAAATCCCTTTGTTGAGGCGTTCTGTAAGTGTGTGTGTGTGTGTGTGTGTGTGTGTGTGTGTGTGTGTGTACATACACACAAAGAAAATCCAAAATCTAAACTGTATTTTGTGTGCATCTCTCTGTCTACGTCCCTCTATAAACCCCCTTCAAATCCTGCTTTTGCCCCTGCGATGGGTACAGTTGGGTGATCACAAAGTTCCTTGTACTGTAATTAGTATTACTGACAAAGCTTTTGTCCCGACCAGGACTGACTGACACCCCTTTCACATTTCCAAAAATATCCGGGTTATTGCATGTGAACGACACTATATTTCAACCCTGGTAGTGACCAGGATTGAACATGGCTTCAACCTGGGCTGCTGTGCGGTGTGCACAGGTAAGCAGGGTCGTTGCAAAATTTTTGTTGTATTTACTGTGGGGGAGATGATTGGTGCCTGATCCTTTTTTTTTTGGCTGAAATGCAGGTCATGGTAGATTCACTTCAGTTCACTTCATTCCACTTCATTTTTGCTGAAATGAACATAATTATAATACAGTAGTTAATTTTGACTTCTGCACGGACCAACTGTGACTGAGACAAACTGTTAGAAATGCAAACTTCTCAAATGGAAATCTTCTATCTCTTTTAACATAAAACGGTAATTATTATTATTCTTTATATGGAGTTACAAGGGGTCTGCAGAGCTTTAAAAAGTACAGAAACAATATGAAAAAAAAGTGTCTTACACTACAGATTGTATCAGGAAATGCACATGGTTTATAAACACTGCTGTGTCAGCAGTCATAATACTCAAATACGCAGCAGTACAGTAGAACCCAAGATTTAGGTGCCATTGAAGGAATTGGGGAAGAGATGATGGAATAAGTAAGGGAAGGAAAAGCACATGAGGGAAGAGGGCTCTGCTCATGAGAGCTTACAGTGTAAAGCGAAGGGACAGGCAGACAGTGGTGACACAGAGGGGAGAGACAGTGAGCAAGAAGCATGGAGAAATGGGTTAGGATGAGAGCTGAAAGGCTTTGACGTGGGTCTTGAAACCCATTTGAAGATGTGTAGAAAACAGGAGAGTCTGATAAGGAGAGGGTGAGCTTTCTAGAGGTAGGGAGCAGCATGAACAAAATCTTAGAGGCGGAAGTGGGAGGAAGTAAACAGCTGGGAACAAGAGGGTATAAGTAGGAAGACAATTATTATTTTGTATTTACATTCTCTAGTACTTTTCACAGCTTAAAATGACGTCTTCAGACAGTTATTATTTTATCTAGAACTGTGGTAAGCAGCGGTTACTGTAGTTTTGTAAATTGGTGGAAGTTTGCATTTCGAATACCAGAGTGTGTGGGGCAGTGATATTACATGAAAAGGAAGGGACTGCAAATAAACCCTAATAATAAATTAGAAAAACCTCTGATAACCTCCTTTCTTTCCATGTTATGCTCTAAAATGAAATATGAAAGAGACCCCTTTTGTGTAAATATTTCAACATAATGATAAAGTACATGAAAGACACAAAACTGCATTTATTTACTATCCAGTAAAATAAAGGTAAAATTAGTATTTTGTAAAAGTCATAATAACATTTTTCATGTCCATGTCAGTTGTGCTATTTACATCTAGTTCAGTGCTTCTTAAACTCTGCCCTCAAGGCACTCTTACAGTCAAGGTTTTAAGGGTATCCAGGTTTGATCACAGCATAGTTTTATCAAAATGACTGAGGTACTTATTAATTCACCTGTGTCCAGCATGGGTAGACTTGATGGTGCCTTGAAGTACAAGCATGAGAAGCACTTCTCTAATAGATGCATAATGACAGGAGGGTATAGAATTATTTACAGTAAGAGGCATTATCGTGCAATTTCTCCCACATTCAATTTAATTTTCCTGTTTTAGCTATAATCATGGTCTGAATTTAATGAGTCACAGTTCGCATCAGGAGGTGAGGTAGCATAGAGCTTTCTCCAGCTGTCACTTTGAATCACAATATGAGAAGAGGGAAGACTGTGGGGCTTTGTAGGAATAACAACAAATTGAACCCAAGACGAGAATAATTTTATGCCTAAAATATTCAATTCACAGCAGGACCAGAGTCCTAACAGAATTTGACCCAAATGTATTAAGCCTTAAAAAGTGATAAAGTGGAGACTGATAAAGATTGATCAAGCACCAACTAATCAGCTCCTTTCATTTTTCAAACACATCCTGTAACATGACAGTTAGGAAACTAATTGTCTTTATCAGTCTCCACTTTATCACTTTTTAAGGCTTAAACATTTTGACCTTTGGGGCAGATGTATTCATCCTTGGAGAAGTGATAAAGAAGTGATAAGTGCAAGGTCATAATGCACCAGCCAATCATTATGGGTTTGAAAAATTACATTTAGGAGCTGATTGGTTGGTGCGTTATCACCTTCCACTTATCACTTCTTTATCACTGCTTTATCACTTCCCCGGGCTTTATACATCTGCACCTGTGTTTCTTATTGGAAGGCGATAATCTAGTGCTCAAACAGGGTTATGATCTCAAATCTTGGTAGATATTCTATCAATGTTCTATTAGGAAAATCTTTATGGTACAGTATATGCAACTATATGAATTAAAACCAAATGAACTTAATTTTATGATAATAGGGACTAAAGTAAAGGTCTTTGGGAAAGCTAGTGGGTACTACCAATCAAGCACAGAGGTTTAGGAGACTTTATATCAGCCACCTGCATACTGATGACAGAAATATTTGGGGCATTGTTAAGGAACTCTGTGTCTGTCTAGAAGTCATCATTCCTGTTTTATAAATAGCTTTTTTTTTATATATATTAGCCAAACTCCTTGTTAAAGGACTTGTCCACCACACCTGTTGTGTGTGGGATTTGAAAATGTTATTACATTGGCTAAAAAAACTGCATAATGACATGGTAGGGGGTAGATGAAATATCACTACATAACTTGCTATACTGTAAGCTGTTTGTTCATTGGAGGAAACCGTACCAAGCGGTCTGATTGTTAAGTGCAGGAGGATAGCTTTATACTGAAATAATCTTCCTTTTAACTCTTCTTAAATGTGTCCACTTAAGTTATTGTATTCTACATTTTGTGCACCAAAGTTTCTCAATAATTACTGCAGACTTCAATTGATGCAGTTTTCGATTGGTACATTCTGATGCCTGAATAAAATAACTTATTAGTATTTTTCAACTGGAAATACATGTAAGTCTGTATATGCTGTATAATACGTATTGGTCTCTTTCATGCTCCAAATGTTTCCAGCTGTGGATTTTTAACAGCTGTTACAGTGTAACTTCTTACTTTAAAATTGAAAGATAAAAATTCAAGCACATGCTTAATGGCAGCTTCTACTGGAAAGCATCCTGAGAAGTTTCAGATTTCAGGGTCACAATTACACAAACTCCCTTTAAAATGTGGTTGGCTACTCCTCCCCACCTTTCTTTTTTCTTTACAATGATATCCCTATTAAAGTAAAGTAGTGCAGGGGCTGCACAGGTGGGACAATTCTTTTATGCAATGCATTTCTATAGGAGTTAAACTCCAAACAGCTTCCCAGTGGCGAAAACACAACCTGTCTTGGGTAGTGACGGCATACAACATCAAAGGGTCTCCTAGCCTATATTTTTATGCTCCCTCTGCATTTTTTTTATAGCTATAATAGGGTAGGAGTGCATAAAATTGTGCTTGTTCTAGGCTTTTCTCTCATTCAGGGCAGTTAAGGAATATCATGGGAGTGAGAGGGGAATACGTTCTGAAATGAAAAAGTAATGTTTCTTCATAACATTTAACTTGTGTAATGTGCTCATATTTAGCATCTATATTGGTTATTAAATATTACAGTAAATGTTTGGAATTATATTAACTGTGGGGGATATTCAATTAGCCATGGAGCTTACCGTGGGAGGATGGCCTAAAGCTTTAATTTCCAAACCTATTAAATTTTAAGCCCATTTCCTCCCATGGTTAAAGCACATTAGAAAATATGTTTCGTGTTAAGTGCCCAGTGGTATGGTATAACACGCTCGCAGTGGTAGGGGCATAAAGTCCTGGTTACCACAGATGTCCATTTGCACCTTAGCAGGGTGTGAGCAGAGAGTTGCGGTACGTGCAGCCTGCGGGCTGCAATTGTGTAGCTCTGGGCACTGCAAAAAGTTCATGATAAGGCCTGCAGCTAATTGAATATGCCCATATGTATTAAATTATAGTTAAGAAAACCTGTTATCTCTATTGGAAGCACTCATCCTTATATTTAGTATATATTTAGTAGACCTGCAGGGGCTGACTTACCTAATGATTATGGGCCTAATTCAGACCTGATTTCAGCACCAAAATTGATCTCTAATGGGCAAAACCATGTGCATTGCAGGTGGGGCAGATATAACATGTGCAGAGAGAGTTAGCTTTGGGTGGGGTGTGTTTAAACTGAAATCTAATTTGCAGTCAGTATTTACCCCGCACCGAAACAAAATAACCCACGCAAATCTAAATTTCTCTGCTCCCCCCCCCCCCCCCCCCCCTCTGCAGTGCACATGGCTATGCCGATTAGAGAACAATTTTGCTGCTGCGATCAGGTCTGATTTAGGCCCTATATATTGACGGACCATTTTCGAAATAAAAATTAAGAAACCTACTAATTAGTATTACATATATATATATATATATATATATATATATATATATATACATACAGTATATATATATTTTTTTTGTTATTTCTGTGAATGTAGCATTCAGATGGGTGTGGATCATTGGGGGTCGACCCTGTCTAGGTCGATAGTCACTAGGTCGACAACTTTTGGTTGACATGCAGTAGTTCAACTCCAACAAATGTTGACACAGAAAAGGGTCGACCTGCGGGTTTTTCTTTTTTTGGGTTGTTTACGCCGTAAAATCAGCGGAAACTCCAGTTAGTGCACCATGTCCCCTCACGTGGCTCGCAATTACTATTCCCAATCGTAGTCTACGTGGATCACAAAGTATGGGAAAGTAAAAAAAAAAGAAAAGAGTGAAAAACTCATGTCGCTCTTTTTCTGTGTTGACCTTTGTCATGTTGACTTGTGAGCCATGTTGACCTAATGCATGTCGACCAATAGTGGTGGTTGACCTAACAACTGCATACCCATTCAGATTACATTGTACTATATAAATCACAGTGTGACATTAAGGGGTCAGGTAAGCGTGATGTGCGGATTTATGGCTGTTATGTACAGAAAGAAGAAGCATTTCCCTAACTACATATCCCAAAAGCTGCTGGGTTTGCATAATTAACCCAATTTCGGGTTTGAATATTTATCAAACACATTCCCACATGAGGGAATTCATTAGATACATGGTGGCAGACCTTTGTGAAATAAAATTGTAGCCAATTGTTAAAAGAGAAAAGGTAGTGCTAAATATGAGTTTTGGGGGTTTATTTAATCTATTCTTGATATTTTAACAAGTATGTGATTTATTATTATTATTATTATTATTATTATTATTATTATTATTATTTCAATTAACATAATTTCCTATTGATATTGCACCTTTTTGGAAAGGTTAATGTTTAATGTGATTTGCTGCTAACTGCGTTTAATGATCACTGTGGAATCCTTTTAAGTTCCTTCTGCTGAAATAGTACAGCTACTGGAAATCAGAGTCATCTATTTTCATTACAATGCACTTTTGTGGAGGGGGTGAGGGGGTTTCTGTAACAAATTGCATAGTCCTTTTAAGTTTCTGTTTTGTTGTACCTGAACAGTTTTCTAAAGCATTTCGGTGTTATGATGTTGCTGGTTGCTTTGTTTTCTTATTAAGATCACAAAAGCATAAAAAATTCAGTGAGGGGGAAAATGACTAAAAGGATTGTGCCTAGTTATCATGTTAATGTATGCTTTCTGTGTTATAGAAGATGCAGTATATGCTATTTACCACATTGAATATGTTCAAAAATAATTGCTGACAAAAGCTACTTCACATAGCATCTTAAAGCAACTTAGATGTGCACCTTATAATTTGAATATTAATGTATTAGCTATGCAGAATCACCTATTGATGTAGTTTCAAGGCGCACATAATAATATGTATTGGTTAAAAATACTAGTAGAATATATACCGTATAATGAAAAGGTTTATACTTGATTTTTGTTAAAATGGTACAAGGCTACAAAAAAGAAAAGAAAAGAAGGAAACTTCTACCTTGTTCATGCATCATCCCTACTATAGGAGGAAATAGTGTTATTAAAATGTATCACAATAAAAACTGAATATTCTTATAAAAAACTAAACCAAAATATGTGTATTTAGATAATCAGCATACAAATGAGTAATAAACTTTATACTTCAAACATACCTTTCCAATCATTAATAATTCTGATTAATTATACAATCAATATATAATTATATTGCTAATATATTTTACGTTAATTACACCAAAAGAACATCTACTGTATGCAGTAGATTCCCTTGAGTGTAACCGTTGTTCCCAGCAAAAACACAAAGTATTTCTAGTATTATAAGTTAGCATCCAGAGCAGCAGGGCTTAGAATTGAGAGGGGCAGATGTATTAAGTTTGGAGAAGTGATAAGTGGTAGGTAATGCAGCAGCAATGCTCCTAAAGCCCCGTACACACAGGGGGAGATGTGTGCTAAGCGATCTGTCAGTGACTGCTCAGCACACATCCCCCCCCCGCTCAGCAGCACACAGCGCGATGTGTGCTGAGTGAGGGGGGATTGAGGGGGGGGGGGCGCTTACTTCACAAAGCAGTGAAGTGAGCGATCTACTAGATTTGGCATGCATGCATGCCAAATCTAGAGTCAGCGATAGCGACTCACCGCGCATTGCTATTGCTATGGGCATACACATGGAGAGATCTGTGCTTAATTTCTAAGCAATCTAGTCAGATTGCTTAGAATTTAAGAACAGATCTCTCCGTGTGTATCCCCTTAACTGTCCTTTTTCAAACCCGTAATGATTGGCTGGTGCATTATCACCTTCCACTTATCACCGCTTTATCACGGCTTAATACATCTTCCCCTATGTACGTACTGAGCTGCCAGCCTCTTCTTTCTCCCACAGCAGACTGGGACCATACAATTACGGACATTCTCTGACTCTATATTACTGTGTCTAAAACTTTCGATTTGATTCCAGTGGCTATGATTGGTCATTTCTACAGAAACTGCCTCCATGCATAGGGTGACTGTAATAAGTGCGCTTACATTTCTGAAGTGCAGGCGAGACCTGTATGTAGTCCATGTACACTCCTTGTAACAGAAAAAAGAAACCAAAAATATATAAAATAAACAAAAAATTAATAATAATAATATAATTTACACACACACACACACACACACACACACACACACACACACACATCGTTCCATGGCTACTGCTGGGCACAACGAAGGTAAGCAGCTGCTCTGGTGGGGGGGGGGGGGGTGAGGGAATGAGGTGGAGGGGTCTACCTGGCATAATGTGTATAAAGGGTTCTACTGTGGCGTAATGTGTATAAGGGTCTCTACCATGGGGCAGAGGCGGAACTACCGCCAGTGCAACCAGTGCGTTGCACTGGGGCCCGCCTCTGTCCAGGGGCCCAAAGCATGTAATGAGTCAAACTGACTCATTACATGCCGCTGTGCGCTGCGGGCAACCGCTGCCCGCAGCGCACAGCCGCCCAGAGAGGAGAGGAGCAGCGGTACGGGGGAAGGAGGAGGAGGGAGGTGGAGGAGGGAGCCGCAGCAGCGCTTTGTTACTGGTTGAGGTGCTGTTGCTGCTGCCCCTCTGCTTCACTATAGGCTGTCTATAGGCTCCCTCCTCCACCTCCCTCCTCCTCCTTCTCTCCTGCCCGGGAATCGTCAGAAGCTGCACCGAGGAGCCTGAGCCAGCGGAGAGGGTAAGTGTAATTCTTCTTTCTGTCTTTCTGTCTTTCTTTCTGTCTTTCTTTCTTTCTTTCTTTCTTTCTTTCTTTCTTTCTTTCTTTCTTTCTGTCTTTCTGTCTTTCTGTCTTTCTTTCTTTCTTTCTTTCTTTCTTTCTTTCTTTCTGTCTTTCTGTCTTTCTTTCTTTCTGTCTTTCTGTCTTTCTTTCTGTCTTTCTTGGGACTGGCTGCCGCAATGTGTAAAAATGGGGAATCTGCCTGCCGCAATGTGTAAAAAGGGGGAATCTGCCTGCTGCAATGTGTAAAAAGGGGGAATCTGCCTGCCGCAATGTGTAAAAATGGGGAATCTGCCTGCCGCAATGTGTAAAAAGGGGGAATCTGCCTGCCGCAATGTGTAAAAAGGGGGAATCTGCCTGCCGTAATGTGTAAAAGGGGGACACTGTCTGCCGTAATGTGTAAAAAGGGGACGCTGTCTGCCGTTATGTGTAAAAAGTGCACGCTGTCTGCCATAATGTGTAAAAAGGGGGACGTTGTCTACCGTTATGTGTAAAAAGTGTGCGCTGTCTGCCGCTATGTTTAACAAGGGCACGCTATCTGCCATTATGTGTAAAAAGTGTACGCTGTCTGCCGCTATGTGTAACAAGGGCACACTGTCTGCCGCTATGCGTAACAAGGGCACGCTGTCTGCCGCTATGCGTAACAAGGGCACGCTGTCTGCCGCTATGCGTAACAAGGGCACGCTGTCTGCCGCTATGTGTAACAAGGGCACGCTGTCTGCCGCTATGTGTAACAAGGGCACGCTGTCTGCCGCTATGTGTAACAAGGGCACGCTGTCTGCCGCTATGTGTAAAAAGTGCACGCTGTCTGCTGATATGTGTAACAAGGGCACGCTGTCTGCCGCTATGTGTAACAAGGGCACGCTGTCTGCCGCTATGTGTAACAAGGGCACGCTGTCTGCCGCTATGTGTAACAAGGGCACGCTGTCTGCCGCTATGTGTAACAAGGGCACGCTGTCTGCCGCTATGTGTAACAAGGGCACGCTGTCTGCCGCTATGTGTAACAAGGGCACGCTGTCTGCCGCTATGTGTAAAAAGTGCACGCTGTCTGCCGCTATGTGTAAAAAGGGGATGCTGTCTGCCGCTATGTGTAAAAAGTGCACGCTGTCTGCCGCTATGTGTAAAAAGGGGATGCTGTCTGCCGTTATGTGTAAAAAGGGGGACGTTGTCTGCCGTAATGTGTAAAAAGGGGGACGTTGTCTGCCGTAATGTGTAAAAAGGGGATGCTGTCTGCCGTAATGTGTAAAAAGAGGAATCTGTCCGCCGTAAGGTGTAAAAGGGTCTCTACCTGGTGTAGTGGTGCTACTGTGCGGCGTAATTTGAATAATGGAGACTACTGTGCACCGTTTTATAAATTGGTATTATTTTGTGGCCACACCCCTTCCGCACGAAGCCACGCCACTATGTATTTTTGCGCGCGCCTATGGCGCGCACTGCCCCTGTTTTGCATGCAGGGGTGGGGCTCCGATGCCGTTTCTTGCACACAGTGCTAAAATGTCTAGTTACGACACTGTTGCTAGGTATCCATTTCTCTGGCCCTGAGTAGGTCCCCCTCACCAGATCCTCTCCAGGGGTGAGGGGGTGGACTTGGATGGGAAGGAAGGGGGGGGGGGCAAAGCATTTTGTCGCACCTGGGCCCACCGCTCGCTAGTTCCGCCACTGCCATGGGGGGAGGTTAAAACATATAAAAATGTATATCTTTAATGTTACATATAATATGTCTGACTGCTGACATCAGCAGTGCTGTGTTTCACAGCTGCTGCACTCAATACGCAGCACTCCACTTCAGATCTCCTTCCTGTATAAGCTCGTTCCCAGACTCTCATTGGCTAGCTATGCATGAGTGTGGGTGGGATTATACAAGAAGGAGGTGAGTGCTGCTACATCCCAAGTGCAGTGGCAACTGTGAAACGCACATCACTGCCAATCCCTGGGGCCATTGTATCATTTTATTAGAAGTCACAACTCTAATTGAACTGAATACAGGTTGAGTATCCCTTATCCAAAATGCTTGGGACCAGAGGTATTTTGGATATCGGATTTTTCCGTATTTTGGAATAATTGCATACCATAATGAGATATCATAGCGATGGGACCTAAGTCTAAGCACAGAATGCATTTATGTTTCATATACACCTTATACACACAGCCTGAAGGTAATTTTAGCCAATATTTTTAATAACTTTGTGCATTAAACAAAGTGTGTGTACATTCACACAATTCATTTATGTTTCATATACACCTTATACACACAGCCTGAAGGTCATTTAATACAATATTTTTATTAACTTTGTGTATTAAACAAAGTTTGAGTACATTGAGCCACAGAAAACAAAGATTTCACTATTTCAGTCTCACTCAAAAAAGTCCGTATTTCGGAATATTCCGTATTTCGGAATATTTGGATATGGGATACTCAACCTGTAGTAACTTAATTGTACTATGTGCACAAGGTGTATGTGAAATATAAATGCATTCTGTGTTCAGACATGGGTCCCATCCCCAAGCTATCTCATTATGGTATGCAAATATTATGATCCCAAACATTTGGGGTATAGGAGATTCAAGTTGTATATAAAAAGATAAAATAGTTTTCCCACCTCCCAAAAATTATTCCCCGACACCGTTAGACTATTAAACCTATGTTCTTTACTTTTAATATATTTCAGGGCCCATTGGAATGATCCAACTTGATGCATAAGTAGAGTATGTGCATTTAATGCTTCTAACCACCTTCGCAAAGACCGCCCTTAAATTGTCTAGCCTTTCTGATCAGTTGATGCAACATTTGTCATTCCTGCAAATCTAGGTATTGCCCTGTAAAAATATGCATTAGTCCAAAATACGGTATGTGACTTCGCAAAACATCTTTTGAACTGTTCACTCTCAGTGACTATGGTAAATTAATTTTGCCCAAGCTATAAGAGCAGAAGTGATCTTCGGCAGAACATGATTCTTTCCACCCAGCAATGGCCCTCATTCCGAGTTGTTGCAAACGCTAGACCGCCGCCCTCTGGGAGTGTATCTTAGCTTAGCAGAATAGCGAACGAAAGATTAGCAGAATTGCTACTAAAAATTTTCATGCAGTTTCTGAGTAGCTCCAGACCTGCTCTTAGATTGCAATCAGCTCGGTCCGTTTAGTTCCTGGTTTGACGTCACAAACACGCCCTGCGTTCAGCCAGCCACTCCCCCGTTTCTCCAGACACTCCTGCGTTTTTCCCTGGCACGCCTGCGTTTTTTAGCACACTCCCGGAAAACGCTCTGTTACCACCCATAAACGCCCCTTTCCTGTCAATCACTCACCGATCAGCAGTGCGACTTAAAAGCACTGCATGATCAACAGCAACTGCTAAGTTTTTAGTAAAATAACTAAGTGCATGTGCGCTGCGTACAATGCGCATTTAGCAACAAATCGCAGCATAGCGAAAATCGGCAACGAGCGAACAACTCGGAATGACCACCAATGTCCCTTCTATTCACTTACTTTTTATGGGTTGGGTACGGGTTCTCGGAGCTTAGAATACTGGCAGTCACAAGACCGACATTCTGACACTTTTAGGGTAAGTATTCTAACCTTATCCCTTCCTAACCCTAACCCCCCTTTCCACAGCCTAACCCTCCCCCCCTACCCCGCAGCCTAACCCTAACCTCCCCCTGATACTTGCGTTCTGGGTGTCGGCTGTAGGGATTCTGGTGCCGCTCTTCTGACTATCGGGGTCCCATACGTCGGGATGCCAACTAAATCCTCTTTATTTGGGCATTCAATTCATAGTAACTAAGTGTATAAAAATGTATATGTACAAATGATGTCTTCTTATTTGCAAAAGGTAATGTTCTGGTACACTTCACTTAGGGATTCAAATCTTTCATGGCAATAGCAACTTACCATTTGTCATTAAAATATAAATACAAATAAATAATATCTTTTGAGATTGGTAAACTATGGCTAATTGTCAAACAAAATCCAAGGCAACAGAGTCGGAGCAACTAATTCACCTAGGGGATAATTCAGATCTTATATCTGCTGGGCGATCAGATCTGAATTGTGCATGCGTCAGAGCCACACTGCACCAGCGCATCGCACCGGGATGGTGAAAAAAATCTGAACGCACGGGCGTTCGCAAGGAGATTGACAGGAAGAGTCTGTTTGTGGGTGGCAACTGACCATTTTCCAGGAGTGTCCGGAAAAACGCAGGCGGGACCAGGTGTTTGAAGGGAGGGTGTCGTCAGCTCCGGCCCCGATCAGCAGAATTCCATCGCAGCAGCTGAGTAAGTCCTAGGCTGCGCAGAAACTGCACAAACTGATTTTTGTGCAGCTCTGCTACAGAAGTGAACGCACACTTGCATAGGCTTTTCCCCTCCCCCTGTAGGCGGCAACTATCTGATCGCAGGGCAGCAAAAAATGCAGCCCAGCGATCAGCTCTGAATTACCCCACTAGTGAGAATGATTTGCCTTACATCCAATCTCCTGGCAGAGTGCTAGGGACTCTCTTGAAATGATTTTAGGCCTACAGTAGTCGCCTTTCATTCTGACAGGAGCTTTCTTATGCTTGGATTTCCCTTTGGACCAGTGAGGATGACAGGATAAAGATAATGAAACTGCAATTATTCTCGCTCTATCCTTCACTAGATGCAAGCAAATAGACAAAAATGGGGTTGGGAAGAGATTTTACAGGGCTAGTATATCCGATGAGAGAATTTGAGAAATCTGCGGTCAAAGAGCGGAGGATTTAATATCATTACAATGGTCTCAGTGTCCGGCCGGGGGCAGCCTACAGCTCTCCTACGCTGTTATTGTGACCCTTAAGAAAATTATTGGCCTCATGCATTTTTAAATACATGTATAATCTGGCTACATAACTTCTTCAGATTGCTGTCTGACCACTCCGAGGAAATGTCAGGCAGTCCACAATCCCAAGCTCAGATACTGTATGAAGCATTTTCACTTACTGTCTAAGCAGGGTATCTGGTCAGAGGGTCAACAGTAACTATGTCAACATTTATAACATTGACAACACAATGTCAAAATCAGAAATGTCAATATGGTTACAACTGTCCGCAGGCACCATGTTGACATGTTCACAATGTTAAACATCTGAACTGTTGCCATGTGAAATGTAAGGGAAAATTGTCACTGGAATGCTCCTGCGATTTCGCCACTGGAACTGATCCTCACATGACCGCCAGGACCCGGAAGAAGACGCTGGAGCCACTGCAGCCACAGGGACAAGGTGAGACACAGACCACCAGGGACCATTTCTTGACAGATTATTATGTCAACATATCATCAATGTAGACATTATTATGAAGACATGGTCAAAGTTGACATGTCTGACAATGAGAATGCTGACAATTTAACCAAGTTGATATTCTCATGTGGGCATGATGAATTTTGACATAACTGTCGATCAATCATACCCAACCCCTGAGCAGCAAATTCAATTTAGAAACCTGTCACATTAAAGGTAAGTGTTTAAGAATGCTTTGAAGGGGCAAATAGAGAGCTATGAGGGATATAAGAAATATGGATCATGCAATGAGAAATTGAGGGGCAGTGGCAGAAATATGAGTAGACCAATGTTTGCAAAGAATATGTGTGTTGTGCAGTATGGTATATATTAGTAATATTTTATTTTATGAGTAATGTAATATACTTGTAGGGGGTAATTCCAAGTTGATCGCAGCAGGATTTTTTTTAGCAGTTGGGCAAAACCATGTGCACTGCAGGTGAGGCAGATATAACATGTGCAGAGAGTTAGATTTGGGTGAGTTATTTTGCTTCTGTGCAGGGTAAATACTGGCTGCTTTATTTTTACACTGCAATTTAGATTGCAGATTGAACACACCACACCCAGATCTATTTCTTTCTGCACATGTTATATCTGCCCCCCCTGCAGTGCACATGGTTTTGCCCAATTGCTAACAAACTTGCTGCTGCGATCAACTCAGAATTACCCCCGTAATCCAGTTGGAAAGCAGCACACTTGTATCTAGTAGTGGCTCCTGTGACCACCACAGGTCTACATTCCAATTTTAAAATGTGAGATGGGAGGAATATTAGCTTACTCAGTTCAAAGACCCCACCTTCTATAATTATGTGCTGTGGAAACTGAGCATTCCACACCCATCTGAAGAGCTAGGAGGTAGCTGCCAAGATGTCTTTTGTATGCAAATCATATCTGGAAGACTCTTAATAGAATCAAACGTGGTATTTAAACTTGCTCTAAGATCACACTCTTTTGTTTAATAGCTTAAATAATTTGGACAGCAAAATAGACAGACTTGTAAGCATCAGAGCACAAAGTGGAAAACGATCATTTAAAATATCCTGTAAATTAAAAAAATTCTGTCACATTCACTCATTATTGTATATGAGTGAACTTCCCATCATTTACTTATTGGAAAAGCAAAAAAGATTAATACCAACAAACCTAAATATTCCCTGCACCATAGCCAGTGCAAAAACACTCATGATTTTATATTACACTGAGTATAACTACTGTACCTATGTAAGCCAATTTAGTTATCCAACATGCCTGGGCATGCTAGCAGCAGTCATGTGAGAACTCAGAAATAAAAATAACCTATTACAATACCAGTTACAGTAAGTATAATTGCCAACTGTCCTTATTTCTTGGGACATTCACAGTTTTGAGAGAATTTTCATGGATGTCCCCCCCCCCCCCCCCCCCCCCTCTATATGTCGCTTTTTCAGTATTAACCAAATGCACAATACAATTCCTCTTTCTTGATGAAATTCTTACCATCTATTCTTATTCTTTGGGCTTTTTTTTAAGTTAAATTGTGTAGGTGTATTAAAAAGCACAAAAATATATTATAATTCAGTAAAATGAAATTATGGGGATTGTAGTGCTCCAAGGTCTGTCATGACAGTATCGCGCATGACATCCTTTGATACGCCGACTCGCCTCAGCAGCTAAGTGTCTCTGGAAACTATTTTAAAATGTTGGCAGCTATGGTTCTGTAAGAAGAAACCGTGTTCTGGAGTGTGAAATGGTGACACCACATGCCTCTAAATTGAGGTGCATAAATGTGCCAGTAATAGAACAGGAAGTATATACATCTTAAAGAAATCCCAGTGGGTTGAAAGCTAATTGTATGAAAGTAAAATAAATAAGTTAAACCTCTGTCAGAAAAAATTGAGCAGGGCATATTTTATACTGGGTAATAAGACTGTAGAAAAATGTTTGATTTGTCAATAAACATGGAAAATGTCATAATGCATTTATAGTATTATGACTTGTGACATTAGCAGTTTACTTTATTGCTTTTAGGAAAAATAGTTGTGTACAGTAATATTTACCTTTATATCTTTCTGCTATTGTGAAATTACGCTTTAGAGAGGCAGATTTGTTCCTAGTATACAGCATTTGAAGCACTGCAGTGAGTCTTTTAAATTAATTCTACATGCTTAATCCCAATTGTATAGTCAGTGAAGTATAAAATATTGAAATCAGCTGGGTATACTGTATTTTTCTTTAAAGCTCTTTTTTTTAATAAAACATTTGAAACTGTTCATTGTGAATGTGAAATGGGAATCTTTTCTTATAATGCGTAGAAAACGGTGAATTCTTGGTAATAGAGTGTAGTGTATAGCCTGTCTTTGCTGCGGCTGCTCTCTGTTCACACAGCTGTTATTTTACATTCTGACATGTATTGCATTTGTTGCTGAATAGTAAGAATACAATTTTTGCTTGTACGAAAGAGGGTAAAATGGGATCTCCTGTAAAAGGGAATAGTCTTTTAAGAATGATATAGCAAATGTTTCAAGTTAACATAAAAATGCCACTTTTTGAAAGAAAAGATTTGTCAAAAAGTTTCTTTGTGCATTTAATGTGTGTGATTATGTAGTATAAAATGCAGAGTTTGTAAAAAAATTCTTGAATATACAGGCAAAGTATGAATAATTCAAAACAACTTCTAAGTTCAACACTGTATTATGTCTTTTGTATCTCTGACTGAAGATAACATTGTTCTCCCAATACAGCTGAATTTGCACAAGTTACACCTCTGAAAATGCCAAATGGTCTTTAGTCTAGTTTTCAGAGCTGTCCCGTGCATTGAAGATAGACTGCGTATTGAGAATAATAGATCATTAATGTTCCACAGGCATTGGTACTGATAACGCCTATTATTCTGTGTATGTACATTATTTGGCTTGTTATGATTATCGTAACAGGACAATTAATTATTATTAATTTTATTTCAATTTATAGTATGTTTGATTATAGTTCTATCTCCATCACAAGAAGTTTATTATTTCCTTTGACTATATTGTGTCAAAATAGTCCAAAAGCACTACTTGGCAAGTTGGCATTACTGTATTATATTTTATTTTGTGACCCAATGGCAACAAGCTTATACATTTTTATATATAGGTCATTGCATAAAAACTAGGTTACCTGTTCAGTTAGGCCATGGAACGGTGAATAAACAAAACACATTTTGCACTACTTTATTTTTTGCAGCAGTTCTTTTTATTTTATTAAAAGGTTTAAACATTCCCTCTAGTAAAAAACATATCTTTTGAAAATTGAAGACATAACACACACACACACACAGTATGGAAAGCTGTAACAAAATAGTTATCGACCGTTTTCTACAAGTGGCATGTTGTGGAAAAGAAAGTAAATTACTCGGTGCTCTGAAGTCCAGCATCAGGCCTGAAATGTTTATGGAAGCAAGTCCCTTAGGAGAAGTTTTGTCATTGCAAGGAATCTTTTATATCAAACACATTTTTTTCCCCAGTAACACTTTATTCAACAACTGATCTTAATGTCTCTGTAGTCAGAGACAGAAACCAATTTCTGACAGTAGTTTAGCAGAAGCTCTTTTTTTTCTCAGAACGATAATGCACGTTGATGCCTTATAATGTATACTACAAATGTACCAAATTTTGTTGGAATACTTTTTTTTTTTAACTTAGAGACATTAAAGTTCAATATTAAGGGATGTTGTCTACAGGCCTTATGCACCAAGGGTCTGATTCATAGATGGACGTAGTACACATAGCAGCTACATGTTTGGACGCAACTGCTGTGTGTAAATATGCTAATGCTGCAGGCAACTGCAAGCATCTGTGATCTGCTGCTGCATCAGAGGACACAGCATCATATCACTCTGCAAAAACTTTGGCCATCAGGTTTTGCATGATGGCTAGGGTTTTCACTCTGCCGGGGCCAGTAAATTGGAGCCTGGCCAAGGCATGCCTACAAAACTAGGGTGACATGCCCCCATATTGTAGCATGGTCCCCATTGCCACCCTGCAAATGGCTACAGCATGCTAATCATGCTGCCGCTTGGGCGCCGTTTGAGCAACAATCCAGGACCTGTTCTGCACATGCCCAGTCCACCTGCCGTCAGGGTTTGCATGTTACTTTGAATAAGGCCCAAAATCCAGCAAATGCTTGAACTGTATATTGAACTAAATTAAATGACTGCAGTATAATTGACCTATCGAATTCTTTGGGAATTTGGACTGTGGTCTTATTTATTGAAGTTTTTCTATTAATTGTTTATGGAATTGTTACCTCATCAGCAACTTGGATTATTTTGTTCATTATTGAACAAATTTTGGAGATCAAGGGCTAGATGTATTAGAACGAAAAAAAAATGTATAGAGTGTGCATGGCACTGTATGATAATTCAGACGATCTTTCCTCAGGAAAAAACTTTGTCTGGCAAAGCAGTAGTCTTCTTATGGTGTGTAACCAATGGAAACAGACTTACATTCGGGTTTTCACCCGCAGACTTTGAAAGGTATCTTTAGGGCTTGAACCAAGCACAGGGTGGCACAAACATATATGTGATGGTGGATGCACTTAAGAAAAAGCACTTACATGAGCTTTCAATCCCGCGTTCATATAGTAGATTTTTTATTTAATGGATCGTGATTCACATAAAGGTTTAATAATTAAAAAGTGTTCACAGCAGACAGTCTGACGAAGAGGCTCTGCCTTGAAACACATTATAGTTGTTGCCGCACACAGCAGATTGGGTAATAGGAGGAGAAGGAGCGTATTCTATCTGAGGCTTGCCGTTTCCATCAGAAGTTCATGTCTGCAGCCGGACCTCCCTCAGCGCACCTCACTGCTCCTGAGTACTGTTCCTCTGTGTTTCCCGATATTCTGTGAACACTTTTCAATTATTAAACCTTTAGGTGAATTACCCGGGTTTGTGTGGAAGAAGACGACTGCTTTGCCAGAGAAAGTTTTTTCCTGAGGAAAGATCATCTGAATTATCATACAGCGCCATGCATACTCTATACATTTTTTTTCTAGTTTAGGAAGCTTATTAGAGTGCTTCCTGAGTGTAAAGGGCTGCAGTATTGTGGTAGCGCAGGTGTAACAATTTATTTCTGATCTATAGGTAGCTGTTATAGGTTGCGATTTTTGTGCTTTACTAAAGATCGCATCAAACCGCACTTTTGAAACTTGCGTTTTTTAGCTAAAAATCGCAAATGTAATAGGTTACGATTTTTAGGGTTAAAACAAATCACATGCAATTTTTAGCGATTTTAGTAAAGGACACATGCAATTAATAGTGATGAAAACATGCAATTTTTAGTGCATTTTTCATTCCTTGTGTGACTTAGCCAAAACTATGCACAGATCGATGAGATCCATGCATGCTTCTGACTGTCACCGTAAAGAAAGAGTTAAAAATGTAAAAACAAAAGACATGCAGCCCCCATCCGCACCCCCCCCCCTCCCCCCTCCTAAAGCATAACCAACCTCGTGCTCTTTGAGCCGATCCTTGTTGCTAATATCCAGGAAACAAATTGTGTAGGGGTTCCCTGTATTTTAACAACCAGCCCCAGGCTCTTGGAAAGCACCGGGGTGCATTTGGCATTAATAGAGTTAATAAGGGCGATCATCCATTTAGTATTATCCCGGGCCTGTATGCTAGGGAAAAAACTCACCTGATCATTATGAACCAAGCTGGGTAGAACGGTATTCAGGTGGGTTGCAATGATCTACACACAAATCTTGATATGTGTTCAAGAGCGAGACGGGTCTATAGTGAGAACAGTTCAAGGCATCTTTACCTCCTTAGGGATAGCTATGATCCTAGCTTCAAAAGCCTCCTTAGAGAAAGAGCCACCAGACATCACTCCATTGAACACTTCAGCAAGACACTGTAGGGGAAAAGTACAGAGTTAAAAGTTTTATAGTAATTGGCCATGAAGCCATTGGGACTAGTGGCTTTATTAGCTTTAAGGCCCATGATCACGTTTCAGATCTCTTATGCCTCAATCTTGGGACATAGTTGTTTAAAAGCAGAGGGGGAAAGCTTAGGTAAGATGCAACAGGACAAAAATCCTGTATAGAGTCTACACTGGAGGAGACCCATTTATGCAGGGTGTAAAACTATGCAACCTAGCATAAAACTTCTGGAATCCCCATCATTTGAACTGATAGATATTCCTGAGTGAGATTTGCTTGCAAGAACATTGTTCTGCAAATTTTGATGGGGGTAGGGCGAGGCAATGGAAAATTCCGTGTTCAAAGAAAAGGCATAATCAAAACCATGGGGAACTTTGCGGTGTATCGTTAAGTGCATAGACCTCGCTTATCCCTATCACCCCTGTGTATTTTAGCCAGGGGTTTCTGACGCTCCTTCAGCATTACCCCTTAGCCTGCAAAACCTATGCCATTGCTCGCTCCATAGCTGAGTGCTGCCACAAGGCAGGGGTTCATGTGCCTCGGACATTTTGTCACTTTCCGATGCGATGGGGTTCGGTGTATCATTATGTGCATAGACCTCGCTTATCCCTATCGCCCCTGTGTATTTTAGCTAGGGAATTCTGACGCTACTTCAGCATTGACCTGTAGCCTGCAAAATCTGTGCTGTTACTTGCTCCATAGCCGAGTGCCTCCATGGAGCTAGGAGTCACAGGCGGTAGCCATTTCAATTGAGTCTGTCCTGCTATAGAATTGTATGTGTACCGTATGGTGCATAGAACCTTGACAGTAGAAACTCTCCTACAGCTTTGCCCTGCTTTATGTAAAACTTGCTATGCGATCGAGCCTGGTGTAATGTAATGTGCATAGACCTCGCTTATCTTTATCGCCCCTGTGAATTTTAGCTAGGGGATTGTGACGCTCCTTCAGCATTGCCCCGTAGCCTGCAAAACTTATGCCATCTCTCACTCCATATCCGAGCGCTGCCTGCCACGTGGTGGGGGTTCAGGGGCGGCGGCCATTTTGCCAGTGTGCTATGCGATTGAGTTCGGTGTACCGTAACGTGCATAGACCTCGCTTATTCCTATCGCCCCTGTGTATTTTAGTTAGGGGATTGTGACGCTCCTTCAGCATTGCCCCATAGCCTGCAAAATCTGGACTGTTACTTGCTCCGTAGCCTAGGGCCTCCGTGGGGCAAGGAGTCATAGGTGGTAGTCGTTTCTATTGAGTCTGCCCTGCTACAGAATTGTATGTGTACTGTACGGTGTATAGAACCTTAACAGTAGAACCGCTCCTGCAGCTTTGCCCTGGTTTATGTGAATAAAAATAATAATAAAGTGTCTGGAAAAAACTAACATGCATTCGTACTTTAGGAATCGAACTCTGGACTCTGAGTATAGGAAGCGGAACACTTCACCACTTCGCCGCAGACAGATTAATAAATCCATTGGTTTGATTATGCTGTAATGGCTACGGGATTAGGATGCTAACATACTGTACAAAATTCCTAATCTCAAGAGGCAATAGTGAACTTCTAACACGTCTATTTGCGACCGTGTACACTACTGGTTTTATGTTGTTTTGTCTGCGGGACTTGGACGCTCACATATTCATAAAGTACTGTAGATGGATCATATACTGCATGCTGTTCTCTTTGCGTCTGTACCATATATACTGTATAAAATAATGCAGTGTAATGAGTATTTTCTGTATGCAGCGTAATGAGACGCTTAGTAAAGTAGTCCTTATTATATATTTCAGTATTGTATTTTACGGTAGACCACACGCATGCGCAGTGGTGATTGTAAAAAGCGACATCTGGTGGATGAGCGCAGGTATTACACGTAAAGGTAACGCCAAACGCTCTGTCTGCCTCCATGCGATTAGGTACGCCTCTCTGTGACTAGGCGCGCCTCCCTATGCCCCGGTATGCTGCGTATGCTCGATCGGGACAAACGCCTCAGCCAGTCAAGATAAAGGTGGCTACATCTGTATCCACCTTATTTCCTTTTTCCTATAAGGATTGATTGAGCCATATAAGGGAGGACTCTGCATTAGCAATAAGCAAAAGGCTAAGCTTTTCTCATGCAGATACAAGGTTGCGGTAGACATCTGCAGAACCTGAAGTCTTATGGTAATCTAAATGAGGAACGTGATTCATAGGTTCAAGAAGTTTCAGAGATCTAGATTTCCTAGCATGAGCAGCAGCCCTAATCAGATTACCCCAAATCACTGCCTTATGGGCATCACATCGCAACATGGGGAGGTGACAGGGGTAGCATTAATGGAGAAGTACAGAAGTTTTTAATAATGGCAACCAATTGTAGTAATAATTGAGGATTTACAAACTATTTTTTTAATTCGGCCTATTGTTTTGAAGATATTGCTTTTTTCATAATGCAGTTTTAAGTGTGTTTGTTATCCCACCATTAACCAACTATTAAGTCATTTAGGGGCATAAGTTTCAAAAATATTTGTGGGATATCCCACAGTCTCAGCAGATTTAATTATATCTGCTGCTATCCCCCATTTTTGGACACAAAAGCAGCCCACATAGATTTTTATGAGACTGCTGCAATGACAATTTGTGCCCTGGAAACTAATGCCAAGCTATGATGATATTAGCCATTTGTAACCTATGGGTTACACTTCGCAAAACTTTCTGGGAGAGTTGTCTTCAGGACCCCTCCTATGCAATGGGCAATTTACAAATCATACATTTGTAGCCTGATAACTATACATGCACAGTAGCAGCACTTCTAACTCATTGCAGGATTAGGCTCCTATTGAACCCCTGACCCTGGATATCAATATTAATGATTTTGTGTACTACTTAAGCAATGATAAGAAATTATAATTATAATTTTTGGGACTAATTCCCAATAAAAAATATGCCCCTTAATAATTTGATAGTGTCGGATAGTGAAAAAGGCAGTGTTGTTTTTTTTTGTTTTTGTTTTTCTTACTTTATAGAAACACTGCACCGTTTTATTTACATAAGGGCACATGAAATTCTGTGCAGGATGTTAGAGGTATCTCTTTTTCTCCCATGAACATTCCTGCCCTATTTTCTTTCTAAAATATCTTTTAGCCTATTTCCTCTGGCTGTGGTTTTAGAGAATTCTGTTTAATCTTTTCATCTCTCCTTTTTCTTTATGTTTAAGCCCAACCTCAGAGCTTGCCTCAGCCAAATACTTCAGCACTGGAACAGAGCGAAGAAGAAGCTGGCAAGATACAAAATGGTCATGTAGGTCTGAGTAATATCAATGGAATCCACAATGGGGTCAAACATGTTGCTGCAGATCACAGAAAGTTATCAGCTCCCGTTTCTCAAAAAATGCATCGGAAGATCCAGTCCAGCTTATCTGTAAGCAGTGATTGCAGCAAAAAGAGCAAAATTAGTTCCACATATTCTCAAAAACCTGGCTCTTCACCAGAAGGTAAACAAAGTCCTTAAAGATCTAAAAAGTACATGTTGTTTTTTTTTTTTTTATAAACAAATGTTTTGTTTTGATATTGTATTTTCATTTAGTCCCTTTTTTTTTCTTGGAGTAATGAGCAAGTTCCACTATATTGCAATTTGTGGAGCCTGTAGCAAGCTAATAAAACATAATGTAGTATTTAGCAAAGTCTTGTTATTACTCTACTTTCTGTTTGCCTAGCTCGCTGCAGGCAACGATAGAGGAAGGAAAAGCTTTAACCAACTTTTTGCTTACTTGGCACGTTTAACTGTGTAAATATACCCCAGGCAAAATCTTACATAGTTTATGGTTGTATTTTTTTTAAATTGATTACATTTTTGTTAATTTTTTTTTACATGTTGCAGAAGATGCACAAAATACATTATTAGACTACAATAAGAATTAGTGTGATAATATAATGAAAACGGGTGAACCAAAGGTTTGCATCAGTAATGCTATGGTGTTACATAGAAAAATAATGTTTTTATCTACAAATATACAAGTCTTTCTTGTAGCATGTAAAGATTATTACAAATAATCAATATACTAAAAGAAACTGATAGACAAGTACATCTAGAATCCACGATCACCCTATGGTCTCTGTCCGTTAATGACAGTTTGTCAATTAGCATCCCCTATGTAGTTGTTGTGTTTTCATGCAAACTTGTGCTATAACCATCGGCAGCACAGTTGGTGCAGTGGTAAGCATTACCACCTCACATCCCTGAGTTCATGAGTTAAAATCCTGACCAAGGGGCTAATTTAGACCTGTTCACTGCTGTGTGTTTTCGCATAGCGGGCAATCAGGTCTAAACTGCGCATGCGCCGCAGTGTGCATTTGCATGCAATAGATGCTATTGGCATCTCAGCCCAGCGATCGCCTCTGCCTGATTGACTGGCAGAGGCATTCGCTAAGCAGGAGGGGGCGGGCCGGCGGTGCTTGGCGGCCTTTTTTGGGTGCGGTATGGGCAACGCAGGCATTCCGGGACCATGCGGGGGGGGGGGCCTTGGCGGCTGTGTGACTCACACAGCTGCTGCGACATCTACGATCAACTCTGAATTAGGCCCCAAGTCATTATCTGTGTTGAGTTTGATCTCTGGGTAATCTGGTTTATTTCCACAATCCAAAATCATACTACAGTAGTAGTTTATTGACACCTCACAAAAATGAATCCCGGTGTGTATGTGTGTTCACGTCATAGGGAACATAGATTGTATGCTCCACGGTGTGGATGTGAATGAATGAAATATTCACTTTTTAAGCTCTGTGTAATATTTATGCACAATATAAAGACCTCTCAATAAACATACCATTCAATCAAATCACTAATCAAATCCTACATCTGTGTTAATGCCGTACCAATGCAGTATTGAACTTTGTGAGCAAGTCCTACTTACAGATGTGTCCTCTTACATCTATGCTGCAGTCACACTGAACAGCCCATGCAATGGCGGGACTCTGTAATACGGAGTGTCTTTTTTTACGTTCTTTTTTTCGTGAAAATGCATCTTAATGTAATAGGACGCACAAGCAGCTTCTGCTGATTAAAAGGATTTGCAGCATGCCTATATTCTGTGTGTGTAATTGCGGCTCTATCTGCATCCGAAATGCCACGTTACACACACAGAATATAGGCATGCTGCATATCATTTTAATCAGCAGCTTCTGCGTCCTATTACATTACTGTGCATCTAAGACACATTTTTGCGGGAAAAATGTAAAAAAGGACACTCTGTGCTACTGAGTCATACTGCACTCACGCGTTATGTGTAATGCGATTTGTAGCACACAGAGCAAAGATGTAAGAGGATACATCTGTACAGTAGTCCTCTACATCTGAATCCTTCGCAAATTATGTGGTATAATGACACTTTTCACCGTACTACTTGCAGTAGCCCTCTACGTCTGCTTTCTCCACCAGTGAGGTGTTTTAATAACACTACCACATAGCGAGTCTCACAATCATCCTCTGTATTCCTCTACCACAATATCCTGCAACTGCGAGGAGACAAATCAACAACTTTCTGTCTTGCTCTTGGAACACTCTTCTGGGTTTTTTTTTGTAAAATTGTAAAAAATTAAATTGGAAATTTTGCACAATGTAAATATGCATAATTCAATTTAAAATAAATAACCTTTTTGTCTGGATAATGCATTAATGATGTGAAATCTACTACATTAAATTTACTTAGGGGGTTGTTATCAAAACTTGGGAGGAATCAGCCAATTACCCGTGCCTGTTGATTCAGTCAATTGGGATTATGCCACGTTAAGGCCCAGTGCTAGACCTTATCTCTCAGATTCAGTAGCTTTAAGAAAAAGTCAGTGATAAATAAAAGGCACCCTTTGCCACGCAGGGAATCCCATTGACTCCACATTTTACACCAACTCATTGGGTTAGTATGCGTTAACCCAAGGTTTCCTCTACAGGAAAAAGACAGCTTTCTCTGGCTGGGTCCACAGGTTATCCACAGGATAACATTGGGATATGCCGGAGCGACAGCGGAAATGGCACCAAACGGTCACGAACTTTCTGGCCTCCCAGGATGTATCGGGGCTTCACCATATAATCCCGCCCACTGACTCTGTCAAATCAGTTTTCTGTTTGGTGCGGCAGGAGCCGGACCATGGTCACAGGGCTGCAGTTAATAAAGCAGCCTGAAGCTTTTACTATGTTATTTTTATAGTCTTACTATGTTTTTTTTGAGCGACTTTTCTTAACAGCGTCTTAAACGCATACTGGAAAGAGTCGCTCCAACAACTCGCTTACCTTCGCGGTACAGTGCTGTCTCGACGGGCGTCTGTGTCGGATGTTTTAGCAGGTCCAGCAGACGTAACCAGGCTGTGGCCGGAGCATGGGGGGAAGGTAAGTCTATGGATTTCCCCTTACTAGGGGGGTCCGGACACAGCTACACTGCTTTTGGTGGAGACTACAAACAGTGTGTTGATGCGCCGAACACTCTCTGGTGCGACAGCGCTACACTCTAGGGATCATAGGCGCCAGGACTAGGTTGAGGCCGCCCCTCCCCCAAGTTCATGACCAGTTTCCGCGCATCTCCCGTCCATGAACTGAATGACCTCACTTCCGTCTCAGACGCTACCACGAGGGTACTCGGTCGCAGCTTAGACGCCGCGGTTGTGTACACTAGAGATTGCCGGACCGAGTCGCAGGCCTTAGCATCTACATACACGTGGCATTTCACTGAGCATCCGTGTCCGTTAGTGAGTGTCCGTGTCTTGCATCAGTTATCAAAACGGCAGTGTACACCAGTAGCGTCTGAATCCACTCAGCGTCTTGCGAGCATATTTGTTTGGATATGGAAGTGTGGTGAGTCTCCCTGTATCCCGCTCTATGGAGCAAGGGTATACAGTACTAAAAATTCTCTCTACTTGTTAGTATGAATTGTTAATTTTAGTACATATTGCATATGAGACCTGTTTATTACTGTTGTTTCTGCATGTTATGTTTGAAAAGAACCAGTTAAAACCGGAAGTACAATTTTCCTACTTACTAGTAAGTTGTTATGGGGGTTGTATTCTCATATGACAATGTTTAATGCCTTAACATGTGACTGACTGCTAGTATGTGTGCTGACTTTTCTATGTCGTCAGTCCTGTTCTGACCCTCAATTCAGGTGCACGGTTGTGGTCAGATTGATCTCACTTCTATATATCCATATATAGGTGATTTTCAGTCACAAATTGTGTAGTCATTAACAGATTATTACCATGTCTGTGAGCGGCAAAAGTGACGAGGAGAATTTATCAGGCACTCCTACATCCCTAACATGTTTATCTTGTAAAACAGGTTTAATTGGTATAGGCCAGTTGGTCACTTATGAGGGGTTGTGTGCGAACTGTTTTGCTTTTCAGCAAAGTAAAAAACAGGATTTGGTTCAACAACCAGTAGAGCCACCATGGAATATGTTCGCAAAGACTTTGTCTTCAATAGCGGACAGGTTAACTCCGGTAGCACCACCCCAGGGGTTAGGTTACACTATTAACCCATACATGCAGCTCCCTTCCTTTGGCTTTGTTCCTGTAGCCTCTACAAGTAACCAAGGGACAGGTAAGACTAAGACAGATGCGTCTATGTGGCAGACTACACAAGATGATACAACAGATGATGATACAGTATATTCAAATACTCCGTATGATGATCAGTCGCAGAGTTTTAGTTCAGAGGATGTAACTGAACTTATTGATGCCGGGAAGGCTGTTCTCTCTTTGGAAGAGCCAGCCAAAACAGTGTCAAAGTCTAAAGCACCTGTGTTTAAACGAACAAAGTCAGTTAAAACTGAATTCCCAGCTTCAGATGAGCTGCCGGAAATGATGGAAGAATATTGGGCGACGCCCAGTAAAAAGTATAAGATTCCGAAAAGATGGTATTCTTATTATCCATTTCCAGCTGCGGATTGTTCAAAAAGAGAAGTTCCTCCAAAAGTGGATGCACATGTACTGCGACTTGTGCATAAATCTGCTTTACCACTGTCATCTACCTCACTACATGATGTCACAGACAGAAGGGTAGATAGCTTCTTGAAAAATGTATTTTCTCTCGTAGGAGCAGTGGTAAGACCTGCTATGGCTTCGGCCTGGATAGCAAAGGCAATGGGCGAATGGATAGAGGAACTAGAGAATGGCCTCTCTTCTCCTAATAGGGATCAAGAGTATCATTTAAGCCGTTTAAGACAATCTGCCCAATACTTGGAAGAAGCAGCAATTGATATGGGTACAGTTGCTTCTAAAGCTTCAGCCTTGACAATAGCCGCTCGTAGAGCAGTTTGGCTACGTACCTGGAAAGCAGATGCAGAATCCAAGAAAGAATTGGAAGCATTGCCTTTCATTGGTAATATATTGTTTGGAAAACAATTGTCTGATATCCTAGAATCAGAGGTGGAATCAAAGAAGGTCAGATTTCCGGCTAGTTATAACGCTAAGTCTAAGGGTTCAAAGTTTCGCCCATTTCGATGGCAAAGCAAAGCGAAAGCTAAAGAGGAGTCTAAGCAGCCCAAGTCCAATAGATCGGCCAGGGGTAGGAAGCAATGGGCTAGTAGAAAGCCAGCTTCCAAGCCTGAACAGAAACCGTCAGCCTGAAGAGACGGGCCTCCGCCTGGAGGATTCCAGGGTTGGGGGCCGACTCCTTCATTTTGCACACATATGGCAACAGTCGACAACAGATGCTTGGGTGCAGAAGGTGGTATCTCAGGGGTATGGGTTCATTCAGAAGGCAGCCTCCTCAGAGATTTTTTTGCACCAGCCCGTCTCGTATAGAGTCGAAGGCCAATGCCCTGCAAGAAGCAGTCCAAAAATTATTGCAGTCAGGTGTGATTGTCCCAGTACCTCCATCACAAAGGGGACAGGGGTTTTACTCCAATCTATTTTTGATCCAGAAGCCAAATGGGTCATTTCGACCAATTCTCAATCTGAAAATGTTAAACAAATACATTTGGATCCCAAGGTTCCACATTGAGACATTACGCTCCATAATGTTGGCTATGGAACCGGGAGATTACATGGTATCTCTGGATGTACAGGATGCTTACCTACATGTGCCTATAGTACTGTCTCATCAGTGTTACCTCAGGTTTGCCATCCTCCAGGAACATTTTCAGTTCCAAGCCTTGCCCTTTGGGCTAGCAACAGCACCCAGGGTGTTTACCAAAATTATGGTGGTTATGGCAGCTTGTCTGCGCAAACAGGGGATAAGAATATTCCCATACCGCGACGACCTGTTAATCTTAGCACATTCGCAAGATTTACTTTTGAGCCATCTTCAACAGACAATAGTTTGTTTACAGAGACACGGGTGGCTCATAAGTTGGGAAAAGTTGTCTCTGAATCCGTCACAGCGGATGGTTCATTTGGGGGCCATATTGGATTCAGACCTACAGAGAGTTTTCTTACCAGAGAAAAAGATAGTCAAGGTGCAGGTCACGACTCAGGAAGCGTTGCACACCCAGACAATGTCAGTCCATGCAGCATGCGACTGTTGGGTCTGATGGTATTAACCTTCGACATGGTGGAATATGTGCAATTCCTCTCCAGACCATTACAGCACCTTATTCTGACCAAATGGAATGGAAATCATCAGACGATAAAAAAGCAGATGATAAAGTTTCCAGTAAACGTAAAAAGGTCTCTAGTGTGGTGGCTACAGACAGACCATTTAAACAAGGGGAGACCATTTTGGATAAAAGAATGGCAAGTTCTGACAACAGATGCCAATCGTCAAGGCTGGGGTGCGGTACTCGGAAGCCTTTGGTTCCAGGGAAAATGGACCGTAAGGGAAAGTCACCTGCCAATAAATCTGTTGGAAATAAGGGCCATTTATATGGCTCTAGTTCAGGCAAAGGACAGTCTGCAAGGAAGACCGGTCCAGATTCGCTCAGACAAAGCGACAGCAGTAGCGTACCTTAATCATCAAGGAGGAACTCACAGCAAAAGATTGATGGAGGAAGTAACTCCCATTCTAAGATGGGCAGAACTTCATCTCCCAGCATTGTCAGCAGTGTTTTTCCCAGGTGTATTGAACTGAGAAGCGGACTTTCTCAGTCGGCACACCATTCAGGAAACCGAATGGGCATTACACCCAGAAGTGTTTCAGACAATAGTGAACAGATGGGGACTACCAGAGATAGACCTCATGGTGTCTTGTCTAAACTACAAAGTTCCGAAGTACGGATCGAGAACAAAGGATCCCCGAGCGGTCCTTGTAGACGCACTGTCAGTAGAATGGAAATTTCATCTGGCGTATCTGTTCCCTCCAATATCTCTGTTACCCAGAGTAGTGAGAAAAATAAAGCAAGTAAAGGGAGCAATAATTCTAAAAGCTCCAGCTTGGTCAAGAAGGCATTGGTACACAGATCTACTGAGAATGTCCGTGAAAGCACCAATACTGCTCCCTAAACGTCCAGATCTGCTGATGCAGGGTCCTTGTTGTCACAGTCACCTGGATCGTATGTCTTTGACGGCATGGCTGTTGAAACCTCTATCCTAGAAGCTAGAGGATTTTCAAAACAAGTAATCCAAACTATGCTTAGAGCAAGAAAGCCTTCTTCAGCTCGTGTGTATCAGAGAAAATGGCAAACCTATATTCATTGGTGTACTGTAAAAAGTTTGAATCCAAGATCTTTTAAAGTATCCAGGATTTTGGATTTCCTTCAAGCAGGATTGGATAAAGGTTTGAAAGTAGCTTCCTTGAGAATTCAAGTATCAGCGTTAACTGTATGGTTTCAGCGAAAGATTGCTGATTTACAGGATGTGCGTACTTTCTTTCAGGGAGTTGTACATATTCAACCTCCATTTGTTCCTCCTGCAGCTCCCTGGGATTTGAATTTAGTTCTTAAATTCCTCCGTGGACCTCCGTTTGAACCACTTAAGAGAGCAGATCTTAAATGGTTAACGGCTAAAGTACTTTTTCTACTGGCAATGGCGTCAGCCAGAAGAGTGTCAGATTTAGGAGCGTTATCGTGTAAGTCTCCTTTCCTAAGTGTTTTTCAAGACAGAGCAGTTCTCAGAACTAGATCTGGTTATCTTCTGAAGGTGGTGTCAAAGTTTCATCTTAATGAAGAGATTGTAGTCCCAGCTTTTCAGGTATCGGGACTTTCTGCGGGAGAAGCGTTGCTGGACGTAGTCCGAGCATTAAGAATCTACATAGATCGTACTAGTGCCATCAGAAAAACAGATTCTCTCTTCAACCTCTACGGATTTCATAGAAGAGGATGGCCTGCTAGTAAACAGACGCTGGCAAGATGGCTCCGAATGGTAATATCAGAAGCTTATTCTCATGCAGATCTCCCTACTCCGGCTAATGACTCTTCTCTCTCTACACGTAAGGTAGGTCCTTCATGGGCAGCACAACAGGGTGCTTCAGCAGAAAAGATATGTAGGGCAGCCACATGGTCTTCCATAAAAACATTCATTAGACATTATGCCTTGGATACTTTTGCCTCTCATGACGCAGACTTCGGGCGAAAGGTCCTTCTGTGTCATCAGGAGCGTCCCCACCACTAAAACTGGCTTTGGGAATCCCAATGTTATCCTGTGGATAACCTGTGGACCCAGCCAGAGAAATAGACGTTATGGTAAGAACTTACCGTTGATAACGTAATTTCTCATATGTCCACAGGTATCCACAGGGGTCCCACCCTGACGCACCTGATTTGAGGATCTTGATAATCACTAAACCTCTTCCTTCTTGTATGGAAGGGTGTGCATGTGTGTTCTTATCGCCTAAATAAGTTTCTACCTGATGCTCCTGCCTAATCGCTGTGGAAAGAACTGATTTGACTGAGTCAGTGGGCGGGATTATATGGTGAAGCCCCGTTGCATCCTGGGAGGCCAGAAAGCTCATGACCGTTTGGTGCCATTTCCGCTGTCGCTCCGGCATATCCCAATGTTATCCTGTGGATACCTGTGGACATAAGAGAAATTACGTTATCAACGGTAAGTTCTTACCATAACGTCTATTTAGTGAATAGCCCTGTTCCTGAAGCCCTGAGCTTTTCCCTGTGTGACAAACCCTGCAGCTAATTGGATTCCCCACTTGGAGAAAGATAAAGACGTGAGAGATAAAGTGCGAACCAATCAGCTCCTAACTGTTATTTTTCAAACACAAGTTGTAAAATGGAATGCGCTGATTGGTTGGTTCTTTATCTCCCTTCACTTTAACTTTTTCCAAGCTTGGATAAAGCTCAGCTTTAGTTACAGTACTTGCATGTCAAAGCATTTATTTTTATTTTTTTACAGAAAGTTAACAATTTTAAAACTGTTCTTTTTGTAGGTCAAGTTAGACCAGGAAACATGCTCTTTCATTAGTCATACTATCCTATTCTAGTCACCAAATAGTATAAAAAATTCCTAGTAAGTTCAGCGCAGTCATAGCCAGCACTTAATTTGTAGATCAAAAGACAAGTTGAAATAAAGAACTGATGACATATGCTGGAAGGGCATTAAAAATGATCTTTAATCATAAAATACTGTGGGTCCAAAAAAAAGTGACAAGTTGCATTCCAGCATAAATTAAGTCCTGGTCTAAACAGAGTCATACATTCTTATTAGAGCATATGAAAAACTTTTACGTAACATAAGAAACTTAGTAAAATATCAATATGCAAAATCTGAATTTTGCTTATTAATACACTTAGATTTGGTCATACCCCTTTCAGACTGTCAGCAATAACCTGGGTTATTGGACGTGAACATGCAGCTACCTGGGTTGTGGCTCAGTATTACCCCTTTCATACCGCACAAATAACCAGGTACCAACCCGGCATATTGCCGGGTTGACACGGGTCAGTGTGCGGTGTGAAAGCGACATGGTCGAAATCCTGGGTCGCCTGACCCGGTAATTCAACCCGGGAATAAAGCAGTGTTATTCCCTCCCGGGTTGAATACAGGGTCAGTGGCAGTGTAAACGGGTTCCCAGGTCGATGCGACCCGGGACCCGTTCACTAAATAGAGAGAGGCGGCGCGGAGATGAGCTCATCTCCCAGCTCCGCCCCCGCTGCCGGCTCTGCCCCATCGCCGCCGGCTCCGCCCCCCGCTGCTATGGCAACTGGCCCGGCACATTGCCAGGTCGGTTAGCCTCCTGTTAGGGTCCAATGCCGGATCCCACCCGGGAAGGACCCGTTTCCAATTCCCGGGTGGGATCCGGCATTGGAAGTGTGAAAGGGGTATATGAAAGAGGCCAGTTGAAATAACCCAGGTCGAACAACCTAGTATTTCAACCCAGGTAGTGAGCAGGATTGCCGGCTCGCGATGCAGTGTAAACGGGTAAGCCGGGTAGACGCAACTCGACACCCGTTTACTGCATAAGAAGAGGCGGCGCTTGGAGATCATCTCATCTCCAAGCACCGCCTCGACACGCGTCGGTGGTGTCGTCACCAACCCAGCAATAAGCCAGATCTGGCCGCCAGTCTGAAATGGGTCTTAGCCGGGTAGCACCCGGGAAGTACTAATGTACAAAATCCTGGGTGCAACACGGCTCTGCCTTGTGAAAGGGGTATAAGTAGAGAGGTACAAAACAACCACTACAAATCAATTCTTATTATTACTTTCTCATACGTCCTAGAGGATGCTGGGGACTCCAACAGGACCATGGGGTATAGATGGATCCGCAGGAGCTTGGGCACACTATAAAGACTTAAACTGGGTGTGAACTGGCTCCTCCCTCTACGCTCCTCCTCCAGACCCCACTTAGACTTTGTGCCCAGGAGTGATGGGTCACACACTAGGGGAGCTCTACTGAGTTTCTCTGAAAGACTTTGTTAGGTTGTTTTTTTTCAGGGAGACCTGCTGGCTACAGGCTCCCTGCAGCGTGGGAGTGAGGGGAGAGAAGCAGGACCTACTTCTTCTTAGTTTAAAGGCTCTGCTTCTTAGGCTACTGGACACCATTAGCTCCAGAGGGTTCAATCACTTGGTGTGCCTAGCTGCTTGTTCCCGGAGCCGCGCCGTCAATCCTCTCACAGAAGCCAGAAGAAAGAAGCCGGGTGAGTATTGGAAGAAAAGAAGACTTCAGTGACGGCAGAAGACTTCAGTAACGGAGGTAACAGCAGCGGTAGCGCTGCGCTCCAGGCTCCCACACACCAACGTCTCTGGAGGGTGCAGGGCGCTGGGGGGGAGCGCCCTGGGGGCATGTTGCTGAGGGTCTAGGAGCTGGCGGGGAGACATAGTTAGGTGCCCGGGCACTGGGTATGTTCACCCCGCCAGTGTGCCGCAGGGGGCAGCAACAGCGGTAGTGCTGCGCTCCCTGCTCCCACACACACCATCGGCCTGCAGGGTGCAGGGCGCTGGGGGGGGGGGGGGGGCGCCCTGGGCAGCATATATATATTATATATATATATATATATAATTGGGTACTTCACTTTCGGGGGGGCCATACTTCGGTGCCCGCCCCGCCAGTACGCCGAGAACGGGAGGGAGCAGCAGCGGTAGTGCTGCGCTCCCTGCTCCCGCACGTCATCGTCCTGCAGGGTGCAGGGCGAGCGCCCTGGGCAGTGTGTATGTGTGTATATATATATATATATATATATATATATATATATATATATTTATACATAGTGGTGTGTTCTGTGTTTCACTGGCGGGGGGACATCCTTCGGTGCCCGCTCCACCAGTACGCCGCGAACGGGCGGGAGCAGCAGTGGTAGCGCTGCGCTCCCTGCTCCCGCACGCCATCGGCCTGCAGGGTGCAGGGCGCTGGGGGGGGAGCGCCCTGGGCAGCATCTGGTGACTTTTCCCGGCGGGGGAACGTACCCGGACACCGGGTGTCTTTGGCCGCCGGCGTACCGAAGCGCGTGCGCTGCGCTCAGTGGCTCCCACACACCAACGGCTTCTGTGGGTGCGGGGCGCAGGGGGGGCGCCCTGGGCTGCGTATAAAACAAACATGGGCTTCCTCCCTATATATATATATATATATATATATAGGTCCCCCAGCACATTTACATATATATATATATATATTTATTTAATTGAGCGGGCTTAAGCGCTCCGGGAAGGGGCGGAGCTTAGCCCTCATGCAGGAGTCAGCGCCATTTTCCTTCAGATACCCGCCAGGACTTGCTAGACAGTAAGATGGAGGGGGGGCACAGTGTTTTAAAGCTATATGGGGATCATAAAGCTTTATGGTTGATAATGGACGCATAATCTCTCTTATATTGTAAAAATTCAATGTTTCCCTGTTTGTACCCACTATTAGTTAGTTGACATATGTCGGCAGGTGTGAGGGCTTTGTCACAAGCTGCTGTGGGGATTACTGTCGGCTTCGCCGGCGCATGGTGGTGCTTGATTCGTGAAATTAAGTACTAGGAAATTGGTGTTTGTGTGCTTAAAACAGAAAACACGATAGGGGAGATATAGTTGTTTGCGGATGCCCTGTCGGCATCGACGGTATTTCCTGGTTAACACAATTATCGGACTCTTGTTGCCTTGTACCTGTATGTATGTATGTATGTATGTATATATATATATATATATATGTATGTATATATGTATATATGTATGTGTGTGTGTATATATATATATATATATATATATATATATATATATATATATATATATATTTATTGGGATATGTGGGGGGAGTGTTATCAAACTTGTATTGGTTTCCTTCCCTCAGACCCCTCGAGTTCTGGAATTATTTTTTGCCCGCTTACTATTCCTTGCTGTCGACATTTGCTAAGTTTCTGTCGACCATAACGTTCCTGGTAGATCCACATCGGGGGCATGTCAGTACATGGTCATACACATTCACAACACATTACTGTCACTAGGGACCTGACAGGTCTGGACAATCCACTTGCGTATAGGTTATATCTATATGTGTATATATGTAGATATAGGTGGTATATGCATGGTTAGGATATATGTGTTTTATTGTGTATTACCTGATGTATATCCATGAATGCTGAAATAATGGTATTCTTATCATGTACTGGTCGCTCTGTTGATTAAGCTCTAGATTGGCCGTGACGAGTTGGTTCGATCCTCTCAAGGTGTCCGAATATTCTTCTTTTCACATCGCGGAGAGAAACTTGTGACAGTCAACTCCTGGCCGACGCAGAGCCCGGTCGCAAAGGATCATACACCGGCAGCTAAGTGAAATTTTATTTCTATACTTTGATCTTGTTGCGCTGTATACACTTGAGGGAGTGTTGTATTCGGGTAGGCATCCGATAGAATTACCCTACCCAGTGTGGGTAGGCTTGTCTATGTTTGTTCTACCTTATAACATTGCAGCAGGCTGCCACGTGACAGAGGTGTGACCGGAAAAATGCGGAGGATCTCTCCGGGAGATGCTGGAGGGAGGTAGACAACTGTTTGGTGGCCTATGGTCAGTCAATCTCGGCGGATTCCTCTGGTAAGTCTAACTTCGTGTGTTAGCCTCTTTCACAACGGTTGGTGACGCATTCTTTAGTGGGATGTGGTCATTTTAACCGGTTCGATACAGTCCTTTTTTTGGTTCTGTGTAGTAAGGGGAAGGTGAAAAGGTAGGAGTTCTGCAGCCTTGTTAGGTTCGCAGACGTGGATGTAGGTTCTGTTTCCTCCACATCCACCACTTGTCGCTGAGTCTATCGGGCTGGTCCCTGCTCCGGCGGGCACTTGTCTACTATGCTTCGGTTGGTCCGGAAATAGACTGGGACCTGTGGGTTATTTATAGAATCCAAAGGGGAACATTTGGAGTTACGTTGTTTCCCTTTACTGTTTTTCTAATAGTTCTTGCCATTCCATTCTGGAAGGGAAGATAGTACACAATGCCGTACAGAGGTGCGTCAGGATCAGAACTTTGTCCGGTGGTCCCTGTATAAAGGTGCAAATCGTTGTTTCTCTCTGACTTTTCCTGGACACAGGGATCGGCTGTTGTTTCCAACAACACAAAGGTTGGAGGTGGGTTTTTTTTTTTTTTTTCGGAGTTGATAATAACCGGTAAACGTTCAGGGTTTTTCCATGTGAAAAGAGGTCTGCAGATCCAGGGTTGGATCGGTTTTCCTGTGACACTTCATCAAGGTGTTCAGTTACTTAACCGGTTGGCTGCGGCTGGTGAGGCCTTTTTTGGTGAGAGGCTTTATTGCCGGAATGGTTTTCAAGAGACCACTTGAAAAGGTGGTCCGGGTCTCACCTGCACACGCACATGAATATAAGCCTAACGGCCAGGACATTGCTCCTGTGGTGTCTGCTCGGTTCTCTCCTTTTAGAGGGATGAAGGTTCGGGTTCCGGGTGTAAGTCCTGGTGTCCGTGCATACAGATCTCCGAGATGGAGGAGCAGTACTCGCAAGGGACGTGTTTCCAGGGGATAGGGTAGAGTTGGAAAACTTGTCTGATATAAACTTGCTTGAATTAAGAGTTAGTTTCGACAAACGTATTCTTCGTGTTCTGCTCGTGTTAGTTCTGCTCGACGTCTTGTCAGCAGTGGCATAAGGGTCCCGCTTTGGCGGAACAAGGAGCAAAGCGGCAATGGCAGTAGATGCACCGTTTTGCCGTTGGGTGGAGTGTCTGGTAACCGCTATATTGTCAAGCTTCGTTCCAGAGGTGAACGACGGAGAAATAGATTTCCTCTGCTGCCGCGATCTCCATCTGGGAAAAAATTTGGTCGTCATCGAGGAGTTGTCACAGTCGTGACAAGTCTTTGAGGATTGCTGCAATTAGATAGGTTGGCGTCTCGCCTCCAGGAGAGGCCTCAGGGTTATTGTTCCAGGTCAGGGGACGCTTAAGCTGTAGCAGTGGACAACCTCGTGACACCGTGGTCTTTAGTCGGTCTAGGTGGCCTCTCCGCTTTCATTTTGGCTTGAAGGTGATGAATGTGGGATGAACAAAGGTTCAGGCGATCCTCTTGGATCCGGTCTTGCCATGGAGGGGTTGCTATACAGGGTTCATGATTTGCTCATGGAAGATTCCTGACCTTTTTTCTTTACTTGAGGTTCTGTGACAACAAGATCAGGGCGTGTTTCAAGACTTACCGCGGCTGCGTCTGACGTCGTGGTGGTGGAATACCATGTCCTATTCCGAAAGGGTGTTCCCGGGAAGTCCTTTCCTTAATTCATTAAGCTAAGAAAAAAGTAATGACTACGCTTTATCACTGTAGTGGGCGTAACTATGTGTTTTGGGTGTATCCAGGAAGGCTCCTATGGAAGTCTTTCAGCTAGGTCGTTCTTATCCATGCTTTGCAAACCGGTGTGGAGGCAAGTTGAGAGTTGGGAGTGTGGCCTAATAATTTATTTACGAAAACTTCTTTCTTGGAAAGTGGTCATGCTCTTATATTTGGCATCCGTAAAGCGGGTGTTGGATGTAGTGGTTTTGTCTCACAAGAGCCTTGTTTGATCTTTTGTGTGGATAGAAAGGAGTTGAGAACTTGTTTAGTAGTTCTGCCGAGAGTGGTTTCTGGGTTTCGCAGAATTTGGCCTATTTTGATGCCGGTGGTTACTTAGGCAGTAGCTGATTCAAAATTCCCTCGATGTAGCCAGGGATTTGAATAGTTAGGTCGACATTTTGGTTACACGCTGGATCTGGATGCTATTTGCCATGTTCGTTCTACGGCTGGATTGCCGTCACCGAAGTCGGTAGAGGCCCATTATACTGGGAAGATGGGCTCTTCTTGGGCGGATGCCCGAGGAGTCTCGGCGGGTCAACTTTGCCGAGTGGATACTTGGTCGGGTTCAAACGCTTTTGCTACGCTCTGCAAGTTTGATACCCTGGTCAAGGGGGACCTTTTGTTTGCTCAATAGGTACTGCAGAGTCGTTCGCACTCTCCCGCCCGTTCTGGAGCTTTGGTATTGACCCCATGGTCCTGTTGGAGTCCCCAGCATCCTCTAGGTTGTATGAGAAAATAGGATTTTGGTACTTACCGGTAAATCCTTTTCTCTTAGTCTGTAGAGGATGCTTGGCGCCCGTCCCAGTGCGTACTGTGTCTGCAGTTATTGTTTTGGTTATACTTTCGTGGTGTATCTTCTTTGTCAGACAGTTGCTGATGCTGTTCAGGCCATGGCATGAGGTGTCTCATTATTGGTTGTGTTGACACACAGGTTGTGTTACATATTCTTTCAGCATGTGGCTGTGTCTTTTTCATGCTGTAGGCTGGTTTTCTATTGAATGCCACGTTCTGCGGTATGTTCGTGGTGTGAGCTGGTATGACACTCACCGTGTTTATAAATTCTTTCCTAGAAATGTCCGTCTCTCCTGGGCACAGTTTTCTAGCTGGGGTCTGGAGGAGGGGCGTAGAGGGAGGAGCCAGTTCACACCCAGTTTGTCTTTATAGTGTGCCCATGGTCCTGTTGGAGTCCCCAGCATCCTCTACGGACTAAGAGAAAAGGATTTACCGGTAAGTACCAAAATCCTATTATTATTACCATTTTTATATACACTTTTGCTGTATATTACAAGTGCTGTACACAGAATACTTTATTCAATTTAGTCCCTGGTTATTGGAGTTTACAATCTAAATTCACAGATTGGGCCAGTTTTGTCAGCAACAACTTAACCTACTTATATGTTTTTGGAGAGAAGGAGGAAATTCACAAAATGTGAGCAGATACAAACTCCACACGTGCAACTATTTGGTTGAAATCAAACCATTTATAACCACTGTGCTTATGTAATATTGTGTATTGTTTTAAAAACACTAAGGGGAGTAGCCAATTAGCCATGGTGCTAATGGATCCCCCAGGGGCTATCCAATTAGCTCTGACAAAATGGAATTTATCAGGGATTATGTGAGGTACGAGAAACAAAATCCCAGATAACCAGCCCTTAGAGACCTGTTGTTGTTTTTTTAGATAACACACGGGTCCCGGGAACTTATTCTGGATCCCATGTGTTTTCGCCCAAGAAATGTGTCATATTTCGGCTGAAAGAAAAGGTGCTTTAATTGGACAGCCTGATATTGACCATCAGGCTTAAATAGCCATATTAGCCTATTGGGGTTTTTTTCAGCCCGAAAAATTAGTGCTGCTAAAAGAATACCCCTGTCCCTCTTAGTACAATGTCATTTTCAGAAAAACTTTTCCCCTACTGTATTTTTAAAGAGGGAAATGACAATCACTCATGTCTTAAAAAGACACTGGTGTGGTTGCAGTTTGTTGGTGAGGCTACACACTAATTTCTCTTACGTCCTAGAGGATGCAGGAGTCCATATTAGTACCAAGGGGTATAGATGGGTCCACCAGGAGCCATTGGCACTTTAAGAGTTTAACAGTGTGGGCTGGCTCCTCCCTCTATGCCCCTCCTACCTGACTCAGTTTAGAAAATGTGCCCGGAGGGGTCGGTCACAGCTAGGGGAGCTCTACAGAGCTTTTCTAGTAAAGTTTATTTTTTTACAGGAGGCTTTTGGCAACAGCCTGCCTGCAACGAGGGACTGAGGGGGGGAGCAGTGTCCGTCCTGCGGGGTCTTAGCCACTGTCTCCGCTGACTGGACATTGAGCTCCAGAGGGGACAGATCGCGCCCCGCCACAGGGGAACGCTCACCCCAGCAGCAAGCCGCCACCCCCTTGCAGAGCTGAAGTGTGGCGAGTAAGTCACTGTCCCCCCTGACAAGCGGGGGGTCAGTGTGAAGATGGTGGCTTAAGGGTAGGAGCGCTGCATTAACTGCGCTCCCGGACGGCTCAGTGGTACTTCGGTACGGCGCTGTGAGGGGCGCCCTGAGCCAGCACCTGACCCTAGACTGACCAAACAAGCCTGTTGGGGTCTGCGGATCTCAGCCAGCACAAAATCCTCAGGCCAGTATAATCTCAGAAGAGCGGGAAGACAGTGCCATTAAGGGGGCGGAGCTTCACCTCAGAGCGGACCCAGCAGCGTTCAGCGCCATTTTCTTGCCTGCAGACATGCTGCCAGTGGAAGAACAGTCCTTCCAGAGCACCTCCAGCTATCTGTACGGTACCAGGGGGTTTTAGAAGGGAGGGGAGGCTGAGTAAAGACTGTGTCACCTATTATGGGACACAGTCAGCGCTCGTTTAGGGTCTCCCTATACCTATAATAGCGCTGTGTGTGGGTTGGCTCCAATCTCTGTGTCTCTCTGCCATTCTTGGGGGGGAACTCTGTCTGCCCAGTGTGTTTGTGGGGTGACTGGTGTGTATTTAGAAACATGTTTAGAGACTCTGTTTCATATGCTGCAGAGGATTTATCTTCCCAGGAAGATCTCATCCCATGTAATCAGGATTGCACTGTTGTAGCGCAGATCCCAGCTAGAGAGCCGGAATGGTTAGCCTCTCTTAGGGGGACTATTTCTCAGATTTCTGATAGGGTTGCTAGAACTGAGCATGCAATTCAGGTACTGCAATCCTCTATGGTTGTATGGTCTGATACTTCTTCCTCGGGGTCCCCTGCGGTGTATTCTCACAAACATGCACTTGCCAAACTTATGCAGGATGACCCAGACACCGATTCTGACACTGCAGACGGTGATGTGGATGTGTCGAGTGGACGGCATCACTTGCTAAGGGGGTGCAGTTGATGATTGAAGCTGTAAGGGATGTGTTACACATTACTGACACTGCTCCTGAGCAGGTCGAGGAGGCCTTTTTCACGGACAGTAAAAAGCCCCCCCCCCCCCCACCTTCCCAGCATCCAAGGAATTAAATGCTATCTTTGAAAAAGCCTGGGAAAATCCGGAGAAAAAATTCCAGATCCCTAAGAGGGTCTTGGTTGCTTTTTCCTTCCCAGAGGAAGATAGAAAAAAGTGGGAGTCTACGCCGATAGTCGACGCCTCTGTCTCCAGGCAGTCAAAACAGGTGGTGTCACCTCGTTGATGGACCCAGCAGATCGCAAGGTGGATGCTACGCTGAAATCCATTTACATGGCTTCAGGGGCTACATTGCGGCCTACTATAGCCTGTGCTTGGATTTCTAAAGCTATTGCCAAGTGGTCAATCACTTGGCAATGTGAGGTGCGGCGGAGCCTGGATGTCCTCTCTCTGCACGGGCTGGGAGGTGCAGGGAAGTGGCCTGTGTTGAGTCTGTCGCGGATCCCTGACTTCTTCTAGGTAGAAGTCAGGGATCCGCGTCAGCCTTAACACAGACCACTTCCCTGCACCTCCCAGCCCGTGCAGAGAGAGGACATCCAGGCTCCGCCGCACCTCACAACCTCATGCCAGGTGGCACCTGAAGGAGCAGCGGCGGAGGCAGCGGCGGCGGAGGCAGTGTCAGCGTGGGAGCAGCAGGAGAGGCCGGTGGCGAAAGGTGACTCATTCAGTACCAGCCTTCAAAGAAACCGTTATGGGAGGATCCATGCTTTGATATTAGTAAGTATGATACGCATCACTATTCATCCATTTCCATGTGTGTACAGATAAAGATACCTTTATATGTGGAGATCGTTTACATTGATTGTGAGTGGGGTACGCCATCTGCTTTTAGTGGATTTGTTTCAGCCTGATACGGATTTTATGGGACATACTACACCATGATTTGTTTTATTTATGTTTTATTCCATATCTTCATGAAATAATTGGTGGAGTGGAAGATTGATCCGTATCACTGCAGGAGGAGACATATAGGAGCAAGATCTTTTTTCTTGACATCTATGGACATTAAGTATAATTTCTTATGAAACTGCACTGAGCGCCTTTTTGCTTGAGTATTCTTGTTTGTCTATCGGCCCGCGAGGCCTAGAAAGGACAAGCCTTCGAACACCTTCTTCAGAGGTGGTCGTGCTAAAGGAAAAAAGCCTGCTCCTGCAGGTTCCCAAACCCAGAATCCTGCTTCTGATACCCCAAAGTCCACCACATAACGGTGGACAGCTAGACCTGGAGGAAGGTCAGGTGGGGGCAAGACTCCGGCATTTTAGCCACGTCTGGGTGTCATTTGGCCTGGACCCTTTGGTACTGGGTTTAGTATACACGGGGTACAGGCTGGAGTTTCAAAATGTTCCACCTCACCGTTTCTTCAAATCAGGCTTGCCAGCTCTGCCGGCAGACAGAACAATTCTTCTGGAGGCTATCCAAAAATTGGTGGTGTCCGAGGTCATTGTTCCAGTTCCGCCTCATCAGTGGAACAAAGGTTACTATTCGAACCTTTTCGTGGTACCGAAGCCGGATGGTTCGGTACGGCCAATTTTGAACTTAAAATCTTTGAACCCTTATCTCAAGGAGTTCAAATTCAAGATGGAGTCTCTGAGAGCTGTCATCTCAGGACTGACGGAGGGGGAGGTCCTGGTGTCTCTGGACATCAAGGATGCGTACCTCCACATTCCTATCCGCTCGCCGCATCAGGCATATCTCAGATTTGCACTGTTAGATGATCACTATCAGTTTCAGGCGCTGCCGTTTGGCCTCTCCACAGCACCGAGGGTCTTCACCAAGGTGATGGCGGAGATGATGGTTCTCCTCCGCAAGCAAGGGGTGAACATAATTCCGTATCTGGACAATCTCCTGATCAAGGCATCGTCCAGGGAGAAGTTGTTACGCACAACTGCTCAAGGAGCATGTTTGGAGCCTGAACCTTTCAAAATCTCCTCTGGAGCCGACAAGGAGGCCGTCTTTCCTGGGGATGATCCTAGACACGGAAATGCAGAGGGTGTTTCTGCTGGTGGAGAAAGCAATGGTGATTCAAACAATCGTCCGGGATGTCTTGAAGCCTACCCGGGTATCGGTTCATCAGTGCATCCGCCTTCTGGGGAATATGGTTGCCTCCTACGAGGCTCTACAGTATGGAAGGTTTCATGCTCGATCCTTTCAGCTGGATCTCTTGGACCAGTGGTCGGGATCTCACCTACACATGCACCAGAGGATACGTCTGTCACCGAAAGCCAGGATTTCGCTCCTCTGGTTGCTACAACTACCACACCTTCTGGAAGGCCGAAGGATCGGAGTTCAGGACTGGATCCTTCTAACCATGGATGCAAGTCTAAGAGGTTGGGGAGCAGTCGCTCAGGGGGAAACCTTCCAAGGAAAGTGGTCGAATCAAGAATCCCTTCTCCCAATAAACATCCTGGAGCTAAGGGCCGTGTACAACGGCCTTCTGCAAGCAGCGCACCTTCTACAGGATCGGGCTGTTCAGGTGCAGTCGGACAACGTGACCACAGTGGCCTACATAAACCGACAAGGCGGAACAAAGAGCAGGGATGCAATGTCAGAGGTGTCAAGTATCCTCCTCTGGGCAGAAATACACGCGGTGGCGATGTCAGCAATCTTCATTCCGGGAGTAGACAACTGGGAAGCAGACTTCCTTGGCAGACACGATCTTCATCCAGGAGAGTGGGGCCTCCACCCGGAGGTGTTCGAGGAGGTAACCGGTTGGTGGGGGGTTCCTCACATAACATTATGGCCTCTCGCCTCAACAAGAAGCTGCGGAGGTATTGTTCCAGGTCGAGAGAACCGCAGTTGACGCACTGGTAGCACCATGGGTGTTCACGCCAGTGTATGTGTTCCCTCCACTTCCTCTGATACCAAAGGTCCTTCAGCTGGTAAGAAGAACAAAAGTTCCGGCAATCCTCATTACTCCGGACTTGCCAAGGAGGGCTTGGTACGCAGATTTGCTGGATCTTCTGTTGGTGGATCCAAGGCCCTTACCTCTTCGGGAGGATCTGCTGCTGCAGGGGCCGTTCGCCTATCAAGACTTACCACGGCTATATTTGACAGCATGGCGGTTGAACGCCAGATCTTAGCTCGGAAGGGTATCCCGAGTGAGGTTATTCCTACCCTGATTCAGGCTAGGAGGGGGGTAACGTCTAAACATTACCATCGTATTTGGAAAAAATATGTTTCTTGGTGTGAATCCAAGAAATTACCTGCAGTGGAGTTTCAACTTGGACGTTTTCTCCTTTTCCTGCAAGCAGGTGTGGATATGGGCCTGAAATTGTGCTCCATCAAGGTCCAAATCTCTGCTTTCTCCATCTTCTTCCAGAAACAATTGGCTGTCCTCCCTGTGGTTCAGACCTTTTTGAAAGGGGTTCTGCACATCCAGTCTCCCTTTGTGGCGCCAACGGCACCCTGGGATCTTGATGTGGTGTTGCAGTTCCTGCAATCAGCTTGGTTTGAGCCTCTACTGGAGGCTGACATCTAGTTTCTCACATGGAAGGCGGTCGCTTAGTTGGCCTTGGCTTCTGCCCGACGTGTGTCGGAATTAGGGACTTTATCTTGTAAAAGTCCCTATCTGATCTTCCATGAAGACAGGACGGAACATAGGCCCTCATTCCGAGTTGTTCGCTCGGTATTTTTCATCGCATCGCAGTGAAAATCCGCTTAGTACGCATGCGCAATGTTCGCACTGCGACTGCGCCAAGTAACTTTACTATGAAGAAAGTAATTTTACTCACGGCTTTTTCTTCGCTCCGGCGATCGTAATGTGATTGACAGGAAATGGGTGTTACTGGGCGGAAACACGGCGTTTCAGGGGCGTGTGGCTGAAAACGCTACCGTTTCCGGAAAAAATACAGGAGTGGCCGGGGAAACGGTGGGAGTGCCTGGGCGAACGCTGGGTGTGTTTGTGACGTCAACCAGGAACGACAAGCACTGAAATGATCGCACAGGCAGAGTAAGTCTGGAGCTACTCTGAAACTGCTAAGTAGTTAGTAATCGCAATATTGCGAATACATCGGTCGCAATTTTAAGAAGCTAAGATTCACTCCCAGTAGGCGGCGGCTTAGCGTGTGTAACTCTGCTAAATTCGCCTTGCGACCGATCAACTCGGAATGAGGGCCATAGGACTCATCCACTGTTTCTGCCTAAGGTTGAATCGGCTTTCCATATCAACCAACCTATTGTGGTGCCAGTGGCTACTGACTCCTCAATTGCTACAAAGGCCTTGGATGTTGTGAGGGCTTTGAAGATTTATGTGATGAGGACCGCTCGTCATAGTCAGTTTTTCTATGTCCTCTATGATCCCAAGAAAATTGGGTGTACTGCTTCTAAGCAGTCGATTTCACACTGGATCAGGTTCACTACCCAGCATGCATATTCTACGGCAGGATTGCCGTGTCCAAGATCTGTAAAGGCCCTCTCTACTCGTAAAGTGGGCTCTTCCTGGGCGGCTGCCCGGGGTGTCTCGGCTGTGCAACTTTGCCGAGCAGCTACTTGGTCTGAGTCGAACACGTTTGCCAGGTTTTACAAGTTCGATACTTTGGCCTCTGATGACCTCAAGTTTGGTCAAGCAGTCTTGCAGGAGCCTCCGCGCTCTTCCTCCCGTACTGGGAGCTTTGGTACATCCCCATGGTACTAATATGGACCCCAGCATCCTCTAGGACGTAAGAGAAAATAGGATTTTAATTACCTACCGGTAAATCCTTTTCTCGTAGTCCGTAGAGGATGCTGGGCGCCCGCCCAGCGCTTTGTTTTCCTGCCTTGGTTTTATAGTTCAGTTCTACCTGGTTCCTAGGTAAGTTCTGCATTGTTTACTGTTTCAGCTGTTGCTGAGTTTTCCGGCATGTTAGCCGGATTTATCTGTTGTGTGAGCTGGTATGAATCTCGCCACTATCTGTGTATTTCCTTCTCTCGAAGTATGTTGTCTCCTCGGGCACAGTTTCTGGCAGGAGGGGCATAGAGGGTGGAGTCTGGCAGGAGGGGCATAGAGGGTGGAGCCAGCCCACACTGTTAAACTCTTAAAGTGCCAATGGCTCCTGATGGACCCGTCTATACCCCTTGGTTCTAATATGGACCCCAGCATCCTCTACGGACTACGAGAAAATTATTTACCGGTAGGTAATTAAAATCCTATTTTTCCATCTGACATGATATTGGATTAGGTATTTTTCTCAGAGATGAAGGGAACACTTCTATATCAGCAGCATTATTTCTTCACCTTTTGTTTTTCCATACTGTATTTTGTTTAACTTCCATTCTTCATTCTCCCAGTCTTTCATTCCGAGTTTGACATTTGTATTCAAGTTCATTAAATGATTGATCTGTGCTTAATATTTTGAGCTTCTTTCTCTCTTCTTAATCTTTTTCTATATACCGTATAGGAACATGACCCATTAGTAAAATAGCTGTTAAACTGTAATACTGTATGTATCTTTATGCATTCCTGTCTGCAAGTTTCATTATTTAAACTGTGTGGTTTGCCACAAATTTTGCTGATGGATTTTGTTCCTTGTTTTGTCCTTTATTTAAATCATGCATTTATATAAGCAATTTATTTGTCATACTATTTGCAGCATTTATCTACAGTAGATGTTTGATGGCAGCATATACCCCACTTCATCCATCAATTGGCCAGAATCGGTTACGTCATTTATTAGCGCTCTTTATGTTTATAGTTTCCAGGTTTCTTTGCTCATCACATGTAATTATAACTTTTGGATGGAATTATATATGAAAGCATAGTGCCATATACTGGCATCACTAGGGGGGTCCTGGCCACAGTAGGTGACACCATCCAAAATATATCAAATATATAAGTTGCTCTGCTATTTTAGTGTCACTCTGTTCGATGCTGTCACAAGCAGCAGTGGTGGAGGGTGCGTGTCATCCACTGTACCAGGAGTGGCTGGTGGCTGCCCAGCAGCTCCCGGAGTGCAGGGCAAATACCCTGCGTGATGCCCCCAAAAGTCACATACCATGGGCCCGTGGCTTTGCAGACACGAGGCCATGCTCCTGGAGTCCACATTGCTGCACTGACCTCTGATGTCATATCATGCATCATTATTAATTGATAAGTCTAGACAAAAGAAGGTACAGTATGTCTTTGATTCATCCAAACACATTATGGCCATACCATAAAACCACTCTACTGTACAGAAGACCATACCACTTTTCAATTTCAAATATCAGGACTATTTGAAGATATTTAAAGTATACATACTGTCCACTACATGACCAAAAGAATTTGGACACCCCATCTAATTAGTGTATTTGCCCGTTTCAGCCACATCTATTAATAAGCAGTGCATAAAATACATTCATGCAGTTTCCATAGTCAAATATTAGCCATAGAATGGGTCCTACTGTAAAAAACACCCTATTGGCCTGCTTTCATTGTAGTTATCAATTAAACATCACCATCTACTTTTTTTCTATTTTTTTTTTTTTGGGGGTGGGGGGGGGGAGATATCAGGAGAAAGGGTTCTCCCTGAATGAATACTGCCAAATGTAAAGTTTGGTGGACCATAATTGTTCTGGGATAGTTTTTCATGGTTTGGCATGGCCCTTTCGTTTTTGTGAAGGTAAATCCTAATTCTGCAGCATACACTGTCATCCTAGAGAATTGTGTGTTATCAGTTTTGCAACAATAGGCGAGGACCATTTCCAGCTTCAGCCTCATGTTGCACCTGTGTCCAAAACAAGGGCCAGCAGAAATGATTGCCCTGCATAGAGTCCTGACCTCAAAATCATCGAACACATGTGGGATGAATTAAAATGCTAATTGTGAGCCAGCCCTTATTGCCTGACATCACTACTTGAAATCACTAATGTTCTGAATGTGGCTGAATGGATGAGAATTCCTGCAGCCATGTTTTAAAATCCAGTGGAAAGCCTTCCCAGAAGAGTGAAGGATGTTATAGAAGTAAAGGAAAATAGCAACTTCATATGGGTATGGATCAGCAGAGCTATATGGAAAATGTCTACAGTCATTAGGTCAACCACTAAATGTCGACATGCATTAGGTCGACAGGGTCACAAGGTTGGCACACGTAAAGGTCGGCATGACAAAAGGTCAACACAGAAAAGGTTGACACAACATTTTAAAGTGGTTTTTGGTGGTGTTTTCACCGTCAACGCACGTGGAAGCCCAATTAGTGTACCGGTTTGTTTTTCTGGGGTGTGGATTATTAGATCTACAGATGGAGCCACGCACATCTATAGCAGCTACATCGCAAATGTGCACTCCCGGCGTGACTAGGTGATCCAGCGGTAGCACATTGAGACGCTCCCATTACAGCAAATTTGGCGCGTGCACATAAAAGATGCGCGCGTGGCCCAGATGCTGCGATAGGCACACCTTGCCGGGCACACTGATGCGCAGACGGAGCCACGATTAGCGTGGCTCCATCTGTACACTGAAAAAGGTCTACAGTCGACCACTGATGGTCAACATGCATTAGGTCAAAAGGTCAACATGGAATAGGTAGACTGTAGAAAAGCTCAACAGGGTCAAAAGGTTGACATTGAAATGGTCGATACACAAAAAAGTAGCCAGTTTGTTTTTTTTTTGAGAGGGGGGGGGGGTGTTTTGTCACTTTACTGCCACAAACAAACCCCATTAGTGGACCTTGCAGCTTTGGGCAAGGTGCCTCACTTCTCTATTGCTGTGCTCAGCACAGGTTACTATTCCCAATCGTAGTTCACAAGGTCCACTAAACATGAAAAAGTTGATTCAAATGCTAAAAACACCCAAAATGCTGTGTTCACCCTTTAAACCTGTTGACTTTTTGTACCTGTTGACAATAAGCACTGTCTACCTTTTACATGTCAACTTATTACCCTTGCTGAGCTTTGGTTTATGTCGACGTACAGATTTAGCCACACTCATCTAGCTTGGCTACATCGCAAACGTGCACACTCGGCGCTGTGCAGTGTTAAAAGATGCTCCCATTCATGCGAATGGGGCATGTGCGAATCTATGATGCTCACGCCCCCCAGATGCTCCCAATGTCGCACCATGGATGGCGCATATGTAGCCACGATTAGCGTGGCTACATATGTAATGGATGTCGACCATTAGTGGTTGACCTTATGACTGTTGGCCTTTCCATTGTCGACCTAGATCCTGGATATCCATATTTATGCCTGTGGTTTTGGAATAAGTATTTTTAAAAAGCATTAAGGACTATAATTTGCAGGTGTCCATATACATTTGCCCATTTTTTATTTCATTATTAAACTACAGTTATAAACAGTGAAATTATTTCAGAATTCTTTGGAGTCAGTGGAAAAGAGTGGGTTCAGTTGCCAATTATATAATGTTGTCACCTCTGTCTCCCCCTCCCCCTAGATTGTAAGCTCCTCGGAGCAGGGCCCTCCTACCTCCTATTCTCATAGCCCTCGATTCTTGCACTTCAATTACAGCTCATACCTACTCAGTGACTGTCTATATGCCTGCATTTCCTCTCGCTTGTGATTGTACATCTCTTCCAATGGGTGCCCACCCCTAGTAGTACGCCGATTACGCCTTTGCTTCCTTATATCTCATCTGTATTGTGTACTGAGAACTGTGGTGGGAATTGTTGCCTGTGCTCTGTTTTAGTTCTTCAATTACTGTAATGTTAATTTCCGTGTATACTGTATTGTTCTAATGTGTGCACTTGTGGCACCGTATAAATAAAATGTAATTATAATATCTATAATTTTTTCAAGCACAGCCTGTAAAATGACAGGAGCTGATTGGTTGATACTGTATCGCTCTCTACAGTTTGATGAATCTCTGCCTTAATGTGCATATTGATCTATGTGGGCTATTTTGCGAATATAACTTATCTTTTACAGCTAATCATTTGGCAGGTACCCTGTGGTGCAATGTCTAGACCTATCTTTGTTGTGGAATCTCCATCTTATAAAGGCCAAGTGTATTCACTTGCTTGTCACAATTGTATGTTTTGAATGGAGAAGTTCAAAATGTTGATTCCTGGCCTTCCAGAATTTATAGTAAATGCTAGATAAACTGGTAAACTCTGCTGTAGGGTATCTGGCAAATAATTAGTCACACTTTAGAGCAGTGGCTCCCAAACTTTCTTGACTATTGGCATCCTAGAGTATCAGCATTTTTTTATGCCATCCCTAGTCCAAAAGTTTCTTATTGAGAAATTCAGAAAAATTACTAAACTAAGTAAATTGTGCTTATAACAGAGGTTCCCAAACTGTGTGCCGTGGCTCCCTGGGGTGCCTCGGGACACTTGCAGGGGTGCCCTGGGTTGGTGGTCCAGGACCAATTCAAATTATTCATGGTCAATATAATAGGCAAAACCAGTGCTGGTGGCTGCCAGTCATAAAATATGTGGCCAAACAGAAGCAAATCTTGTCCCTCAGCACACAACTTACCCTAAAGATGACATATAAACGCAATCTACTAAATGTAATATTTCTTTCTAAATTTCTCAATAAGAAATTTTTGGCCTAGGGGTGCCGTGAAAAAAATTCTGATATTCTAGGGTGCCGTGATTCAAAAAAGTTTGGAAACCACTGGCTTATACAGTATGTCAACCTTTAGGTTCAGTTTATGTGGTGGTGGACAGGGTTGCGACTTTGTCCATATATTTTATGATTGGCATCCACCAGCTCTGGTTTTGCCTATCACTTTGACCATAAACAATTAATTTGGCACTGGACCACTAACCCGTGACACCCAGTTTGGGAACCACAGCTTTAGGGTATATATTTTCCAAATAGACCATTTGGGTCTATTTAACACATTAAAAATAAACAAAGAAACCACATATGTGGACTAGCAAAGGTAAGGGCTGAAGAAACAAGCAAAAAATGAAAGCAGCAGCTTAGTGCATACTGTATCATTATCTGTTTTTCATATGCGGCAAATAATATTAATAAGGGCCCTTTATGTACAGCTTTGAGAAATATATATTAATTTATACAGTCTTCAGATAAATATTTTATGATCAATTCTATTATAAGAGTAAAAATTCTCATTAGTTAACAGTGTTTCAACATTATTAGATCTTCTCCATAAAAGTTATAGATTCTGCCTGCTTTCATGATGTAAGGTCTAATGAATTATTTTATTTATTATGTTCTTTGTTTATATTGGTGTATAGCTACCAGACTACTGGAAGTAATACACGTGGACTAATAGTCTAGATCCAGAGCCTAAATTATTTGTCTTGCCAAATGAACTTTTTATAGCAGTTATTATTGGGCTATGTGGAACCAAGTATGAATTTTTATACATATTTATGATTAACTATTTTTGTTTTTGAAAAAATATGAAAATTTTGATTTTATTCAAAATCACGGTTCCTTTAGTAATAGAAATGATTAATATTTCATGGCACTCATAAAAACTGTATCCCATGTTGTGTTTTTTATCTTCAACTTTTTCCTTCTATCTCTGCATTATCATTTTAGTTATTCTTCTTTCTTGTTTGTATTAGACTGCTGTGCTTCTTTGATTTTGGCCTGTCTCTTCTGTCAGTTCACTGAGTTCATCCTTGGCCCACATCAGGTTTGCCCCTGTCTGCATGAGGCCTGTAACTCCTGCTGTGGCTGCTGTTCCAATGTCTGTGTGGGCCTTGAGGAAATTCCTGCTGAGGACCTCAACTACCACATTGATTGTGACTTTGCCCTTTTTGATACTTGCTGTGAGACAGCCGAGTACCTCGAAATCTGTTTTGAGTGTTCTGAACTTTGTGAATATAGTTAACTAAATGGCTGACCAAGGTCACTGTTCAGTAAGTGCATTTATTTACTGTTACACTGACTAAAACTATATCTAATCTGTATTAATTACTACCCCTTTCATCAAATCAATTTATAAATACTCCTTTGTCCTGGAAGCTAACATTAAAGCATGTGTGTAACCTGCTTTATAAGCCTCACATAATATATTAAACTGTCTACTGTAATGTTAAATGTGTACTTTATACTGTATTTAGGTTTAAGTAACAACAATATTAAGTGAGGCAACCGATTTTTTAATGAAATTACTTATATAATATAATTTTTTATTGAATATGAAAATGTTATATTGACAACTTTAAAAGCAGCTGCATACATCAGACCTATTTGCTTACCTAAATTTTGATATAGTAAGAAATACTTTCATAATTTATTTGTAAACCTTTTTCATCTTCATTACATTAAGGGACACAGCTCAAAACACTTTTGTGTTGATGCATATCACTTACTTTGTCTTAAACATGTTCATAGTTAGATAATGAAGGGAACATGAATGGTCATCATCTTTTTTTGCCCTTCATCTCCTGTCTATCCTGATCAGTTTTAACATTGTCAGGTTTAGGGTAACCTGTAGAAATGTAGATCATCAGAATGTTAACAGCAGCAAAAACATTTATTTTATAGGAGAGTAAAGCTGAGTGCACTCCTAAAGATTTATTGGTCCAATCTGTCTGGTGGGAACAAAAATCTGTATGGGAGCAAATGACAATCATTTGTTCCCAAACGCTGGAAAACAGACAATGGTTGTTCATACACAACAATAGTGAGTGAGCGTCTAAATACTAAAGGCTGGTTGGAGGGGTCCATTCCACTGCCTCTCACCCCTTCCCTGTTGCATACAGAGGCACTTCAGTTTGGGCAGTGATAGAGATGACTGGCTGCTGCAGCAGCCTCTCTCCCAAGCACATGGCACAGGCAGCTGTAGAACCAATGAGTTCTCTCTCTCCTGGTATGATGTGCGGGTAGAAGCACTCACACCCACCAGTTCAGACACTGGCACACCCCCCCCCAGTGAGGGGGGCTGGCCACACCTCCCCCATTGGACATGCCCCCCCTCAGTACGTGGGCCCGGCAAAGCTATTGGCACCACTGAAATGTGTACAGGCTTTGTGCCATTGGAGCTTCTTGAGGCTTATTGCACTTTTATTATTATTATTACTTTTTAATTAGATGGTTCCGCAAGGGGTCTGCAGCATCTTACAAAGTACAGAAACCGTATGAACAAAACAAGCAAAAGTGACTTACAGTACAGAACATTACAGGACAAGCATGTGTTTTATAAGCATTTAGAGGGATCAGTAGGATTTACCTTCGATCGTGATGCCGGCGGTCAGTATACCGACAACGGCATACCAATCATCAGTATGCCGGCAGCAGAGCATGCACAAAGAGTCCCTGCAGGCTTGCTGGATCCTGACAGCCAACAATGCCAACAGCCGGAATCCTGGCACACAGGGGCTATTCCCACTTGTGAGTGTCCATGACACCCATAAAGTGGGAAAATATCCTGTGGCGAGTGCAGCGAGCCACTAAGCCCACAGTGCGGCCAGCGCAGTGAACCCCCCCCCTGCTGGCATTAAACATGCTCTAGTCTTTCTTTGTTTAGTGTTGGTAGTCTTGGTTTGAGAGGAGAATGTGTGGAGATGTATGGGTGGATGAAAGGGGGCTGAAGGGTATGAATGGGGATGCATGTATGATGGTGGAGGAAGAATGATTGGGTGGTAGTTTGGAGTTAAGTATGTGCTCCTGGAGACAGAAAGGGACAATAGAAAGGAGGTTTAGAATAAAGATTGTCTAGAAATTTAGCATCTTCAGAACAGACGGGTTGGCGTGAAAAGAGGGAAACTAAAGAAGTTGTTTTTGTTATTTTCTTGTTTAAATATAATTTATGATTATGTGGTATATGTAAAAGCTTTGGTTTGGTTTAATTCTTGTTCAGAACTACATATGGAATATGCTGTTACCTTATTATTTATTTGAAATTGTAAATAATGTAAATATGTTGTTGCAATTTTAAATAAAAAAAACATTCCCACTGCCGGCATTCTGGCGGTCGGAATGCTGCTGTTGGGATATTGACAGCTGGCATCCCGCACGCTGGAAATATATATGTATTCCATTAATATAGGCACAAATAAATTATCAACTAATAATTAGAGATGTGCGGTGGACACTTTCGGGTTTTGGATCTGGATCCCTTCTCGTTTTTTGGGGGATCTGGATTGGTTTTGCCAAAACCATCTTTTCGCGTTTTGGATCTGGATGATTTTTGGGGGGAAAACCCCACAAAATCAGCTAAAATCACAGAATTTGGGGGTAATTTTGATCCTACGGTATTAACCTCAATAACATTAATTTCCAGTCTATTCTGAACACGTCACACCTCACAATATTGTTTTTAGGCCAAAAGGTTGCACCGAGGTTGCTGGATGACTAAGCTAAGCGACACAAGTGGGTGGCACAAACACCTGGCTCATCTAGGAGTGGCACTGCAGTAGCAGACAGAATGGCAGTTTTAAAAACTAGGCCCCAAAGAGTTCGGGTGGGTACATACGGTAAAGTACTAAGCATGACTTTGCAGTAAAAACTTTTGTTATTGAGCCCGTGCCGTAGTGGAGCTTACTACTCTACAGTCCAAACTCTATTCATACTATAAGTAGCACTGTGGGAGGAAGCAATGCTAACCTCTGTGCCCACAGCATGCCTCAGCCTGGCAAGACAGACATCTCCCTGGCTTTAAGCCACCATGAGATTCCATACTGGGCCTTATTCAGTAATTGTGCCTCACAGGAGCTCATGGCCCATCTAGTGCTGCAGTGCAATGGAAAGTGATGCAATGCAAGATCACTGAAACTCTTTTCTACTAACACCGCGAGGTCTTGCGATAATCCTACGCAGCCCTTAGGAAAAGATCCCTGTACAACAAATGTGCATCTTCTAAATAAATAATCCCAAATGTGGAACATAAATAATAAATCAAAATTAAGGTTGACTAATTAGAGCCATTCATTTGAGTGAGTCCCTAACATGAAATAATTAAGAAGAACCACTCTCTAATGCTCCAGCAGAAAATATCACTTTTACCTCTCCGGCAGTTGCGCTGGATTATGATTCAGTCTCTTCTGAGTCACACTGACTTTGGCCACAAATGTAGTCTCTCCCCACTTTATTTAAAAACATTTCGGCAATTTCCATTTCCACCTTTGCAGCTAGTTTTCACAAATCTGTTTGTGATGTTAAAGCTTGTTTCATATCTGCTCTAGGCTTTCATTTAACCCTAGGATCAAGTACAGTAGCACCCCTTTAATTATACGGCAGCACCCCTGGACTTATACAGCACAGGCAGCACCCCTGGAGAATTACACAGCACAGAAGACATGCAACAGTAGTGGAGCAGCACTCCTGGACTGATAGGGCAGAGGGGCAGCACCCCTGGATTGATGTGGCAAAGAAAAGATGTGCAAGATGGAATTGACCTTGGGCCATCCCACGCACCATTATGTTGTATAAACAGGGCATGCACACTTTAACAAACCAATAATTTCAGCGACAGGGTCTGCCACATGACTGTGGCTGAAATGATTGGTTTGTTTGGGCCCCCACCAAAAAAACAATAATCTCTCCTTGCACAAACTGGCTCTACAGTGGTAAGATGTTGTCCTCATCCTCAGATCCCCCCCCCCCCCCCTTCAGTGTTCACATCCTCATCCTCACAGAGAAATACTATTCAAATAAACAAACCACATCATTTAGGTGTCAGTGGACTGCTTATGCTATTACCCAAAGTTTCTGAACTTGACAATGACTTATGTTGAATGCGCTGCAGGTAACGTATAAGGGAGGATGTTCCTAGGTGGTTAACGTTCTTACCTCTACTTCAGGCATTCCCAACCACGGTCCTCAAGGCACACTAACAGTGCAGGTTTTAGTGATATCCAGGCTTCAGCAGAGGTGACTTAATTAGTAGCTCAGTTATTTTGATTCAACCATCTGTGTTGCAGCCTGGATTTCACTAAAACCTGCACTGTTGGTGTGCCTTGAGGACCGTGGTTGGGAATGCCTGCTCTACTTTTTATGGATTAACAAAGGCAACAGATGGCTTGGCACCTGTTTTCCGGATTTGTGGAGAAATAATTACACACCGAAGTGGTGGCTTTTTTGGTATTTTGCCAAGGTATGACAATGGGCTTTTTCATCCCTTATTCAAACAAACCACATCACCATCAGAATCCTCATCGTCAACTTCCTCGCAGCACTGGCTACACCCATATCCTCCTCATCCTGGTGTACTTCTACAGTGACATCCTCAATTTCAATATCATTAACTGGACTGGTGGTGCTCCTCCCAGCACTTGCAGGGGGCGTGCAAATGGTGGTAGGAGCCTCCTCTTCCCATACAGGTTTGTGACGGTCAGGCCTAGACATGGCAACTGCGGATAGTGCCAGGACCCCTGTATTTTCACAACACCCCTATAATTTTACAGCATACAAGACAAGGCCAGTGTACATTTATTTTCACTGCACCCCTGTATTTTTATAGCATACAGGACCAGTGTACATTTATTTTCACTGCACCCCTGAATTTTTACAGCATACAAAACATGGCCAGTGTACATTGATTTTTCCTGTACTCTAGAATTATTACAGCATACAAGACAGGGCCAGTGTACATTTATTTTCACTGCATCTCTGAATTGTGACAGCATACAGGGCCAATGTACATTTATTTTCACTGCACCCCTGAATTTTTACAGCATACAAGACATTGCCAGTGTACATTGATTTTCACTGCACCCTAGAATTATTACAGCATACAAGACAGGGCCAGTGTACATTTATTTTCACTGCACCCCAGATTTTTTAAAGCATACAAGACAGGGCCAGTGTATATTGATTTTATTGCACTCCTGAATTTTTACAGCATACAGGGCCAGTGTAATATTATTTTAACAGCAGCACTCCTATATTTTTACAGCATACAGGAGCAGCGTGCTTATAATTTTTACCAACTGCACCCCTGAATTTTTACAGCATACAGGGCCGGTGTAATGTTATTTTAACAGCAGCACCCCTATATTTTACAGCATACAGGAGGACAGCTATACCCATGTAGAGTTGCAGCACCCGTAACAGCACATGAAACATCAGTGACAGCCAGGACACACCCCTAACACAGCACAGGTACACCACAGTGACTGCAGCAGCACCCCTACAGAGCATACACTAACCCCACCCGACGCCACCACCCACAGAGAGACAGAGGTCTGTCTCCCTCACTCTCCAAGTCCGGAGTGAAAATGGCAGCGATACGCGGCTGTTTATATGAAGTCCAAAACCCGCGAGAATCCGACAGTGGGATGATGATGTTTTGGCTCATTCTGGTTTCCAAGTCTGGCGGAAAGTCCCAAGCCAGACTCGGATCCAGGCTCGGAACACGATTTTAGGGGGGAATGGGGGGGGGAGATTTCAGTTCTCTGTGAACCGAACCCACTCATCCCTACTATTAATACTATTTGTAACTCCCCAAAAAAAGACTCCCCCTTACCCCTTTTTTTTTTTTTGTTTACCTGTTTTCACATTTAAATTTTTTCTTCACACAGGGGAGATGTACTTAGCAGTGCAAGAGAAGTGAGCCAGAGGAGAAGTTACCCATGGCAACCAATCAGCTGCTTTGTATAATTTTATAGTATGCAAATCAGAAATGTTACTTCAATGCTGACTGGTTGCCATGGGCAATGGGGGTCATTCCGAGTTGTTCGCTCGTTGCCGATATTCGCTATGCTGCGATTTGTTGCTAACTGCGCATGCTCAAGGCACGCAGGGCGCATGCGCTTAGTTATTTAACTAAAAACTTAGCAGATTTGCTGTGAATTCTGCGGCGCTTTTCAGTCGCTCTGCTGATCGGTAAATGATTGACAGGAAAGGGGCGTTTCTGGGTGGTAACTGAGCGTTTTCCGGGAGTGTGCTAAAAAATGCAGGCTTGTCAGGGAAAAACGGGGGAGTGGCTGGCCGAACGCAGGGCGTGTTTGTGACGTCAAACCAGGAACTAAACGGACTGAGCTGATCGCAATCTGTGAGTAGGTCTGGAGCTACTCAGAAACTGCATAGAATTATTTAGTAGCAATTCTGCTAAGCTAAGATACACTCCCAGAGGGCGGCGGCCTAGCGTTTGCAATTCTGCTAAAAGCAGCTAGCGAGCGAACAACTCGGAATGAGGGCCTATGTCTCCACTGGCTCACTTCTCCACTCTTTTCACTGCTTAGTACATCTCCCCCTTACCCACTGTTCATTCATTCCAATCTTTTTGGCTTGTATCCCATATGTATAACTCTCAACAGTGTGTGTTTTCTTAACCACCCAGCTTCCCTCACCCAACATTAATCTTCTCATACTTCCCAGTGTTTATTGTGATCCTTTATACCCTCTGATAAACTCCTCTCCTCCTGTTTGGCTCTCACATTTGCTTCTCTCTATTTATTCTGCATTCTGTTTCCTCTGTCAACATTTTTTTCCCCAATTTAACTACCTACACTCTTTTCCCCATTTGTCTTTTGCTCTTTACTACTTGTTATTAAAATATTCTCCCTTATTACAAGTGTTCTCTCTAATCCTGTATCTCTTTCTTCCTTCTCTGTTTCTTTTGCTCTTTCACTATTTCTTACATCCTTCCAAATTTTCTTCCCTTTTTGTCTCTTTTCTTGTTTGCCCCAGTCCTCTCTTCTATTGCTCTCTGTTTTCCTCCTCCCTAACAACTTATATCTGTATCCATTTCTCTGCATTCACCTCTGTTTGTCTCTGTTTCTCTGCCTTGGCATGATTTATCAAAACATAAAATGCAATACAATCTCAAAATAATAAAACTCCTGGAGGTTCCCCACAATACATATGTATCCCCTATGTATTCAGAAAGGTCTGCATCAGATATCCCAGATATCTGCTGTGGTCCCGTAGCACAGCCATCCCTATGCAAGTCTATGGAGCTGTGATGTGCACGCATGCAGCAAGTTCTGGAAAATGGAAGTTTCCAGAGCTTGTGCCGGATAGGCAATGCCATCAATAGCTGTCTCAATGGTCCTATCTGAGACAGCTCTATTTTAAAAGAGCTGTTTTGGGGGGCAAGTATGCTTGATCAACATCTACAAATATATAAGGGGTCAATACACAGAGCTTGGGAGGAACCTGTTTTCTATCTGATCAGCACAGAGAACACATGGTCACTCGCTTAGGTTAGAGGATAGGAGTTTCCGCACATTGAGGCGAAAAAAGTAAAAAAGTTTTTTCACAGTAAAGACAATACGTGTTTGGAATTCCCTGTCTGAGAGAGTAGTAACTGCGGACTCAGTCAACACCTTTAAGAATGGGTTCGATAAATTCCTATTGGATAAAGATATTCAGGGTTATGGTGCATAGGCACGCATTATAGTTAATATAACTAGTACTAACATAAAAATAACTAGTCCTATAATAAGACTGCATAGGAGACAACAAATAGGTTGAACTCGATGAACAATTGTTTTTTTTCAACCTTAATTACTATGTTACTATGTAGTTACTATATATAATGGTGGGATGTATCGCTATTTATGTATGTATGTATGTATGTATGTATAAAATATCCAAGCACCTATCACTTTACAGCCAAAAGTCTGTTGTCTCCTGCCTTCCGAATGGTTTATATGCCTTGCTGTCAGCAGCAGGCTAATTAATTTATGGTTGTGCTGCTGTTTCTATTGATACCACTTTTTAACACATAAGCCCCTGTGAATATATGTCTCTGACCCGGGACTATCAACATGGATTCAACCGGGTCTTATCGAGTAACCCCTAGACCTTGGACCAGGGAAATTCCCAGGTTGAACATAAGCACAATGATCCCGGGACTGCTCTGGAATTTTTGTGTCCTTTAAAGGGGACACTTTTTTGGCTCACAAATATGAAAACTGGGTGGTGACTTGGGTGATGGGTGGGGACTGCATTGTTGCAAACATGGCTGACTAGTTACTACTGAGTAGCTTGGAGCTCTGGGTTTACAGCGTTTTTTGTAGTTTCACTGTGCTTGTAGTTTCATTTCAGAAAGAGAAGAGTGCAGTTTATGGTAGAGAGGGTTCATGTTCGACACCATTATTTGTGCCAAAGAAGAGCATTAAATTTGATTAATGGTATACAACTGTAACTAGACATTTTGGTGCCCTATACCAGTAAGAGAATTTGTGCCCCCGCTTCCCCCATTTTTAAAATAGGGACAGTGTGCACCGAAGGCGTGTGTCAAAAATATAGGGGCATGGCTTTATTGGGAAGGGGCATGGCCACATTATAGTACCAGTTCACATTACACCGCACAGTAGTGTCCATTAGTCACATTACACTGCACATTAGTGTCCGTTATTCAAATTGCAAGACACAGTAGTACCCCTTATACACGTTACACCACATAATAGTGGCCCTTATACACATTCCACAACACAGTAATACCCCTTATAGACTTTAATCCCCACAGTAGAGCCACTTATGCACATTATACCATGGTAAAGCCCCTTATACACATAACACCACAAGCAAGTGATAGAGAGAGTGGTATGTGTCTGTGTGTTTCCCCTGTCCCCCTCACGGGAGCAACAATCCAGCAGCATTGCTCCCTTCTGCTACCTGCAGCCACCAGCTTGCTCCTACCCAAAAGTCCCGATTCACTCAGACACACACTACAAGTCAGAGGAGGCAGAGTGCGCAGGGAACAGACTAAAGGCACTACCTGCTGCTGTAAGGTTTACAATGCACAGCATTGTCTGTCGGCGCTATGGTGCATAATCAAGGTGGTTGTGGATGGTGCGCCACACAAAATGTGTGGTATGTGAGGCACCACCTGCCCCACACTAGTTACAGCCCTGGTGATAAATATTACACAGATCATTTAAATCTTTGAGTTTAAATCTTTTGCTTAGTGGATATCGTGTGCAAATTTTGTTGTTTGAAAAAATGTCAGATTCTTGTGGTAGTCCACAAATGGCTGCAAAAAATCCTATAATTTTATTTTTTAAGCCATTTTACTTATAAAGGAAATTACAGTATTTAGTGGATTAGCCTACAAAGATATTTTCTGACGTTGACAACCGCTTATCCTCTCCTTGAAGAAATCACAGCTATCTCCCAAGTGATATGGCTAGTTCCTCAAAAAATCAATAACTGAGAATAAAGAGAAAACAGGAGGAACATATGTCTACAAAAATTACTAGACTTGAACCACAGTTTTCTTAGAATAAAAATATTTCACTAAATAAACATACTACAATACACAGTATGCATCGACCTGGATGCTCTTGTTTAGAACTTCCAGCTACACTGTCATTAAAAAATAAAAGAATTGTCTTAAAAAAAAAAAAAAAAAAAAAAAAGATTGTTCAGGACAAAAATATCTTCACTGCAGAGGATGTGATCAGGTGAAGGAAGGTACTGTAGATTAATGTTCCCCTCCATATTTGATAAATAGGTTTGGCTATAAAAAAAAATACTTCTGGAAATGTGTGTCTCTTTACATCTTTGCTCGTACTGCAACATACTGCAGCATGTTTGTCATGGAAAAGGAGCCCGTTGTTGGGTGCATGTGCAGCATTCACACCAGAGGCGAGTGGGGCACGTGCCCTGGTGCCTTGGCAGGCCCAGGAGAGGGGGGCGCCGCGGGCGGCCAGGGCATCATGCCCCACTCGCCCCCGTCATGCCGAAATGTGAGGGGAGGAGAGCGCAGCGTCTCTCCCTCACCGCCTCTGCCAGCACTAGCAGCGCTGCGTGTGTCCGGTCTCCGGCGGCGTTAGCCAATCAGAGCTTGCGGACCAGCTCCTGATTGGCTGCCTTTCCGCGAGCTCTGATTGGCTAGCGGTGAGGAGACCTGGAGCGGTGAGGGGCAGGAGAGGCGCTGCGCTCTCCTCCCCTCACATAGCAGAGTGATAGCGCCGCAGCGGTGATTGACTGATGGGGGGGAGAGGATAGTCTTGTGTAACTGGCACTGTGTACTGGCACTGTGGGGCACGTAACTGGCACTGTGGGGCACGTATATGGCACTGTGGGGAATTGTAACTGGCACCGTGGGGCAATGTAACTGGCACCGTGGGGCAATGTAACTGGCACCGTGGGGCAATGTAACTGGCACCGTGGGGCAATGTAACTGGCACCGTGGGGCAATGTAACTGGCACTGTGGGGCAATGTAACTGGCACTGTGGGGCAATGTAACTGGCACTGTGGGGCAATGTAACTGGCACTGTGGGGCAATGTAACTGGCAATGTGGGGCATGTATCCGGCACTGTGGGGCATGTATCCGGCACTGTGGGGCATTGTAACTGGCACTGTGGGGCATTGTAACTGGCACTGTGGGGCATGTATCTGGCTCTGTGGGGCATGTAACTGGCACTGTGGGACAATGTAACTGGCACTGTGGGCCATTTTCAGTGGCCACACCCCTTCTGGTGTGTGACCACACCCCCTCTGGTGTGTGGCCACGCCCATTCTTTCACACATGCTTCTTTTAGTTTTTTTTTTGGGGGGGCGCCATTTTCCATCTTGCGCTGGGCTCCGAAAACCCTATTTACGCTCTGATTCACACCCACAATCACATAGGCAGGGCCGGTTCCAGGCACGTTCCTTAGGAGCGGCTTCACTGGGCACTGACTCCTAAAGGCAGCCGGTAGCCGGCCGCAATTTTAAATCAGCCGCTGGTCCGTCAGCCAATAAGACCTCACAGACCGGCAGCAACAGCTGCTGCCCGGCCCCGTGCTTTGACTGGCTGACAGACTGGCGGCTGATTTCAGGCAGGGGGCTGCGCTCTTCTCCCTTCACACAGAAGCAGCGGGAGCAGCAGGAGAGTCTGGCGTCGGTTAGCAGCACTACAGGGGGCATGTGAATCTGGCACTGTGGGGGGCAGATGTATCTAGCACTGTGGGGGGCACATGTATCTGGCACTGTGGTGGCACGTGTATCTGGCACTTTGGGGCATATTATGTGTATCTGACAATGTGGGAGCATATTATGTGTATCTGACAATGTGGGGTCATATTGTGTGTATCTGGCACTGTGGGGGCATATTATGTATATCTGGTACTGTGGGGGCATATTATGTGTATCTGGCACTGTGGGGGCATATAATGTGTATCTGGCACTGTACTGCTGGGGGCATATAATGTGTATCTGGCACTGTGGTGGCATGTAATGTGTATCTGGCACTGCACTGCTGGGGGCATATGTGTATCTGGCACTGCTGGAGACATGTGTATCTAACACTGCACTACTGGGGGCATATAATGTGTATCTGTCACTACTGGGGCTGTATGTGTATTTGGCACTACTGGGTCATATGTGTATGTAGCACTGAACTACTGGGGTCATTAAGTGTATCTGACACTATACTGGAGACATTATGTGTAAGGAACACTACTGTGGGCGTTATGTGGAAGGCTGCTAATTGTGTGTGTGTAGAGGGTGTGTGAAAATATATTCATAGTTTGATATTATAAAGTTGTGAGGCCCTTCCCACTTTTCCAGGAGCGAGCGCATGAGCGGGGAGGGGGGGGGGGGGCGGCTTCAACATTTTCTTGCTAAGGGCACTAGTAGGCCTGAAGCTGGCCCTGCCCATATGATTGCATGGTGCAAATGCTGCAAAGTGTGGAGCATTGTGTTGGGCACATGCACAGAAATTAACATGCCACAGTGTGCTGCAAGCAACAATGTAAGTGGAGACATCTGTAGCCATGTTTCTTTACACATAAGTGGATGCGTTACAACTACAAACAGCCCAGTTACTTAACCATTGGAGTGGTTTTATTGAAGATACAGCAGGTACAACCATACTCACCTTTTACACACACTGGTAGATGGACTGCAGCAGGGTATCATACAGCCCACTAGCCAGGGAGTCTATTTACAGTAGGTACCGGGTAGCAGTGCAGGATGCTGGAACAGTGCCTAAAACAGCAGGTAATTGCAGGACTCTCTGGGGCGAAGATGAAGACTACTGTCTTCCACTGAGGCACACTCGCCCAGTCTCAAAATGGCCCTGTACATGCTTAGTTGTAGTCTTTGTGGCCAAAATGGTACATGGAATGAAGCTTCCCTAGAGGATTAGCAACCTGGATTCTGCACAGTAGCACACACCGTTCAGCACCCCCTCTCTAAAAGCTTTGCCATGTTACACAGATATTAACATAAAGCTTTGTCATAGCGAACTGAAAAAGAAAAAGGGTTAAACACAAAAGTAAACCTTAACATACTGTATCAAGTGACTTCCATTCTACTTTTCTTCAGTAGCATCATAAGTGAATATGATGTGAAGACTAATATTTGCAGGATTCTCTTCATGGATCATATTTCCATGCATTCAAAATGGTGGTTTATCTCTGTCTCTGGTCTTTCATTTAAATCTTTGTCCAAGTAACTCATTTACTTTTCCAATGTGTTTTCTCTGGCCTGACAATTGTAATCACCAACACACCAACATATACAACAGCAATGATCAGTTTCTCCTGTACATAATTACGGTAGAAGCATTGGTCTCTCTTTGAGCACTTAAAGCCTATTTCCTGAAATACAGCATCCAGTTTCTGTATCAACCTCAGCCACTCTGCTTCAGACTATACAGTGTCTATTTTAGAAGACAAACTTCTCCTTTCAACATCTTCTAATAGTGTGCTGGCAGTTCCATACAGATCTTCTCCATCAGTTCATAATTCTATAATGCTGGATCAAAGTCCAGCTGGTACAGTAACATGTCTTGCAACACTGATATGACTATGAATAGTTAGAATGTACTACAGGGTGATTAAAAATCGCAGTACACCCTTTTGTTTCAAAAACTTTGCAGGAAATGGGAAAACTGAATACTCCAGTAAGGTATGGGTGAGGTCGGCTATCTTTTAGGGTATGTACTGAACATGGGTGCCATCTTGAAATTGGCCACCTTGAATCTAAGTCAGTTTTTTTAAATAGAAAGCGGGTTGCGTAACATGTCAAACAACATCAGAATTTGCTGAAAAGTTTATTGCTACAAACAGATTTGAAATATCAGTTCAAAAGTTACAACACTTTATTAATGCAGGTAACTAAAGATGGCTTTGACAAAAGAGGAGAGAATTGAGGTAATTTTGATGTCTGGAGAAAGAAGTGTCTGTGTCATAGCTGCAGATTTTAACAACCAGCACCCAGAAAGACCTCTAATTTCACATAACACTGTCAGGTGCCTAATTTCCAAATTCCGAGAAACTGGGACTGTGGCTGACAAATCACGGAGTGGTCGTCCAAAAAGTGCTACTGACTAGACAACCTCAACAATGGTTTTGGCATCCTTCATGAAGAGCCCACAACGCAGCACACAATGTTTGTCAGCAGAATGACCTCAATTAACTTCTGTTTTGTCAAAGCCATCTTCAGTTACCTGTAAAAAAAAGTGTTGTAACTTTTGAAACATAACTGCTATTGCAAATCTGCAGCAATAAACTGTTCAGCAAATTCTTGCTTGACATGTTACACGACCCCATTTCTATTTGAAAAAATGGACTTAGATTCAAGATGGACGATTTCAAGATGGCGCCCATATTCGGTACATACCCTAAAAGATAGCCCACCTCACCCATATCTTACTGAAGAATTCAGTCATCCCATTTCTTGCACAGTTTTTGAAACAAAAGGGTGTACTGTGGCTTTTGAATCACCCTGTATATATTCCCATGGGGGATTCCCGACATGGGTGTAACGTATTGCATCTCAGCGGGTCTTTTACTGCTCAATACTTCTGCCTTCATTTTTCTGCAGAACACCCATTTGCTCTTAACTGTCTTATGTTGACTTTTTGACTGGACTATAATCCATATATGGTTGTCAGCAAGTGATTCCATCTCTTTGTCTATCAGTGACTTCAGATCAGACCAGTTGGCCCTTGACTGAGCCTCTTGAATGTCCACAGGCACACTGAATGCAATATTTTAAAATTCTTAATCATACCTCTTAGGTGGCTTGCTTTAATTTGATCTAGCAGGAGACCTTTTCTGTGGTTGAACTTCCACACTGGTAACCTCTGATTTAGACACATCACTAGCAGATGGCATGTCCAGTGACACATACAGTACTCTGCGTGTCAAATTCCAGCTTCTCTATGCTGTTTTTTTGTTTGTTTGTTTTTTTTTTAATATTACCTCTCTTGACTTGAAAAGCATTTTTTTACTTGGATTCCAGAGTCTCTAACCTTTGCTTTCATGGCAGCAGACAAGCATGATACATTTCACTGATTTTGATTAAAGCTTGCATCATCTTTCTTTTGTTATGTGCATATAGGCAATACTTCCAAAATTTCTAAGATGTTTTACACTTGGTTTTCTCTTTGACCATGCTTCAATATGTGTTATGTCCTTTAGGGCAACTGTAGGAGAATGTATTTTAAGATAAAAAAAACTTTAGACAGTGCTTCTACACAAAATGGATTGTTTAGGCCTGATTCCCTCCGCATACATCTTGCTTTATCCACTAATGTATGGCTTGCTCATTTATTTACACCATTTGATCAGGAGTATATGCACTGGTAAATTGATGCTGTATTCTATATTTTAAAAATAATTCCACCTCTCTATTAGGTATTCTATACCATTGTTCAATCTCAGGGTCTTGATTCTGTGAGCGATTTTATTTTCTACTAAGTCTATTGTGGTCCACAATCTTTGTTGTTACATCAGATCGCTTTCATATGAAGTACACGTCGTTCTTGTGAAGTCATCTGTGAATGTCATTAAGCATCTGTATCCACTTATTGGCTTTTACTGTGTCTGTGGTTAATTTTGTGGTGTTTGTGTCCAACGCCACAACTAGGAAGTCAAACTCAGACATCAGGTGCTGTAGCATTCTAGTCATCATCTATCTGCACTCCAACAGACATTGCTGAGAAACAGACCCCATTTTGTCCATAGTCACTCATATTGCTTCATTCACATTGGTTTTGTACAATACATGTCTTACATTTATTATTCTCACTTTATTATTCTCATGAGACCTCCTTTCTGGTATGCTACCAGCAGTGCTCTCAACATGTCATAATACATGGCATTATCCCATGTATTATAGAGTACAAATGTTGCTCTACTCTTAAACCAATACTTCTCATGGCTCTCGCTACATTGTCTGGGTTTGAACTGTTACTGGGATCTACTGTCAGTTTCCACAATCTCTCTCATGCTTTATTTGCAAGTTTCCATGTTGTATAATTATCAGCTTTTTTTTAGCTTTATAAACCCCATTATAGATGTAGCTCCTGTGTGCATGCTTCTTAAATACATTATTGTTCAGCTTCTGACCTCTAATCTGCTGCTGTGCTCCTACACTGCACTGGAAACACTGTGCTGTCTTCATTCTGTGTTCTATGGCAGTCTGGGTCAGTACATGTGGTGCTGTGCACATTCTAGTAGCTTGGGGCTTGTGTACTTAAGCTCTGTGTGCCTGACCCTATAACCTGTTGGAAATGTGTGTACAGGCTTGGGGATGTAGCAGAGTTTCTGTACACACCAACGGATGCCTTACCAACGGACACGCTATATCACTCTGCATGTTATCTGCTCCGGGACTTTATAATGCACTTTGCAACAAGCAGCACACCAGGGGCTGGCAGACCACATGGAAGTTGACACTGACACTTATTGGCCACCACTGCTTGCTGTATCATAGGTAGCGACTAACACTTCAGTCATACAGTGCTGGCAACTCGAGGTACATGACAGTGCGCCCAGTAGAACTGTGTGGTGTGCAAGGAACCGTCTGCACTAGCTTAGTTATGGCCCTGGTTCTATAGCTCACCAGCCAGTGTGTGTATGTAGGTAATGGGTAGTAGTGTAGGATGCTGTAACAGTATATAAAACAGCAGATAATTGCAATTTTCACTGGAGGTAAGTAGAAAACGGTTTTTAACTGTGGCACTCACACAGTCTTTACATGTCTCTGCACATGCTCCGTAGTAGCCTTAGCAGCCATCTTTGTACAGGGAATGAAGCTTCCCTAGAGGAGTAGCAACAAGGAGTCTACATAGTAGTGCAATCCACTGCCAATAGTTATAACCTGTGGTCAGCACTGTTGAGTGAACGGAAATGCTATCATCATCTTTATTGATTCATGCCTCTTTTTCACCCTTTAAAAGATAGAGCCCTTTCCTTTTAACACAGCACTTATTCATGAAATTACAGTATTGTAGGACTTAATAAACAGTTGCATCGCATGACTGATTTTGTTTCAAGGTGCCAATTTTGTTGCAGTTCTTTTCATTGGTAACTTAAGTCACTAGCTGTTGCTTTGGGTGGTGGTGTTTTTTTGCAGCCAACCTTTTTTTGTCGCAATACTGCTTTGGTGGTGAGTTTCACATTGAAAACGCCTATATATTAAGTATGTCATTGCTGCCTCTACTGCTGTGATACTCGTTCTGTCAATTCAGTATGGCAATAATTGTTTTCAGTCTGAAATATTTTAAATGAAAGAAGCTATATGACAGTTCCCACAAAATAACATTTTGCAGTAGAAATACCTTTTTTTTCAGATTTTATCGATCTTTGTTGTTTTTTTTAATATATATATATATATATATATATATATATATATATATATATATACATGTGTGTGTAAAAAAATGTAAAAGTACTTTTTTTTGGCTTAAACAGTGGAACTGGAAAGGCAAATATACAATTCCAAACATACTTTAGATTTCCAGATCAAAAGTAATGGTTATTGGTCCGGATGTTTTCCTCAAGGGCAGCTTGCTGTTGCTCTGCAGGGTATAACAATAAAGTAATAGTAAATTGTGGAGATTAATATCATTTTGTTGATGTGATAAAAAAAAATTGCCCTATTTGCCGTGTTAATAATTATAATGAAAAGAAAGCCCCAGACAGTGAAATTGGTGAAAATACAGTACTGGCAATTTGGGCGGTCAGGGAGGATGAATAGGGAGAAGTGTACCCTTTGATTTAGCCTTGAGTAGATCTTTTGTCAATTTATTAGACCAGTTTTCCTGGAGGATGTCAATGTAGAGGGTCGAGAGGGGAGAGAAAATAGTTCAGTGGTTGTAAACAGGCTGCTTAAGTAGTTTGGAGGAAAAAAGTAGGCCAGTTGCTGAAAACAGAGCAATGGAACCTTGCAGATAGGAGGCATGAGTGCATGTTTGAAGAGGGAAGGGGAGATGTCAGTGGAGGAGTACATGTTGAGGAGGATACTTCCAGTACCAGAGTCTAAATGGCTGCATGCAAAGATGTCTCTATTTAAAAAAAAAATGGGAGTTAAATATTTGCAATCATATGAGAGAGTTCTGTTTTTTTGTTGATGATTTTTTTTTGTCTCCTTTATCATTACAACTATAGAAACAGAATTTGATGGCAGAGAATCATCACTTGGACCATCTACAGATGTATCCACCTTTATCTTGACCGATTCTCTGCCTAGACGGACGTTTAGTCACGCTAAGGCGATAGCTTAGCTTGCTGAGTTTAATCACAGGCAGGCGCGGTGAGGCGATTCTAGATACTCTGCATGCATTACACATCTCCACCACTGGGTGGTTAATGCTCCGCTAATCCAGTACTTTCGATTGTATAGCGGCGGATTGATCTACAGCTCTGGCAAATGGTCAGTGACGACTGTAATGTTAATAGATGGTGACCAATGGTCAGACGGTGAGAGTTCTCAATATAAATAAATAGTTTATACAGACACAAACGAGCATGTTAAAACACTTGTGCATGCAGACGCAAGATTGTGTATGGAGACGCAACTAATTGTGTAAAAGGAAGTATGTACAATGCATAAACACCGTGCTTTTGAAATACATGTACAGTATGAGCGTCCGAGTTCCCGTGACATTCACTTTATTATAATTTTTTTTCCTTTGTTATACATTCAATGGAAGGGTGCACACAGGTTTCACATAAATCTTATCTTGTAACCTGATCGGAACTCCCTACCTGTCTACTGCATGAACTGTGCAGGCTCCCAGGGGGGAAGGGGAAAGTGGGATGGGGTAGGGCGAGGCAGTGGAAAATACCGTGTTTAAAGAACGGGCCAATGCTGAAGGAGCGTCAGAATCCCCTAGCTAAAATACACAGGGTCGATAGGGATAAGTGCGGTCTATGCATATAACGATACACCAGACCCCATCGCATCTCAAAGTGATAAAATGTCCGAGGCACATGAACCCCCATTTTGTAGAATTATGTGCATAGACCTCGCTTAACCCTATCGCCCCTGTGTATTTTAGCTAGAGGATTCCGACGCTCCTTTAGCACTGCCCCGAAGCCTGCAAAACCTATGCCGTCACTTGCTCCATAGCATAGTGCTGACACAAGGTGGATGTTCATGTGCCTTGGACATTTTGTCACTTTGTGATGCGATGGGGTCTGGAGTATTGTTAAGTGCATAGACCTCGCTTATCCCTTTCAAGTGTCACATAAACTAGTGATTGGTCTGCCCCGAAAGCCAAGAGTCTCCTCTTTTGTATTGTACCAGTCCCGAGTCTCTGGGACACCCAGAACCAGAGATATCAGTACACAAAGTGGACCCATTTTCCCATAGACTATGATGGGCCCGTTAATTCAGACCCACCATGGGTTCCGACGCTTGCCATGAGCCTTGTGGGGGTCACAGAAACTTGGGGTTGGTACCCTCTGGTAGCTAATTGTCTCCTCTTCCATTCCAACCTAGCGATGAAGGCTCCCACCTCCCACGCTGAGAGTCCCAGGTTTGAGTCCCAAAGTGCCAACTTTTTTTTTTATATATGTTCCCGTGACATTCACTTTATAATTTTTTTTCTTTGTTATACATTCAATGAAAGGGTGCACACAGGTTTCACATAAATCAAAGTAAATCTGCAGCAGCGATTCATTCCGCTATGTACAATTACACAGCGGTAATGAGTATAAATTAGTGTATTCCGACGCAACTAACTGAGCAACACAGTACTGTAGATCGTCGGCATTTGTGTATTGTACCTGACCTGAACTCCCTCCTTGTCCACTGCATAACCTGTGCAGGCTCCCAGGGGGGAAGGGCGATGAGGGTAGGGAGAGGCGGTGGAAAATACCGTGCTTTTGAAATACAAGTATTAGCGTCCGAGTCCCCTAAGGCATAAACCAACACCAATGGGAAGGAAGTGCCAACCTTTTTTTAATGTGTTCCTGTAACATTCACTTTATTATTATTTTTTCTTTGTTATACATTCAATGGAAGGGTGCACACAAGTTTCACATAAATCAGAGTGGGTGGGGGATTTTCCTACATACAGTAGTATACTGTTGCACATGTCTTGTAACCTGATCGGAACTCCCTCCCTGTCTACTGCATGTACTTTGCAGGCTCCCAGGGGGGGAAGGGGAAAGTGGGATAGGGGTAGGGCGAGGCAGTGGAAAATGCCGTGTTCAAAGAAAAGGCATAATCAAAACCATGGGAAACTTTGCGGTGTATCATTAAGTGCATAGACCTCGCTTATCCCTATAACCCTTGTGTATTTTAGCTAGGGGATTCTGAAGCTCCTTCAGCATTACCCCGTAGCCTGCAAAACCTATGCCGTTGCTCGCTCCATAGCTGAGTGCTGCCATAAGGCAGGGGTTCACGTGCCTCGGACATTTTGTCACTTTGCGATGCGATGGGTTCCAGTGTATCGTTATGTGCATAGACCTCGCTTATCCCTATCGCCCCTGTGTATTTTAGCTAGGGGATTCTGACGCTTCTTCAGCATTGCCCCATAGCCTGCAAAATCTGTGCTGTTACTTGCTCCATAGCCAAGTGCCTCCATGGAGCTAGGAGTCACAGGCGGTAGCCATTTCAATTGAGTCTGCCCTGCTATAGAATTGTATGTGTACCGTACGGTGCATAGAACCTTGACAGTAGAAACTCTCCTGCAGCTTTGCCCTGCTTTATGTAAAACTTGTGTTTTGTCAATTTGCTATGCGATCGAGCCCGGTGTAACGTAATGTGCATAGACCTCGCTTATCTCTATCGCCCCTGTGTATTTTGGCTAGGGGATTGTGACGCTCCTTCAGCATTGCCCCGTAGCCTGCAAAACTTATGCCATCTCTCACTCCATATCCGAGCGCTGCCTGCCACGTGGCGGGGGTTTAGGGGCGGCGGCCATTTTGCCAGTGTGCTGTGCGATTGAGTCCGGTGTACCGTAATGTGCATAGACCTCGCTTATTCCTATCGCCCCTGTGTATTTTAGCTAGGGGATTGTGGCGCTCCTTCAGCATTGCCCCATAGCCTGCAAAATCTGGACTGTTACTTGCTCCGTAGCCTAAGGCCACCGTGGGGCAAGGAGTCATAGGTGGTAGCCATTTCTATTGAGTCTTCCCTGCTACAGAATTGTATGTGTACTGTACGGTGCATAGAACCTTAACAGTAGAACCGGTCCTGCAGCTTTGCCCTGGTTTATGCGAATAAAAAAATAATAAAGTGTCTGGAAAAAACTAACATGCATTCGTACTTTAGAAATCGAACTCTGAACTCTGAGTATAGGAAGCGGAACACTTCACCACTTTGCTGCAGACAGATGAATAAATCCATTGGTTTTGATTATGCTGTAATGGCTATGGGATTAGGACGCTAACATACTGTACAAAATTCCTAATCTCAAGAGGCAATAGTGAACTTCTAACACGTCCATTTGCGACAGTGTACACTACTGGTTTTATGTTGTTTTGTCTGCGGGACTTGGACGCTCACATATTCATAAAGTACTGTAGATGGATCATATGCTGTACTATTTGCGTCTGTACCGTATATACTGTATTAAATAATGCAGCGTAATGAGTATTTACTGTATTAAATAGTGCAGCGTAATGAGTATTTACTGTATGCAGCGTAATGAGACGCTTAGTAAAGTAGTCCTTATTATATATTTCAGTATTGTATTATACGGGAGACCACACGCATGCGCAGTGGTGATTGTAAAAAGCGACATCTGGTGGATGATCGCAGGTATTACACGTAAAGGTAACGCCAAACGCTCTGTCTGCCTCCGTGCGATTAGGTACGCCTCTCTGTGACAAGGCACGCCTCCCTTCGCCCCGGTACGCTCCATATGCTCGATCGGGACAAACGCCTCAGCCAGTCAAGATAAAGGTGGCTATATCTGTAGTCTGCCCATGTACATGCACACACTTACTTACTAGGGTTAATTTTAGTCAGGAGTCAATTATTCTACCAGTTTATTTTTTGATTTTGGGAGGAAACCTGAGTATCAAGAGGAAACCCACACAAGCTCGAGGAGAATATACAAACTCTACACAGTTAGAGCCATAGTGGGAATCTAACCCATGACCTCAGTGATGTGAGGCAGTAATGCTAACCATTACACCATCTTTACTGCCCTTACACCATCCTCTTTCATTTCACTTGTAAAAAAACACATATTTCACAGCACAAAGCCTGATCGCAAAACACTGTTTAATAAGGTTCATTATAAACATGATGAAGATGATCACTACACAGACTTGCAAAAGTTGTGTTGTCTGTTACTATATCTGCATGATAGTTGGTCTTGTTATTGCTCCTCATTGATCAGAAATAGATCTACGTATCTAAAATCAGGGTTCCAAATAAATAATTTACTCACAAGTGCATTTAAGGTGGTCAATCCGTGAGCCTTTGGTGTATGCAATCATTAAACGCATTTGCCTTGCAGCATCAATATTTAAATGCAAGCAACAAATGCCAGTGGCTAGATGGTCATTGTGTTTCCAATAACATATCCACCCTAAAAATGGGTTGTATCAAATGCACATGGCTCAAAATATCTAGCCACAAACCATTTGAACAAATATTTGTACAGAATTGTATAAGAATCTTAACCGTGCTTTCTCACTTTTACAGAGCGGAATCTTAACTGCTGCAGTAAGATCATATTTTGTATTTCTTAATGTTACTTAATACATAAAATATTCTCTGTATTTAATCTATAAACACAAAAAATACACCTAGAATATATGACATAGTGTGAAGTGGTACTGTTGTATACAAATATTCAGATGTGTAATAAGACACCATGGCACATTCCTAGCGAAAGTCTATGGAAATGGTGCGCATGTCTTGTACTGATCCCCGTAGATAAAATACAGGCCTCATTTACAATTTGAAGTATTTCGCATCTCCACTGTCCATATACAAATGTCAGACTTAAGTCTGTTGAGTTGCGAGTATCTCAAGGTTTGTCTAACATATGAGGAGCAGTATTATACACCAGAATTAGACGTACACATGCCTATACCACTTCCAACTATAGCTCATAGATGCTGCTTTTTACTGTGTCAATTATTCAGAATATACAAATATACAAAAGTTGCATGACCCTGTTTGTAGTGTAATGTAAACCATACTCTAGTACTCTCTTAATGTGTTTCCACACTTGTTCCATTTCCCCAGATGCAGTGTTCCACAAGCCTAAAATATGCTGCACTATAATACTGTATGGGTGCATTTTGGTATGCATGCATAGAGTTGGCATGCGTTCAGTTACACCCCATAAATGGACTTTCCTCCACCCTTACAGTCCTTAATGTTTCATTTTGTTTGAAAACCTGTTTACTTTCTGCTTAAAAGATATCAGATTTCACAAAATGTGCATTAGCTATAGGTGTAAATGATTGTCAGTCTGCTAGCTGTTATGTCATCTGTTAATCAACAGGTATCTAAAAAAAATGAATTATTGAATACTTTATAGGCAAATTGCATATTTTAATGAAGTTCATCTTCTACATATTCCAATCACTATGCAGTACTTACTGTATCTACTTATGTCATCTATTTTATGTGCTATAGTTAAAAGAGAACATGACATATATGTGAAGCCAAATTTGTCAGTAAAACAGAGTCATAGATGAATTTGTGCTGGTTAACAAATAGCTGACTAAAAATATTTTCACATCAAAGCAAGCAATATTTAACAATGTAAAATAAATACACAAATCATTCATAGATCTTTTTATATAAAAATACATTAATGCAGAAATCCAATTTTATTATGCTTTTCTTTTGATGTGCAACTAGCTGTACAGGAAATTTTCTGGACTGCCTTTGTTTCCTTTTAAAATAAATATGTAGATAAAAGGCATGCTATATCTGTTTTTGCCTTCTAAAATTGGTGATTTAACTAGATATTTAAGTATTCCATTCTTCTTAGCAGATTTAAGGAGTCCTAGATACAGGGCTGGGCAAATCCCAGGAACAAGGCAGCTAAAGCACCTAGAAAAAAAAATACTGCTGAAGCTTTAGTTTTGGGAGCCATTTCTATTGAGGTCAATGGAGACACATTTTCACGTACACCTGAATTGTATGTCCATCAGCGCTTATTTTTATTATTGTGTTGGACTGTTCTGAGCAGAATTTTTTTTTATGAGCAAAAGCTTGTTTTAAATAACATATTTGCTGTTAAGACTAAAATAATTCATATTGGAATGTGATATAACAAATAACAAGTAAACTAAAATGTGTTTTATTAACAAGTTGCTTTATTCAGTCTGTTTAATTCTGTTTGTGTGATTGCTTTTCCCAAGTTAAGCAGTAATTTAACATTAATACAGTGCTTACTTGCTTTGTTTTGTTTGAATAAACTTGTTGGAATTAACTTTTTCTTTTTACATTCCCTCCAATGCATTCTAAACTCCTATCGGGGACTTCCTAAACCTATGAAGATTGCTGTGTTCACTGTATCTTAGCTTGCTTATTCTGTGAGTTTCTCACACTCTGCAACATTGTTCTGGGACAAGCATCCTGTGGAATATGTACATCTGAAGCATGCTGCTGTTGCTGTGGAGAAGAGATGGGGGATGACTGCAACTGCCCTTGTGATATGGATTGTGGAATAATGGATGCCTGTTGTGAATCTTCAGACTGTTTGGAAATTTGCATGGAATGCTGTGGAATCTGCTTTCCATCATGAAACTATTACTTCTTTGACAACTGGAGCTTTGGTTTTTTTTTCAGCTGAAAATGACGTTTAGATTTTTAGAACTCACCCTGTTTGCACTGCTATATATTTTTATTTTCTACTTTTTACTGAAGATCACATTGAGATAAGAACAGATGGGAAAGTATTTTATTGCTACTCTTTTTAATGACTGGAGGTAAAAGTCAAGTAGTGATACCTACATAAAGCTTTGTGAACATTATACCCAAAGACGTGCTAACCTTCATATCAGATGTTCAGCTGTCTGTGCAATAAGTGTCAGTCTACAAACAAGGCTAAAGAGGAGTAAATGTTTGTATCCTACAGATGGCCTTGATAGGATTGGATGTTGGAAGTTATCCTGGAGACAGGGTACAAGAGGAAAGGGTACAAGATTAGGAGTGTGATTTTTTTTTCAGTTGTAGATCCAGTCCCCTTCCACCATCTTTGGCCTAGAACTTTGAAGTGTCTCCAGGTCAGTCATTAATGATCTAGCCTAGAACATATTTTCTGGAGTGTTTTAATATCTCCATTCTTAACGTGAATTGTATATTAACTTAAAAGCAATATAAGGTACTGTGCTATTCAGATGTCGATAACTGCTAACTTTATTTATATTGTGTTGTAAATTGCAATACAGAGACATCTATGTGCCAAAGCTTCATTTTATAAACTGTTTTAAAACATTTGATCTGCTTATTCTGAAATAGAGTAAATGTAAGCACACAGGTCCTTCACAGATCATTATCTCTGTCCCATTACTTATGAAGATGCTGTGTTGAGTTTTTCTGTACATCAATGTCTATTAATTACATGCAGTGTTAGATATAGAAAAAATTCTCTTTGAAACTACAGGGACTTCAAAGATATACATTTTACTTCTTAGTATGGTTTTCTTAATATATCCTTCTGTATTTTCACGTGTCTCCCTTTGAAAATAATAAAATAGTAGTAAGGCATCTATGAAATTTGTCTTTGCCAGAATGATGTATTCTGGGAGTTTTGGGTGAGGTGTTTTTTGTTATGTAAATGTAAAGATCTATATTGATTATTCACAAAGCAGATCATGTCTCCGTTTTATCCTACTATTGGTTTAGGGATGATACATATTGGAGATGTCAATATAATATATTTATCTTACCCATGTTTGTCTCTTCCCCAGATCAAATATATTTAAAGCTGTTATTTACTGTAATCTTTAGATTCATATGTTCCATGTAAAATTAAGCAGTTATTCAGAAATATTAATTGAAAGGGATCATTTTTCTGTCAGATTGCTTGTATTATGCTACTATTCTGCACTAGAATTGTTACATGTATAATATTTATCTCTGTAGCAGAGAATAAAATATATGAAGATACTTTGTTTTATATTTATACTGTGCTTTTTCCTGGATAAGGTGTGTAAAATAAATCATACAGAACTAACACCTTAGTGAGCAGAAATACAATTTTAACAATGTGAAATGTATCTTTATATCCAGATCTACTGGACTCTAACAAATGGTTATTTTTTTTTTGTTTTTATTTTTTCATACTTTCAATTATTTGTCTAACAGCACAACAGACACTATTTACCTAGACTTTATTTTGCATTTTTTTAAACTTTGTTAACTGGAATTATGCTAAACATTATTTTAAAATAAATAATTTTATTTTACATATTGGGTCATTCTGTGCGGATATTTTGTCTTTGATGTTGCATTCTGTGGTTTTGTGCATTTTGGTAGTAAACATGCCAGTGAACATTCTGTGTGTTTTCACCTGAGATAACTAACTGCAGTATACATTGCCCACATTTTAGAAGAGGCTTAATGATATTCAAATTCTTTAGCAGTGGATTATACTGTCATTATAGACGATGTTTGCAACAAAATAGCAGATGTGATAGAAAACAAACCACTTAATCATCTCAGTCATTTTCAAGCACCAGTATTGGTATGTATTATACTAGCTTTTGTCTGTTTTTTGCCTGTTTATTTTTTTATTCCATTTCTTTCATTTTATTTCCTCCACCTCTTTTCCCCATCTGTGTCTTTCTCTTGTCTTTCTTTGTTACTATGTGTCTCTTCTCCCCTTTCCCCCTGGTTTCTCTGTTTCTCTTCCCCCACTCTCCTCCTCTCCTCTTTGATGTACTTGGCTGGCAGCTTGTAGAAGAGATTTACACGTGGACACAGCTAGGCCCCAGACTCCATTAGAGTTTGGCTAAAGCAGTACATCTGAGCTGGAAGGTATTTTTTATTCCCCCTCCCACCACCACCACCACCATCCCAGTCTGGAGTCCTGGACAGTTATATCAGTGCATGCACCCTAGGTCTGCTATGCCAACAGCAACATGCTGATGTAATTTTTATCAGCTCCTAGTTTCAGTATGTAGATTTTGAAGAACCGAACATTGATGGATGTGAGAAGTACAAAAGTAAGAAGTATTTTGTATTAAAAAAACAACACGTTTTCTCTTTATAATACAAGTCTAGAACAATTCCCAGGAAAAGGCACACATGGCATGCCGTTCTGCAGGTGTGACTTAATATGTTGGGCTGCGACTATCCGCAGCCCAATGTATTTCCTATGGCAGCATGCACGCAACATAGTACATGGGCACACCAGCTGTACCAGCTTTGCCGCGATTAGGATGCTCAGCAGCAAAGCTGAGCGTGGCTACATCTGAATGCTTGGGATAAAAGGAGCACTTTCATAAGATTGAAGTGAAGAGCAGAAGTAATATAAATAAGTAGACTAGATAAGCTACTTATACATTATCATTATTTACTTCTAGACTAATGTAGCAACTGTATACATTATTAACCCATGTATATTTTATTTAATTGAAAAATGTTTTTTTGTTTTTGTCACCTCACATTTCATGTCTTTAGAATCTGACAAGGATGTGAGAGATGCTGCCCAATGTGAAAGATAATTGGTTCAATAAGCTGTGCAAGTTTGTGCATTTCATTTAGTTCTGTATATTTTTACCTTTTTGTTACATTGTTCTATTAAATGGTGTCCCGTTGTATAGAACAGCTTAATACAGTATGTAGATGTTTTGAAAAAGGAGAATAACAATTGTATGTCCGTTACTCATCATGACTGAGCCCAAGGAAGTTGTGTAAATTATATTCTAAAGATCCACCATCTGTCAGGAAATACATTTTTTCTAGACTTAGGTCTCCACTATCATTGTGCAAATGACTCAAAAAAGGAAATTATGTATTACCCTAATAGAAAGATATTCTGAATAACTATTTCAAGATATAACTCCATCAATTTATTTTTTTATACAAGCTCATACATAGAGATTAACATTACAATGTAATTCGACCTGGAACACAGTTATAGGTGATTTACGGTCACCATAACTGCAAACAATTAAAGTAACCCTCACTTGGAGACCAAGTGTCATATGTGCATTCATCCACATTTATAATTTCTACAATAGGGATAGTCTCCCATGTGGTAATCCCCATGAAGTGAATGATGTATACACAACAAGATTGATCTTTGAGATTGATAATTCAGAATAGTGTGTTCCGATATTTTAGACTGATAGTCTTCAGATAATCTTGTACAAGTGACTAAATGTTGATAATATATACATTAGTACAGTAACCTTAAGTATAAGAGTACACTAATAAACACACGTAGACACGTTTTTTTAATTCTTTATTCACATTCCTTCAATTCTTTTTTGTATTCACTTATTCGTTAGTTTTTGTGATTTTAACCTCTATGTTTCACTGTAGTCTGGGATAATAAATTAATCCAAATCTCATTTTAATATATATCTAATAAAGATTATATTTTAAAATAAACCAATATCTCTCTAGTGCGTCAACAATACAGACTTCCTCTTGCTTTTCCCCTCACATTCTTTCACCACCAAGAGGCAGCATTGACTTCTAATGTCTCCGCCAGAGGTACGAGCTAATTGAATCTGCTGCATAGGTGCTGATTCTGAGCTGCACACATGTACATGGCCGACCCCCTGTTACCTCCCAGAAAATGCCCTCTGAATACCAGAGACCATACACATGATTCTGTTCTTAAAAAAACAGAACTAGTACATTGGATAACTACATAAGGCATTGACACTGGCTTAGAATCAGGTCCATAATGTGCCGTTGTGTGAAAAACATAGATGGATTAGTGAGATATATTGTGTAATAAAGTATATTGCGCTGGTTGCCACGACAGCCAGATTTAGTACCATATGATAGTGCAGTTATCTGCATTGCCCACTGTTTTTCCATCCACAGCTACAACCCCCATTAGCAGTACCAGCACTTACTGTTACCCCATTCCCATTCATCCCTTCACCATACGAGAATTTCAGAATGGCATGGAACTCTTGCTACCGTCACACAAAACCGTTATCTTTCATGGGCTCCAGATGATAGGTTTACAATAGGTTGATTCCATATGGTTACAGGTACAAAAGGTTGACAGTGCTTAAGTCTACAGGTTCAAAAGGTCAACACATACATGCTCGACACACGTTTTGTGTGGGGTTTTTTGTTCAACTTTTTCATCATTTACCATTTATGTGGACTATGATTGGGAATAATAACCTGCCTAGCATAGCGGTAGTGGAGCAAGGCACCTGAAAAAAAAAAAAAATTGTCGGCCACTTGTACCTGTCGACCTTTTCAAGTGTCTATCTTAAACAAGTTGACCTTTTGATCCTGTCGACCTATTGCATGTTGACCATATGGGGATGACCTATTGTAATTGTCAACTTAATTCTTGTTGACCTTATGATCCACACACATCTTACATATGTTTACAAAGGTTGCCACTCAGTTGAAAACCAGAAATGTCCATTTCACAGAACCATAGAACCGACCGCAGTCAGCCTCTGTCAAGGAGTGTATACATGGTGGGGCACATGCTCAGTTTGAAATTAATCTCTAGGACGTCCACTTTTTGACTAGAGTGTGACTCGGGCCCATTATGTGCTTCAACCTATTTTAAATGAGTTTACAATAGTTGCCTATTGGACTTACTGTAATAGAATTTATAGCAGTTTCTGATAGATGAAGTCACATGACTATCTCCATCTGTTTAGGGTCACATCCTTGGTGAAGTCAACACCTTCAGCTGTGAACCACAAAATAAGCCTTCATCTACTAGCTCTGGAGAAATGCATTTTCAGTCTAATGAGCAACTACTGTATGTAAAATACTGAAGTTAAAATATTAGTCTAGTCACCCCTTACCTTGCTCAAGGGTCATTCCATGAAAATGGTCTTTTTATGTAAGGTTTGTTACCAGTTTTCATGACAAGCTTTGCATCAAAATTAAAGCAAATCATGTACCACACAAACAACATTTACTTTGCCCAAAATATTCAAAACACATGCTCAAAAAAATATATTTCACATGAAATGTATTTAAAAATGTAACGTTTGTTACCATGCAATGACCCTCAAGTCCTATTTTGGAGAAAAAAATATCAGAACTGGAAAAGATAACGAAATACAGTAACACCTAGGGCTAGTAATAAATTGGATTTATTATCATCGTCATTTAATCATCATCATCATCATTGTTACATATTGCAGTGTTGGTCAGACTGCATACAAATTACATGAATACTAACAAACATACAGTAATAACACAACATGAGTAATTTTAGAAAATGTCCTAGTGCCATCATACAACTATAAATTCAATATGTACCATAATAAGGTAAAATCATAATCACACAAATAGAAAATAAGCAGAAATACATAACAGCTAGTTAAAGATATAGCCATGATAAAAAATAAAGAGGTCCCTGCTTGTTAGAGCCTACAATCTAAAGGGAGGGCTTAAGCAGAGACAACAAGGGCAAAGGGGCTACGTGTGTGGTGGCTGGAACAAGTAGAAGGAGTTGTCAAGGAGAGGCCATGGAGGTATGATGTGGTATGCAGCAGTGAAGACGTGAGTTTTGCAAGAATGCTTAAAAAATTGGAGGATAGGGGAAATTGGGTTTGCAAAGTAGAGAGTAACATATGTAGGGAACAGCATTGGTGATGTCCTAGAGGTGGGAGTCAAAAGTGGTTGCTAGAGGTGAGGAGAAATCAAGCTGAGGTGTATCTCATGCCCAGATTAGAGATGTAAGTAGGGGAACTGTGTATGTATTGAATTCTGGGAAGGGAGCCGGTGCAGGGGAAACCATATAGTGATGAAGAGCAGCGGGAGATGAAGATTAGCCATGCTGCTGTGTTCAGGATGTATTGTAGTGGTGAAAGGTGGTGATGAGAAAGCAATCTGTGAGAAGACTGCAGTAGACAAGGTAGTAGGTAATGAGAGAATTATTGCTTCTTGATTGAAAAAGCAGCAAAGTCTGGCTATGTTAGGAACAAGGAGGCAACTGGTCTGTGAGAAGGCTAGTGGTGTATTGGTAAAGATGTCATTTAGGACACCAAAGCAATAAGCATTGGGTAGATGGGAGAATATGATGCTGTCATCTGTAATAGAGATGATGGGAGTGGTAGTGACGTTATTATGAGCAATATTCAGGGGATCCTTGTTGAGAATATGTAGCCTGGCAGTAGATTTGGGACATCTAGTGGGAGATAATGGAAAGGCAGTTGGACATAATTTGGGAGTATAATGTAATCAAAGATTTCAGGAAAAAAAGAGATCAGAGAGCCAATAATTTACTGATGGTGGATATATGCTTAATCTGGATAAATAACTTTATCACTTACATGTACTCCTCTTTGGTCACAAATCCATGAGTAGTAAGGCATATGGCATGTGCAAACAATTCTTCACTTTCAGACAATAGGGCTGATTCCAAGATGAACGATAGTTTTGAGGATGTATTTTGTGTGTTTGCACTGCATGTGCTCTGGAGCCAAGCATAAACAATGAGTAATGTGCAGTTGTATACAACTCAGTCACTTATCTACTTGCAGCTGAAAGGGCATAGCTGAATGTTAATGGGATGTTCACATGTAGGCAAAGTTTGGTAAGGGCTTGTTGATGGAATTGTGGGTAGTGTACAGTTGTATGTATATGCAGGCGCGTAACTGAATGGAGATGCCTGTCTCCAGGCTCCAAGCCCTGAATGGGCACCGGCATGTACAGCAGCACCTGTGTGGTTCACAGAAGGATCCAAGTGTGACTGTTGCTCCTAAAATGGAGCTCTGCGGTGCACCCCCTGCTGCAGAGTTACTTGGCTCTGTCCTAGGAGCCCTGCTAAGAACCTGCGGTATGGGACAGGATGGCTCCTTGCTGCTACTACTCAGCCTACGCTTCCTCAAGCGTTGGTGCACCCGCCGCTGTTGCTTGATGGGACCTGTCGATGAACGTTCATTCTGCATGGTGCAGATGGCTGAATCGCTGTGTAGCTGGGGCCCAAATAATTCACTGTGGACTCCGGTCCATGTAGACCGGCTGAGAGCGCTAGCTATATAATTATGTAAGTTGTGTTTTTGGTATGAACTTCTACGTATCAAAAATAAAGCTCTTTCCATGTCTCATGAGGAATGTGCTAAGCCTAATATCAGATGGGATGAAAGCTAGAGAGGCGCCCAGGCAGATGGTGGTGGTAAGGGATTCTATCATTAGGAAGGCAGATAGGGCAATCTTCTACCGGGACCGTGATCACCGTACTGTCTGTTGTCTCCCGGGTGCTCGGGTATGGCACATCGCGAACTGGGTAGATAGATTGTTGGGAGGGGCTGGGAAAGACCCGGTGGTCTTGGTACATGTTGGCACCAACGAAAAAGTTAGTGGAATGTCCTTAAGAAAGATTATAGGAACTTGGACCAGAAACTAAAAAAAAGGACATCTAAGGTAATTTTCTCATACGTCGTAGAGGATGCTGGGGATGCTTCAAGAACCATGGGGTATAGACGGGATTCGCAGGAGACATGGGCACACTATAAGACTTTGAATGGGTGTGAACTGGCTCCTCCCTTTATGCCCCTCCTCCAGACTCCAGTTAGATTCTGTGCCCAGCGAGACTGGATGCACACTGAGGAGTTTCTCAGAAAAATACTTTATTTAGGTTTATTATTTTCAGGGAGACCTGCTGGCTACAGGCTCCCTGCATCATGGGTGTGAGGGGAGAGAAGCAGACCTACTTCTTAAGAGTTCAAGGGCTCTGCTTCTTAGGCTACTGGACACCATTAGCTCCAGAGGGTTCGATCACTACGGTACGCCTAGCTGTTTGTTCCCGGAGCCGTGCCGTCACCCCCCTCACAGAGCCAGAAGATTGAAGCCGGGTGAGTATGAGAAGATCAGAAGACTTCAGTGACGGCAGAAGATGGCATTTGAGGTACCGCACAGCGGTCACGCGGCGCGCCATGCTCCCACACTGATCACGGCACTGCAGGGTGCAAGGCGCAGGGGGGGTACCCTGAGCAGCATGGGGGGGGCCTCAAATAGCACTGGCATAGAGTATAACAGTGCCCAGGCACTTGTTAAGGGACCCCCGCCAGTATAAAGAATTTTGAGCTGGACTGAAGCATGCCATGTCGGGGCGGGGCTTAGCTGCATAGCTCTCTCCGGTGCCATTTTTCTCTTCACAGAAGGCTGCAGAGACGATGGCCCTGATCCTCCACACTGCTGTGCAAGTAACAGGGTGCAAAACGGCGGGGGGGGGGGCACTAGTGATTGGTGAATTATTATATATGATAAAAGCGCTAGCAGGTCGGGGCAGTCTTGTTACTGACTTCAGAACCGGGATAGGCACTGGGTGTGAGCTGGCTGAACTCTCTCTGTGTCTTTCTAACAGGCTCTGCTGTGGGTCTGTCTCCTATAGCCCCAGTGTGTTTGTGACTGTCGGTACATGTGTGTGTGTCGACATGTCTGAGGCTGAATCCTCTTCCCAGGAGGATGCTGGCGTGGGGACAGACAGTTCTGTGAGAGTGACAGTGTCGGCACCGCCGACGGATGATTGGGTCAATATGTTGAGTGTTTTAAATACAAATGTGACTAAGTTGGCTAAGAGATTTGATAAATCTGAGTCTAAGAACCAGACATGGAGGAAATCCATACCTGGGGTCGCAGAAACGTGCATTTGCCCAGATAGTAGATACCGACACGGACTCTGATTCCAGTGTCGACTATAGTGATGCCAGATTACATCCAAAACTGGCTAAGAGTATTCAGTACATGATTGTGGCGATAAAAAGACATTTTACATATCACTGAGGACCCTGCTGTTCCTGATACGAGGGTCTGTATGTTTAAAGGAAAGAAACCTGAGGTAACGTTTCCTCCCTCTCATGAACTGAATGCACTTTTTGAAAAAGCTTGGGAAAATCCTGACAAAAAGATACATGTTCCCAAAAGAATTCCAATGGCATATCCGTTCCCCTCTGGGGACAGGGACAGCTGGGAGTCGATCCCCACGGTAGACAAAGTTTTATCGCGTCTATCCAAAAAGGTGGCGCTTCCGTCCCCTGACACTGCAGCCCTGAAGGATCCTGTGGATCGTAAGCAGGAAAATATCCTGAAATCCATTTATGTCACTACAGGGTCGCTACTCGGGCCCGCTGTTGCTTCGGCATGGGTGAGTAGCGCTATTGAAAAGTGGGCGGATAACTTGTCATCTGAGGTAGATACCCTAGACAGGGATAGTGTGCTTTTGACCTTGGGTCACATCAAGGACGCTGCAGCATATTTAAAAGAAGCGTTAAGGGATATTGTCATTTTGGGATCAAGGGCCAATGCCATGACAGTCTCATCTAGGAGAGCATTGTGGATTAATCAATGGAATGCTGATGCTGACTCTAAGAAGGCAATGGAGTCTTTTCTGTTAAACGGTAAGGTCTTGTTTGGTGAAGGCCTCACTGACCTGGTCTCTATGGCTACCGCGGGTAAGTTATCTTTTTTACCTTATGTTCCTGCACAGCAGAAAAAATCGCCTCACTATCAGATGCAGTCCTTTTGGCCCAACAAATTCAAAAAAGGACGTGGGTCCTCCTTCCTTGCTGCGAGGGGGAGAGGAAGGGTAAAAAGGTCACAGGCTGTGGCAAGTTCCCAGGAGCAGAAGTCCTCTCCAGCTTCTACCAAATCCACCGCATGACGCTGGGGCTCCTCTGCGGGAGTCCGCTCCACTGGGGGCACGCCTCCAACTCTTCAGTCAGGTCTGGGTGCACTCGGACCTGGATCCTTGGATAGTAGACATAGTAACCCAAGAGTTTCAAGACGTGCCCCCTCATCGATTTTTCAAATCGGCCTTGCCAGCTTCTCTTCCAGAAAGGGAGATAGTAAGCGCTGCGATACTAAAGTTGTGTCAAAATCAAGTGATTGTCATGGTACCCCCGTCTCAACAGGTGGAATGGTCCCGAAGCCGGATGGCTGTCAGACCGATTCTAAACCTGAAATCCCTCAATTTCTTACTAAACAGATTCAAGTTCAAGATGGAGTCTCTACGAGCAGTAATCTCCAGTCTGGAGGAGGGGGATTTTATGGTGTCGGTCGACATAAAAGATGCCTACTTACATGTCCCCATATATCCTCCACATCAGGCTTACCTGAGATTTGCTGTGCAGGATTGTCATTACCAATGTCAGACGTTGCCGTTTGGTCTGTCCACGGCTCTGAGGATTTTCACCAAAGTAATGGTGGAAATGATGGTTCTCCTGCTAAAGCAGGGAATCACAATTATCCCGTACTTGGACGATCTCCTCATAAAGGTGAGGTCCAAGGAGAACTGGTTGAAGAATGTTGCTCTTTCATTGACGATTCTGCAACAACACGGTTGGCTCCTAAATCTGCCAAAATAACAGTTGGATCCAACGACACAGCTGTCGTTCCTGGGTATGATTCTGGATACAGATTTGCAGAGAGTTTTTCTTCCAGTGGAAAAAGCTTTGGAAATACAGAACATGGTAAAACAGATTCTGAAACCGGCAAGGGTGTCCGTTCTTCACTGCACTCGGTTGCTAGGGAAGATGGTGGCGGCCTACGAGGCCATTCCATATGGCAGGTTCCATGCCAGGGGGTTTCAGTGGAACCTGCTAGACCGTTGGTCCGGGTCTCACCTGGACATGCACCGGAAAATAATTCTATCTTCCAGGACAAGAATTTCCCTTCTGTGGTGGCTGCACAGTTCTCACCTTCTGGAGGGACGCAGGTTCGGGATTCAGGATTGGATCCTGGTGACCACGGATGCAAGCCTCCGAGGTTGGGGAGCAGTCACAGGGAAGAAACTTTCAGGGAAAGTGGTCAAGTCAGGAAGCTTATCTACACATAAACTTTCTGGAATTAAGAGCCATCCACAACGGTATTCTGCAAGCAGAACATCTTCGAGGTCTGCCGGTCTTGATTCAGTCAGACAACGTGACAGCAGTGGCGTACATAAACCGCCAAGGCGGAACAAAGAGCAGAGTGGCGATGGCCGAGGCCACGACGGTACTTCGCTCGGCGGAAAGTCATGCCAGCGCCCTGGCAGCGGTCTTCATTCCAGGAGTGGACAACTGGGAAGCAGACTTCCTCAGCAGGCACGATCATCCAGGAGAGTGGGGTCTTCATCAAGAGGTCTTTGCAGAAGTGGCAAGTCATTGGGGAGTACCTCAAGTGGACATTATGGCATCCCACCTCAACAAGAAACTTCAGAATTATTGTTCCAGGTCAAGGGACCTTCAGGCGATAGCGGTGGATGCCCTAGTGACACCGTGGGTGTTTCAGTTGGTCTATGTGTTCCCTCCACTTCCACTCATTCCAAAGGTGATAAAAATTATAAGAAGAACAAGGGTTCAGGCGATCCTCATTGTTCCGGATTGGCCAAAAAGGGCCTGGTATCCAGATCCTCAGGAGTTGCTCATAGAAGATCCCTGGCCTCTTCCTCTTCGGGAGGACCTGTTACAACAGGGGCCGTGCGTGTATCAGGACTTACTGCGGCTGCGTTTGACGGCGTGGCGGTTGAGCGCCAAATCCTAGCCCGAAAGGGTATTCCCAGTGAAGTCATTCCTACACTTCTTCAGGCTAGAAAAGAATTAACGGCAAAGCATTACCACCGTATTTGGAGAAAATATGTGTCTTGGTGTGAATCCAAGAAGGCTTCTACCGAAGAATTTCACCTTGGGCGGTTGCTCCATTTCCTACAAGCAGGTATGGATGCGGGCCTAAAGTTAGGCTCTATTAAAGTACAGATTTCGGCCTTGTCGATCTTTTTTCAAAAAGAATTGGCCTCCCTTCCAGAAGTTCAGACCTTCGTAAAAGGCTTGCTGCACATCCAACCTCCCTTTGTGCCCCCAGTGGCACCATGCTACCTTAATGTGGTGTTACAATTCTTGCAATCACATTGGTTTGAACCTTTGCGCAAGGTTGAGTTAAAATTCCTTACTTGGAAAGTGGTCATGTTGTTGGCCTTGGCGTCTGCAAGGCGAGTGTCTGTGTTGACGGCTTTGTATCACAAAAGCCATTATTTGATATTCCATGCTGATAGAGCAGAGTTGAGAACTCGTCAGCAATTTCTGCCAAAAGTGGTTTCTTCATTTCATGTTAACCAGCCAATTGTGGTACCAGTGGCTACTGACGCCTTGGCGGAGTCAAAGTCTCTCGATGTGGTCAGAGCTTTGAAGATATATGTCGCCAGAACGGCGCAGATTAGGAAAACAGAGGCTCTGTTTGTCCTGTGGGCTCCCAACAAGATTGGGTCTCCTGCTTCTAAACAGACTATTGCGCGCTGGATTTGTAATACGATTCAGCAGGCTCATTCTACGGCAGGATTGCCATTACCGAATTCGGTGAAAGCCCATTCTGCCAGAAAGGTGGGCTCATCCTGGGCGGTTGCCCGGGGAGTTTCGATGTTACAACTTTGCCGAGCTGCTACTTGGGCGGGATCAATCACCTTTGAAGCACAGGTGGTTATATCGTTTTAGGGGATTTTGTTAATATGTCCATCATTTGCTGCTACTAATAAGTATTGATGCTTGCTATACTATATATGCTGTGTTATCAAATTACAGGATACCAGGTTTTATTTTTGTGATTATCATATACCGTATTTGCCGGCGTATAAGACGACTGGGCGTATAAGACGACCCCCAACATTTCCACTCAAAATATAGAGTTTGTTATATACTCGCTGTATAAGACTACCCCCTTCCACACACCAAATAAAACGTAAAAGAACATCTGATTTGTGACATACTGTATATTATGACCTGATAAGAGATTTGGATAGGGAGTATTTATCAAGGTATGCATAAGAAGGGGGGAGGGGGCGAGGAGAAAGTTGTAAAATGTATAAAAGTATACCCCTGTGTGCATTTAGTGTTACCGGTTTCACATGAGTGCCATTAGTATTAGTATTAGTGCCATTACAGTACCTGTCATTGTCACCATTGTACGGCCACAACGCGACTGCAGCGCCTCCGGCCAGTCCCCGCATCTCCCTGTAATTGGCACTAGTGACCCGCCGCGGCCGCACTGGATATCGCGCGATACTGAATGGTGAGTAGAATGAGGTGGGCGGGCATCGGGAGGCCACTATGGGCACCGGGCGAGTATCGGAAGGCCACTATGGCAGCTATGTCTATCCCAACTGAAGTGCACCCGGCGTATAAGACGACCCCCCCACTTGGAGGCATGTTTTTCAGGGCAAAAAAGTAGTCTTATACGCCAGCAAATACTGTATATATATTTTTAATAAATTGTATAATACTTTCAATGACAGCGCTTCTTTGTTTTTTACCTAGAAATAGGCCTGGAAAGCGCAGTGTCAATCTTTGCAGATGATCCTAAACTGTGTAAAGTAACTAATTCGGAATTGGATGTGGAGTCCTTGCAGAATGATATATCTAAACTTGAACTCTGGGCGTTTAAATGGAAAATAAGGTTCAATACAGACAAATGCAAGGTTATGCATTTTGGGACTAAAAACAAACTTGCATGCTACATATTAAATGGGGAACGCCTAGGGGAAACAGAGTTGGAAAAAGATTTGGGGGTATTCATTGATAATAGGCTTAATAACCGTACACAATGTCAAAACGCAGTAAAGAAGGCAAGTAAGGTGCTAGCGTGCATAAAAAGGGGAATTGAGACAAGCGACTCGGATGTAATCATGCTGCTGTATAAGGCATTGGTACATCCGCACCTGGAATATTGTGTTCAGTTTTGGGCACCATTGTATAAAAAAGACATCAGTGAACTTGAAAGTGTTCAAAGGCGAGCTACTAAATTGATTAAAGGCCTAGAAGGACTGGATTATAAGGAAAGACTTACTAGGCTGAATATGTATACACTAGAAAAGAGGCGCCTAAGAGGAGATATTATTAATATCTTCAAATATGTAAAGGGACATCACAAAGAGTTATCAGAGGAATTATTTATTAAAAGAACACAGTTTAGGACACGTGGCACTCGCTGCGACTAGAGGAGAGAAAGTTCCGAACGCAACGGAGGAAAGGGTTCTTCACTGTTAGGGCAATCAGGATGTGGAATTCCCTGCCAGGGAAGGTGGTAATGGCGGACTCTGTAATTGGATTTAAAAAAGGAATTGATAAATTTCTGAATGAAAAAGCTATCCAAAGTTATAATACTTAAAATATCAACGTGGTTAATCCGGGGGTAACATGAGTTATAGTAGCTAACTAGTCATAAAACATTATTTCTCTAACGTCCTAGAGGATGCTGGGGACTCCGTAAGGACCATGGGGAGAGACGGGCTCCGCAGGAGACATGGGCACTTTAAGAAAGAATTTAGTTCCTGGTGTGCACTGGCTCCTCCCTCTCTGCCCCTCCTCCAGACCTCAGTTTGATTCCTGGGTGCTTTTCAGTGAGCTCTCCTGAGTTTGCTGATAGAAAGTTCTTTTGTTAGGTTTTTTATTTTCAGGGAGCTCTGCTGGCAACAGACTCCCTGCATCGTGGGACTGAGGGGAGAGAAGCAGCCTTACTCTCTGAAGCTAGGTCCTGCTTCTTAGGCTACTGGACACCATTAGCTCCAGAGGGATCGGTACGCAGGATCTCACCCTCGCCGTCCGTCCCAGAGCTGCGCCGCCGTCCGTGATCTTCACTGGAGGTAACGCACAGCACTGCAGCTGTGCGCCATTGCTCCACACACCTACACATACTCAGGTCACTGTCAGGATGCAGTGCGCAGGGGGGGGTGCCCTGGGCAGCATTTGGAACCTCATTCTGGCAAATGAACACATATATACAGCTGGGCACTGTATATATGTAGGAGCCCCCGCCAAAGAAATAAAATTTAAGCGGGACAGAAGCCCGCTGCCGAGGGGGTGGGGCTTCTCCTTCAGCACTCACCAGCGCCATTTTTTCTCCACAGCACGCTGAGAGGAAGCTCCCCAGGCTCTCCCCTGCTGATACACGGTAGAACAGGGTTGAAAAAGAGGGGGGGCACATAATTAGGCGCAAAAAAGTATATAAACAGCAGCTACTGGGTTAACATTAAGTTACTGTGTTATTCCTGGGTTATATAGCGCTGGGGTGTGTGCTGGCTTACTCTCTCTCTGTCTCTCCAAAGGGCCTCGTGGGGGAACTGTCTTCAGAAAGGACATTCCCTGTGTGTGTGGTGTGTCGGTACGCTTGTGTCGACATGTCTGATGTGGAAGGCTATGTGGGAGAGGAGAGGGAGCAAATTAATGTAGTGTCTCTGCCGACGGCGCCGACACCTGATTGGATGGATATGTGGAAGGTTTTAAATGATAATGTAAATTCCTTGCATAAAAGATTAGACAAGGCTGATGCATTGGGACAGGCAGGGTCTCAACCCTTGCCTGATCCTATGTCGCAGGGACCGTCGGGGTCTCATAAGCGCCTACTATCCCAAATTGTTGACACAGATACCGACATGGATTCTGACTCCAGTGTCGATTACGATGATGCAAAGTTACAGCCAAAGTTGGCTAAATCACTCCGATATATAATTATAGCAATTAAGGAAGTTTTGCACATCACAGAGGAAACCCCTGTCCCTGACACAAGGGTTTATATGTATAAGGGAAAGAAACCTGCGGTAACTTTTCCCCCCTCACACGAACTGAATGAGTTATGTGAAAAAGCTTGGGAATCTCCAGATAAAAAACTGCAGATTTCCAAACTGATTCTTATGGCGTATCCTTTCTCGCCAACGGACAGGTTACGATGGGAATACTCCCCTAGGGTGGACAAAGCTTTAACACGCTTATCCAAAAAGGTAGCCCTGCCGTCACAGGATACGGTTACCCTCAAGGATGCTGCTGATCGCAAACAGGAGGGTACCCTGAAGTCCATTTATACACATTCAGGTACCTTGCTCAGACCGGCAATCGCGTCGGCCTGGGTCTGTAGTGCAGTAGCGGCATGGACTGATACCTTATCAGAGGAGTTTGATACCCTAGATAGGGATACTGTTTTATTGACCCTGGGGTATATTAAAGACACTCCTTTATATGAGAGATGCTCAAAGAGACATTAGTCTGCTGGGTTCTAGAATAAATGCTATGTCGATTTCTTCCAGAAGGGTCCTGTGGACTCGGCAATGGACAGGTGATGCCGACTCTAAATGACATATGGAGGTTTTACCTTACAGGGGTGAGGAATTGTTCGGTGAAGGTCTCTCGGACATGGTCTCCACAGCTACGGCTGGAAAGTCAAATTTTTTGCCTTAAGTTCCCTCACAGCCTAAGAGAGCACCGCATTATCAAATGCAGTCCTTTCGTTCACAAAGAAACAAGAAAGTCAGAGGTGCGTCCTTTCTTGCCAGAGGAAGGGGCAGAGGAAAGAAGCTGCACAATACAGCTAGTTCCCAGGAACAGAAGTCCTCCCCGGCCTCTGCAAAATCCACCGCTTGACGCTGGGGCTCCACTGGCGGAGTCGAGGCCAGTGGGGGCGCGTCTTCGGAATTTCAGCCACATGTGGGTACACTCCCAGGTGGATCCCTGGGCAATAGAAATTGTGTCTCAGGGTTACAAGCTGGAATTCGAAGAGGTGCCTCCTCGCCGGTTTTTCAAATCGGCCCTACCGTCTTCCCCCCTAGAGAGGGAGATAGTGTTAAATGCAATACAAAAATTGTATCTTCAGCAGGTGGTGGTCGAGGTTACCCTCCTTCAACAGGGAAGGGGTTATTATTCGACCATGTTGGTGGTTCCGAAACCGGACGGTTCGGTCAGACCCATATTGAATTTAAAATCTCTGAACCTATACTTGAAGAGATTCAAGTTCAAGATGGAATCGCTAAGAGCGGTCATCGCCAGCCTGGAAGGGGGGGGGGATTTTATGGTGTCACTGGACATAAAGGATGCGTACCTTCATGTCCCCATTTATCCACATCATCAGGCGTACCTAAGATTTGCGGTACAGGACTGTCATTACCAATTTCAGATGTTGCCGTTTGGTCTCTCAAAGGCTCAGAGGATTTTCACCAAGGTAATGGCGGAAATGATGGTGCTCCTGCGCAAGCAGGGTGTCACAATTATCCCGTACTTGGACGATCTCCTCATAAAAGCGAGATCAAGAGAGCAGTTGTTGAACAGCGTATCTCTTTCACTGAAAGTGTTACAACAACATGGCTGGATTCTCAATATCCCAAAGTCGCAGTTGGTTCCTACGTCTGCCTTTTTTGGGCATGATTCTGGACACGACCCAGAAAAGGGTTTATCTTCCGATAGAAAAAGCCCAGGAACTTATGACTCTGGTCAGGAACCTTTTGAAATCAAGACAGGTGTCCGTGCTTCATTGCACTCGAGTCCTGGAAAAGATCATACAAGGCCATTCCCTTTGGCAGGTTCCATGCGAGGACTTTCCAATGGGATCTGTTGGACAAGTGGTCCGGATCACATCTACAGATGCATCGGTTGATCACCCTGTCCCCCAGGTCCAGGGTGTCGCTCCTGTGGTGGCTGCTGAGTGCTCACCTTCTCGAGGGCCGCAGATTCGGTGTTCAGGATTGGATCCTGGTGACCACGGATGCAAGCCTCCGAGGTTGGGGAGCAGTCACACAGGGAAGAAATTTCCAGGGTCTTTGGTCAAGTCAAGAGACTTGTCTGCACATCAACATCCTGGAACTAAGGGCCATATACAACGCCCTACGTCAAGCGGAGGCCTTACTTCGCGACCAACCAGTTCTGATCCAGTCAGACAACATCACCGCAGTGGCTCATGTAAACCGCCAAGGTGGCACAAGGAGCAGAGCGGCAATGGCGGAAGCTACCAGGATTCTTCGCTGGGCAGAGAATCATGTAAGCGCACTGTCAGCAGTGTTCATTCCGGGAGTGGACAACTGGGAAGCAGACTTCCTCAGCAGACACGACCTACACCCGGGAGAGTGGGGACTTCATCCATAAGTCTTCGCATAGATTGTGAGTCGGTGGGAACTGCCACAGATAGACATGATGGCGTCCCGCCTTAACAAAAAGCTACAGAGGTATTGCGCCAGGTCCAGAGACCCTCAGGCAGTAGCGGTAGACGCCCTCGTGACACCGTGGGTGTTCCGGTCCATCTATGTATTTAATCCTCTTCCTCTCATACCCAAGGTGTTGAGAATAGTAAGAAGAAAAGGAGTGAGAACAATCCTCGTTGTTCCAGATTGGCCACAACGGACCTGGTATCCAGATCTGCAGGAAATGCTCACGGAAGATCCGTGGCCTCTTCCTCTAAGGCAGGACCTGTTGCAACATGGACCCTGTCTGTTCCAAGACTTACCGCGGCTGCGTTTGACGGCATGGCGGTTGAACGCCGGATCCTAGCGGAAAAAGGTATTCCGGTTGAGGTTATCCCTACCCTGATAAAGGCTAGGAAGGAAGTAACAGCAAAACATTATCACCGTATATGGCGAAGATATGTTTCTTGGTGTGAGGCCTACGGAAGAATTCCATCTGGGCTGTTTCCTTCACTTCCTACAAACTGGAGTGGATTTGGGCCTTAAATTAGGCTCCATAAGGTCCAGATTTCGGCCCTGTCCATTTTCTTTCAAAAAGAATTGGCTTCTCTCCCAGAAGTTCAGACTTTTGTTAAGGGAGTACTGCATATTCAGCCTCCATTTGTGCCTCCGGTGGTGCATCTCACTTGGAAGGTGGTCATGTTATTAGCCCTAGCTTCGGCTAGGCGAGTGTCGGAATTAGCGGCTTTATCACATAAAAGCCCCTATCTGGTTTTCCATATGGATAGAGCGGAATTGCGGACACGTCCTCAGTTCCTGCCAAAAGTGGTTTCATCCTTTCATATGAACCAACCTATTGTGGTGCCTGTGGCTACACGGGACTTAGAGGATTCCGAGTCCCTTGATGTGGTCAGGGCTTTGAAGATTTATGTAGCCAGGACGGCTAGAGTCCGAAAAACAGAAGCACTGTTTGTTCTGTATGCAGCCAACAAGCTTGGTGGCCCTGCTTCAAAGCAGACTCTTGCTCGCTGGATCTGTAACACGATTCAGCAAGCGCATTCTACGGCTGGTTTGCCGTTACCAAAATCGGTCAAGGCCCATTCCACTAGGAAAGTGGGCTCTTCTTGGGCGGCTGCCCGAGGGGTCTCGGCACAACAGCTGTGTCGAGCTGCTACTTGGTCGGGTACAAACACCTTTGCAAAATTCTATAAGTTTGATACCCTGGCTGAGGAGGACCTCATGTTTGCTCAATCGGTGCTGCAGAGTCATCCGCACTCTCCCGCCCGTTTGGGAGCTTTGGTATAATCCCCATGGTCCTTACGGAGTCCCCAGCATCCTCTAGGACGTTAGAGAAAATAAGATTTTACTTACCGGTAAATCTATTTCTCGTAGTCCATAGAGGATGCTGGGCGCCCGTCCCAAGTGCGGACTTCTTCTGCAATACTTGTATATAGTTATTGCTTCAATAAGGGTTACGTTATTGTTGCATCGGGCGTGAACTGATGCTATGTTATTGTCATACTGTTTACTGGATTGTTATCACAAGTTATACGGTGTGATTGGTGTGGCTGGTATGAATCTTGCCCTTGGATTAACAAAAATCCTTTTCTCGCACTGTCCATCTCCTCTGGGCACAGTTCTCTAACTGAGGTCTGGAGGAGGGGCAGAGAGGGAGGAGCCAGTGCACACCAGGAACTAAATTCTTTCTTAAAGTGCCCATGTCTCCTGCGGAGCCCGTCTCTCCCCATGGTCCTTACGGAGTCCCCAGCATCCTCTACGGACTACGAGAAATAAATTTACTGGAAAGTAAAATCTTATTTTAGCAAGTATGTAGAATCATCACAACTTTAAACAGGTTTAACACGATGGGCAATTTGCCTCTATTCAACCCCAAATACTATGTTACTATGTAATATAAAAAAGGACTGGGGTGGTATCCCTTTTGTAAGTACTATCTCATGCCAAAGAGATGTCAGCAGTCCATCGACAAAAAAGTACTGGCCTCTATTGGAAAGTGATACTAGTCTTCCTTTTTAAGAACACACAAGTTCTCAATTGCTACAGGAGAATCTAATGGATACTTTGGTACACAGTGATGTCACTGATTATGTAGGTACATACAATAGCCATTTGCTCTCTAAAGCACCAGGATCCTATCACTGCATCGGGTGTGCCTCCTGTATCCACATGGAAACTGGTACATATATCACGCATCCACATCCACATAAGATATGCTTATTTGCATGAGTTAATATGTGATTTATGTGATCAAATGCCCATATGGGTTGGCCTATGTATGTAAGACTGTTCGCAGTTTTAAGGAAAGAGCAGCCCAACACAGGTCCACAATCTGTTTTTATATTCAGGTTAAAGATGTTGATCAGCCTGTGGCTAAACATTTCCGAGAGACATGACATTCTTTGTCAACACTATGGTGCAAATTGCTGGATCATATTCCACCTTTACTTGAGGGATGCGTTTGTAATAATTTGCTGCTACTTTTGGAGGCACAGTGGATTTATTCATTATTATTATTATTATTATTATTATTATGGTTTATACACATTTATAATTACTACAGAGTGATATTTTATTAGCTACATTAATCACTGCATACATAATGACTACAGAATGATACTACATCAATTGCATTAACCATTGAACAGGCTTAACTTTGATCAGTCTACTATGTTGCAATGTTTATCCTATGTACTTCAGTTTTGTTTTGATATTATTTACATTTATTTATTATTATTTATTAACAGTTTCTTATAAAGCGCAGCAAATTCCGTTGCGCTTTACAATTGGAAATAACAATGATATAACAAAACTGGGTAATAACAAACAGTCATAGAGGTAGGAAGGCCCTGCTCACAAGCTTACAATCTATAGGGAAATAGGCATGTATATACAAGGAAAGGTGCTATCTATTGCATAGTTGTTCGCCAGATTGCAAAGGTTCTTGGTGGTCTGTATTATATGGTCACACAGCAATGATGAACCGGGGTCGAGAGGAAGGATGAGAAGACGTGAGGATATGTGTGGACTGTGCAGAGTGGATGCAATTTGATGGAAAGGTTTTTGAAAGTTATGTGGAAGGTTCTGGAATTTGATATGCTTGCCTAAAGAGGTGAGTTTTCAGGGAATGCTTGAAGGTTTGGAGACTAGAGGAGAGTCTTATTGTGCGTGGTAGGGCATTCCACAGAGTGGGTGCAGCCCGATGAAAGTCCTGTAATCATGAGTGGGAGCGAGTAATGAGTGTGGATGAGAGATGCAGGTCTTGTGAAGAGCGAACAGGTCGGGTTGGGAGATATTTTGAGATAAGCGAATTGATGTACATTGGTGTAGTTTGGGTAATGGCCTTGTGTGTGAGTAAAAGTATTTTATATTGAATACGGTAGAATACAGGTAACCAATGGAGGGACTGACAGAGTGGATCTGCAGACGATGAACGTCTAGCGAGGAAGATTAGCCTTGCCTCTGCATTCAGAATGGATTGTAGTGGTGAGAGTCTCGTTTTGGGAAAACCAGTTAGGAGACTATTGCAATAATCAATGCAGGAGATAATGAGAGCGTGGATTAGAGTTTTAGCTGTGTCTTGAGTAAGGTATGGTCGTATTTTGGATATGTTTTTTAGATGCATGTAACATAATCTTGAGACAGATTGAATGTGGGGAACAAAGGACAGATCAGAGTCAAGGATGACACCTAGGCAGCAAGCTTGTTGGGGTAGGGTAGATAGTCGAGTTTTCAACAGTGATAGAGATTTCAGGTTGGTACCTACTATTGGCTGGTAGAAATATAATTAATCCTGTCTTTGAAATATTAAGTTTGAGGTGGTGAGATGTCATCCAGGATGAAATGGCAGAAAGGCATTCAATGACACGGCCCAGTACAGATAGGGACAAGTCATGGGAGGATAGATAGATTTGAGTATAATCTGCATTGAGTATCACATGTTGTTTTTAGTGGGTGTGTTTTGTTGCTATGACACTGGCCAGGCCCCCAACATCCCAAGCGGTGGATGATGTAAGTGGGTCTGGGATTGGAGTTCGGGTGGTCATGCCTGTGTCCATGTAGATGATGATGTCTATTTAGGGTAGAACCCTGCATTGTGTGTGTATACTTGAAAAAAGTTGTAGTAAACAACTGATATGTTAGAAGCATGCTGCTGTGTCTGTTATACTTTTATTGGAGTTCTGGGCAGGGCCGGTGCAAGGTTACTCGGCACCCTAGGCAAAACGGTAGCCAACCCCCCCCCCCCCCCCCTGCCCCCAAACCACTACATTCCATTCCCTGAGGTGAAAGTTTGGAGGCAAAAGGGGAAATGTAATAGGGTGTGAGAATCAGAAAGTGAGAGATTTGGGTAAAATTCTCCTGTTTTTTCAAAGTGGCAATCATTTACATTGCAAAACCAGGTTAATTTTGCAATCTAAACATTTGCCACTTAAAAAAAAAAAATAGGAGAATTTTACCCAAATCTCTGACTTTCTGATTCTCACACCCTATTACATTTTCCCCAGGGTCTTATAAGTTCCGGTACCACCCACATAACCTTCAATGCCTCCCTATCTAATTACATACTCTCAGTACAGTCCACACATATCATCACATATTTTGTCTTCACTTTCACATCCTCCTGACCCTTGGCCAACATTGCTGGGTGATCATATCATGCATCCCATTAAGAACATTTGCAATCTGCACGGACCTTTATGCAATAGCACAGACAGTGTAAAGCAGGCTTTCCCAACCACGGTCCTCAAGGCACACCAACAGTGCATGTTTTAGTGATATCCAGGCTTCAGCACAGGTGACTTAATTAGTAGCTCAGTTATTTTGAGTTAACCATCTGTGCTGCAGCCTGGATATCACTAAAACCTGCACTGTTGGTGTGCCTTGAGGACCGTGGTTGGGAAAGCCTGGTGTAAAGGTTAGCATTGCTGCCTCACAGGGCTGCGGTCATTGGTTTGAGTCCCACCAGGGCCTTAACTGTGTGGAGTTTGTATATTCTCCCCGTGCTTGCCTGGTTTCCTCTGGGTACTCCGGTTTAATCCCTCAATCCAAAAATATACGGGTAAGCTAATTGGCTCCCAACAAAATTAACCCTAGCATGAATGTGTGTGCATGTCGTGTACATGTGGTAGGGAATATAGACTGTAAGATCCACTGGAGCAGGGACTGATGTGAATTGCCAAATACTCTCTGATAAATGCTGCGGAATGTGTGTGCTATATATATATATATCCCTGGTAAGGGATGTAGTTGGTATCCCGCCAGTCGGAATTCCAAACGTAAGTATACTCGGGAGGTTAATGTTACGCTGTGGGAAGGGGAGGGTTAGGGTTAGGCTGCGGGTGGAAGGTTAGGTTTAGGCTGCGGGGAGGGAGGGTTAGGGTTAAGCTGCGGGGAGGGAGGGTTTGGGTTAGGCTGCGGGTGGAAGGTTAGGTTTAGGCTGCGGGCAGGGAGGGTTAGGGTTAGGCAGTGCGTAGGGAGGGTTAGGATTAGGGATACTTACCTCCACTGCCCCTGTCGGGATTTCAAACAGTCTGATCGCCAGCATCCCGTACCCAACCCACTGGTAGTGATAGGTAGCACCTATCCTTATGTATCAATGCCTATCTCCCTATAGAGCAGAGGCTCCCAAACGCGGTCCTCAAGGAACCCCAACAGTCTAGGAATTTAGGTATATCCATGGCTCAACACAGATGGTTAAATCAAATTGACTAAGGTGCTAATTAAGTCACCTGTGGCAAGGCATGCATAAATTTAAAACCAGGACCGTTGGGGTGCCTTGAGGACCGTGTTTGGGAACCTCTGCTATAGAGTGTAAGCCTGCAAACAGGGTCTTCCTATCACTATTTCTGTCTGTTAATATTCTGTTTTGTTCTATTACCGTTGTTCCAATTATAAAGAAATAATTTAAAAACTATAAATAAACAAGTTCTACAGCAGAATTAAGTACAACAAGCAGGTGCCATTAGCTTGATTAGTAGTACTAATCACTGGTCCCGCCAGAGGAGGGTAAAAAGCAGCGTCGCGTGTATATAGACACTGATGCAAGAGTTTACGATTCTACTTCTCATATATATATATATATATATATATATATATATATGTAAATAAATAATACACGCACACATACATATATTTTTCTACACATTATATATGTATATATATATATATATGTATGTATATATGTATATATATATGTAGATATGTATATATATATATATATATATATATATATATATATATATAGCTACACACACATATACACACACACCAGCCTAAAACTCATATTTAGTTGGTAATAGAAAAAAAATTATAATGAATACAGCCTGTCTTATGCTTCTCTGTCTCTCCTCCGACGAACACAGGGATCCTGCCTCCTTCTTCCCTGCAGCAACCTGCGCACCCAGTTAGTCACGCAGCCGCTGGCTGCACACAGTAAATTGACAGCTGGTCAGTTTCCTCAGCGGGGGTGGGGTGGGGGTTTGGGCAGTAGTCATAAAGGGTAAGGAGAGAATATGCGGGATGCAATCGCGGGGATGGGGGGGGGGGACGGCACGGCGGGTGGCGGCAGGAGGCTGAGTTCAGCTTAACTGTACAGCTGGTTAAAATTCTAAGCAGAGGGGGGCGGTCATGAAGGGTAGTGGGGAGGGAGAGAATATGCGGGTTGCAGGTGGGGGGGGGGGAGGCTGAATATACGAGGATGCTATTGTGGTGTGGGGCGTGAAATGCCAGTTACTATCGTGGGTTGGGGGGAAGAGGGTGCCCGAGGAGTATTGTAAACACAGTGAGGAGCGAGTGCTATATATAAGAAGACCCAGCTTACTTTAACCGTAGATCTGATGGGACACACTGACACGCTGTCAGTGCCGGCTGATAACTGATGGGCGGCTGCAGCATTAAAGAAGACTAGGAGCACAGCTAAGGGAATAATAGAAGAGGCATTCATCTGCAGCGTGAGGTACCGCCCTCCAGTGGCCGCCGCCCATAGGCAGCTGCCTAAAGCTGCCTAATGGTGGCGCCGGCCCTGGTTCTAGGAGTACTGCCCTTACGAAGAGTATATATAATACAGTGACAGCACAAATCTGACATGGTTATAGAACTACTGGATAAGAGATCCAGTCAAGGTATTTTGGGTGTTCAAGTCTGAGCAGCAGCAAGCATTATTACAGACATCTGTCAGTGTTTTTATTTTTACAAATGTTTGAGTCTCAAGGGACAGGGCACCTGATGGTGAATTAGTCTCCTAGATGAAAGGTCAGGGGGTGGCTAGTGTTAGGAGTGCTAGATTTGCTGTTTGAATACTGCTGTTCGTGTGACTTTTTATGACCTGTGCTATAACCTGTGACTTGTCTGTAAACTGCTGACATTGTGCTAAGGCCTGCCTGTCTTGGAGTTGTGGTGAAATAATCCTGTTGTTTGGAACTTTTAGATTGTTGTACAGTATGTGATCCTTGTCACATTTGGTGCTCGAACAGGGACTATTTTGCTGGTGCTGCTGCATGGCAAAGCATTGTGGAACTATGGCTGGATCTACCCACAGCCATAGCAAGACACACTGCAGGATGCTACTCACTGCACTGTGACTTAGTGAGACTGAGCCACGCTAACAGCTGCAGGGTGAGTTAGTCAGGAGACGGCCTTTAAACTGCCTTTGGTCACAGATAACATTACAGAAGCTGCTGCATGTGGCCCAGAGGCCAGGAAACATTATATTGTGACTTAATTTTATGGCAGTGTGGTCAGTAAGTGTGGAGCATACCCAAAGCTAGCTGTTAGCTTTCACTTTAGTTATTAAACTTAAGCAGTGGGCTGTAAGATTAGTGCTCTATTTTACAGGGGAATCCCAGAGGACCTATGTGAATTTACCAGTGTCAGAAGCAGACGCCTATCTTCACCGGGAAAAAAGCTATCTCAGTCAGGATTGGTGAGACGGGCCCTAGCAAAGTCCTGGAAGTGGGATTGATCTATGATTGGCATCTGAACCCCTCTGAGCCTCCAAGGGTTTAACTAATGGAGGGTATGGCTATAGACTATTTGTAAGGGTGTTAGATCATTGTGTGCAACAGTGGGCTCTTAAGGATGACCCTTAAACATTTGAGGAACTAGCTGTGGTGGTGGAATTATATGTGACCCTTAGGAAGCTGAATAGCCCTTAGGAAGCTGAATAAATCTAAGCAATAGGTACAGCCATTTCTCCAACCTAGGACCGAGGACCCACCTCTCAACACTAATAAACTGCTACTGATTGTATGTTTTGATTGTGGAGAGCCTGGTAATGCGCACTGGGACTGTCCAAACTGCAGTGAGCTGATGGACAGTAGCACAGGTAAAGCAGCCCAACCTGTTAGCCTATTTGCAGGAAACACTTTCCTTGCAGAAACCACCTTTTTTTGTTTAAAAATACAGGTTGTAGGATGGGAGGTCTGGGCTTTGTTTGACATGGGTAGTGCACTCTCCATTATTTTGACTAAGCTGGTACCTAATGGATTTGACCAAGTTTTACCCTCTGTAAAGGTATTGTGTATCCATGGAGATCTGGAAGAATACCCACAAGTATTTCTATTGGCTACTGTGGGTCCTAAGACCCATTATCCTTTGATCTTGGTTCATGATTTTATGCTGTTGCAGGAAGTGGTTACCTGGCATGACAGTCTAAGGGAGCCATACATCTGAGATGCCCAAAGAAACGTAGACTGTGAGAGGCCTAAGTCCTGAAGCTAAGAAACCTTCCTTAATAGATAAAAAGCATGAGGGAAGCAGGATAGAGGAGAATTGGTTAGCTATTGACAAAAATATCCACTTACAGGACTTTGTTCGAGATCAGTAGAATGATGGGAACCTTGTAAATGCTTTTGAAAACATTGTAATGATAAACAGTAAAAGAGTAAATGCCTTACCACCTTAGGACACACCTTATTTTATGTGAAAGAATGAGTTGTTGTATCATGTAACTTATGTGCAGGGTAAAAAGATACACCAGTTGTTGGTTCCAAGAAAATAGAAGCAGTTTGTTCTGAGGGTGGCTCACGCATTTGTTGGGGTGGTCAATTAGGAGAAGAGAAAACTCTCCAATGAATTCAGTTATGATTTTTCTGGTCAAGCATTCGTACTGCATTAAAAAGTATTGCCAGGAATGTCCAGTGTGCCAGAAGACAGCACCCAGACCAGAGTTTAGAGCACTCTTGGTCCCCTTACCTATAATTCCCTTACCACTCAAGTGAATTGGTATAGACCTGGTAGGACCAGTGGAAAAATCTGCTCATGGGCATTAATATATTTTAGTGGTGGTCAAATACGCCACCCGGTACACTGAGATGATACCACTATGTAATGTTAAGTTGTCGACTATCGCCTGGGAATTGATAATGCTTTATACATGCCTGGGGATCCCAAAAGATGACTTTTATGTCTAAACTAATTAAATATTTGCGCCATCTGTTGGGGGTTGAAAAAATACACACTTTGGTGTATCATCTGAAAACCATACCCTTAAGCAGATGATAAGATGGGCAGTATCCCAGGATAAGATGGATTGGGACCTGCTCTTGCCCTATCTAATGTTAGTGGTGCCGGAAGTAGCCCAATACTCCTTTGATCTTCTTTATGGTAGACAACCCAGAGGAATCTCTTAGAAGAAGCCCTCATAAAAGAAGGGCGGGAACAACAACCATCTCAAGAGCCAAACATTGTTCAGTTTGTGTCAAAACTGTATGGCTGATTTAGACCAACTGAGCCACTTGTAAAGGAACATATGAAGTTGGCTCAGCAATGACAAAAACATAATTATGGCATTACAACTTTGAACCATTCCTTTAATCATGGGGGTAAGGTATTGGTTCTGTTTCCTACCCCTGAAAGTATGTTGTATACCCATTGGCAGGGTCTGTATAAGGTAATATAGTCAGTAGGACCTGTCAACTACAAAGTGCATGAAGAGAGTAGAAGGAAAGAGGTACAAATTTATCATATTAACTTGTTGAAACCTTGGAAAGAAAGTAGTACCAAACCCTCTCTTTTGGCTGTAAAACTTCTGGTTATCAGGTAACCATTGAAGTCTCACTAAGTACCAGGCAAAAGCAGGAAGTTTCAGATCTGGTTACACGAAACCAGGATATCTTTTCTACCATCCCTGGGAAAACTCAGATCATACAACATACTGCTTCAGTGACAGGGACGTGCCTTCAGCCCACATGAAAGCATGCCCCTGTCAGTCAGGCAGACGTGATTGGACAGCACTGAGCTGTCTCTCTCCCTGCCCAGCGTCACTCTGCTAAGCCGCAGGTTCTGATACCTGACCCCCCTCCCGCCGGTGCTTGCAGCCGCTGGGTACTAATGACCTTGACTCCCCCTTTCCCAGAGCTTGCAGCTGCTGAACTTTTACCCTTCCTCCCATCCCCTTCTCCTGGTGCTTGCAGCTGTGGGTACTTATACCCACCCACTTCCTGGAGCTTCCAGCCGCTTGAACTGGTGCCTGATCTCTCCCCAACCCCATGGAGTTTGCAGCCACAGGTACTGACACCCGAACCCCCTCCCCACCGGAGCTTGCAGTGGCTTGGGGTAAGTGAATGGTGGAGGTGCTGTTGTCAGTGAGTGCTGGAGGGGTTGGGCTGAACAAGCGCATAACCCCCCTCTCCCTCCCCACCTTTTCACCCCATGTGTGCCTCTCCAGCCACATACTTCACCGCACGTCACTGCAACATGTACTGTACATGCACACACATTCATGCTAAGGTTAATTTTGTTTGGAGCCAATTAACCTACCAATATATTTTTAAATTGTGAGAAGAAACCAGAGGACCTAGAAGAAACCCACGCAAGCACGAGTAGAATATACAAACTCCACACAGTTAGGGACATAGTGGGAATTGAACCCATGACCTCAGTGCTGTGAGGCACTAATGCTTTGCATTACACCATCCGTGCAGCCCTAATATATATATATATATATATATATATACATATACGTTTTCATGTCAATATATATATATATTTATATATGTGTGTGTAAATAAGTATCCGCCACTCAGGTCCATGTGTAGTTAAATGCTGCAGTGCCCTCCTCGTGGGGTGTCAAAGCTCCACCATATGTGCAAGGAAATGTAGGCGGCACTCAGCAGGCTGCAGTCAGATATAATGCAATAGACACTTTAATGACTGTGGACCGTCATGTTTCGGAGAAGACTCTCTGTCCTCGGGGCCAGACAAATACAGAACAAAGTGCAAACATACATATATAGCAAAAGGCATCATATGTTAACAACCCTAATCTTACTCACCTGCTCCACAGCTCGCCAGTACGCCCGCTGTCCCAGATATAATATTATTGTCGAAGTCGGAAAAAGAAGACAATACAAACCACACAGAGTGGTGCTTCTCGGTGGTGGCGTAAGGACGCAATTGATGTATGTGGGTGCACCATGCTACTTTACCGTACAACATGCATAGAGTCGCACGGCGTGCGTGTTGCAGCGTGGTCGGTGTATATATGGCAAAAGGCGCACTAACTGAGGAACGCCATAAAGACGCACACAGACACATATTTCATACAACACCTAAATTACACATAGACAAAACATGTCCAACACCAGACTTGTATTATAATGTATTTATATAATAGAGTATAAAACCAGATATATATGTATTATTGGGACGGAACAAGTTTATTATATCATGCTTAGTGTCAAAATGGTCAGGAGAATGTGTGGATTAATTTGATAGCTATGGGTAAATTGAAGCACATTGCAACGATTATTTATGACCAAATGTATGAATATAGGGGGTAATTCTGAGTTGATCGCAGCAGGAACTTTGTTAGCAGTTGGGCAAAACCATGTGCACTGCAGGGGGGACAGATATAACATGTGCAGAGAGAGATAGATTTGGGTGTGGTGAGTTCAATCTGCAATCTAAATTGCAGTGTAAAAATAAAGCAGCCAGTATTTACCCTGCACAGAAACAAAATAACCCACCCAAATCTAACTCTCTCTACAAATGTTATATCTGCCCCCCCCCCTGCAGTGCACATGGTTTTGCCCAACTGCTAAAAAATTTCCTGCTGCGATCAACTTGGAATTACCCCCATAAAGTCACATTCAAAGAGAACAAAGGACTTCCTGAGAAACCAGTGGTTAATCCCTGTACCTTCAAACCGGACATTGCTTACATATGAACTGACCAATCACACACAATGAATGAGAAACCTACTTTTCCTAGACCAATGGAAGGAGACCGAAACCAACAACCTGTTAACTCCCACTGTTTGATATATGCAGTTTTCTAAGGCATAGTTAGTAGTTGCTGTGGGGAAGATATGCTGAGTCTATCCACAGAGGACTGTTCTATGGGATAGGGTAATGTATACTGGCTGTAACTGATTCTTTTGTAACTATAATTCTGTACCACTTACCTAGGCTTATATATTTTATACTGAATGATATACTGTACATGTACATTATTTTGTATGCATAACTTTTAAATATGAAATACATATATATCTCTGAGCGTTGGACCTCAGTAATACAATGTATGCAACTACTTGCTTTCTCTGAAGGAACATAGTGCTGTGACGTTCAGCGCTCTATTAGCGTATATGGTAATAAGATGCACCTTGCATCCGCAGTATATATTAACACTGGTATTTAAATGTTTATTTAAAAAAATGGAAATTCACATTATATATCTATATAATATATCCATATATACACATAATATATAATATATATGTCATTATCTCAATAGGGGACCCAAAAATGTGGGATTTTTAATTTTGGATAAAGGACAATACCCGTATATATATATATATATATATATATATATATATATATATATATATAAAAGGTGTGGCTATTAAATAACGAGACTGATGCTATAATTTACATTTATTTATATTAAGTACATTTATCTCCATTCCCCTTCTATGTACTCCCCTTCTGCATCCATTCGCGAAAATGTACAATATAGTGGGCGCTTATGGTGTAGAAAAAGTTTAAATTATGATTATAATCAATATAGATTATTCATATGGCTGCCTTCACTGAGTGGATCTGGGCATACACAAACCAATGTGGACTATGTAAAAAGTAATGAACGCACACAATTAAGAAAAAAAAATTGTACATTTTGTAATTTTGTAGAAAGACTGTAAGCAGTTTATTTAGAATATAGCCAAACATATATTCTAAATAAACTGTTTACTGTAATTTTACATCATACTAGTAGCTGACTATCTTTTCTTATTTTTTTTCTTAATTGTGTGCCTTCACTACTTTTTACACATGCATCCATACACTTATTTTCCATTGATCAAAGCCGTGATGTAGCTCATTATCTGTCAGCTGTCTGAGCATCTCCATTGTTTTCTTCTTTACCTTAGTAACGGATGCAAAATGGGTTCTCTTGAGTACATATAGGGGGTAATTCCAAGTTGATCGCAGCAGGAAATTTTTTAGCAGTTGGGCAAAACCATGTGCACTGCAGGGGAGGCAGATATAACATGTGCAGAGAGAGATAGATTTGGGTGTGGTGTGTTCAATCTGCAATCTAAATTGCAGTGTAAAAATAAAGCAGCCAGTATTTACCCTGCACAGAAACAAAATAACCCACCCAAATCTAACTCTCTCTGCACATGTCATATCTGCCCCCCCCCCCTGCAGTGCACATGGTTTTGCCCAACTGCTAAAAAATTTCCTGTTGCGATCAACTTGGAATTACCCCCATAGTATTTGACTTTAAACAAAAGAAAGAAGTCACATGGTGCTAGGTCTGGTGAGTATGGAGGGAGTTCTAGCACTGCAATCTGGTTCTTGGACAAAAACTGCTTCACAGAGAGAGCTGTCTGGACTGGTGAGTTGTGCTGATGGAGAATGAAACAATGTTTCCACAACATTGGCCTCTTTGTTCTGATTCTTACCCACAAAGTTTCTAGAACATTTTTGTACTAATGTTTCACTGTTGCGCCTTCTGGTACCCACCCTGCCAAAATAACACCATTGATATCAAAGAATACAATTAACGTGGCTTTGATTTGGATTTTCTTTGCCGTGCTTTCTTCATTCAAGTTTCATCTTTCATCACAGAAAATAACTTTATTTTAAAAATGCAAATCCACTTGAATTTGTTCCAAAATGTCTGTACAAATGTGTTATAGATTTTCTTTCTACTCGACAGTGGGAGGCCTTGGAACCATCTTAGCACAAACTTATGACATGTTAGGAAATTAATGAAAAAACTTGCCTATCAGTTTATTTGTTAGTGTTCATTTGGATGCTGAGTCGAATTACTATTCGAACAAATTAAAAAAAAAATTTCCACATTTTCTTTTGTTTTTGATGTGCAAGGCATTCCTCACAACCGTTGACTCTTTTGTGCCACCTAAACACACAAGCATGTGACATACAATCTGCCCCATAAGCCTCTGTTTTACTTATGCTTAGCAGAAGTCTGCAGAAGTGACAAAGAAGCCAAACCAGTAGCTACAGCCATAGCTAGAATTACTTGTATAATTAACTAACAAGAAAAAATACTTATATCACATAATGTTTTATTTTTGCCAGAGAAAGAAATAATTACAGGTACCCAGCAGTCATACCTGGAGCATTTGTTCTGCCTCAGAATTAGTATAGACCGATATCTGAGGATAAAGACATTATGACATGAACAAGTATAGCCAGCTACAGCACTCATGATTTTTTGTTTTGCAAAACCTCCTGCACATTCTTTGAAATAACAAGGTGCCTATTGTTGTAACCTTCAACCCTATTCTTAGGTGATCTCAGTCCAAAATGTGAGCACTCTATACAGATGTAGCCACCTTTATCTTGAGTGGCTGAGGCGTTTGTCCCGTTCGAGCATACGCAGCGTACTGGGGCGTAGCGAGGCGCGCCTAGTCACAGAGAGGCTATCTAATCGCACGGAGACAGACATTTGACGTTTGGCGTTACCTGTACGTGTAATACCTGCGATCATCCACCAGATGTCGCTTTTTACAATCACCACTGCGCATGCGTGTGGGCTCCCGTAAAATATAATACTGAAATACTGTATACAGTACTGTATAGTAAGGACTACTTTACTAGTGCATCTCGTTACGCTGCATCCCGCAGCCAAAGCAACCTAAAACCAGTAGTGTACACTGACGCAAATGGACGTGTTAGAAGTTCATTATTGCCTAATGATATTAGGAATATTGTACAGTATGTTAGCATCCTAATCCCGTAGCCATTTGTCTTGACCAAAACTAATGGATTTATTCATCTGTCTGCGGCGAAGTGGTGAAGTGTTCCGCTTCCTACAGTATACTCAGAGTCCCGTGTTCGATTCCTAAAGTACAGTACGAACGCATGTTAGTTTTTTCCAGACACTTTATAATTTTTTTAAATCACATAAACCAGGGCAAAGCTGCAGCAGATGTACTGTTAAGGTTCTATGCACCATACGGTACACATACAATTCTGTAGCAGGGCAGACTCAATTGAAATGGCTACTGCCTGTGACTCCATGGAGGCTCTCAGCTATGGAGCAAGTGATGACATAGATTTTGCGGACAACGGGGCAGTGCTGAAGGTGCGTCACAATCCCCTCGCTAAAATACATAGGGGCGATAGGAATAAGTGAGGTCTATGCACATTACGTTACACCGAGCTCGACCGCTTAGCAACCTGACAAAATGGCCGCCGACCGTGAACCCCCAGCACGTGGCAGCGCTCGGATATGGAGTGAGAGATGGCATAAATTTTACAGGCCACGGGGCAATGCTGAAGAAGCGTCACAATCCCCTAGTTAAAATACACCGGGATAAGCGAGGTCTATGCACATTACGTTACACCGAGCTCGACCGCTCAGCAACCTGACAAAATGGCCGCCGACCGTGAACCCCACAAGTTAAAAAAATAATAATTGTATTTGTAAACTCATGTCGATCTTTTTCCATGTCAATTTAACGGCCATGTCAACCTAAAATATAACTGTTGTCAACCAATTTCAAAAGCCACACCATCTAGGTCGACACCAGATATAGGTCGACATGGTGTCGACCTAGATGGTGTCACCTTTGACATGGATAGTAAATGTAAGAAAAATTTAAAAAGTGTAAAAAAAAATAAAAATTGACCTTTTGACCCTGGTTAATGTTTTTTTGCCTTGTTTAACCATTTGTTTACCACAGATACAGTGCTGTATAGACCGGATACCTGCTGCTACAGCAGCCACCTGCTATAATGTACTGTACCTGTAACTACAATAACTTAAAGTACAGTAATCTACAGTGATGTACTGTACTTACAATCCCTTATGGCCTGAAGGCGCCTTGGAGTCCGGCGGATGAGGTCGCTCCACCTCCTCTGCAAGGACCTCACGGATCTCCTCCGATTGTATGTTCGGAGGATCTCCCTGCTGGCCTTCCTGTAGGCCCGCACTTTCTCCTCGTTGCTGGCGAGACTTCTGCCCCGCCAGCGCACGAGGAGACGCAGCTCACCGAGCGCATAAGGACGGTCTCTTGCATCAGCCATGACTCCGTCCTTATGCGCACTGTACGTACTCAGACGTCGTGCGTCTCAGACGTCGTGCGTCTCAGACGTCGTGCGTTCCACGCATTCAGCGACGCCCGCTGAGGATTCCCAATTTCATGTGTGAAAGTACAGCAAGCAGCGCCCTGCCCCCTCCCCATTGGTGTTGGTTTATGCCTTAGGGGACACGGACGCTCGCATTTGTAAAGTACAGTCTTTCCCATCGTCTCCCCCTACCCCCATCGCCCTTCCCCCCTGGGAGCCTACAATACTGTTTTGCTCACTCAGAATACACTCAATTCTACTCATTGCCGCTGGGTAGCGGCATTTAGCGTAAAGAATCGCTCCTGCAGATCTACTCTGATTTATGTGAAACTTGTGTGCATCCTTCCATTGGATGTACAGTATTAGAGACAAAAAAAAATATTAAAGTGAATGTCACGGGAACACATAAACAAAAAAAAAGGCTGGCACTTCCTTCCCATTGGTGATGGTTTATGCCGTAGGGGACTCGGACGCTCATATAATTGCATTTCAAAGCCACAGTATTTCCCATCGTCTCCCCCTACCCCCATCGCCCTTTCCCCCTGGGAGCCTGCACAGATCATGCAGTGGACAGGGAGGGAATTCAGGTCCTGTGCAATACACGAACGCTGAGAATCTACAGTACTGTTTTGCTCAACTCATTGCCGCTGTGTAGTTGCATTTAGCGTAAAGAATCGCTCCTGCAGATGTACTCTGATTTATATGTAACTTGTGTGCATCCTTCCATTGACTGTCTTACAATGAAAATAACATAATACAGTATATTATTACAATATAAAAAAAAAAAACATCCGGTCTCGAACCCTGGAACCCCAGCGTGGGAGGTGGGAGCCTTCATCGCTAGCCCACGATGCCCGCTGAGGATTCCCAATTTCATGTGTGAAAGTACAGCAAGCAGCGCCCTGCCCCCTCCCCATTGGTGTTGGTTTATGCCTTAGGGGACACGGACGCTCACATTTGTAAAGCACAGTCTTTCCCATCGTCTCCCCCTACCCCCATCGCCCTTCCCCCCTGGGAGCCTACAATACTGTTTTGCTCACTCAGAATACACTCAATTCTACTCATTGCCGCTGGGTAGTGGCATTTAGTGTAAAGAATCGCTCCTGCAGATCTACTCTGATTTATGTGAAACTTGTGTGCATCCTTCCAGTGGATGTACAGTATTAGAGACAAAAAAAAAATATTAAAGTGAATGTCACGGGAACACATAAACAAAAAAAAAATGGCTGGCACTTCCTTCCCATTGGTGATGGTTTATGCCGTAGGGGACTGGGACGCTCATATAATTGCATTTCAAAGCCACAGTATTTCCCATTGTCTCCCCCTACCCCCATCGCCCTTCCCCCCTGGGAGCCTGCACAGATCATGCAGTGGACAGGGAGGGAATTCAGGTCCTGTGCAATACACGAACGCTGAGAATCTACAGTACTGTTTTGCTCAACTCATTGCCGCTGTGTAGTTGCATTTAGCGTAAAGAATCGCTCCTGCAGATGTACTCTGATTTATATGTAACTTGTGTGCACCCTTCCATTGACTGTCTTACAATGAAAATAACATAATACAGTATATTATTACAATATAAAAAAAACCAAACATCCGGTCTCGAACCCTGGACCCCCAGCGTGGGAGGTGGGAGCCTTCATCGCTAGCCCACGACGCCCGATGAGGATTCCCAATTCATGTGTGAAAGTACAGCAAGCAGCGCCCTAGCCCCTCCCCATTGGTGTTGGTTTATGCCTTAGGGGACACGGACATCGTCTCCCGCTAGCCCATACCCATTATGCCTTAGGGAACTCAGACGCTCATTTACTGTACATGTCTTTTAAAAGCACGGTGTTTATACATTGTATTGTGTGTTTATACTTTGTATTGTACATTCTTCCTTTTACACAATTACTGTAGTTGCGTCTCCATACAGTACAGTAGGTCACCATCTTTTTCCACCGCCTCCCGTTACGCCTACAGTATTGACATTACAGTCGTCACTGACCAATTGCCAGAGCTGTAGATCAATCCGCCGCTATACTGTACGATCGAAAGTACTGGATTAGTGGAGCATTAGCCACCCAGTGGTGGAGATGTGTAATGCATGCTGAGTATCTAGACCGCCTCAACGCGTCTGCCTGCGATTAAACTCAGCTATCGCCCTAGCGTGACTAGACGGCCGTCTAGCTGGAGAATCGGTCAAGATGAAGGTGGCTACATCTGTAGCTCCCAGAACATTAGGCAAGCCTTTGATGCTATAGAAAGCTACCCTGAGTTCATGCCATTGAGAGTCCTGGCTTGTTGAGATATAGGAGAGGGTCTTTAAGGCTGCCATAACCTGGGTGAGATGGCAGAAGAAAGTTGGCTATGTTGTGCCCACAACTGTAAGGGTGACTAACTGGAAGGATTCAGGGGAAAAAAGAGCACACAGTAGCTTTTGCAGGCCTAATGGGCACGTGAGCTTGCTGTGTCTGGCTCAAGCTGATCCGTGATAAGGTCATACAAGCTTATTAAGTTGGTGTAATTGAAGCAGAACATCTCTATGTCCTTGCCATCAGAGACAGCATTGAGGTTCAACTAATAATGTAAGCTGCGATTAGTCCTCTGTGTCTGCCTCCTGTATCCCTCCTAGTCAGGTAGTGGAGTGCTGCATATCTCATGTAAGGGACGAGCATAGAATAGTTTTAAAATGCCATATTTTATACAGCCACAATGTAACACGTAGTTTTGTCTATTTTTATAGGTATCAGGATGAAACTTTAACCAATAGAATGGATTTCTGGAAACAAACTTGCCTCGCAGTTTGTAGTCTATTATTTTTAACATAGGTTTTGGTTGGTTATGGAATCCAACGTTTAGTTAATCTGGTACTTTATACTTATTCTGTTTAAACTAGAGATGAGCAGGTTCGATTCTTGGGGAACCGAACCCATCTGAACATTGAGATCCGAAGCGGGATCCGAGTCTGGCTCGGACTTCCTGCTTTACTCAGATCCTAAAGAGAGGCAGAACATCATCTTTCCGCTGTCAGATTCTCGCGTGTTTTGGATTCTATGTAAGTCCCCGTGAATCGGCTCAATCTTCACTCCGGCTGTGGAGAGTGTACTAGACGGACCTGTCCATCTCAGTACTGTGTTTTCTGATGTGGGGCAGGTGCTATATCTGAAAGGGGTGCTCTCTCTGTCTGCTTTATCTGAAAGGGCTACCCTGTCTGTTTTATCTGAAAGGTGTGCTCTCTCTGTCTGCTGTTTCTGAAAAAAGGGTACTCTCTCTGCTATATCTGAAAGGGGTGCTATCTCTGCTGTATCTAAAAAAGGGGTACTCTCTGTCTGCTATATCTGAAAGGGGTGCTCTCTTTGCTCTATCTGAAAAAAAAGGGTGCTCTGCTGCATCTGAAAAAGGGGTGCTCTCTCTGTCTGCTGTATCTAAAAGGAGTGATCTGCCCATACATCCAGGAGCTCTGTCCCAGTTTAAAATTAAAATAATAAAGCTAAAAACAAAAAGCCTAAAATTATAATTATAAAAATATATATTTTTTTGTTTCTGCTGGAGCCCAGTGTACTATACAATTTTTATTTTATTTTTATAAGTACTGTGACACTGCCGGTCAGACCAAAGTATATTTTTTCCTCCTCATACATGTATTGTGCAACGCTGTTGGTGAAGCTAGACCGCAGTGTTTCATAATACACTGCTCAAAAAAATAAAGGGAACACTTAAACAACACAATGTAACTCCAAGTCAATCACACTTCTGTGAAATCAAACTGTCCACTTAGGAAGCAACACTGATTGACAATCAATTTCATATGCTGTTGTGCAAATGGAATAGACAACAGGTGGAAATTATAGGCAATTAGCAAGACACCCCCAATAAAGGAGTTGTTCTGCAGGTGGTGACCACAGACCACTTCTCAGCTCCTATGCTTTCTGGCTGATGTTTTGGTCACTTTTGAAAGCTGGCAGTGCTTTCACTCTAGTGGTAGCATGAGACGGAGTCTACAACCCACACAAGTGGCTCAGGTAGTGCAGCTCATCCAGGATGGCACATCAATGCGAGCTGTGGCAAGAATGTTTGCTGTGTCTGTCAGCGTAGTGTCCAGAGTATGGAGGCGCTACCAGGAGACAGGCCAGTACATCGGGAGATGTGGAGGAGGCCGTAGGAGGGCAACAACCCAGCAGCAGGACCGCTACCTCCGCCTTTGTGCAAGGAGGAACAGGAGGAGCACTGCCAGAGCCCTGCAAAATGACCTCCAGTAAGCCACAAATGTGCATGTGTCTACTCAAACGATCAGAAACAGACTCCATGAGGGTGGTATGAGGGCCCAACGTCCACAGGTGGGGGTTGTGCTTACAGCCCAAAACCGTGCAGGACATTTGGCATTACCAGAGAACACCAAGATTGGCAAATTTGCCACTGGCACTCTGTGCTCTTCACAGATGAAAGCAGGTTCTCACTGAGCACATGTGACAGATGTGACAGAGTCTGGAGACGCCAAGGAGAACGTTCTGCTGCCTGCAACATCCTCCAGCATGACCGGTTTGGCAGTGGGTCAGTAATGGTGTGGGGTGGCATTTCTTTGGAAGGCTGCACAGCCTTCCATGTGCTCGCCAGAGGTAGCCTGACTGCCATTAGGTACCGAGATGAGATCCTCAGACCCCTTGTGAGACCATATGCTGGTGCGGTTGGCCCTGGGTTCATCCTAATGCAAGACAATGCTAGACCTCATGTGGCTGGAGTGTGTCAGCAGTTCCTGCAAGACGAAGGCATTGATGCTATGGACTGGTCCGCCCGTTCCCCAGACCTGAATCCAATTGAGCACATCTGGGACACCATGTCTCGCTCCATCCACCAATGCACCACAGACTGTCCAGGAGTTGGCGGATGCTTTAGTCCAGGTCTGGGAGGAGATCCCTCAGGAGACCATCCACCACCTCATCAGTAGCATGCCCAGGCGTTGTAGGGAGGTCATACAGGCACATGTAGGCCACACACACTACTGAGCCTCATTTTTACTTGTTTTAAGGACATTACATCAAAGTTGGATCAGCCTGTAGTGTATTTTTCCACTTTAATTTTGAGTGTGACCCCAAATCCAGACCTCCATGGGTTAATAAATTTGATTTCCATTGATAATTTTTGTGTGATTTTGTTGTCTGCACATTCAACTATGTAAAGAACAAAGTATTTAATAAGAATATTTCATTCATTCAGATCTAGGATGTGTTGTTTAAGTGTTACCTTTATTTTTTTGAGCAGTGTATATATTTCTGACTCATTTGTGCCACACTGTAACCGCTGATGTGTGATATAAAAATAATACTTATTTTTACTCATTTGTGCAAAACTGCAACAGCAGTGTGTGATATAAAAGAGAATATCTATATTTTCATTTAAATTAATATTACTAGGGGTGTTTTGTTGGACCACCCAAAATAAAAGACTTCTTTTTAAAAATATTTTGTGCTGTATCCTCCCAGTATACATCCAGGCATGCTCCACCCATTTTAGGGTGCTGTGTATGTAGCTCATATTCTTATGTTATAATTTATTGTCCTATTTTCATAATTTTTCTTATTACTATATTGTGATTAATTGAAATTAATATTATTAATAATAATTATAAATAAACTACATTTAAATTAAATTAATATAACTAACCTTCTGCATGTTAAGGATATCATTGTGGAACAGAAGAAATTGATCCTAATTTAAAAATAATTTTAACAGGTGATTACAGCATTTAAAAATATATTGTTAGCTTCCATGTGTTTGCTGCTCACTGCTGTCATTTAGCTTAGTCATGCAGCTACCTTGGTGCAACCTTTTGGCCTAAACTGGATAAAAACAATATTATGAGCTGGGAGGTATTCAGACTAGACTGAAAATGAGTGGAAATTTATGTTATTGAGGTTAATAATACCATTGGATCAAAATTACCCCCAAATTCTGTGATTTTAGCTGTTTTTATATTTTTCAAAAATCATCCCCAAACCCGAAAGGGTGGTTTTGGCAAAACCAATCCAGATCCAAACACGAGGAGGGATCCAGATCCAAAACCATAACACAAAACCCAAAAGTGTCTGCCGCACATCTCTAATTAATAGTTGATAATTCATTTGTGCCTATATTAATGGAATACATACGTATTCCCAGCGGATGGGATGCCAGCTGTCAATATCCCAACAGCAGTATCCTGCCAACCAGAATGCCAGCAGTGGGAATGTTTTTATTTAAAATTGCAACCACATATTTACATTTTTACAATTTCAAATAAAGAATAAGGTAACAGCATAGTTCTGAACAAGAATTAAACCAAACCAAAGCTTTTACATATGCCACATAATCATAAATTATATTTAAACAAGAAAATAACAACACACCTCTTTAGTCCCCCCTCCCTTTTCATCCAAACCCTTCTGTTCTGAATCTTCCTCTAGATTCTAAATATAGATAAAGATTTCTTTGAGCAACATAAGAAATTGATCCTAATTTAAAAATAATTTTAACAGATGACTTCGGCATTTAAAAACATATTGTTAACTGCCATGTGTTTACTGCCCATTGCTGTCGTTTAGCTTAGTCATCCAGCTACCTTTTTGCAATCTTTTGGCCTAAACTGGATAAAAACAATATTGTGAGGTGTTCAGAATAGACTGGAAATGAGTGTAAATGAATGTTATTAAGGTTAATAATACTGTAGAAACAAAAGCACCCCCAAATTCTGTTATTTTAGCTGTTTTTATTATTTTATTTTTTTTAAATTCAGATTCAAAACAAAACCCGCAAGGGCGGTTCTGGCAAAACTAATACAGACCCAAAACATGAAGGAGATCCAGACCCAAAACCATAACACAAAACCCGAAAAATGGCCTGGTGCTCACACTTATTTAAAACATTGATAGTGAGGCAATGTTCAATTACACGATAAAGTTGAATACATTGTTGGATTCTCATCAGTTTTGCCTTTTGTAAACATGCAGATTGCTATACCGAAAGGAAAATAACAAAAATGTAAAAAACAAAACAAAAAAACAAACAAATTTAGCCCATTATCTCTTATATCCACCTTTATAGACAAATGCCCAAAACTAACGATATTGAATCTGTAATAAAACTGTGAGCATGGATACCTTTTTCTTTGCTTGCCACAATTGTACAGTATTTGCATTTTGCTGCAGTTTCATGGCAGTGTTGCTCAGCTTTCTGTTAACTGGTATCCCTGAATAAGTTTTTACATTAGATTATGACATTTATGAACCAGAATTTCTGAAATTCTGATTGTAAAACAAGCTGAGTTCAGTAAATTTGTGCAGCCTAGTCTAAGAGGTCTCAATTACCCATTAAAGCATCACAGATAAGTATTTGTGAGCCTTTCTGTTGCCTACTTGAGAACACTTACATTTGACACTGGTGAGCATAGCAAATGTGAAATAAAAAATAACACTATGTAACAAATTGTAAGTTTGTGTTCATCCTTGTGCTTGAAATGTTAATTCAGTCTGGTTGCAATGCGGGGGCTGCAGAGAAGTCCAAATCTACCAGAGGGAAGTCCAATAACTCTGGCTGTACCTCCAAATGTTGCTTCATATTGCTGACAGTTTGCGGGAATCGTATGCTTGCCAGGGGCCAGCTGGGAGTATATCACAGCCACTGCCAATACAAAGCATTCTGCCACATCCCTCTTATCTTTGCCTTTGGAACAGCAGGGACACCAATACACACTAAAACAAATGACACTGGCCACATCAGACAGAGTTCTGTGTGGTGATGACTAATGTCAAGTGGCAGCCACTGCTGGACTACAAGAAGGTGCTAATGCCTCCACTACACATTAAGTTGGACCTTATGAAACAATTTGTTAGAGCTCTATATAAGGATTCAGCAGCCTTTAAGTACCTTCAAGACTTCTTTCCTAAGCTGTCTCTGAGGTAAAGGTCAAAGCTGGTGTTTTTGTGGGACTACAGATTAGAAAGATCCTATGGTGTAAGGAATTCCCAAGGATGCTCACTCTGGAGGAGGAAGCTGCTTGGACCAGCTTTATTGCATTTGTTTGGGCCTTAGTGGGCAATCACAAGGCTGAAAACTACATGCAGTTGGCTGAAACTTTGAAGAACTTCAGCACAATGGGGTGCAGGATGTCATTCAAAGCCCATATTCTTTTTGCTCATCTTGAGAAATTCAAGGAGAACATGGGAGAGTACTTGGAGGAGCAAGGCAAGCACTTCCACCAGGATATACTGGATATTGAATGCCGCTACTAAGGACAGTGTAATGAGAACATGATGGGAGACTACATCTGGGGGCTGTTTCATGAAAGTGATGTATTGTATAATCGTAAATCCTGAAAAGCTACTGACTTCTAATTCTTTTGTGGTAATGTTTGTTCAACTTTATCTGTTAATTTTCATACATAAGTTGATTTTTTCTCACATTGTGTAATAGAAAATGTAAGTCACTCTTTTCTCATCTGAAATAAGTACATTTCAAAGTATAAAATGTCCTAGTCACAAAATCAAGTTTGAGGGGAATAAATACCATTTTCCACACTTTTGAGACATAAGCAATTAAGAAACCGCTATTATTACCCAAGTACAAAAATGTTGTTATGTTGTGTAATAAGTTTGTCTAAAAGTATTCCTGCTACCACCACAATGCCTAGCATAAGCATTCACTACCAACAAAGGTGTCAGTAACTGGTTAGTCATACTTTTGTGTAGCACAGAACCTGGGTTGCAGCTGCATATGAACTGCATACAGTCATTATGGAAGGAACATCATTGTTAAAGGCAAGAAATTTTGGGGCACAGCTAACAAAACTCTGGAAGGAAATAAAGCAGGTAGATAAGGAATTGAGAAAATACCATTAGATGATTGAGATAGAACAAAATAACACATTGGTCTATATTTGTTTAGCCATAGTAGATGCAAGGTAATTCTAATATAATATTAAATAGGATGTATGTTCTCTAATAGAATTTGTTTTTTGTTTTTTTCTTAAATTGTTTGAAATAGGGAAAATACAGCTGTAGTTCTCACGTAATAGCACATATAAGCAAGGTACCTCTATTCAGACCATGTCATTGTTCATGTCTGTCCCAGTACATTGATGATATCTGTGACCCGTTTTGCTTGGCCTCCAATGGTAGAGCAGTTTTATATGTTATTCTGTTAGAAAACCAATTATATTCTCCAATTACATCTTAAAATTAGAATCCAATAGAATGGGTGGAGCAGAGGTAGCACTTCTTACACATTTTGACATATGCTTATTTTTTCAAATCATTAACATTTTGCTTCAAATTGTTCAGCAAAGTGTCCTATATAGTTACAGTCATGATGATTTCTGTACTAATTCTAGTTTATAAAAAGCACTGTCGTCTACCAATTTAATACTATCCATAATTTGCTGTCTTTCATACCCAAAATCACAAAAATAAATGTCTTTAAGCAATTTTAGTAATGAAGCGGATTATTTGCTGTCAATTATGTGCAAATTTATGGAAACCAGACACAACACAGTCATGTAGAAATGAAATCCCAGCTGCTGGAAAGGCATGGCGTTGGCCGCAATGAGAACTACACATTAGGTACTGCAAGTAAAGATGTGCAGTGCATTACCGTATACCTTTATTCACACTCTGTGCTTAAAAAAAGAACAAATCCATCATCTTGAAATTTGACTTGTAGCTTGACATTAAAAATAATATGAGTAGAATTTTCAGTGGGCTAAGCACAAAACTAGTTCAAGTAGTGTCACTCTCAATTAATGTACTCAGGTGGTGTGCCCATTAAAATTCCCACATGTGGGTTCAGCTCACTATGCAAATGGGGTCATTACCTGGAGAACTTAATTGGGAATGACATTAGGAGTATGAAATTTTCTTTCAAAACAATCTGTAGTACATATTTAGTATACATTTGATTGTCATATGTATAGAATCTTGTTTTCTTTCAGTATATATTATTTAATTTACTGTCTCGTAAACTGCAACCAAATATTAAAAAAGTGCATATTATGTATTACTTTCTGCAAAATATTTACTGGTTACACATATTGTTATATCAGGTCACAATTCTCACTAGTTTTTTTTTGTTCCGTTAATAAGAGCCTATTGAGATGAATCCCTCAGCAGCACTTTGCAGATCAGTAGGGTCACATTTTGAAAACTCCCACAATTTAAGAGATTTAAAGCCCTCTGTTTCTTCTGCTGGTCTATAGGTCAGGATAATATAAAACAAAATCTATACCCACAACATTATAGGGCTTTGTTTACAGCTGATTGATGACTGCCATAGCTTTACAAGTTTAAAAAAATCCTGGATATAAGACCTCATTAGTGCTGCTAGTTACAGGAAGTGATCCCTTGTAGAAAGTTATACCTACGTAAAGAAATAATTTTATTAAATTAAATCTACATATCATTTGATACTTAAGGCTAAATTTACTAAGCATCGCTATTACTGACAGTTTTAAACCACCACAGATTAATGGCAGTTTTCAGATTTCAAAATTGAGAAATCAATGGCACATTCATGCTATCCGGTGGCAGCTTGCAATAAAAAGCACAATTCAGCCCCTCACAATTTAGTAATAAAAACAGTTGACATTCCACTTTAGATTATGCAAATAATGCACTCTGAAATTAATGTACAAGATGAACTGGTCCCTTATAATAATATATTTTTGCTCCCTTAAGGCATGTAATATAGTGCCTCATGTTTTTTTATAAAATAATTATTGTTGATAAACTAAAATATTGCATCCAATAATTATTTATGCCCATAATAATGTTACCATTTTATAGAAATTCCTAATATATTGCTCCATACTTTGTTCATGGTATTTTCTCTTCCGATTGGCCCCCAAAATGTATGTAGAGTTGTGGAACTCATAAATGACCTACCTTAATGATTGACCAGGAACCAGTACCACCCCACTTAAAAGTTAAATAACACAATGCAAATAGTGATCTGTCATTGGCTCTGTCCCTTGAGAAAATTCAGGTTCAAACATACAGTAGAAGGTTAATTTGAGTACTACAAATTTTTTAAATGAACCAATGTATAATAGTGATGAAGACATTTTCACAATGTAGGAAGTAGTCACATTAACCTCATATGTGTAAATCTGTGTTTTCTCCTGTGATGAAGCAAATGGTATCACTATTTTGCCCGTTTATATTAGTATAAGTGTGTGTAGTCCTATTTTACAATAGTATAAAGATTTGGCCTGGCATTGTTAGTAGACACAAAAGTTATATGCATTGATTTCACACAATATAACAATGTAATTAAGTGACATATACACAAAAAAGAAAATTGTCTTGGCAGTTATTAATAAATTAAAGTAAAATTTTCAGTTTAAAATATAATTAAATACAAACACAAAACACAAATTAAATACAAACTTCTGTTTCTCAAATAGAAAATCAAATTAGAATCTTTACTGAAGTAGTCTGTATGGAATGTTAGTTTTGCAAATAGACAGTTGCGATTTAATATAATAAAACCATAGCACTAATGATGGCATCTAAATGGTTCTACTAATCATTATCATCATTATCATTGTGTATTGGATCACCAGTCCTCCAGTATAAGATTTTGAATGCAATTTTTCTCTGTGGATCACTATATGATGAACCCATCTGAATCTCAAAAAAGGAATTGATCCCAAACCTACAGCATCCATCAGTTAGTCCTAAACATTTTCACATATTACCCTCTGGTATTAGGAGCAGGAAAAGTATTTCTCTTTGCATCTATTATTAGTGAATAGTTACACTCCTGCCAAGTTTTACATACTGTACTGGTATAGCTTTAAGGGATTAATTTACATTATTGATTGTGTTCATTTTATTGATATAGATTTGTCTTTCACTTTAACCGACTACTGTAATGCACATGAACACGTTGTTCAGTTAATTAAATATCTCACTCAGTGTGATTTAATTTATTTTATCATACAGTATGTACTGTAACCAACGTTTTTATTAAAGTCCAATTTTTTAGACTTCTATTGCAATATACAGTATGACATTCTCATACTGTAACATACTTTGTACCAACTGCAATAGAAAAACATCATTTATTTATTCAAATAAATATGGTAGTACAGTACTAGATGCTATTTCTTGACCAAAAAAAGTTTGTCTTATAGACGCTATTTGTTTTATACAACAAATATTATAGTAGATGGTTCAAACTGTTTAATATACTTTATACCCAAAGTTCTCATCCTGTGGCACTTGTATCTCTAGTTGTACATCAGATATATTGATGAAGGGGTAAATTTATGAAGTGGCCGCTTTTGCAAACCACAGCTCCTAGGTGGGTTTGAGTTTAAAATTGAAAATGGGCCTAATAGTAAATGGAAAACACTACTGTTTTTACACTTATTATTGCCATATTAAATTTTGAAGACAATCCTGCTGTGAAGCAAAGCACTGCTTCACTAATATATCCATTACATTATAAAATTAACTACAAATAGCATGCATAGACTTTACTGTATTTTGGATGATATCATATGATATGCTTCAAACAGACTATTTACATGGGGAAGGAGATAAATATTTGAACAATTCTTTTAAAATCATGAATCTATTTAGTGAAAAGGAATTCTAACTATTGCTAAGCAATTTCATACGCTAAGAAAATTGTATTCTTCTAAATTAAAATAGATCTATCAAAGAGCACAACAAAAGTATTTAAAAACCTACAGTGCACATTAATGTGAAATTGTCCAAAGAGCTATATTCTTTGGATAAAGATGAGTGCATACAATCCAATTTTTTTGCTTTTTTCTTGTGGTCAGTTACACAGTGGCCACAACTCTACAATATGCTTTATGTCTCTGGACATTCACATGCCACACATACAGGATGAGAGACTGAAACCACTTCCATTGGATTGAACATACACAAGCAAACCAGTGGTCATTAGTGCTTTCATTGTCCAAAGCTATTATTTCAACTATCAAAGGTAAGTGCATTTGCTCTACATTTTCACATTTCACTGTCACACATTGTACACTATGATATATTAGATTTTTAAAATTTTTGTATCTCACGTTAAAACTGAATATTTCGCTCAATGCACCATCACATGTATAATCCAAAATAAAATCCACATGTACTGCAATATTCCCTATGCAAAGTTTCTATAAGGAGCAAGGATGGATACTCTTCTTTTTCCTATCCGAAAGATTTGGATATGGATGATATGCACCATCTTTGTTTCTATAATTGAATTAAAAATTATACAACATTAATCTATGCTTTTCAGGGAAAGGGGAGATTGGTAGAAACCAAGCACAGGTAACGATTATTCCCTACACAGGGTAGGAATTTGTGATGTGATTTAATCAAGTGGCTGTATTTATTCTATGAAATATCTCATGTGGAGGTGCACCCCGGAGAGTCAGGTAATATGGCACAAAGGAAAGAAAAAGAAACTCTCTGGTTTTGGGGGCACTCTTATGTTGTATGACATATTTAAAAATGAACTTTTATTAGATCTAGTAAAAAAAAGGGGGGGGGTGAGTATATCAAAAGACAGACAGAAAAACACAGACATTACATATAGATAAAAAACATAATTGCTCATATGCAGATAGGTTTGAGTAATGAGATGGTTCTCAGAATGGCAAGCTTAGCGAAGTGTTATTATATAATGCTAAATATCATGTGGGGTACTGATACCCTATACTATTCAGATTAATATCTTAATTGGTTATATACCCTTGCTATGTAGCAAATAGCAGCACAGATCGCCGGATTTACAGGTCTGGTTATTTGTCAATACTGTATATCACTGTAATCATATGGATACGCAGAGCAGAGAAACTCTGAGTATCAGCAAAGTAGAAAAATCGGTAATGGTTTGAAAAATACAAATATTAATTACTCCGTTTAGTATAGGAGGAAATGCTTATTGTATTATGTCTTTTGTTCTCATATCTCATACACCATCCAGTATAGCAGTCCCACTCCTTGCAAAGAAAAAGAATAACTTTTCATTGACTTAATGTCATATGCAAATATTAAGAAAAACAGGTATTCCTTGCAATTTTTATACCATATGTCTGTTTACCAGTGTACAGGTATAAGCATTGAGACACACCTGACTTTGGTGCCAATGGAATGGCTGCTGCTCACTGTGTGCTAGGCATTAGTACAGCGAGTGAGCGTGTTCCTTGTACACCTCAGGGTTAGAAATTTAGGCAAGTATTGCTTCTGCTTTTGTGGTGATATTCTGGGTCACCTTGTTAAATCTGCGCAAGGGTCCCCAAGATTACCAATCACAATGAGAGAGCATAGAATAAGTATATGAATGAGGTAGTAGTAGGGAGTAGAAAAGCAGGGTGCACCATCCAGCAAATGCTGCTTCTCTGCATATGCCTATAGCCTTGATGCAGAGTGAGTGATATACTGTTTAAAGGTGCTGGAAAGAGGCAGTCAAATGGTTAATTCCATTCCCCTAATGGTGGAGAGACCCTGATACTGAATAGTCTTGCAGGATCTCTGAGCCACCATGCGGTCATGTACCTTAACCACGGATTGAGTATTTGAGGTACCTGTACAGTAGTGTGATGTGAATATGGCTGCTTCTGCTGCTATGGTCCGGCTATGCTGCTGTAGCGGTGGCCCACTGGTGCACTCGCGGCCGGCCGCACCTCTCAGACAGCTGTTTTGCTATGAGCTTCATCAGTGAGACTTCCGGAAGTCAATCCAAGTAGCTGTGATTTACTCACGGGTGCGAATAAATGCAACTATATGTTGCATTTACGGAACAGCTGTGTTCCTAGACATTTTTTGCCCATAGGGCTGTATATAAAATTCCATGAATTTGGAATGTGATAGGGCCACATGGGGGCGAGTTCTGATGCCATTGTCAGTATTTACATGCCATCACAATGCGGGGGCAAATTAATTGGATTGAGACCATTGTTTGTTTACTATTATAAGTGTAGCTTGTTAATAGTTGAATACATCAAAATCTTTTGAATAGAGAGTCAGAGCACTGAAAGAGAGACCTCACATAGTGTTGAAAGCAGATTTATAAAAATGTGATTCACTTACAAACTTGTAATTAAAAGAGCACATATATTGTGGCATTAACCCTTTCAACATAAACCACCAGTTTACAAATCAGAGCTGTTTCAGAGTGAGTTTCCTTCTACAGACAGCTGGAGAATACTTTGTACTGGTCAGGTAAAAGAAAGGAAATATTAATGAAGTTGAAATACAATGTGCATATTCAAAAGAAAAAGCAAACATAAAAATACATGAAATAACAGTATAACGCTCTAAAATAAATTGAAAAGCAAAATAATTCTTGAAATTATTAAGTAAAAGTAAAAAAAAAAATCAATGTTTCACACTTTCTTGACTGGGACAACTGCTTGTCCTCGATTTCCAGAGGGAATATTTTACATTCCAAATACATGTAAATAAACAGGATTGGCATCAAGGACTTTAATAGAATATAAGTATATAACATGTATGGTACTTTTAATCTGAGTATGTTTCTGGTGTTCATCATCCTATTGGTATAGCCTGCAGGGACTCAGCAAAAGATAAAGGGGTTTATGCAATATGTTCCGAGTTCTGTGAAGTAGCATGATTTCCACAATCTTGGTTGCAGATTTAAAGCTGCAACCTGGTTTTACTTTTGAATTATTGTTTTCAGTTACTGCTGCTTTAAATCTACAGCTGAGTCTACAGCTGAGATCATTAAAATTGTGCTGCTTTCAGAACATGGGCCCTATTACATAAACACCTACTGTAAATGTGGTGTATATGAAGGTTGACCATTAAAAGTACAATTATATAAAAAGTACACCTTATACTATGGGAAGTAAATTAGTACTGTATAACCATAAGTACTTATGCTAAATTTTTCCACAAATTGCCTAGCCACTATTTTCATGAATATTGGTACCCCTTTATAGAAGTGATGTGGCCAATTTGGTTTTGAGACTCAGAGCTCTAGTATACAGTAAATACTGTTGGGCTTCAGTAAATATTGAATACAACTAGGGAAGCCAATCCAGGGCCATTTTTTCAATCCCGGGTATCAGGATTGAAAAATGGCTAATCCCAGGATTGGCTTTTAACCATGTGGCCACCCCCTCACCCCGCCCCACACACATAACTCACCATATACCGGAGGCAGGCGGGTGGGGAACATCCTCCACTCTCTCCTGACGGCTCCCAGCGGCGTGTGACGGTGCAGCGTGACCTCTCATGCTGCACTGGGGAGCCGGAAGAAGGAATCCGGGCAGCGTCTGAGCGTCCTGTGGACGCTCAATGCTGATCCCTCAATCCCCAGGATTGGAGCTTCCAATCCCGGGATTGAATCCCGGCCATTTTTGGCTCTAAATCCCTGGATCCCACCGATCCCAGGATTGGCCACCATAGATACAACTAAAGATCAATTTTAAATATTTTAATATGCGCTTTTTTTCTTGTGTTTTTCATGAAGAACAGCTTTCCTCTTTGTCACTCTCACCCTTTATTTTAAATAAAAAATAGATACCTAATAAAGATGTTTGCTTATGTATTGTTGCTGCAGTCATGCCAAAACAGTCCTTCATGGCGATCCAGGCATCTTGTCACAAATGAAATATTCGGATGTGGTAAAACTGCTTAATGAGCCTGCACTGATTGATTTGATTTGCAACCCTTGTACATCTGTGCACGAATATGTCTGAATATGTATAGGACGTGCTATGATGCAGCAGACGTGACTTTTTTTCATTCCAACTTCCATTGTGCTTCATCTGCAACTTTGTACATATTTAAAAACTTATTTCTGTGCAGTTAAAGTCACAACCAGGTGTCTTTGGTACAGATTGAGAGGTGTTTTGCTGCATCTGCAGTATGAATAAGATGTGCACAGTTAAAGAAAAAGTCGCTATGCTTTACTGCTTGGTGATGCATCGTAGTACTTTGTGTACAGATTCTGATTTATGGGGTAATTCAGACCTGATCGCTAGGCTGCGTTTTCACACAGCGGGCGATCAAGTCTAAACTGCACATGCGTATGCACCGCAATGCGCAGGTGTGTAGCACGGGTACAAAGCGGATCGCTGCTCAGCGATGGGTTTGTGCTAAGAATCCATTTGCACGGGTGAACGCAAGGAGATTGACAGGAAGAGGGCGTTTGTTGGTGGCAACTGACCATTTTCAGGGAGTGGTTGGAAAAACGCAGGCGTGTCCAAGCGTTTGTAGCAAGGACGTGCGGTGAGCTAAATGGATCACGAGGCACTGCCTAACCCCATAACCAGATTTACATGCAATATATGAGCCAAATGGTGCATTTGGGCATTTTACACAGGTGCAGCATTATAAACTCCTGGAAATTTGGTGAGTTTTGATCAGAGATGTGCTGAAAAGATAAGCAAGTGAGGCACTGCCTCACCTGCCATAGACTTTTTACTCCAGAGTTTGGGCTATAAAAATTATTAGAATAATGCAAAGTAAATATTTCAAACACATTATTAGTATTTTTCATATACTTTATTCCGTCAAATCTCTGGGAAAAAAACGTACATATGACAGGAAAGGCTCTGCCTCACCCCACCGCACGTCACTGGTTTGTAGGGAGGGCTTCTGATGTCAATTCCAGTCCCAGACAGGCTAAAGTGACCGCAGTGGCTGAGTAAGTCCTGGGCTGCGCAGAGACTGCACAAGATCTGTTTGTACAGCTCTGATACACATGCGTTCGCACACTTGCACAGCTAAAATACACTCCCCCAAGGCGGCAACTATCTGATCGCAGCAGTGCAAAAATCGCTTGCTAGTGATCAGGTCTGAATTAGGCCCTTAGTCGCACACCGCTATACAAGTGTCGCATATCAAATTAATCAATGCTGTCAACGCATCCTAATCACATTGCATTGTGGCTAATACGCATTTTTGAGCAAAACAAATACCCAGAGCTAGCAGAGTCACGCTGGATCTGGATGCCGAGAGGGGCTGTTTGGCACGACTGCAGCAATAGTGTATGAGGACACATCTGTATATAGTCTGGGAATTATTATAATGCATATTTATGTTTAGGTCATATATTATTTATTTTCTTTGTTTACAAAGATTTTTATAGCACCGCATATCCTGTTGCAATCTACATTTAGGAAGAAAACAATAATGAAACAAGACTGAGCCATAAATAAGAGACAAAGCAAGATGTAAAGATCCCTTTTGCAACCTTGCAATATGTAGGGGAATAGGAAGTTGATACATAAGTTCTACTTATTTACAGATTGGTCCAGTAAAGGCAAAATGATCATATGCCAGTGTAGCAGGATTAATTTCCTACAATGCAGTGCAAGGAGTCCATTATAAGCAGTTACTGATGGTGAGAGGGAATCCCTACACCCAAGGACTGGTAAAATAAGCCCATTTGGGTTACTCAGGAAATGTGAGTGACATCCTGCAACCTGTACTGTTTAGGGAAGTAAGATCATCCAATTATAATTATTATACTTAAGATTCAGTAATTCTACCTATTAACCTGAGAGACATTTTTTTTTCTCCAAGTGATAAGTTTCACCAATAAGGAGTCAAACACTAGTGTTTTATTGAAAGGGAAGTAATTACCGGATTATTGGATAGCTAGATCCCCAAATATTATATTTAGTAATCCATCGCAAAGAATATTTATGTGTGATAGCCTGTGGGCAAGTCTTTCGAAATAGAAAAATAATTTATGGTTGATTTTAAGGCACAAATAAAATTTCAGCCTCTGCACCACCTGATGCACATTTTTTTTTTTTAAATTACATAGATCTATCAAGACTAATAATATATAATTCTCATATAAAATAATTGAGACAATTCTTTCCTGTATTTACAATGCACTAATACCTGGATGATTTGTAACTACAGTACATATCAATGTTTCTATGGTCAGAGATATGTGGTAATGGGCAACTCTGCCTAATTAAAATGTAATGGAAATATATCCTTGTAATCTCATTGTGGGGCAGAATATAATAATTTAATCCACCTAATCCAATTAGGACCCAGTCCTATGTCAACACAATACAATCAATTCCTAAATTAAGCCCACAACAAGTATATGAACACCCATATAAGATTGGTGGAAATGGATTTATTTGGCATAAAGTCACTCTGATCTGGGTTGACAATTAGTGAAACAACTTTATTTAAATTGACAAACAATATTTTTGCCTGTATATTAATATATTTTTCAAACAAAAGTATTGGCATATATGAATCTGGATTTAATAAATCATAGCCTGATTTAAGAAGATGAGCATCTGACATAGATGTGAGTAGAACTTTGTATAACAGATAAATTGTGAACAAAACATCCTTACTGCTTCTTATAAAGTTCAATTGCTATTTTATCCAACCCAGAGGCCATAGTGTTTGGGAACTATTTAATTGCTAATTGCAATTCTTCAAAGGTTTGGGATTCATTTTAGAATTACATGATTCTATAAATTATAGTTGGTAAATCAGTCTCATCCAAATTTGTCTGACGTCCTCTGTGGAATATAGTGGGAGATGTATTAACCAGGCACATGTCATGCCAGTATGGCTCTACCTGGTGTGCCTCATTACCAAGGTGAAGTGGGAAACACTAGCACCGAGATGTATTAACATTTTGGCTGCCAGAGAGGGGGAGTGAAAACGGTGATGTCTGTCAGTGCACATAGCACATCAGCCTAATGCTGATGTGCTGTGTCTCTCCATTGGCCGGCTCATCTGGACATACGCGAGAGCATGCTAGCATTGTGAGATATCGCAGGCAGCCACCACAGCCAGGGGACAGCACTGTGGAGACAGGGCAAAAACACCTGCAACTATCGAAAACAATAGCTGTAGGTGTCAGAACAGTCAGTGCCACTGACCGTTCATACATTGCCCTGCATATTGGTGTGCTATCTTGTAGATAGCAGTGGCAATAATGACAGGGGTGCTTAGCACCCTGTAACTGGCCACACACTGTCAGAGTCATACATGTTGGAGAAGCGGTATCAGTGCACAGAGCAGTTGCCGATACCACTTCTCCCCATAATGGATCATAATACATAGGAGCTATTGTATCTGGGTGTCATACAAGAGGTTTAACAAACAGAATACATCTTGGATGAGGTGCCAAGGCGATTCGCTCTCATCCATTGTCAGTTGCGCACATCCGTTACCAGATTTTCAGTTCAAGCAGCCAGATCTGGCAGATGATCTGCCAGATTATTGTATAGTTTATTCCCAGCTTTAGAAATATTGTAGGACTATTAACCTCCATGTGGATAAAACCTCACACTACCGAAAAAGATAATACACCCACAGGTTTATGTAGTCTTAACCCTTTGGCTCTAGTTTCACTTCCATGTTGCTGTGGAACCAACCCTTGCCTTTCTACTATACCATATGGCCTATGAAATCCAATCTTACACTACTTTGGGGAGCCCACATTCACTCCATTATACTTGCTCACTGGATGGTGTTAGCACCTGCCACTCTCCTGGTCATCTTTTAGTACTGGTATAGATATGATACCAGTGTCCTCCTTTGCCAAGTATGCCAGGAACTACAATAATTATCAGTCTGTACATACTAAGTGTTTCTGGTGGAAAAGCAACCTACTGACTGGTTATTTTTATATACAGTAACTAGAGATGAGCGCCGGAAATTTTTCGGGTTTTGTGTTTTGGTTTTGGGTTCGGTTCCGCGGCCGTGTTTTGGGTTCGACCGCGTTTTGGCAAAACCTCACCGAATTTTTTTTGTCGGATTCGGGTGTGTTTTGGATTCGGGTGTTTTTTTCAAAAAAAACTAAAAAACAGCTTAAATCATAGAATTTGGGGGTAATTTTGATCCCAAAGTATTATTAACCTCAAAAAACATAATTTACACTCATTTTCAGCCTATTCTGAACACATCACACCTCACAATATTATTTTTAGTCCTAAAATTTGCACCGAGGTCGCTGTGTGAGTAAGATAAGCGACCCTAGTGGCCGACACAAACACCGGGCCCATCTAGGAGTGGCACTGCAGTGTCACGCAGGATGTCCCTTCCAAAAAACCCTCCCCAAACAGCACATGACGCAAAGAAAAAAAGAGGCGCAATGAGGTAGCTGACTGTGTGAGAAAGATAAGCGACCCTAGTGGCCGACACAAACACCGGGCCCATCTAGGAGTGGCACTGCAGTGTCACGCAGGATGTCCCTTCCAAAAAACCCTCCCCAAACAGCACATGACGCAAAGAAAAAAAGAGGCGCAATGAGGTAGCTGTGTGAGAAAGATAAGCGACCCTAGTGGCCGACACAAACACCGGGCCCATCTAGGAGTGGCACTGCAGTGTCACGCAGGATGTCCCTTCCAAAAAACCCTCCCCAAACAGCACATGACGCAAAGAAAAAAAGAGGCGCAATGAGGTAGCTGTGTGAGTAAGATTAGCGACCCTAGTGGCCGACACAAACACCGGGCCCATCTAGGAGTGGCACTGCAGTGTCACGCAGGATGGCCCTTCCAAAAAACCCTCCCCAAACAGCACATGACGCAAAGAAAAAAAGAGGCGCAATGAGGTAGCTGACTGTGTGAGTAAGATTAGCGACCCTAGTGGCCGACACAAACACCGGGCACATCTAGGAGTGGCACTGCAGTGTCACGCAGGATGTCCCTTCCAAAAAACCCTCCCCAAACAGCACATGACGCAAAGAAAAAAAGAGGCGCAATGAGGTAGCTGACTGTGTGAGAAAGATAAGCGACCCTAGTGGCCGACACAAACACCGGGCCCATCTAGGAGTGGCACTGCAGTGTCACGCAGGATGTCCCTTCCAAAAAACCCTCCCCAATCAGCACATGATGCAAAGAAAAAGAAAAGAAAAAAGAGGTGCAAGATGGAATTATCCTTGGGCCCTCCCACCCACCCTTATGTTGTATAAACAAAACAGGACATGCACACTTTAACCAACCCATCATTTCAGTGACAGGGTCTGCCACACGACTGTGACTGATATGACGGGTTGGTTTGGACCCCCCCCAAAAAAGAAGCAATTAATCTCTCCTTGCACAAACTGGCTCTACAGAGGCAAGATGTCCACCTCATCTTCACCCTCCGATATATCACCGTGTACATCCCCCTCCTCACAGATTATCAATTCGTCCCCACTGGAATCCACCATCTCAGCTCCCTGTGTACTTTGTGGAGGCAATTGCTGCTGGTCAATGTCTCCGCGGAGGAATTGATTATAATTCATTTTAATGAACATCATCTTCTCCACATTTTCTGGATGTAACCTCGTACGCCGATTGCTGACAAGGTGAGCGGCGGCACTAAACACTCTTTCGGAGTACACACTTGTGGGAGGGCAACTTAGGTAGAATAAAGCCAGTTTGTGCAAGGGCCTCCAAATTGCCTCTTTTTCCTGCCAGTATAAGTACGGACTGTGTGACGTGCCTACTTGGATGCGGTCACTCATATAATCCTCCACCATTCTATCAATGTTGAGAGAATCATATGCAGTGACAGTAGACGACATGTCCGTAATCGTTGTCAGGTCCTTCAGTCCGGACCAGATGTCAGCATCAGCAGTCGCTCCAGACTGCCCTGCATCACCGCCAGCGGGTGGGCTCGGAATTCTGAGCCTTTTCCTCGCACCCCCAGTTGCGGGAGAATGTGAAGGAGGAGATGTTGACAGGTCGCGTTCCGCTTGACTTGACAATTTTGTCACCAGCAGGTCTTTCAACCCCAGCAGACCTGTGTCTGCCGGAAAGAGAGATCCAAGGTAGGCTTTAAATCTAGGATCGAGCACGGTGGCCAAAATGTAGTGCTCTGATTTCAACAGATTGACCACCCGTGAATCCTTGTTAAGCGAATTAAGGGCTGCATCCACAAGTCCCACATGCCTAGCGGAATCGCTCCGTGTTAGCTCCTTCTTCAATGCCTCCAGCTTCTTCTGCAAAAGCCTGATGAGGGGAATGACCTGACTCAGGCTGGCAGTGTCTGAACTGACTTCACGTGTGGCAAGTTCAAAGGGCATCAGAACCTTGCACAACGTTGAAATCATTCTCCACTGCACTTGAGACAGGTGCATTCCATCTCCTATATCGTGCTCAATTGTATAGGCTTGAATGGCCTTTTGCTGCTCCTCCAACCTCTGAAGCATATAGAGGGTTGAATTCCACCTCGTTACCACTTCTTGCTTCAGATGATGGCAGGGCAGGTTCAGTAGTTTTTGGTGGTGCTCCAGTCTTCTGTACGTGGTGCCTGTACGCCGAAAGTGTCCCGCAATTTTTCTGGCCACCGACAGCATCTCTTGCACGCCCCTGTCGTTTTTTAAAAAATTCTGCACCACCAAATTCAAGGTATGTGCAAAACATGGGACGTGCTGGAATTTGCCCATATTTAATGCACACACAATATTGCTGGCGTTGTCCGATGCCACAAATCCACAGGAGAGTCCAATTGGGGTAAGCCATTCCGCGATGATCTTCCTCAGTTGCCGTAAGAGGTTTTCAGCTGTGTGCGTATTCTGGAAAGCGGTGATACAAAGCGTAGCCTGCCTAGGAAAGAGTTGGCGTTTGCGAGATGCTGCTACTGGTGCCGCCGCTGCTGTTCTTGCGGCGGGAGTCCATACATCTACCCAGTGGGCTGTCACAGTCATATAGTCCTGACCCTGCCCTGCTCCACTTGTCCACATGTCCGTGGTTAAGTGGACATTGGGTACAACTGCATTTTTTAGGACACTGGTGAGTCTTTTTCTGACGTCCGTGTACATTCTCGGTATCGCCTGCCTAGAGAAGTGGAACCTAGATGGTATTTGGTAACGGGGGCACACTGCCTCAATAAATTGTCTAGTTCCCTGTGAACTAACGGCGGATACCGGACGCACGTCTAACACCAACATAGTTGTCAAGGACTCAGTTATCCGCTTTGCAGTAGGATGACTGCTGTGATATTTCATCTTCCTCGCAAAGGACTGTTGAACAGTCAATTGCTTACTGGAAGTAGTACAAGTGGGCTTACGACTTCCCCTCTGGGATGACCATCGACTCCCAGCGGCAACAACAGCAGCGCCAGCAGCAGTAGGCGTTACACGCAAGGATGCATCGGAGGAATCCCAGGCAGGAGAGGACTCGTCAGACTTGCCAGTGACATGGCCTGCAGGACTATTGGCATTCCTGGGGAAGGAGGAAATTGACACTGAGGGAGTTGGTGGGGTGGTTTGCGTGAGCTTGGTTACAAGAGGAAGGGATTTACTGGTCAGTGGACTGCTTCCGCTGTCACCCAAAGTTTTTGAACTTGTCACTGACTTATTATGAATGCGCTGCAGGTGACGTATAAGGGAGGATGTTCCGAGGTGGTTAACGTCCTTACCCCTACTTATTACAGCTTGACAAAGGGAACACACGGCTTGACACCTGTTGTCCGCATTTCTGGTGAAATACCTCCACACCGAAGAGCTGATTTTTTTGGTATTTTCACCTGGCATGTCAACGGCCATATTCCTCCCACGGACAACAGGTGTCTCCCCGGGTGCCTGACTTAAACAAACCACCTCACCATCAGAATCCTCCTGGTCAATTTCCTCCCCAGCGCCAGCAACACCCATATCCTCCTCATCCTGGTGTACTTCAACACTGACATCTTCAATCTGACTATCAGGAACTGGACTGCGGGTGCTCCTTCCAGCACTTGCAGGGGGCATGCAAATAGTGGAAGGCGCATGCTCTTCACGTCCAGTGTTGGGAAGGTCAGGCATCGCAAACGACACAATTGGACTCTCCTTGTGGATTTGGGATTTCAAAGAACGCACAGTTCTTTGCGGTGCTTTTGCCAGCTTGAGTCTTTTCAGTTTTCTAGCGAGAGGCTGAGTGCTTCCATCCTCATGTGAAGCTGAACCACTAGCCATGAACATAGGCCAGGGCCTCAGCCGTTCCTTGCCACTCCGTGTGGTAAATGGCATATTGGCAAGTTTACGCTTCTCCTCCGACAATTTTATTTTAGGTTTTGGAGTCCTTTTTTTTCTGATATTTGGTGTTTTGGATTTGACATGCTCTGTACTATGACATTGGGCATCGGCCTTGGCAGACGACGTTGCTGGCATTTCATCGTCTTGGCCATGACTAGTGGCAGCAGCTTCAGCACGAGGTGGAAGTGGATCTTGATCTTTCCCTAATTTTGGAACCTCAACTTTTTTGTTCTCCATATTTTATAGGCAGAACTAAAAGGCACCTCAGGTAAACAATGGAGATGGATGGATTGGATACTAGTATACAATTATGGACGGACTGCCACGGTTAGGTGGTATAAAAAAACCACGGTTAGGTGGTATATATTATAATAATAATACAATTATGGATGGACGGACTGCCTGCCGACTGCCGACACAGAGGTAGCCACAGCCGTGAACTACCGCACTGTACACTGGTTGATAAAGAGATAGTAGTATACTCGTAACAACTAGTATGACACTATGACGACGGTATAAAGAAAGAAAGAAAAATACCACAGTTAGGTGGTATATATTATAATAATAATACAATTATGGATGGACGGACTGCCTGCCGACTGCCGACACAGAGGTAGCCACAGCCGTGAACTACCGCACTGTACACTGGTTGATAAAGAGATAGTAGTATACTCGTAACAACTAGTATGACACTATGACGACGGTATAAAGAAAGAAAAAAAAATACCACAGTTAGGTGGTATATATTATAATAATAATACAATTATGGATGGACGGACTGCCTGCCGACTGCCGACACAGAGGTAGCCACAGCCGTGAACTACCGCACTGTACACTGGTTGATAAAGAGATAGTAGTATACTCGTAACAACTAGTATGACACTATGACGACGGTATAAAGAAAGAAAAAAAAATACCACAGTTAGGTGGTATATATTATAATAATAATACAATTATGGATGGACGGACTGCCTGCCGACTGCCGACACAGAGGTAGCCACAGCCGTGAACTACCGCACTGTACACTGGTTGATAAAGAGATAGTAGTATACTCGTAACAACTAGTATGACACTATGACGACGGTATAAAGAATGAAAAAAAAAACACGGTTAGGTGGTATATATTATAATAATAATACAATTATGGATGGACGGACTGCCTGCCGACTGCCGACACAGAGGTAGCCACAGCCGTGATCTACCGCACTGTACACTGGTTGATAAAGAGATAGTAGTATACTCGTAACAACTAGTATGACACTATGACGACGGTATAAAGAAAGAAAAAAAAATACCACAGTTAGGTGGTATATATTATAATAATAATACAATTATGGATGGACGGACTGCCTGCCGACTGCCGACACAGAGGTAGCCACAGCCGTGAACTACCGCACTGTACACTGGTTGATAAAGAGATAGTAGTATACTCGTAACAACTAGTATGACACTATGACGACGGTATAAAGAATGAAAAAAAAACCACGGTTAGGTGGTATATATTATAATAATAATACAATTATGGATGGACGGACTGCCTGCCGACTGCCGACACAGAGGTAGCCACAGCCGTGAACTACCGCACTGTACACTGGTTGATAAAGAGATAGTAGTATACTCGTAACAACTAGTATGACACTATGACGGTATAAAGAATGAAAAAAAAACCACGGTTAGGTGGTATATATTATAATAATAATACAATTATGGATGGACGGACTGCCTGCCGACTGCCGACACAGAGGTAGCCACAGCCGTGAACTACCGCACTGTACACTGGTTGATAAAGAGATAGTAGTATACTCGTAACAACTAGTATGACACTATGACGACGGTATAAAGAATGAAAAAAAAACCACGGTTAGGTGGTATATATTATAATAATAATACAATTATGGATGGACGGACTGCCTGCCGACTGCCGACACAGAGGTAGCCACAGCCGTGAACTACCGCACTGTACACTGGTTGATAAAGAGATAGTAGTATACTCGTAACAACTAGTATGACACTATGACGACGGTATAAAGAATGAAAAAAAAACCACGGTTAGGTGGTATATATTATAATAATAATACAATTATGGATGGACGGACTGCCTGCCGACTGCCGACACAGAGGTAGCCACAGCCGTGAACTACTGCACTGTACACTGGTTGATAAAGAGATAGTAGTATACTCGTAACAACTAGTATGACACTATGACGGTATAAAGAATGAAAAAAAAACCACGGTTAGGTGGTATATATTATAATAATAATACAATTATGGATGGACGGACTGCCTGCCGACTGCCGACACAGAGGTAGCCACAGCCGTGAACTACCGCACTGTACACTGGTTGATAAAGAGATAGTAGTATACTCGTAACAACTAGTATGACACTATGACGACGGTATAAAGAAAGAAAAAAAAATACCACGGTTAGGTGGTATATATTGTAATACAATTATGGATGGACGGACTGCCTGCCGAGTTCCGACTGCCGACACAGAGGTAGCCACAGCCGTGAACTACCGCACTGTACTGTGTCTGCTGCTAATATAGACTGGTTGATAAAGAGATAGTATACAATACATACAACAATATACTACTATACTGGTGGTCAGGCACTGGTCACCACTAGTCACACTGGCAGTGGCACTCCTGCAGCAAAAGTGTGCACTGTTTAATTTTAAATTAATATAATATTATGTACTCCTGGGGGCTCCTGCTATAACAACCTGCAGTGCTCCCCAGTCTCCCCCACAATTATTATAAGCTTTGCCTTTTATACATTGATGTGCAGCACACTGGGCTGAGCTGAGTGCACACAGACTGAGTCACACTGTGTGACTGGCTGCTGCTGTGTATCGTTTTTTTTCAGGCAGAGAACGGATATAGCAGAGAACGGATATATTATATTAAAATAAATAAAAGTTAACTAACAACAACTGCACTGGTCACTGTGGTAAACTCTGTCTGACTCTGCACAATCTCTCTCTCTCTTCTAATCTAATTTCTAATGGAGAGGACGCCAGCCACGTCCTCTCCCTATCAATCTCAATGCACGTGTGAAAATGGCGGCGACGCGCGGCTCCTTATATAGAATCCGAGTCTCGCGAGAATCCGACAGCGTCATGATGACGTTCGGGCGCGCTCGGGTTAACCGAGCAAGGCGGGAGGATCCGAGTCTGCTCGGACCCGTAAAAAAAACATGAAGTTCGTGCGGGTTCGGTTTCAGAGAAACCGAACCCGCTCATCTCTAACAGTAACTGCTAAACTGCCCACTGTTGAGCATGTAACCAGTGAATACATGATTCCTCCATGTATGGCTGAATATAGGTTTGCTACATTTGATCCAAATTCAGTTGTAGTATCATAGTTATTGATATATTTAACTTTTGTAACTTAATGACATAGTTTTATTCAAAACAACGATTTGGTTTCTGCTAACAGTGTCCTTTTACTGAAATAAATCAAAGAATTGTAATTTTAATTCATTCAGCCGCAAGTATTACATTTTGGTTTGATGTTGATAGCTTTAGTGCCGTGTAACTGACAGCAGATAAGTACTCGATACTGAATATTATCATGACAATTAATACATTAAATCACTACATTTCATATTGAAGAGAAAATAGGAAATGACAAATAAAGACGTACAATTAATGCATATAATTTACATTCTTTATTACAAGTGTATTGCTGTATGGAAATATAAAACATAGCATACTTTAAATATTATTTGCTGTACACCTCAAGGCTTCAAAGGGAATACAAAAATATTCAGCTTTTGAATTCTTGTAATCTGTACTTTTTTTTAACTAGTAATTATAGCACATTAATACACCAACAGTATTCCTCAACAATTGGAATTCAATATGGTACAAAAGTAGCATACAAGAACAGAACACTTTTTGGTAAATTTTCAGTCTTCTTTCTAATATATATACATTCCAAGGATCCAGCACTCTCACCCAACCAAATGTAACTACTGGGGTGCCTCACAAGGTTTCTCCACATAATGTGGTTAACCCAATATGCAAAACTACTACAGATGAGTGGGTCCGGTTCTCCGAGAACTGGACCCACCCGAACTTTGCAATACGAGTCCAGATCCAAGTCCGGCTTGGGACTTCCCACCTTACTCAGATCCCAAAGCAAGGACGAATGTCATCTAAGCCACTGTTGGATTCTCACGGATTTTAGATTCTATAAAGGTCCCCGGTGATCTGCACCATCTTCACTCTGGCTGTGGAGAGTGTATTGGATGGACGTGTCCATCAGTACTGTGTTATTTCGGCGTGGAGCAGGTGTAGCTGAAAGGAGTGCTCTGTGTGTGCTCTGCTGTATCAGTTGGCGTGCTCTGTCTGCTCTGCTGCTATCAGTCCAGGGGTGCTCTCTCTGCTGTATCTGAAAGGAGTGATCTGTCCATACATCAAGAGGACTCTGCCCCAGTGTTAATTAATTTAACCCAGTAACATCCAGGTGATGGGGTGTCCTATCAGTATCAATCCAGGAGTGCTCTGTTTGCTGTAACTGAAAGGAGTGATCCGTGCGTCCATCCAGGGGCTCCGCCCCAGTGTCAAATTAAAATAATAAAAGCTAAAAACAAAAATCCTAAAATGATTCTGAAAAAAATTATATTTTTTTCCTCTGTGCTGTACTGCAGGGGACTATACAATTTTTATTTTATTTTCATAAGTACTGTGACACTGCCGGTCAGATTGCAGTATATTATTATTTCCTACTCATATACATATTGTTCAATGCTGTTGGTGAAGGTCAACCGCAGTGTTCAACTACCATTTCTGACACATATATGCAGGGGCCAATTTAGGGGTCAGGCCACCCCTAGGCACAACATTTTTGGTCACCCCATATTAATGTCACTGCCCCCTTCACCCCCTCATGCCCGGGCTTATCTCAGAGCCTCTAGACCACCAATGCAGACCCAACCTCACCCATCACCACCTCCTGCAACACAATTTACTGCCTTTTATCCCCCCCAGTTGCAAAATATAAGAAGTAATGACAGGGAAAAAAAGAATCACCAGCCTCATCTGGCTGTACCTCCCCTCAGCAACTGCTGCCCCTAGGCGCGTGCCTCAAGTGCATAGTGGGAAATACACTACTGCATACATGTATTGTGTGACGCTGTGGGTGAAGGTGGTACTACAGTAATATATTTTATTTTCTACTCATACACGTATTGTGCGATGCTGTTGGTGAAGGTTATCGGCAGTGTTCGAGCATCATTTTTGACTCATACACATATTGTGTGACCCTGTGGGTGAAGGTGCTACCACAGTAATATATTTGATTTCCTACTCATACACGTTTTGTGTAACGCTGTTGGTGAAATTAAACCGTAGCATTCAATTATTATCTCTGACTCACACGTATTGTGTGACACTGCACTGCTGTACCCCACTTGGTTTATGTCTGTTGATACTTGATAGACATGGAGGACAAACAATTGAGAGAAGAGGCATAGACGGCTTCATTCAGGGCATGTAAAATCAAAGAAAAAGTAAAAGTCGGATAAGTAAAAGTCAGATTAATGCAATAATATAACCAATAAAAATTGTCTATTCATTAAAGACTGTGACCAATGCCCCCAATGATTTTTTTTTAAATCAAATTTAATTAAATTACTTATCAATCCTTCCTTCCACTACGTACATACTCTACCTCCATTGGGGTCCAATCTAGTTATTCATAAAGATCTTTGTCAGACAATTTTTGCTGATTTTGGTTTCAGATTTTTTTTTACATTTTCAAAGACAGCTAAAATCGCATGATTTTGCCTTTTTATGCTTTGTTCCTAGTGTATTATTAACCTCAATAACTTTAATTTCCAGGCATTTCTGGGCAATTTTGACCACAGTACAAACAATGAAAAATATATATTGTACAATATATATATTTAGATGCTGTAATCATCTGTACAGATTATTTTCAGCCTCAATGTAGGATCAGTTCCTGAAAGTTATGTTTGACTTGGAGAAAGTTCCTCTTCATCTAGCTTTACGCAAGGTATGTTGTACCATGTAAATTTTATTTTTTACCGATATACAAAACAAATTTTTGTATTAATTCAACTTATTTCCACTTTATTGCAGACATTGTGGCAAAAGGAGTGCAATCATGCCGAGTCCCAGATGCGGCTACCTTATATGGAATTCAGAACCTGCAAGATCCGACGCTGGGTGTAAACAGTATTATGATGTTGTCAAAATTAACTGGAAATTTGTTGAAATTAATGTTATTAAGGTTAATAATACTGTAGGAACAAAAACAGGCCCAAATTATGTGATTTTAGCTGTTTTTATGATTTAAAAAAATACAGATCCAAAATCAAAAACAAAACCCGCAGGGGCAGTTTTGGCAAAATGAATCCAGATCCAAAACACATAGTAGATTTAAAAACAGATAAAAAAAGACAAAACCAGAGAAGGGCCGGTGCACATCCCTAAAAAAAATGTATAATTTATTATTTATTTATTTATTAACAGTTTCTTATATAGCGCAGCAAATTCTGTTGCGCTTTACAATTCGAAATAACAATAACAAACTGGGTGATAACAGTCATAGAGGTAGGAAGGCCCTGCTCGCAAGCTTACAATCTATAGGGAAATAGCACATATCCTTGTGTACATATTCCTATCTATTGCATAGAATGAGAAGGCATGTGAGAATATGTGTGGACTGTCCAGAGTGGATGCAATTTGATAGGAAGGTTTATGAAAGTTATGTGGGCGGTTCTGGAATTTGATACGCTTGCCTAAAGAGGTGAGTTTTCAGGGAACGCTTGAAGGTTTGCAGACTAGAGGAGAGTCTTATTGTGTGTGGTAGGGCATTCCACAGAGTGGGTGCAGCCCGATGAAAGTCCTGCAGTCGTGAGTGGAAGCGAGTAATGAGTGTGGATGAGAGACGCAGGTCTTGTGAAGAGCGAAGAGGTCGGGTTGGGAGATATTTTGTGATAAGCGAAGTGATGTACGTTGGTGTAGTTTGGTTAATGGCCTTGTGTGTGAGTAAAAGTATTTTATATTGAATGCGGTAGAGTACAGGTAACCAATGGAGGGACTGACAGAGTGGATATGCAGACGATGAATGTCTAGCGAGGAAGATAAGCCTCGCTGCTGCATTCAGAATGGATTGTAGTGGTGAGAGTCTCGTTTTGGGAAGACCAGTTAAGAGAGTATTGCAATAATAAATGCGGGAGATAATGAGAGCGTGGATTAGAGTTTTAGCAGTGTCTTGTGTAAGGTATGGTTGTATTTTGGATATGTTTTTTAGATGCATGTAACATGATCTTGAGACAGATTGAATGTGGGGAACAAAGGACAGATCAGAGTCAAGGATGACACCTAGGCAGCGAGCTTGTGGGGTAGGGTAGATAGTCGAGTTTTCAACAGTGATAGAGATATCAGGTTGGTACCTACTATTAGCCGGTGGAAATATAATCAACTCTGTCTTTGAAATATTCAGTTTGAGGTGGCGAGATGTCATCCAGGATGAAATGGCAGAAAGGCATTCAGTGACACGGTCCACTACAGATAGGGACAAGTCAGGAGAGGATAGGTAGATTTGAGTATCATCTGCGTACAGATGATACTGATAACCAAAAGAGCTGATTAGTTTACCAAGAGATGAGGTATAGATAGAGAAAAGCAGAGGACCCAAGACTGAGCCTTGCGGTACTCCAACTGAAAGAGGTAGCGAAGAGGAGGTAGATTCAGAGAAGCGAACACTGAAGGAGCGATTAGATAGGTACGATAGGAACCAAGAAAGGGCTGTGTCTTTAAGACCTAGGGATTGTAGTGTCTGTATGAGAAGAGAGTGGTCTACAGTGTCAAATGCAGCAGATAGATCTAGAAGCATAAGCAGTGAGTAGTGGCCTTTAGACTTCGTAATGAATGTTGGGAACGGAAGCCTGACTGAAGTGGGTCCAACAAAGTGTATGAGTTAAGAAAGTGTGTGAGTAGAGTGTAGGCAAGTCTCTCAAGTAGCTTAGAGAGACAAGGGAGCTGTGAGATAGGGCGATAGTTTGAGAGAGCATTAGGGTCAGAATTTGTTTTTTTTTAAATGGGAGTAATCACTGCATGCTTGAAGAGTGAAGGAAAAATTCCAGTAGAGAGAGAGAGATTACAGATGTTAGTTAAGGTAGGGATGAGCACCAGAGACAGAGCTTTACTTATTTGTGAGGGTGATGGATCAAGAGGAGAGGTAGTAGAGAAGCAGGATGAGAAGAGTGATGATACTTCATCTTCATTTGTGGGATCAAATGAAGAAAGAGTGCCAGAGGGTTTAGGTAAAGAACGGAGCAGGTCACTGGCTGCCGAAGAGCATACCATTTCATCTCGGATCTTATCAATCTTCTCCTTGAAGTAGGAAGCAAGATCCTGTTCCTTGATAGTGGCGGGTGGGGTAGGTGCGGGAGGATTCAAAAGTGATTTAAATGTATTAAAGAGTCGTTTGGGGTTAGAGGCTTGAGCAGAGATAAGAGTTTGGAAATATGTTTGTTTGGCATCCCATGTATCAAGGGAAAGGAGGGAACTCACCAGAATTTTAGTCCATAGCCACAGTCCATGGGTTAATAAAGTGTTTTATTCCATCCATAGTCAATATACAGTAATATCCAACGTTTTGGTCAACCTTTGTCAAGGATCAGCAACACAGTCAATAGGTCAGCTGAAGTTCCAAAAAATAAATCAAGAACACAATTTATGCAAAATCCTGACAGTAGACAATGCCACTAGCCGGAATCCCGGCACACCAGGGCTATTCCCACTCGTGGGGGTCCACTACATCCATAGAGTGGGAATAGATACTGTGGTGAGTGCAGTGAGCCACCAAGCCCGCAAGGGGACTCTTAGCGCTCACTTTTCTGCCAGCATTCTGGTGGGTGGGATGCTGCTGTCTGGATATTGACACATGGCATCCCATCCTCCTGTAAAACATATGTGATCCAAGATATATATATATATATATATATATACAATGTTACTCTGGCACTCACGGCTTCCCCCTTAGGGTACAACTTGCTCCTGTGTCCTCCCCAGGGGCCACGTCCCTCATGCAGTGTAGATGAAAAACAGAGGCGGCACTTGGAGACTTGCAATTTAAACCAAGATGTGTATTGTGAGGTCCCTGAAGATTGGGAAGTGGTCCCCGAAATGTTTTTCATCTACATTATATATATATATATATATATATATTAATATACAGTATATATGTAAAAATGTTTTTTTGAGGAGCGATCTCATTAAATAGATGTTTTTACTGGAGATGTGAATAGAGAATGAGCTATTATGACCTCATATACACCTACACCGATTTATAAAAATACTTTTTTAATAAAAATTGAATAAAAATTTTCAGAAATCAATTGACATATACATTTTCTTAATATTCCAGAAAGATATCAAACATTCAGTGGCTAGCAAGCCCAATTCACTTTCTGTTAATATAACGATAAAATGTTTCATCCAATGTGTTTCATCTCTGGCGACTTCTTCAGGGTTGTTAATTCTCAGTTTATTGAGTTTTCATCTTTAGATGACAGGAAGGGTTTTCATTCTGAAATGAGAGTTTAAAAAATTACTCCAAATGTAAGAGCAAGCTATTATGCTAAAATATTTAGAGAGTAGTCTCAATTGGATTCCAAAAAATAGGTGATTTCAATTTTGTGAAACTCTATCAACATAACTTATACCCAATATCTTTAAAGAGTTGTATTCAAGTTCTTAATAGTTATCCAATCCCATGTTGACAAATAGCAAGCAATCACCTCTGTGTGGTCTGAAGTCCACTTGAATACAACCCTTTAAATATATTGGGTATAAGTTATGTTGATAGAGCTTCACAAAATTGAAATCACCTATATACATTGATTCTATGGGCCCATATTGGCAAGGGGAAGCTGTCTGAGACAGTAATATTTGTTGTAAAATCATTATAATTAATCATTGTGGCTAGATCCTAGATCCTACCACATTATATAATATCAGCACATTAAGGAATCTTGAATAAGATATATATATATATATATATATATATAAAACAATATCCAAGTGTGCTAGTATATACAGTATGATACTGAAAGTTCACTTCAGAACTATAAATACAGATGACTTAATCTTAACGGGCCAATTTGATGTTGAATGCACCAAGGGTCTTTGTTAGCTGAATGACTTCAAGATAAACTGGAATTAACCCTCTCACCAAAAATATCACCCAAGAAAAAGGTAACAATCAAACATTGTTTTATTGATACAATTTATTTCTTAAAATAATACATAAATTTGTCTCACACCAATATTGCAGTGAACATGTCAATATACAGTAGATGTGAATATGACCCACCCTCACCTTTGCAAAGGTGTGAGCTCTGGGTGGGACAGTGCAGATACAAAGACACGATACGCGTAGATTGATGAACCCTATGCATTTCATCACAATGACTTCTTCAGGGGTATTTGGACGATTTAGCTTAAAATCAGATATTTGGGATTACCCATCCATCCACTAAAGACTTGAAAATTGTGGCACTATCACTTAGTGACAGGATATATATTCCTTTGAACGGAACCTCCAAACTGAATTAAAAGATGGCATCCAAAAATCCCCTTTAACAATGGTGCATTGGTGACCAATACACTCACTGAAATTAGTTGGAACCACATCTATTTTAAACAGACCCCAAGTGGGTGTGTGTGCATGGGTCACCAGGCTAGATCTCTCTCTCTCTCTCTCTCTCTCTCTATATATATATATATATATATATATATATATATATGTTGTAACACTGTAGGGGAACAAGGTGCCGTCTCCTGGGGTAGATGGCAGCAAGCAGCAGCTGAAAAATCATACAAGTCCAGTTTTGTGGTGCAACTGGCCGCAATCAGTTTTATTAAGCAGAAAATAAAATAAAGATCAAAAGAAAATACCTTGCCTGTCCGGCACTAACTATACACAAGACGTTCCTGACTGTCTCTAACCAAAACACAGAGTTTTCCAGTAAATACTGTATGGCTCACTTGTTTCTCCCACAGCATGTTTCTCAAGCAGTGGGTCTGCAGTTTCTCCCCATGCAGTCTGCACACACTGATCAGGCTAGCAGCCCTATAACACTCTTACACAGCTGAAAGCCATGATTAACCCTCTGTGAGGCCAAAGACCCGAACTGGGCCCACTGTCTGGAACTTGCCCTCTCTCTTTCTCTCTCTCTCTCTCTCTCTCTCAGGGCCCTTATCCAGCTTTTCCAACAGACTGAAAAGCTGCTAACAAAACAAAACATTTTCCTGGAAGTTTTTCTTTTTCTAAAATATGTAAGACAAGAACCTCGGACAAACATACCTGTCCTCAAACACTATTCCAGTGTTCTTGTCACAATATATATATATGTGAAATCCCTTACTGACTGACTGACTCATCACTAGGTATTCTGCAGGTGGGAAATAGGGAAACTACATAATTAGAATTTTAATAAACCTCCTCTTAGGGGATGAACAGGGGGTTGACATAATGATGTCATTACCGATGCATGGCTTGCGTTGCGTGAACGATAGCACCCAAATGGACAATCAGAAACAAAATTTGGATTGCACCTCCAGTGGGTAGAAATTAATAAACAAAAATGGTCCTGTCACTTTTTACCGTATCTGCTATGGATGCTCCTCGGTAACACCAAGAACCATGGATTAATAATTTCATTAAGAGGTCTCAAATTTCTATAGATCTACCAAATTTTTAACACTCATATTTCCAACCATGTGTCACAACTGAGGGCTGGTGTTGGTAGCGGGAAGCCTCAGTAGTAGGGGCTGACGGGTACCTGAACTTAGGAGGTGAGATGGGACTCTTAGACATGCGCAGGAGCTGCAGTACCAATGCCCGAAGGCGTGACCATGACAACTGGAGGTGACTTTAAGGTTTTAATTAAATAATAAAAGTCATAGAAGGTGCAACAAAACAATAACTGTCAAAGAAAGTCTCTGAGTTACTACTGGTTTGAGACCAGTAACTAAGGGTTTACTTAAAGTGCTTTATGATGCTAGAGATCGTAGGTAAAGCATTTAAGTGATGCTAGGAATCACAGAGATAGCACTAACTGTAATAGTGGATTCTTGAAGACAGTTAGAGCAAAGTACCGCTGGAGAAGAGCTGCTGGAAGCCGAGGCATACACTCTGCCAACGCAGGGTGCAATAGCAAGAGTATAATCACAGGAGAGTCAGGCTGCACCGCAGAGTATAATCACAGGAGAGTTAGGCTGTACCGCAGAGCGTAACCACAGGAGAGTCAGGCTGTACCGCAGAGTGTAACCACAGGAGAGTCGGGCTGCACCGCAGAATGTAAACACAGGAGAGTCTCTAGTGAAGCTGAAGACCGGAATCACTGGGAAGACAATTGAAGCACTGACAATTTCCTGGGTGCTGGGACAGGATATTTATACCTGCTGGGTGCAGGCATTGGCTGACAATTACACACAGGCACCAGCAGTGCTGCAGATTGGTGAGAAGAGTGACATGTGATTTCATCCAACATGGCTGCGCCCATGACAGAGTTTGAAGGGGAAAGATGATCCGAAGAACCACGTGCCAAACAGAAATGGCGGCAGAGGCCGCAGCACACAGAGGACGCCACACTCAGCTTCCATGCAGCAAAAACACGGGTGCAGGGGTGACGGCCGCGGCAGGACTGAGAGCACCATACTAGAGTTAAGTGAAGACACTAAGAAGGCCACTGAGCCAGCGCTGCGGGTAACACCAGATGAAATGTGAAACAAAACATAGTTATGACCCGGCCCTGGCACGCTGAGCCAATCTCAGGAGACACCTAACTGGAAGAAAATGGCGTCCAGTTACCCGGATCGTGACACCATGAAAATAAGAAACTCCCATGCCGGAGGAACGGGTATAACAGCTAGTATAAATGTGATAACCTGCGCACTGGGATCTATTTGTGTGGACGAGCTGCTACACCTTCAGGTGACTGGCCTGATGGAACTATAGAGATGATTGGGAATTGTGTTGCGCTCAATCCGGATGATTGGTCTGTTTATCCAATTAGTTGGTTTATAAGCTATGAGCCCTTGATTATTTCAAGTATGAATGAGGATGTGATGAATAAATAAATAAATAAATAATTGGATTGATGAATGGTTAATGGTTAATTGGATATATACCCTTCAATACAGTAGATACTGGTGCGTATGTGATAAAATGATCAATGCATATAGAGATGAATGAGAAATGAAAAAAAAAAAAAAAAATCAAATAAAAATATATATATATTGGTGGTCCTATGTTCCAGATTGAAATGTGTTTGAAATCAATGATGATCATATAGATTCGGTACTAATGTAACATTTTATTGAAATTCACTAAATATTGTGAATAACTAAATATTGTAAAGATGAGTGCTGGATAGCACTGATAGGTAATGTCACTCTTGGTCAGCAAATTGGTTCAAACTAGCGGCGTCCCGCATGCATATATTCCTGTCTCTGTTAGAGTGCACTCAAATTTTTCAGTCTCTCAAACAGCGCTTATTCTGTATGTGTCACACTTTGAATCTTCACGGTGTGGGCATAGGGCAATTACACATGGGGGGTATGATAGGGAGGCTCTGGACTAATCTTACAGGCCGGCCTCAGCTTCCCGTGGTGCGCCTTGGATCAGACACCCCCTGAGAGCCGAGGCGCCACACCGGTAATCTCGTCTGGGGCGAGGGAGAAACTCAGAGAGCGCTCTCCGGAGCCGCCTATTGAGTGACCCTCGCCGTAACAGAGACTCGCTTCCTACCTTCTCCTGTGTTTACCAGGTCCCGTCACCGGCTTGTCCGTCTTCTGTTGCTCAGAAACCTGGTCCGCTTCCGGGTTTCTCCCGATCACGTGACCGGGTCTTGTTAGATGTAAAGCTCGATGTATCTGGTATGCAAAAGTAGTTCTGCAGAACTTGAAAGTCTGTATGTCTTTACTCCAACGCGTTTCAGCCTTTCCAAGGCCTTCCTCTGGGAGAAGTGGATGCTTAGGGATCATATCCCAGTGGTTTATATGGGATCATTCTGTGACCTCATTGGGTCACCTGACATGGATAGAAGATATCTATTGGTCCAAATGGATGTGTCTGTTCCAGTACATGATTCTTAACCTGTTTGCTTTAATTCCAATGATTAATATGTACTGGCTTGTAGATGTTGAACATTGATAATTAATGTGGTTCTAACAGAATTTGATCGATGATTGGTGAATGGATGTAGATTCAGAGTAAATTAAATATAATCATAAATATATCTTATTAGCTGCTTATACATTTTTTATTTTTTATTATTGTTGTTTGCATATTTGATTGTTACCCATGTGGGTACCCATTGCTCTTTATAACAGGTGGCTTTACTAAAGGGCTGCTAAAGTCTTAGTTGTGGTATAATATATGTTTCTTATTGTTTGCATAAATATTTATTTATTAATGCTTGAATGTAGCCCATGTGGACAGCCATTCCTAGGTGCAGCAAGTGGTTTTTCTAACATATTGTTACAGTCTTGGCTGCAGCACTAAAGTCATTGTTTGCATATCAGTGATTTTACCTCATTGTCACGGTTTAAACCCTGTGTGGCCAGTGTCTTTAATTCATACAGCCATCTTAATTCTATCATGTTGAGTTTGGCAATATAGTCTCCTCCCCTCCAATTTGGATGTACTTCCTGAATCCCTATGTATTTTAGCGATACGGGGTTACTGTTATGGTGATCTTTAAAATGTTTAGATAGGTTATGTTCCTCTAGTCCCCTTTTGATGTTGCGTATATGTTCACCTATCCTTACTTTCAATGGATGTGTGGTGCGGCCTACATATTGCTTAGTGCAACCACATTCTAATAAATAAATGACCCCTTTGCTGTCACATGTCATTCTCTCTTTTATGTTGTATGCTTTGCCTGTGTTGGTGGAATTAAATTGTACTGCTGGTTTTGTACTGTGCATTCCCCCATTCTTGCATCCTACACATTTTCCACAATAATAGAATCCTGATTTGGGTTTGGATTGACCAATGTGCGATTGTGTCAGTTTCTTTGGTTTTATGTGATTGTGAACCAACTTTTGTTTAAGATTGGGTGCTCTTCTAAATATGACCTTCGGTTTTGTGTCTAGAACATCATTGAGAATTTAATCTTCCATCAGTAGTGGCCAGTGTTTTTTGAGGATGTGTTGCACTGATTGTGCTTGCTCTGTGTAATCTGTTATGAATAGTACATCTTTCAATTGTTCTTTGTCATCTTTTTTTTTATACTGCAGTAACTGACCCCTATCTAGCTCACCTACTTGGTTGTAAATTGCCTCTAGATGTTCTTCTTTGTATTCTTTCTCTCTGAATTCTGACATAATTTCCCTACCTTGAATGTCATAATCTGTTTTACGTGAGCAATTTCTCCTTATTCGTGTAAGTTGACCTTTCGGGATTGATTTTAACCAGTTGGGGTGGTGTCCACTGGTGGATAAAATGTAGCTATTGACATCCACAGTTTTTTGAATGTTTTTGTGTGCAGCTGGTTGTCTTCTATAAAGAATTTGAGATCTAAAAAGTCTACGCTTGTCTTACTGTAAATGGTGTTGAATTGGAGATTATTTGTATTCTGGTTCATTGATTGAATGAATTCAATGAGTGTCTCCTCATCGCCCCGCCATATGAAGAAAATGTCGTCTATGTATCTCGTCCAGAGCACGAGACTTGCCCCCAGCCCCGGCTTGCCCCACACATGATGGTCCTCCCATCAGCTCATGAAGAGGTTTGCGTAGCTGTGGGCGAATCTCGTGCCCATCGCGGTCCCCTTTATCTGTAAATAAAATGTATCTTCAAACCACACATAATTGTGTTTGAGTATGAAATGTATGCTGTCAATAATAAATTGTCTCTGTGTGTCTGGCAGGTCTTTATCCTGGTCTAGATGGTACTTGATGCTCTGTATCCCTTGGTTGTGATCTATTACCGAATACAAAGATGCTACATCTGATGTCACTAGCCACATGTCTTCATCCCATTCTAATCCTTGGGTTTTGTTCAGTATGTGCGTGGTGTCTCGCAAGTAGGATTTCTGTTTTTGTACATAAGGTTGTAGGCATGTCTCCAGGTATTCTGATAAATGTGATGTTAATGAACCTATTCCAGATATGATAGGTCTACCAGGTGGATTGTTTGGGTTTTTATGTATTTTCGGTAAGTAGTAGAACACAGGAATAACAGGAGAGTCTCTAGTGACGCTGAAGACCGGAATCACTGGGAAGACAATTGAAGCACTGACAATTTCCTGGGTGCTGGGACAGGATATTTATACCTGCTGGGTGCAGGCATTGGCTGACAATTACACACAGGCACCAGCAGTGCTGCAGATTGGTGAGAAGAGTGACATGTGATTTCATCCAACATGGCTGCGCCCATGACAGAGTTTGAAGGGGAAAGATGATCCGAAGAACCACGTGCCAAACAGAAATGGCGGCAGAGGCCGCAGCACACAGAGGACGCCACACTCAGCTTCCATGCAGCAAAAACACGGGTGCAGGGGTGACGGCCGCGGCAGGACTGAGAGCACCATACTAGAGTTAAGTGAAGACACTAAGAAGGCCACTGAGCCAGCGCTGCGGGTAACACCAGATGAAATGTGAAACAAAACATAGTTATGACCCGGCCCTGGCACGCTGAGCCAATCTCAGGAGACACCTAACTGGAAGAAAATGGCGTCCAGTTACCCGGATCGTGACACCATGAAAATAAGAAACTCCCATGCCGGAGGAACGGGTATAACAGCTAGCATATATATATATATATATATATGTACATTTATTTATTTTTATTATTATTTCTTACCAGTTGTTTATATAGCGCACACATATTCCGCAGCGCTTTATACTGTAGAGAATATTTAGCCATTCACATCAGTCCTAGCCCCAGTGGAGCTTACAGTCTATTTTCCCTACCACATGTATGCACACACATTCACGCTAGGGTTAATTTTGTTGGGATCCAATTAACCTACCAGTATATTTTGGATTGAGGGAGGAAACCCACGCATACATACAGAAATCCACCGCACTCACCATTCCCTGGAATGGGGTGCTCCCCTGCCTATGTGGCCTATGACCACATTGCTTTTATAATATACCGAGCCCAGTACTCACCATAGTAAGGTCACTCACCTTAATACATCAGTACATAAATAAATAATGGGGTTTTGATTCATGGATTGTACAATGCATTTAAGCTTGCAGCCCGACATCAAGGGAACCCATCTCACTGCAAGTCCTGCTCTATCACCCATATTTTTTTACAACCTGGCAATGGCTATCACATCAGAGTCAAATTGGAAATATGCTTCCAAGTTTAACACTTACCTGCCAACTAACTTATAGCTGTGAAAGTTGTCTTTGCTGTTAAATGCACTCACCTCTCAGATACTGTACAGAGGGCAACATCTATACAAGGGCTGGCCCATCAGCCCCACCACACTAGGCCTTTTACAGTTTTGATTAAAAAGCAGCAATGATAGCAGTGGGGAAAATTTTAAAAACAAAAATTAAGTTTGAAGCAGAAATGCATTATCTGAGGTAAGCTTAAAATGCCATTAGTGTTATATATCATTACTGATTTTAAGATTCTATTCTGTTTGCTGCCTTCTGCTGTCAGAAAAGCTACAAACTGGGCACATATACAGTACATGTTGCATGAACTCTCTTGGCCTTAAACATCACATATGACATGTGTGACATGTATTTTTAAAGTAGATACAAAGCATGCAATCAAAACAAAAACAAATACTAAACTTTCTAAAGAATGGAGAAGTGGACAAGTGGAGAATTTGCCCATAGCAACCAACTGGCTTCTATAATTTTATAGAATATACGTTAAATGCTATCTCAATGCTGATTGCTTGTTATCAGAAATGTCACCACTCTTTGGAAGGCTTGATACATATTCCCCATTATGGTTCATACCATTTTGCAGTCATAAAGGCTTCAGGGATTATTTTAAGAGTTCACATAGAGACAGATGGTATGGAGAGACTCACTCAAGTGCACAAAGTCTAATGAATACCTGCTATTCACCAATAACCCTACAAGGGCATATGGACTTAGCTGAAGGTGCCTTGCAGATAGCGCCCACACCCAATCTTCCCCTGATGAGTAACAACAGACTTACTAGAAGAAAGTTGTGATAACAAATCAGACATGTTGCCAAATAAGAATCCAATAAAGAAGTTAAGCTATAAATCAGGGTAATAAGCAATGATTCTTAGGAAAAGAACATTGTTCTGGTTAACAGAGACTCACAGTCAAGGATTAAGCTGAAACTGATACATAGAAGCAAATTAATTAAGAGGCAAAGCCACTAGAATAGTGGCTTGGTAAGGAAGTCTTATTCTGGGAGATAGTCAAGGATCTGACAATAAAGACATAAACTGGGGTGTTTATATAGGATGTCAGCACCTACTGAATGATTGGCTTCTGAGGTGAGCTTAGAAAGATACAAAAGAGTTACAAGTGTGTGAACTACACTCAGATGGTGGCACTCATGGATGCAGACAGAATTGAGCTAAGAAGGTCTGTAGCAAGATGGCAGAATCCAGTGAACAGCCAGATACAAGAACAGAATTCAGAGATTCAGCTGCCATGCTCTGGAACTGCAAAGTCTAGCCACACAGAGGAACTAATAGCAGCCTACGAGAGCTGATAAACCACTTCAGCACAGTAATGTGTGACAGCTGTATTTGTGGTGTGACCTACATAATGCAACTATGGGGGTCATTCCGAGTTGATAGTAGCTGTGCTAAATTTATCATCATCATCTTCCCTGACATGTGGGGGGACGACAAGCACAGGGCTAGTCCGCCCCGCATGTCAATCCGGCCCCCCCTCGCACAAATACAAAAGCATCGCACAGCGGCGATGCCTTTGTATTTGAGTAGTAACTCCCGGCCAGCGTAGCTCCAGCGGCTGGCCGGGAGTTAATTGTCGCTGCCACTGGCCACAGCGGCTGCATGAGATGTCACGCAGCCGCCGAGGCCCGCCCAACGGTCCGGCCACACCTGCGTTGCCCGGACCGCTCCCCCTAAATAGCGGCTTAACACTCAGAGGCGATCGCTACAGATGTAGCCACCTTTATCTTGACTGTTTCTCCGCCGAGACGGGCGTTTAGTCACGCTAATGCGATAGCTGAGTTTAATCACAGGCAGGCGCGTTGAGGCGATCTAGATACTCATCATGCATTACACATCTCCACCACTGTGTGGCTAATGCTCCACTAATCCAGTACTTTCGATCGTACAGTATAGCGGCGGATTGATCTACAGCTCTGGCAATACTGTAGGCGTAACGGGAGGCGGTGGAAAAAGTATGGAGTACTGTACAGTACTGTATGTGTATGGAGACGCAACTACAGTAATTGTGTAAAAGGAAGAATGTACAGTACAATGTATAAACACCGTGCTTTTAAAATATATGAGCGTCTGAGTTCGCTAATGCATAATGGGAATGGAGGACTAGCAGAAGGCGGAGGAAAACACCGTGCTTTACAAATGCGAGCGTCCGAGTCCTCTAAGGCATAAACCAACAGCAATGGGGTGGGGGCCGGGCGCTGTTTGCAGTACTTTCACACATGAAATTGGAAATCTCTCATGAGGCGTCGTGGGCTAGGGGTGAAGGCTCCCACCTCCCTCGCTGGGGGTCCAGGGTTCGAGACCTGATGTGCTTTCTTTCTTTTTTTTTTTCTGTAATAATGCACTGTATTATTTTATTTACATTGTAAGACAGTCAATGGAAGGATGCACACAGGTTTCACATAAATCAAAGTACATCTGCAGGAGCGATTCTTTACGCTAAATGCACCTAAACAGCGGGAATGAAATGAGTGTATTCTGACGCTACCAACTGAGCAAAACAGTACTGTAGATCTTCAGCGTTTGTGTATTGCACAGGACCTGAATTTCCTCCCTGTGCAGGCCCCCAGGGGGGAAGGGCGATGGGGGAAGGGGGGAGACGATGGAAAATACTGTGCCTTTGAAATGCAATTACATGAGCGTCCGAGTACACTACGGCATACTGTAAACCAACACCAATGGGAAGGAAGTGCCAACCTTATTTTTAATGTGTTCCCGTGACATTCACTTTAACATTTTTTTTTCTCTCCAATACAGTACATCCAATGGAAGGATGCACACAGGTTTCACATAAATCAAAGTACATCTGCAGGAGCGATTCTTTACGCTAAATGCAACCTACAGTACAGTACTGTAAGTGAGCAAAACAGTACTACAGTGGGCGTTTGTGTATTGCACATGACCTGCATTCCCTCCCTGTCTACTGCATGATCTGTGCAGGCTCCCATGGGGGAAGGGCAACAGGCTAGCAGGAGGCGGAGGAAAACACCGTGCTTTACAAATGCGAGCGTCCGAGTCCTCTAAGGCATAAACCAACAGCAATGGGGCGGGGACCGGGCGCTGTTTGCAGTACTTTCACACATGAAATTGGAAATCTCTCATGAGGCGTCGTGGGCTAGGGGTGAAGGCTCCCACCTCCCTCGCTGGGGGTCCAGGGTTCGAGACCTGATGTGCTTTCTTTCTTTCTTTTTTTTTTCTGTAATAATGCACTGTATTATTTTATTTACATTGTAAGACAGTCAATGGAAGGATGCACACAGGTTTCACATAAATCAAAGTACATCTGCAGGAGCGATTCTTTACGCTAAATGCAACCTACAGTACAGTACTGTAAGTGAGCAAAACAGTACTACAGTGGGCATTTGTGTATTGCACATGACCTGCATTCCCTCCCTGTCTACTGCATGATCTGTGCAGGCTCCCATGGGGGAAGGGCAACAGGCTAGCAGGAGGCGGAGGAAAACACAGTGCTTTACAAATGCGAGCGTCCGAGTCCTCTAAGGCATAAACCAACAGCAATGGGGCGGGGGCCGGGCGCTGTTTGCAGTACTTTCACACATGAAATTGGAAATCTCTCATGAGGCGTCGTGGGCTAGGGGTGAAGGCTCCCACCTCCCTCGCTGGGGGTCCAGGGTTCGAGACCTGATGTGCTTTCTTTCTTTTTTTTTTTTTTTCTGTAATAATGCACTGTATTATTTTATTTACATTGTAAGACAGTCAATGGAAGGATGCACACAGGTTTCACATAAATCAAAGTACATCTGCAGGAGCGATTCTTTACGCTAAATGCAACCTACAGTATAGTACTGTAAGTGAGCAAAACAGTACTACAGTGGGCGTTTGTGTATTGCACATGACCTGCATTCCCTCCCTGTCTACTACATGATCTGTGCAGGCTCCCATGGGGGAAGGGCAACAGGCTAGCAGGAGGCGGAGGAAAACACCGTGCTTTACAAATGCGAGCGTCCGAGTCCTCTAAGGCATAAACCAACAGCAATGGGGCGGGGGCCGGGCGCTGTGTGCAGTACTTTCACACATGAAATTGGAAATCTCTCATGAGGCGTCGTGGGCTAGGGGTGAAGGCTCCCACCTCCCTCGCTGGGGGTCCAGGATTCGAGACCTGATGTGCTTTCTTTCTTTTTTTTTTTTTTTCTGTAATAATGCACTGTATTATTTTATTTACATTGTAAGACAGTCAATGGAAGGATGCACACAGGTTTCACATAAATCAAAGTACATCTGCAGGAGCGATTCTTTACGCTAAATGCAACCTACAGTACAGTACTGTAAGTGAGCAAAACAGTACTACAGTGGGCGTTTGTGTATTGCACATGACCTGCATTCCCTCCCTGTCTACTGCATGATCTGTGCAGGCTCCCATGGGGGAAGGGCAACAGGCTAGCAGGAGGCGGAGGAAAACACCGTGCTTTACAAATGCGAGCGTCCGAGTCCTCTAAGGCATAAACCAACAGCAATGGGGCGGGGGCCGGGCGCTGTTTGCAGTACTTTCACACATGAAATTGGAAATCTCTCATGAGGCGTCGTGGGCTAGGGGTGAAGGCTCCCACCTCCCTCGCTGGGGGTCCAGGGTTCGAGACCTGATGTGCTTTCTTTTTTTTTCTGTAATAATGCACTGTATTATTTTATTTACATTGTAAGACAGTCAATGGAAGGATGCACACAGGTTTCACATAAATCAAAGTACATCTGCAGGAGCGATTCTTTACGCTAAATGCACCTAAACAGCGGGAATGAAATGAGTGTATTCTGATGCTACCAACTGAGCAAAACAGTACTGTAGATCTTCAGCGTTTGTGTATTGCACAGGACCTGAATTTCCTCCCTGTGCAGGCCCCCAGGGGGGAAGGGCGATGGGGGTAGGGGGGAGACGATGGAAAATATTGTGCCTTTGAAATGCAATTACATGAGCGTCCGAGTACACTACGGCATACTGTAAACCAACACCAATGGGAAGGAAGTGCCAACCTTATTTTTAATGTGTTCCCGTGACATTCACTTTAACATTTTTTTTTTCTCTCCAATACAGTACATCCAATGGAAGGATGCACACAGGTTTCACATAAATCAAAGTACATCTGCAGGAGCGATTCTTTACGCTAAATGCACCTAAACAGCGGGAATGAAATGAGTGTATTCTGACGGACTGTGCATCTTCGGTATTTGTGTATTGCATAAGACCTGTGAAGGCTCCCAGGAGGGAAGGGCGTAGGGCAAGACAGTGGAAAATACTGTGGTCAAAGAAAGGGCATATTTAAAACTAAGGGAAACTGTCACAAAGTACAGTAACTACAGTACTGTACGTTGAATGCCTGGAACGCACGACGTCTGAGACGCACGACGTCTGAGGCGCACGACGTCTGAGACGCTCATTGAGCATAAGGACGGTCATGGCTGCTGTACGGGACCGTCCCTATGCTCTGGGTGAGCTGCGTCTCCTCGTTCGCTGGCGGGACAGAACTCTCGCCAGCAACGAGGAGAAAGTCACAGCGTACCGGAGGGCAAGTAGGGCTATCCTCCGGACTTACAACCGGAGGAGGACAGTGAGGTCTCTCCAGAGGAGATGGAGTGACCTCGTGAGGAGGACCCCAAGACGCCTGCAGGCCATAAGGGATTGTAAGTACAGTACATTACTGTAGATTACTGTACTTTAAGTTACTGTAGTTACAGGTACAGTACATTATAGCAGGGGCTGCTGTAGCAGCAGGTATCCGGTCTATACAGCACTGTACAGTATTTGTGGTAAACAAATGGTTAAACAAGGACCAAACATTAACCGGGGTCAAAAGGTCAATTTGTTTTTTTGCGTCGACCTAGATGGTGCGGCTTTTGAAATTGGTTGACACCAGTTACTGTAGGTTGACATGGTCGTTAAGTTGACATGGAAAAAGATCGACATGCGTTTTACAAAAACAATTGTTATTTTTTTAAACTTGTGTATATACAGTAGTTCTTTACAATCCACGTGGTCTACGATTGTGCAGTGTACAGTATCATGCAGTGTACAGTATATGCAATGTATCACAGTGTATCGTGCTGCGTAATTGCAGCGTGTCATGCAGTGTACATTCAGTATATGGTATTGTGCAGTGAGTGTAATGCATAGTGAATCACATCGTGCAGCAGAGCCGGCCTTAGGCATAGGCAAACTACAGTAGGCAAATGCCTAGGGCATTTGCTATGCTTAGGGGCACCAGCAGCTTCTGCTGATTAAAATGATATGCGGCATGCCTATATTTTGCGTGACTGCGGCTGTATCTGTATCTGGCTAGGGCCAGCACTGTCGTGCAGTGTACTGTATACACATGTGGTAATTGCAGTTTTTTGTGCAGTGTACATTGTATCATATTTTGCAGGGAAATGTGCAGTGTAATGTGCAGTTTGTCATATCACGCAGTGCATACACTATGCAGTGTCGTGCAGTGCATTGTGTGGTTTAATTGCAGTGTGTCGTGCAGTGTGCAGAAATTTGTGTTTCAGATAGTACAGTGTTCTAAGGGATGTTACTTTGGCAGAAATTATTCTAAGGGATGTTACAGTGGCCTAATGTGTTCTGACGTGCATTACTCTTGCATAATGTGTTATAAGGTTCATGACTGTGGCAGATCTCTACTTTGTGACGTAATGTGGATATACTACTGCACTACTGTGACGTACAGTACAGTAACGTGAATAAGGTGCTCTACTGTGTGACACAATGTGAATCAAGGACAGTACTGTGACGTGAATACGGTGCTCTACTGTGTGACACAACGTGAATCAAGGACAGTACTGTGACGTGAATAAACTGCACTACTGTGACATGACGTGAATAAGATGAATTCAGGTGAGTACTGCATCATCTGTCATGAAATCAATTTGTACTGTAATGAACAGTACTGAGATGGTTAAGGGTGGGAGGGCTGCATGCTGATGTGTGTCATAATGTTTATAAGGGCAATGCTAATGTGTGTTACAATGTCTATAAAGGTAGTGTTCTGTCTAATACCCTGGACCTACTGTACTGTAGCGATACTGTAAGTGTACTGTATGTCACATTTAGAAATGTGCCCCTTAAGTTTTGAAGACAGTACAGTACACTATGCCCTCCTGAGTGATTAGGTGCAGGGTACTAGAATGAACAATTCCATTTATTGTGATGTCATAAAGATGCTGTCAATGTTGAATTTCATTGGCTGTACAGTATGCTGCCATTATACTGTATATATATTTTTACAGGGCTGGTAGCACGACGTCACAGGAGGCGGGACAGGCGCCACCAAGCTGGTAAGTATTGTCAAATACAGTAGTGTACAGTACATAGTGATTTCTATAGTCCCAACCCCCTGTCCTGACCATCACAGATAACTCGCTGCAATCCGTTAATGTTAAGAATGTCTGTTTACAAAACTAAATGTAAATATTAAACACAAAGTATAAATAACATTGTAGATAGCTGAATACCCGTGCTTCGCTACGGGATGAGGATGGTAAATTCCAGTGATAGTTGTTTGTTAATTTACGTTTGTTGGCGATCTAGTATATAGTACTGTATACTTTAAGCATACTGTATCTTGCTTCTCTGATGCAGATTGTTTATTGGCCGGACCCCTTTTTGGTCCTGGATACTGTACAGTACATGTTTCAAATTGACAACTTCACTTACAGTACTGTTATTTTTTTTCCCACAGTACCACCACCACCACCACCACCACCACCACCACCTGCTGCGCTGCCAGGTATTGTGTAACGAGAATTCTGGTGCTACTGTCATCGTTGTTACACTACTGTACATGTGTCCTGGATACTGTACAGTACATGTTTCCAATTGACAGCTTCACTTACAGTACTGTTATTTTTTTCCCACAGTACCAACACCACCACCACCACCACCACCTGCTGCGCTGCCAGGTATTGTGTAACGAGAATTCTGGTGTGACTGTCATCGTTACACTACTGTACATGTGTCCTGGATACTGTACAGTACATGTTTCCAATTGACAGCTTCACTTACAGTACTGTTATTTTTTTTCCCACAGTACCAACACCACCACCACCACCTGCTGCGCTGCCAGGTATTGTGTAACGAGAATTCTGGTGCTACTGTCATCGTTGTTACACTACTGTACATGTGTCCTGGATACTGTACAGTACATGTTTCCAATTGACAGCTTCACTTACAGTACTGTTATTTTTTTTCCCACAGTACCAACACCACCACCACCACCTGCTGCGCTGCCAGGTATTGTGTAACGAGAATTCTGGTGCTACTGTCATCGTTGTTACACTACTGTACATGTGTCCTGGATACTGTACAGTACATGTTTCCAATTGACAGCTTCACTTACAGTACTGTTATTTTTTTTCCCACAGTACCAACACCACCACCACCACCACCACCTGCTGCGCTGCCAGGTATTGTGTAACGAGAATTCTGGTGTGACTGTCATCGTTACACTACTGTACATGTGTCCTGGATACTGTACAGTACATGTTTCCAATTGACAGCTTCACTTACAGTACTGTTATTTTTTTTCCCACAGTACCAACAGCACCACCACCACCACCACCACCACCACCACCTGCTGCGCTGCCAGGTATTGTGTAACGAGAATTCTGGTGCTACTGTCATCGTTGTTACACTACTGTACATGTGTCCTGGATACTGTACAGTACATGTTTCCAATTGACAGCTTCACTTACAGTACTGTTATTTTTTTTCCCACAGTACCAACACCACCACCACCACCACCACCTGCTGCGCTGCCAGGTATTGTGTAACGAGAATTCTGGTGTGACTGTCATCGTTACACTACTGTACATGTGTCCTGGATACTGTACAGTACATGTTTCCAATTGACAGCTTCACTTACAGTACTGTTATTTTTTTTCCCACAGTACCAACACCACCACCACCACCACCACCACCACCACCACCTGCTGCGCTGCCAGGTATTGTGTAACGAGAATTCTGGTGCTACTGTCATCGTTACACTACTGTACATGTGTCCTGGATACTGTACAGTACATGTTTCCAATTGACAGCTTCACTTACAGTACTGTTATTTTTTTTCCCACAGTACCAACACCACCACCACCACCTGCTGCGCTGCCAGGTATTGTGTAACGAGAATTCTGGTGTGACTGTCATCGTTACACTACTGTACATGTGTCCTGGATACTGTACAGTACATGTTTCCAATTGACAGCTTCACTTACAGTACTGTTATTTTTTTTCCCACAGTACCACCACCACCACCACCACCACCACCACCACCTGCTGCGCTGCCAGGTATTGTGTAACGAGAATTCTGGTGCTACTGTCATCGTTGTTACACTACTGTACATGTGTCCTGGATACTGTACAGTACATGTTTCCAATTGACAGCTTCACTTACAGTACTGTTATTTTTTTTCCCACAGTACCAACACCACCACCACCACCACCACCTGCTGCGCTGCCAGGTATTGTGTAACGAGAATTCTGGTGTGACTGTCATCGTTACACTACTGTACATGTGTCCTGGATACTGTACAGTACATGTTTCCAATTGACAGCTTCACTTACAGTACTGTTATTTTTTTTCCCACAGTACCAACACCACCACCACCTGCCCACCAGCACCAGACTGGCACGGAGGAGGCGCCGCCGACACCATCCGAGAGCTCCGGAAGTGGTAATAATTACTTTTTGTTACAGACACACTAGTTTCCTACAGTATTACTGTAATTTTTGTATTTTACAATACTTGTCATCTTTTACACACAAACCGCCTCGTAATTGATACGGAGGCGGAGGAGGATCTCATTTACGTTGAGTCGGGGGAGGAAGAGGAGCCAGATTATAGTAAGTACAGTAGGATTTTCTCAAGCCCATTCTTAAAAGTATTGACCAAGTCCACTTTTATTACTTTTCAGGCAGGGAATTCCAAACATGTACTGTACAGTATTTCCCTCACTGTGAAGACCCCTTTTCGCCTCTGTGCGAAATCGCCTCTACTTCAACAAGAGTTACTGTGCACGTGTCCTCTGTGTCCATCTTATCAAAAACAGTTCCTGTGTATTGTCCCCTTACTGTATACAGTATATTTGTAAAGGTTAATCATGTCCCCTCTTAATCTCCTCTTTTCCAATGTAAACATGCCTAGCCTGCCTTTCCTTGTATTCCATCTTCTCAATCCACTTCATCACTTTGGTCGCCCGCCTCTAAACCTTTTGTAGTTCCACGATATCCATTTTGTATTATGGTGCCCAAAATTGTGCATCCTACCCACCCTCCACTAGCCTAACCCTCCAATCATACTCTGAATCCACACTCTGCATTCTGAATGTCGGGATCCAGACAGCAGGTCTTTTAAATACAGTACTGTATGTCCCCTACCACTGGACAGTCATTCTGCTCCTACTGTATTATGAATATATCTCTGCCTCCTGTAGCACTGTACTACTGTGCAATTTTGTAGTAACTGTACTCTACTGTATTTTGTTTATAATATTTTTTTATTTTCAACTCAGTAATTATTGACAGTGAGGAGGAAGAGAATAAACCCTCTCCCCAACTTGGTAAGTAAACTGCAGTATTGTACTGTACTGTACTGTACATTGTGTTAAACCAATGGGTTGGGTTTGCGTGACCAGCAGTCAGGATTCTAGCGGTCAGGTGACCGACAGTGGCATCCTGATTGCAGCAATCCCAACAGGGTGAGGTACGGTATCCTAACCCTCCTCCACTACCCCCTGATTCTGGCCTCGACATTCTCGTCTCTGTGTGCGAAATCTACTCTCCTCCTCCAATTCCTGACTGAATTTTTGCTTTACTGTATTCAACACAGAATACAAAAGTATATTTCATGGAATTTTTGCTTTCACAGGCCCTACACTGTCACAGGCGGTGGCGGAGGAGGAGGACCAGGACTCTATGTCCATCACCACACTGCACCCATTAAGTAAGTCCAGTCCGGTACATCTTGCCTCTGTAGAGCCAGTTTGAGCAAGGAGAGATTGATTGCTTCTTTTTTTGGTGGGGGCCCAAACCAACCAGTCATTTCAGCCACAGTCGTGTGGCAGACCCTGTTTATATAACATAAGGGTGGTTGGGAGGGCCCAATCACAATTCCATCTTGCACCTCTTTTTTTATTTATTTATCTTTGCATCATGTGATGTTTGGGGAAAATTGTTATAAGTGCCATCCTGTCTGCCACTGCACTGCCACTCCTAAATGGGCCAGGTGTTTGTGCCGGCCACTTGGGTCGCTTAGCTTAGTCATCCAGTGACCTCGGTGAAAATTTTAGGACTACAAATAATATTGTGAGGTGTTCAGAATAGACTGGAAATGAGTGGAAATTATGGTCATTGAGGTTAATAACACTATACAGTAGGATCAAAAATACCCCCAAATTCTACGATTTAAGCTGTTTTTGAGAGGTTTTTGAAAAAAAGCACCAGGATCCAAAACAAGTCCGAATCCAAAAGCAAAACACAAAACCCGAAAAATTTCCGGTGCACATCTCTAGTTTTAATAAAGTCCAGGAGGGAAACATTCTCCTAATGAAGACACTGCAAGCAATAGGACACGAGGATGTGCACGGAGACTGGAGGGGGGCGAGGTTCAGGGGGAATTTTAAGAAAAATTACTTCACAGAAAGTGCAGTGGACAAGTGGAATAGCCTCCCATCAGAGGTGATAGAGCCTAAAACAGTAGAGCTACAGTATTTAAACATGCATGGAAGAGACATACATAAGGATATCCTTACAAAGAAATAAGGATCAAATAAGGTTTGATGTAAAAAAAAGGTTAAAAAAAAGAGGCAGATTAGATGGGCAAAGTGGTTCTTACAGTATTTGTCATCAAATTCTATGTTTCTGTATGCAGACCCTCCAACATGACCCGCCGTTTCTAGACTTCCCTCTTAATTTATGATTTCCATCACCTGTGTTGAACTAGTTATATGATAAGAATGCTGTTTCTTCACAGGTGATGGCAATAATAAATTAAGAGGGAAGTCCAGAACCAGAGCATTTTGTACCTAGTGGGGCGGGTCATGTTGGAGGGTATGTGTATTTCCTGGAATGAACCTTTTTTTTTTTTCACATTAATGTTTTTTTTCACAGGCCCTACACTGGAACAGGCCACGGAGGAGGAGGAAGATGATGATGATGATGCGGCTGCATTTAGTGGTAAGAATTATTACTGACATTGATCTGATGCCATCAGAGTAGCACTTTTCATCAGATTTTTCTGGCAAATGCGTAGAAATCGGATGAAAATTGTTTTTGTTTGAACTGGTGATATTGCCCATACAGTAGCAACCGATCACATCCCACATTAACATTTACAGTATCTAGTTACACTTACAGACGATAATACAGTACAGTAGGTAATATTTGATTGGTTGCTACTGTATGGACAACATCCTGTTCTAAAAAAAACACCCATCTTACTCAATTCTCTCTCTCTCTCTCTCTCTCTCTCTCTCTCTCTCTCTCTCTCTCTCTCACCCCTTGTCACTGTCTCTCCATTCATCTCTCTAGATACTGTCAGTGATGAATTTCCCATTAGGCACGAGAGGCACGTACTGTACCTAGAGGCGGCATCTGTTTGGGGGCCTCAGTTGGATGCTTACAGTATGCTAATACTGTCATCCCAAAAATTACCACTACAGTAACTGCTAAATATTTTAAGTGTACTGTACAATATGCACATACAGTACTGTACAGTATACATAATTCAAAAGAAAACAGAGTTGCTACCTTATTCTAGTCATAATCACCGGCATACGGGTCACTCACAAATTTTCTGATGGTCTCGGTGGGGTCCCTTGGAATCACCATGCCTGTCACAAGCATACCTTTTTTTACCCACCTGACACTGGGCCTGGACACTAGTGTACTATTACTATACTTTTTACTGTATACTGTATCTTATAATATTCTTCTCTTTTACCCACAGACGACGAGCCAGAATACATTTTTGGTAAATATACTGTACAGTAGCAATAGTTGGTACTGTAATTACAGTATTTTTTTTCTCCAACATTATTTTAAGTCAAACTGATATGACTAACTGTATTTTTATCTTTTTACAGTCCGTCGCCAACCAGTGGAGGAGACACCTGGTAATAAAATATAAATACATAATGCACTGTACTGTATTCTAACTTACTGTAACATGTATAACACTGAGCTGATCATCTTCACACCCTCTGACATAACCTTACAGTACATACTGTACTTTCTCTCTTTTTTCACCCTCTTCACTCCACAAATGCATGCTGCCTTTCCTGACTACTGATATAATAGTGTGCAGAGCGTAGCGAGGCACCGTGCCCACCGCGTGGCGAGCGAAGCAAGCATGCAAGGGCCTGCGTTCCGCTCGCCGCCCCTGTCGGGATTGTGTGGTCGGGATTCCGGCGTCTGTATTTTGACCACCGGGATCCCGTCCAGCGGGATTACGTACTGATCTCCAGTCTGAGCCTGCCCTAGGCATAGGCATACTTGCCAAATGCCTAGGGGCACAAGCAGCTTCTGCTGATTAATATGATATGCAGCATGCCTACAGTATATTCTGTGTGTGACTGCGTCTGTATCTGCATACAAAATGCATTACTAATGTGCAGCATTATGTGTATAAGGGGTACTACAGTACTTTGTTGTGTAACATATACTGTAGCAAGGGCACTACTGTGTGGTCTAATGTGAAAAAAGAGCAATATGATGTGATGCAATGTGAATAAGTGGGAATACTTTGAGGAGTAATGTGGTACTATCCTATGATGTAACGAGAATAAGAGACACTATTGCATGATATAATGTGAATAAAGTTGCAGTACTGTGTGGCGTCATTTCAGATTAGGGAATTACTGTGTGGCCATGCCCCTTCCCAGCAAGAACATGCACCGTTTTGGGATGCACACCGAATGTGCACACTGTTGCTATTTTAAACATACAGTAGGTTGGAGGAGCACCAAAACGACGACTGCTATGGTTGAGGGGTGATGGTGCTGGGAAAGGGGTACAGGCTCAGAGGCGGAAATAGCATCTGTGCAAGGGGGCAGCATCCAAAAACTTGACTAGGGAATCATATTATTTATGGCTGGCTCTGAGTACAGTCCACTATTATTGATAGTACTCCCTACAACACCACCTACAGTACTGTAACCCTCTTTTTTCTGAAGCTGTCATGAAATGTCATGACTGCTAATACATAAATGTCTACAGTATTTGTACTGTGGTGTTTTATTCCTTTGACAATTTGTTTATGACCTATTTAGGCTAAACTCTTGTACAGTACTTTCTATTTTGAATACCAGCAATACAGTATAATACTGTACCTACAGTATACAGTAGTAATTGTATAGTATTTGAATGTGACTAATGTTTTTTTATCCAATATAGAGCCAATGATTTATGGGGGCCCAAGACAGGGCCATGAACGGTGGGCTGGCCCAGAAGCGGGCAGGCAGCAGCCCACTTACACAAGAGGTAAACTAAAGCAATGTTTAAATTACCTCGACAGCATACAGTAGTGTTCGATTTACTGTACTGACAATACAGTACTGTACATTGTAAATAACAAGATTGTCTAATATAGAGTAAAGTACTGTATTGCCATTACTACACTGTAAAGTATTCAGTATTTGTTTTGTAATACTGTCCTTTTTTTCCCACAGAACAGTTGCAGCGTGCCATCCTGCTCCTGCGGGTGGTGGTCCACCTCTTAGTGGACCACTTTTTTAATTTTTTATTAAGAGCACTTTAATTTTATTTAATAAAAATTTTTGTTATTGTACTCCATTGTATAGTATCTTTTTCTACTGTATAAGATAGGCATACTGTACACCATACAATTATCTGGCAGATAATCTGCCAGATCTGGCTGTTTGTAATGAAATTCTGGTAATGGATGAGAGCAAATGACAATCCTCCATTACCATAATTTCATTCCAAACAGCCAAAGTACAGGCAGCAGTTGATTGATACTGTATGCACACTTCTCCGTCTTTTTACTGTTTTATACTGTACATCTACCCCATGTGTGCTTTACAAGGAATGCAGAACGATGCATCAAGGGACATGGCAGCAGTACAGTACAATGCAAGGGACTAGGACACTATCTCACAGTAGATTGAGCATACTGTTCATTGTAGCAATAGCATACAGTAAGTGTGACATGTACAGTATAATACAGTGGGTGGCATGTACTGTATCACTGGGAAACTGATTAGGATCAACTGGTAATGTACAGTACCAATGGTAACCTACTGTACTGTATATACAAAGTTGTATGTACTACAAAGTGCTAGTACAGTAACAGTATGACCCTGCCTGGATGAAGCCATCAGAAGCCATAGACTCATGCCCAGTAACAGAGGGATAAAATGGGGGACACTTCTACCATGCCCCTGAAATGCCCAAGTATTCTGCCCCTCAGCAAGCTTGTGCATACAGTACAACCCCTTCTCTTGAGTCACAATGCTCCCCAGGCCGCCACAGACACCAGTGAAACAAGATGCCTAACCAAGTTGTTTTACATACAGTATACCACTCTTAATTGAATTCCCATCATACAGTAGTACTAATTTATACAGTACAGGAAGTTGGGAATACAAACATTGGAAACCACGTCATGTTTATTTTAAGAAACACTTTATTTACGGACAAAATTTAACATTTTTATAATTTGTTTTTTTGTGGTGGGGGGTGCGGGGTAATGGTTTTTGTACTTTATTTTTTTATTTTTAGGTTTTGTTTTTTTGAATTATTTTTCGTTTTTGTCTTTTGCTTTTTAACACTGTCGCATACGGACACCAGAATAGAGGACTGAAAACAGCAGCCCCTGGATGGAAACGCAGCCCAAGGCCCCAGATGGACACAGCACGATGGACTCGGCTGCTACTGGATAGATACAGCAGCGCCCAAAAAGTCAACTGACAGTGAAATAAAAGGGGCAACTTGAAACAGGCCCTTACATTACCAGGAATGTGGTGAGCCAAGTTCATGCACTCCCCTTTGAGTAACCGTGCTGCTCCAAATGGATTCAGCACAGTGCATGCAGCCCCAGAAAATGTACAGGTCATACAGGTGCATTGACACAATTTTTTAGCTTCAGCTGTGTGAAGCTGATGTGCTGAAGCTAGGAGGTAGGTAATGATCTGGTTTCATCATAGTGGAGCTTCCAAGTCATTTTCCTCCTCATTCTCAGCGCAGCGTTTATGGTATCCCTTATCTTCCTCTTTTCTGGAGCACCAATCCTCACGCGGCGTTCACACCTAGCCATGATGTCATGTACCAGATTTTTGGGCAGCGGAAGTTTGCCCTTGGAACCATCAAAGTTCACACGATTGGCCCACGTCAAGTATTTGTCGTGTTTTACATGGTACTGGAACAGAGAATAAGCATATTTCTGAATATGTCCATTTGAAGCTCTGTACAGATGGTCGTCCAGGGAAGTTGAGATGACAGCCAGGGCAATATTGTTCAGAGATCCTCCGAATGTATTGAGAAGTGGCCTGTGAGCAGGTGTGCTGGTCATCATTGGTGTTCCTGGCAACAGCACACTTGAATCCAGGCCTATTCTGCGGTCGTCCAGGCCTCCTCTGCGGTCGTCCAGGCCTCCTCTGCGGTCGTCCAAGCCGCTGACTTCGTCCAGGCCTCCTCTGCAGTCATCCAGGCCTCCTCTGCGGTCGTCCAGGCCTCCTCTGCGGTCGTCCAGGCCTCCTCTGCGGTCGTCCAGTCTGCTGCGGTCGTCCAAGCCTCCTCTGCGGTCGTCCAGTCTGCTGCGGTCGTCCAAGCCTCCTCTGCGGTCGTCCAGGCCTCCTCTGCGGTCGTCCAGTCTGCTGCGGTCGCCCAGGCCTCCTCTGCGATGGCCCAGGCATCCTCTGCGGTCGTCCAGGCCTCCTCTGCGGTCGTCCAGGCCTCCTCTGCGGTCGTCCAGGCCTCCTCTGCGGTCGTCCAGTCTGCTGCGGTCGCCCAGGCCTCCTCTGCGGTTGTCCAGGCCTCCTCTGCGGTCGTCCAGGCCTCCTCTGCGGTCGTCCAGGCCTCCTCTGCGGTCGTCCAGTCTGCTGCGGTCGTCCAAGCCTCCTCTGCGGTCGTCCAGTCTGCTGCGGTCGTCCAAGCCTCCTCTGCGGTCGTCCAGGCCTCCTCTGCGGTCGTCCAGTCTGCTGCGGTCGCCCAGGCCTCCTCTGCGATCGCCCAGGCCTCCTCTGCGGTCGTCCAGGCCTCCTCTGCGGTCGTCCAGGCCTCCTCTGCGGTCGTCCAGGCCTCCTCTGCGGTCGTCCAGTCTGCTGCGGTCGCCCAGGCCTCCTCTGCGGTTGTCCAGGCCTCCTCTGCGGTCGTCCAGGCCTCCTCTGCGGTCGTCCAGGCCTCCTCTGCGGTCGTCCAGTCTGCTGCGGTCGTCCAAGCCTCCTCTGCGGTTGTCCAGTCTGCTGCGGTCGTCCAGGCCTCCTCTGACGTCGTCCAGGCCTCCTCTGACGTCGTCCAGGCCTCCTCTGCGGTCGTCCAGGCCTCCTCTGCGGTCGTCCAGTCTGCTGCGGTCGTCCAAGCCTCCTCTGCGGTCGTCCAGGCCTCCTCTGCGGTTGTCCAGTCTGCTGCGGTCGTCCAGGCCTCCTCTGACGTCGTCCAGGCCTCCTCTGACGTCGTCCAGGCCTCCTCTGACGTCGTCCAGTCTGCTGCGGTCGTCCAGGCCTCCTCTGCGGTCGTCCAGGCCTCCTCTGCGGTTGTACAGTCTGCTGCGGTCGTCCAGGCCTCCTCTGACATCGTCCAGGCCTCCTCTGACGTCGTCCAGGCCTCCTCTGACGTCGTCCAGGCCTCCGCTGACGTCGTGCAGGCCTCCTCTGACGTCGTCCAGGCCTCCTCTGCGGTTGTACAGTCTGCTGCGGTCGTCCAGGCCTCCTCTGACATCGTCCAGGCCTCCTCTGACGTCGTCCAGGCCTCCTCTGACGTCGTCCAGGCCTCCGCTGACGTCGTGCAGGCCTCCTCTGACGTCGTCCAGGCCTCCGCTGACGTCGTCCAGGCCTCCGCTGACGTCGTCCAGGCCTCCTCTGCGGTCGCCCAGGCCGCTGACTTCGTCCAGTCCGCTGCGGTCGTCCAAGCCGCTGACTTCGTCCAGTCCGATGACTTCGTCCAGGCCTCCTCTGCGGTCGTCCAGGCCTCCTCTGCGGTCGTCCAGGCCTCCTCTGCGGTCGCCCAGGCCGATGCGGTCGTCCAGTCCTCCTCTGCGGTCGTCCAAGCCGCTGACTTCGTCCAGTCCGCTGCGGTCGTCCAGTCCTCCTCTGCGGTCGTCCAGGCCTCCTCTGCGGTCGCCCAGGCCGCTGACTTCGTCCAGTCCGCTGCGGTCGTCCAAGCCGCTGACTTCGTCCAGTCCGCTGACTTCGTCCAGGCCTCCTCTGCGGTAGTCCAGGCCTCCTCTGCGGTCGTCCAGTCTGCTGCGGTCATCCAGGCCTCCTCTGCGGTCGTCCAGTCTGCTGCGGTTGTCCAGGCCTCCTCTGTGGTCGTCCAGTCTGCTGCGGTCGTCCAGGCCTCCTCTGCGGTCGTCCAGTCTGCTGCGGTCGTCCAGGCCTCCTCTGCGGTCTTCCAGTCTGCTGCGGTCGTCCAGGCCTCCTCTGCGGTCGTCCAAGCCTCCTCTGCGGTCGTCCAGGCCTCCTCTGCGGTTGTCCAGTCTGCTGCGGTCGTCCAGGTCTCCTCTGACGTCGTCCAGGCCTCCTCTGACGTCGTCCAGGCCTCCTCTGACGTCGTCCAGGCCTCCTCTGCGGTCGTCCAGGCCTCCTCTGCGGTCGTCCAGTCTGCTGCGGTCGTCCAAGCCTCCTCTGCGGTCGTCCAGGCCTCCTCTGCGGTTGTCCAGTCTGCTGCGGTCGTCCAGGCCTCCTCTGACGTCGTCCAGGCCTCCTCTGACGTCGTCCAGGCCTCCTCTGACGTCGTCCAGTCTGCTGCGGTCGTCCAGGCCTCCTCTGCGGTCGTCCAGGCCTCCTCTGCGGTTGTCCAGTCTGCTGCGGTCGTCCAGGCCTCCTCTGACGTCGTCCAGGCCTCCTCTGACGTCGTCCAGGCCTCCGCTGACGTCGTCCAGGCCTCCTCTGACGTCGTCCAGGCCTCCGCTGACGTCGTCCAGGCCTCCGCTGACGTTGTCCAGGCCTCCTCTGCGGTCGCCCAGGCCGCTGACTTCGTCCAGTCCGCTGCGGTCGTCCAAGCCGCTGACTTCGTCCAGTCCGATGACTTCGTCCAGGCCTCCTCTGCAGTCGTCCAGGCCTCCTCTGCGGTCGTCCAGGCCTCCTCTGCGGTCGCCCAGGCCGATGCGGTCGTCCAGTCCTCCTCTGCGGTCGTCCAAGCCGCTGACTTCGTCCAGTCCGCTGCGGTCGTCCAGTCCTCCTCTGCGGTCGTCCAGGCCTCCTCTGCGGTCGCCCAGGCCGCTGACTTCGTCCAGTCCGCTGCGGTCGTCCAAGCCGCTGACTTCGTCCAGTCCGCTGACTTCGTCCAGGCCTCCTCTGCGGTAGTCCAGGCCTCCTCTGCGGTCGTCCAGTCTGCTGCGGTCGTCCAGGCCTCCTCTTTGGTCGTCCAGTCTGCTGCGGTTGTCCAGGCCTCCTCTGCTGTCGTCCAGTCTGCTGCGGTCGTCCAGGCCTCCTCTGCGGTCATCCAGTCTGCTGCGGTCGTCCAGGCCTCCTCTGCGGTCGTCCAGTCTGCTGCGGTCGTCCAGGCCTCCTCTGCGGTCGTCCAGGCCTCCTCTGCGGTCGTCCAGGCCTCCTCTGCGGTCGTCCAGTCTGCTGCGGTCGTCCAGGCCTCCTCTGCGGTCGTCCAGTCTGCTGCGGTCGTCCAGGCCTCCTCTGCGGTCGTCCAGGCCTCCTCTGCGGTCGTCCAGGCCTCCTCTGCGGTCGTCCAGTCTGCTGCGGTCGTCCAAGCCTCCTCTGCGGTCGTCCAGGCCTCCTCTGCGGTCGTCCAGTCTGCTGCGGTCGTCCAGTCTGCTGCGGTCGTCCAGGCCTCCTCTGCGGTCGTCCAGTCCTCCTCTGCGGTAGTCCAGTCCTCCTCTGCGGTCGTCCAGTCCTCCTCTGCGGTCGTCCAGGCCGCTGACTTCGTCCAGGCCTCCTCTGCGGTCGTCCAGGCCTCCTCTGCGGTCGTCCAGGCCTCCTCTGCGGTCGTCCTGGCCTCCTCTGCGGTCGTCCAGGCCTCCTCTGCGGTCGTCCAGGCCTCCTCTGCGGTCGTCCAGGCCGCTGACTTGAACCGCTTGGTGGTGTGTTGCAATTATGGTGCGGCAAACTCCAACTTGCCATTCTTTCCTTGTTTGTTCAATGACTTTCTTCATGGCTTCTACCATCTGTTCCTTTATGCCTTCTTTAAGGCCAGCCACATCGGTCTGCAGCTGATTGACCTGTCCACCAAGTTCTGCCTCCATATTGGTCACCTTACTGAGTAGCTCCTTTAGTAAAACAGGACAGGTACACTGGCAGTCCTGCACTTTGGTGTTCACATCTGTGAAATGCAACCTTCTTCGTGGTGAATGTGTCATGTCTTCTTGTCCAGGGGTGGCTACATGGTCCAAAAAAGAAGCTTCCTGATGCTGCGTGTTTGTCACGTCCTCTAGCACCGGTATTTCCAGATTAATTGGCTGAACACTGTGATCTGCAAGAGATGGAACAATGACATCATTTGCCACACGACATATCAGCCCCAACTTATTATTCTTTGCCTTGGCATTTTTTCGTGGTTTCACCACATTTTCTTTCTGAGCCGCCTTGGCAGTTTTCTTCTTCTTTTGTGGGACTACTGCAGCAAGTTTCTGTGCCACTGATGGGTGGGTTTTGGCACTCCCGTAAAATCTGGTAGTCTGCATTCTTTGTCTTTTGTCTAAAAATATAAAAACCACAATAAGAAAACATGTAAAGCACAGCATGCTAAAAATAGCAAACCACTGTACATTTTCAAATAAAGTGCACAACAGTAAAGTGCAAATACTGTACAGTATTATACTTTTTTCCCTGTGCCTCCCAACATGAACCTCTGCAGGAGGGACAGAATGCTCTGTTACGGACTTCAGTTTAAATATACAGTATGATTACCATCACCTGTGCGAACAACTACAGGTATACTGTACAGTAGTTACTGCATTTGATAAGATACTGTGGGGGCAATGTATCTCTGGCACAGTGGGGGCAATGTATCTCTGGCACAGTGGGGGCAATGTATCTCTGGCACAGTGGGGGCATTGTATCTCTGGCACTGTGGGGGCATTGTATATTTGGCACAGTGGGGGCAATGTATCTCTGGCACAGTGGGGGCAATGTATCTCTGGCACAGTGGGGGCATTGTATATTTGGCACTGAGGGGGCGATGTTACTTCATCATTGGGCATTGTGTGTGTATATTATACACACAATGTCCAGTGATAAAGTAATATGTTGCTCAGAGTCTGGCCCTGCCCCCGATCCCAATTCCCACATTGCAAACGAAAATGCAGGCTTTTGTGCATGCACTAGACATATAAATAGTTTTCACCATCGAATACTTTTGATGTGATGGTTAGTAACCATTGCATCGAAAGTTTCAATGGTGGAGCATTGCCATCATATGATGGTTTGCTTTCGATGTCCATCCCTAAGATACATGCACATTACGGTATACCGAGCTGGATCGCTTAGCAACCTGACAAAATGGCCGCCGACCGTGAACCCCCAGCACGTGGCAGCGCTCGGATATGGAGTGAGATACAGTATGGTATACATTTTACAGTGCAGGGGGCAATGCTGAAGGAGCGTCACAATCCCCTAGCTCAATTACACCGGGATAAGCGAGGTCTATGCACATTACGGTATACCGAGCTGGATCGCTTAGCAACCTGACAAAATGGCCGCCGACCGTGAACCCCCAGCACGTGGCAGCGCTCGGATATGGAGTGAGATACAGTATGGTATACATTTTACAGTGCAGGGGGCAATGCTGAAGGAGCGTCACAATCCCCTAGCTCAATTACACCGGGATAAGCGAGGTCTATGCACATTACGGTATACCGAGCTGGATCGCTTAGCAACCTGACAAAATGGCCGCCGACCGTGAACCCCCAGCACGTGGCAGCGCTCGGATAAGGAGTGAGATACAGTATGGTATACATTTTACAGTGCAGGGGGCAATGCTGAAGGAGCGTCACAATCCCCTAGCTCAATTACACCGGGATAAGCGAGGTCTATGCACATTACGGTATACCGAGCTGGATCGCTTAGCAACTTGACAAAATGGCCGCCGACCGTGAACCCCCAGCACGTGGCAGCGCTCGGATATGGAGTGAGATACAGTATGGTATACATTTTACAGTGCAGGGGGCAATGCTGAAGGAGCGTCACAATCCCCTAGCTCAATTACACCGGGATAAGCGAGGTCTATGCACATTACGGTATGCCGAGCTGGATCGCTTAGCAACTTGACAAAATGGCCGCCGACCGTGAACCCCAAGCACGTGGCAGCACTCGGATATGGAGTGAGATACAGTATGGTATACATTTTACAGTGCAGGGGGCAATGCTGAAGGAGCGTCACAATCCCCTAGCTCAATTACACCGGGATAAGCGAGGTCTATGCACATTACGGTATACCGAGCTGGATCGCTTAGCAACCTGACAAAATGGCCGCCGACCGTGAACCCCCAGCACGTGGCAGCGCTCGGATATGGAGTGAGATACAGTATGGTATACATTTTACAGTGCAGGGGGCAATGCTGAAGGAGCGTCACAATCCCCTAGCTCAATTACACCGGGATAAGCGAGGTCTATGCACATTACGGTATACCGAGCTGGATCGCTTAGCAGCCTGACAAAATGGCCGCCGACCGTGAACCCCCAGCACGTGGCAGCGCTCGGATAAGGAGTGAGATACAGTATGGTATACATTTTACAGTGCAGGGGGCAATGCTGAAGGAGCGTCACAATCCCCTAGCTCAATTACACCGGGATAAGCGAGGTCTATGCACATTACGGTATACCGAGCTGGATCGCTTAGCAACCTGACAAAATGGCCGCCGACCGTGAACCCCCAGCACGTGGCAGCGCTCGGATATGGAGTGAGATACAGTATGGTATACATTTTACAGTGCAGGGGGCAATGCTGAAGGAGCGTCACAATCCCCTAACTCAATTACACCGGGATAAGCGAGGTCTATGCACATTACGGTATACCGAGCTGGATCGCTTAGCAACTTGACAAAATGGCCGCCGACCGTGAACCCCCAGCACGTGGCAGCGCTCGGATATGGAGTGAGATACAGTATGGTATACATTTTACAGTGCAGGGGGCAATGCTGAAGGAGCGTCACAATCCCCTAGCTCAATTACACCGGGATAAGCGAGGTCTATGCACATTACGGTATACCGAGCTGGATCGCTTAGCAACCTGACAAAATGGCCGCCGACCGTGAACCCCCAGCACGTGGCAGCGCTCGGATATGGAGTGAGATACAGTATGGTATACATTTTACAGTGCAGGGGGCAATGCTGAAGGAGCGTCACAATCCCCTAGCTCAATTACACCGGGATAAGCGAGGTCTATGCACATTACGGTATACCGAGCTGGATCGCTTAGCAACTTGACAAAATGGCCGCCGACCGTGAACCCCCAGCACGTGGCAGCGCTCGGATATGGAGTGAGATACAGTATGGTATACATTTTACAGTGCAGGGGGCAATGCTGAAGGAGCGTCACAATCCCCTAGCTCAATTACACCGGGATAAGCGAGGTCTATGCACATTACGGTATACCGAGCTGGATCGCTTAGCAACCTGACAAAATGGCCGCCGACCGTGAACCCCCAGCACGTGGCAGCGCTCGGATATGGAGTGAGAGATGGTATACATTTTAAAAGACACCGGGATAAATTGTACACGCCAGGGAGCAATGCACAGGGACATTCATCATTTACGTATATAAATAATTGTAAACCGTAAATGAAAGAATTACCGGTCAAATACTGTATGACGAAACTGTGTGAATGAGCTGGAACACGTGAGCCTAGCAGAAGTTTTAAAATGCAGAAACCGAGAGCAAATTATCAGGAGATTTCGCAAAGGTCGGAGACGATCCACACAGCAAGTCTGCTTACGAGGAAATAGCTTTGCAAAGTGGGTAGCGGGCCGTGACTGAGACGCTCTTTTATTCACATTCACACAAAAGGAATTCTTACCGCTGTGATTGGTGCCAATATAGGCGCATTCATCCCTACACCAATCACAGAGCATACTGTACTTTGAATGTGAATAAAAGAGCGTCTCAGTCACCGCCCGCTACCCACTTTGCAAAGCTATTTCCTCGTAAGCAGACTTGCTGTGTGGATCGTCTCCGACCTTTGCGAAATCTCCAGATAATTTGCTCTTGGTTTCTGCATTTTAAAACTTCTGCTAGGCTCACGTGTTCCAGCTCATTCACACAGTTTCGTCATACAGTATTTGACCGGTAATTCTTTCATTTACGGTTTACAATTATTTATATACGTAAATGATGAATGTCCCTGTGCATTGCTCCCTGGCGTGTACAATTTATCCCGGTGTCTTTTAAAATGTATACCATCTCTCACTCCATATCCGAGCGCTGCCACGTGCTGGGGGTTCACGGTCGGCGGCCATTTTGTCAAGTTGCTAAGCGATCCAGCTCGGTATACCGTAATGTGCATAGACCTCGCTTATCCCGGTGTAATTGAGCTAGGGGATTGTGACGCTCCTTCAGCATTGCCCCCTGCACTGTAAAATGTATACCATACTGTATCTCACTCCATATCCGAGTGCTGCCACGTGCTGGGGGTTCACGGTCGGAGGCCATTTTGTCAGGTTGCTAAGCGATCCAGCTCGGTATACCGTAATGTGCATAGACCTCGCTTATCCCGGTGTAATTGAGCTAGGGGATTGTGACGCTCCTTCAGCATTGCCCCTTGCACTGTAAAATGTATACCATACTGTATCTCACTCCATATCCGAGCGCTGCCACGTGCTGGGGGTTCACGGTCGGCGGCCATTTTTAGTGTGCATAGAACTCGCTTATCCACATAGGCCCCTGTGTGCCCCTGTGTTTTTAACTACTATATTGAGATGCACATTTCTAGGCCTACAGTATTTAATATACAGTAAGCAGCATTGTTGTTAGGCAATAACTGAAGAATTTACATACAGTACTGACATGTACTGTATGTAATGCTTGTACATCATGTCAGTCGCCCCTTATGCTGTACACTACTGTAAGTCTCACAGGGCCCATGCACTTCCAAGGAGGGTTAGTTACTGTACTGCATCTGTTTCATACAGGAAACTAATTGCAGTCCATAACACTGAAGTGGTATTTTCAGTACTGTACAGTATACAATACTTAAATTTGAACATCAGGTTCTGGATAGTAAACATGTACAGTATTAACTTCTATCATAAAACTCCTATGCATTTTCAGATGTGTACATTTTAGACTACAGTATTCACAAATGTTTTTGCTCCATACAGGAATTATAGTTGGACAACATGCCAGTAACTATCAACAAAACGATGAGCAAGATAATCGCCAACATGAAAAAAGAAAATAAAACCATCAAAGAGATCCATGCATGGCTCAAGGAAAGTGGCATTATAGTCACTTTAGAAACGGTGCGCTATCATGCATTCGAAAGAACAACGCCCAGATTTGTATTTCCTACAAAATGCACATGGTATGTACTGTACACTACTGTAATGTTTAAATGACTTGCTTTGTACCATAACAATTTTTTGGAAATAAAAAAAAAAATTAATCTATTGTAACTGTGATTGTGCTGTTCATGAATTCATATTTTTCATACTGTATTGTACTGTAGGAGAGTGCAACAAATTGTGGAGGAACTAACTCGTGAGGATGATGAGCGTACTGCTTTGCAAATAAAACAAATTCTCCATTCCAAGTATGACCTGGACATATCGGCCACCAGCATCAGAAGGATGCGACGGAAAATGGGATGGACCTTTGGCGCAACAAGGTAAAATACTGAAAGCAGTATAAACCATACAGTAAATGCACTGTTAATAATCCCTTGATACGTGATACAACAATGCCATAAATCATTATACAGAGTGTGTACTTTATACTACAGTATATACAGTGTGTGTGTATATACTGTATATATTCTATCCCAAAAGAGATACCTACTGTATAGGCACTCAGAGACAGCAATGAAGCATTGCCGGCTTATTGTGATGATTACATACTGTATACTGTGTGTGTGTGTGTGTGTGTGTGTGTGTGTGTGTATATGTACAGTATGTATATATATATATATTACTCTGTATGTACCTTAATGTATGTACAGTTTAATGTATACAGTAGGTATATAATACAGTATACGGCACATACAGTCTACTGTATATACAGTAATCTGTAATTTCATAACTGTATCTGATTTCATTATTTTTGGGTCTTCACAGGATATCTCCAATGATAAGAGATGTGAATAAAGAAAAGAGAGTGGAACAGGCACGGCGATGGATTGAGAGTGGTGAAACATTTGATGATGTCATTTTCACAGATGAATCATCTATTGCCCTTGAGCGGTTCTCCAGAATGTCATTCAGGAAACGTAACCATATCTCATTAAAACCACGCCCAAAGCATCCATTGAAAGTCCATGTATGGGGAGGCATATCACGATTAGGAGCTGGTCCCCTATTATTTTTCAAAGGTACAGTACTATACTTTATTCTGTGCCTGTGTTCTGTAAAAATACATGCTGTACTGTAGAGTACATGTAACTGCACAATAAAAGGAGAAGCTTATTAATGAACAACATTTTTTTATTTCTGTAGGGATCATGGATAAGAAATTTTTCCAAGAAACAATAGTAGAGGAATGTATGGTGCCATTTGTGAATAAATATTACCCAACTCACCATAGGATATTCCAAGACAATGATCCTAAACACTCCGCCTCAGCCAAATTTATGGAAGAGAAAGGTATGAATTGGGTACGCACACCACCAGAGTGAGTATTCTTTCAACAGTGTACAAGTAAAATTTTAGATAGCACTCTAGTACTGTAAATTTATTTTTTGTTTAATAAACAGTACAATATTGTATGTTTAATTTTCTCTATTTACTGTAATGTCATTAATTTTTTTCTATACGCTTTTTTTTTATTTTTATATAGATCACCAGACATGAACCCAATCGAATTAGTGTGGGCTCAATTGAAGAGGTACATTAGGAGTGTTGCAAAGCCAACAACAAAACAGCAACTGTTGGATGGGATAAGGAAATTTTGGCTAGAAGTACTCACACCTGAACATTGTAATAATTATATAAATCACCTGTATAAAGTATTACCTGTTGTAGTCGAAAGAAATGGTCAAGCCACAAATATGTAGTTCTGTACTGTATTTTCTGTTTAAAATTTTAAATTGGTGCATTATTAAAAAACATTATAAAATTGCCTTTGTCTGATTATTGCATAAACTAATGTAGAATATTATACAGTAGTAATGTTTATTGATGTGTATGAACAGTTATTTTCAGTTTTATAAGTCCTGAATAAGAGTACTGTACATTTTGATCAGTGCAGTACATGGAATCGGATGTTGTAATATGTACTTTTTTTTACATTAATATTGATGCTTTTCCAATAAATATTCAATTTTACACTATGGTACGGTACAGTACATCAGGGTACCTGTACAATATGATACGTCATTATGGGGGAGAAATACTGTATCCACTAAATGTACAGTAAAATGTTTTTTTATTATTACAAACACACAAAGGCATCTCAGATGGAAATACAGTATGCTATACACAGCAGATAGCTTATGGTGACAGAACTTCCCTACTGTATCCCCACCCATAGTCGTGGTATATTTTAGATTGCCTAATGAGACACTCCTGCAGCATTGCCAATGATTCATGTAAAACCTGTGTGCAAACAGTATCTGTATTGAATGCAAAGTACAGTAAGAGTACAGTATTATCAGAGCCATACCTGACCAACATGATGCCCTAGGCTAGATTTTGGCTGATGCCCTCTAGCACAGATGCTACGTACTGTAGTTCCGCCTCTAACCCTGCACCCCTTTCCCAGCACCATCACCCTTTTTGGCGCTCCTACCCCCTATAATCTAATTAAGAACAATGTGCACATTTAGTGCCAGCCCAAAACAGTGTACAGTATGTTCTTGCTGGGAAGGGGCATGGTAACACAATAATACCCGAAGATGAAATTACACAACACAGTACTGCAACTTTATTCACATTATATCATGCAGTAGTGTCTCTCTTATTCTCATTACATCATATCATAGTACCACATTACTCCTAACAGTATTGCCCCTTATTCACATTACACCCCACCACATTCATCTTTATTTACATTAGACCACAGGTTCTCAAACTCAGTCCTCAGGACCCCACACAGTGCAGGTTTTTTTCTCACAGAATCACAAGTGAAAAAATTAGCTCCACCTACTGTATGGACCTTCTAAAATGTGTCAGTTAGTAACTAATACACCTGTGCACTTGCTGGTTTACCTGCAAAACATGCACTGTGTGGGGTCCCGAGGACCGAGTTTGAGAACCACTGCATTAGACCATGCAGTAGTGCCCTTTCCTTATGTTACACCAGAAAATATTGTAGTACACCTTATACACATACAGTACAGTAATGCCACACATTAGTAATGCATTTCATATTTACATTTTCTGATTTAATTTCATAGAGCCGCAGTCACTCACAGAATATAGGCATGTACTGTAGCATCTCATTTTATTCAGCAGAAGCTGATTATTCACGTTTGGCTAGTTTGCCGTCTCTGTACAGTACAAAAAAGTTATAGTGTCAGTGAAAAAAGCACCTCATGACATATACTGTACACAAGCGCATGTCTAAATACTGTATACTGTAAGCAGTGACATTAAGGGGTACAGTATATGCAATTGCGGTCGAATTCCGTCAGGAATACGAAAAAATGGACACGGGATCCCCCATCTTTTTAGAACCAGCACAGGGCTCTGCGCCTGGTCCTGGTGCAAAAACTAAGGGGGACAAAAAAGCGTAGGGGTTCCCCGTATTTTTGGAACCAGCACTGGGCTCCACTAGCTGGACAGATAATGCACAGCCAGGGGACACTTTTATACCGGTCCCTGCGGCCATGGCATTAAATACCCAACTAGTCACCCCCTGGCCGGGGTACCCTGGAGGAGTGGGGACCCCTTAAATGAAGGGGACGCCCCCTCCAGCCACTCGATTATCTCTATCGCCCCTGTGTATTGTAGCTAGGGGATTGTGACATTCCTTCAGCATTGCCCCATAGCCTGCAAAATCTGTGCTGTTATTTGCTCCATACTGTAGCTGAGTGCTTCCTAGGAGCTACAGTACAGTAGGAGTCACAGGCGGTAACCATTTCAATTGAGTCTGCCCTGCTATAGAATTGTATGTGTACCGTACGGTGCATAGAACCTTTACAGTAGAAACTCTCCTGCAGCTTGGGGGACAAAAAGCATAGGGGTTCCACCTATTTTTTTTAACCAGCACCGGGCTCCACTAGCTGGACAGATAATGCACAGCCGGGGGACACTTTTATACCGGTCCCTGCGGCCATGGAATTAAATACCCAACTAGTCACACCTGACCGGGGTACCCTGGAGGAGTGGGGACCCCTTAAATGAAGGGGACCCCCCTCCAGCCACTCGATTATCTCTATCGCCCCTGTGTATTGTAGCTAGGGGATTGTGACGTTCCTTCAGCATTGCCCCATAGCCTGCAAAATCTGTGCTGTTATTTGCTCAATACTGTAGCTGAGTGCTTCCTAGGAGCTACAGTACAGTAGGAGTCACAGGCGGTAACCATTTCAATTGAGTCTGCCCTGCTATAGAATTGTATGTGTACCGTACGGTGCATAGAACCTTTACAGTAGAAACTCTCCTGCAGCTTGGGGGACAAAAAGCATAGGGGTTCCACCTATTTTTTTTAACCAGCACCGGGCTCCACTAGCTGGACAGATAATGCACAGCCGGGGGACACTTTTATACCGGTCCCTGCGGCCATGGAATTAAATACCCAACTAGTCACACCTGACCGGGGTACCCTGGAGGAGTGGGGACCCCTTAAATGAAGGGGACCCCCCCCTCCAGCCACTCGATTATCCCTATCGCCCCTGTGTATTGTAGCTAGGGGATTGTGACGTTCCTTCAGCATTGCCCCATAGCCTGCAAAATCTGTGCTGTTATTTGCTCCATACTGTAGCTGAGTGCTTCCTACAGTAGGAGCTACAGTACAGTAGGAGTCACAGGCGGTAACCATTTCAATTGAGTCTGCCCTGCTATAGAATTGTATGTGTACCGTACGGTGCATAGAACCTTTACAGTAGAAACTCTCCTGCAGCTTGGGGGACAAAAAGCATAGGGGTTCCACCTATTTTTTTTAACCAGCACCGGGCTCCACTAACTGGACAGATAATGCACAGCCGGGGGACACTTTTATACCGGTCCCTGCGGCCATGGAATTAAATACCCAACTAGTCACACCTGACCGGGGTACTCTGGAGGAGTGGGGACCCTTAAATGAAGGGGACCCCCCCTCCAGCCACTCGATTATCCCTATCGCCCCTGTGTATTGTAGCTAGGGGATTGTGACGTTCCTTCAGCATTGCCCCATAGCCTGCAAAATCTGTGCTGTTATTTGCTCCATACTGTAGCTGAGTGCTTCCTACAGTAGGAGCTACAGTACAGTAGGAGTCACAGGCGGTAACCATTTCAATTGAGTCTGCCCTGCTATAGAATTGTATGTGTACCGTACGGTGCATAGAACCTTTACAGTAGAAACTCTCCTGCAGCTTGGGGGACAAAAAGCATAGGGGTTCCACCTATTTTTTTTAACCAACACCGGGCTCCACTAGCTGGACAGATAATGCACAGCCGGGGGACACTTTTATACCGGTCCCTGCGGCCATGGAATTAAATACCCAACTAGTCACACCTGACCGGGGTACCCTGGAGGAGTGGGGACCCCTTAAATGAAGGGGACCCCCCCTCCAGCCACTCGATTATCCCTATCGCCCCTGTGTATTGTAGCTAGGGGATTGTGACGTTCCTTAAGCATTGCCCCATAGCCTGCAAAATCTGTGCTGTTATTTGCTCCATACTGTAGCTGAGTGCTTCCTACAGTAGGAGCTACAGTACAGTAGGAGTCACAGGCGGTAACCATTTCAATTGAGTCTGCCCTGCTATAGAATTGTATGTGTACCGTATGGTGCATAGAACCTTTACAGTAGAAACTCTCCTGCAGCTTGGGGGACAAAAAGCATAGGGGTTCCACCTATTTTTTTTAACCAACACCGGGCTCCACTAGCTGGACAGATAATGCACAGCCGGGGGACACTTTTATACCGGTCCCTGCGGCCATGGAATTAAATACCCAACTAGTCACACCTGACCGGGGTACCCTGGAGGAGTGGGGACCCCTTAAATGAAGGGGACCCCCCCCTCCAGCCACTCGATTATCCCTATCGCCCCTGTGTATTGTAGCTAGGGGATTGTGACGTTCCTTCAGCATTGCCCCATAGTTTGCAAAATCTGTGCTGTTATTTGCTCCATACTGTAGCTGAGTGCTTCCTACAGTAGGAGCTACAGTACAGTAGGAGTCACAGGCGGTAACCATTTCAATTGAGTCTGCCCTGCTATAGAATTGTATGTGTACCGTACGGTGCATAGAACCTTTACAGTAGAAACTCTCCTGCAACTTTGGCCTGCTTTATGTAAAACTTGTGGTTTGTCAGCTTGCTATGCGATTGATTCCGGTGTAACGTACTGTAATGTGCATAGACCTTGCTTACAGTATCTGTGTTTGCTAGGGGATTGTGACGCTCCTTCAGCATCGCCCCGTAGCCTGCACAACTTATGCCATTTCTCATTCCATACCCGACTGCTGCCTGCCACGAGTTGGGGGTTCAGGGGTAGTGGTCACTTTGACAGTGTGCTACAGTATGCGATTGAGTCCGGTGTACCGTAATATGCAATCCTACAGTATAGTAACTTATCCCCATCGCCCCTGTGTATTGTAGCTAGGGGATTGTGACGCTCCTTCAGCATTGCCCCATAGCCTGCAAAAGGGTTCAGGGGCGGCGGCCATTTTGCCAGTGTGCTATGCGATCGAGTCCGGTGTACTGTACCATAATGTGCATACTGCTGTATGTATTTTAGCTAGGGGATTGTGACGCTCCTTCAGCATTGCCCCATAGTCTGTACAATTTGGACTATTACTTGCTCCGTACCCTAGGGCCTCTGTGGGGCAAGGAGTCATACTGTAGGTGGTAGCCATTTCTATTGAGTCTGCCCAGCTACAGAATTGTATGTGTACTGTACGGAGCATACTGTAGAACCTTAACATTAGAACCACTCATGCAGCTTTGCCCTGGTTTACTGTATGTGAATAAAAATAATAATAAAGTGTATGAAAAAAAACTAACATGCATTCGTACTGTACTGTACTTAAGGAATCGAACCCGGGACTCTGAGTATAGGAAGCGAAACACTTCACCACTTCGCCGCAGACAAATGTATAAATCCATTGGTTTTGATTATGCTGTAATGGCTACGGGATTTGGACGATAACATACAGTACTGTACAAAATTCCGAATCTTGAGAGGCAATAGTGAACTTCTAACACACATTCATTTGCGACAGTGTACACTACTGGTTTTATGTTTTGCCTGCGGGACTTGGACGCTCACATACAGTATTCATAAAGTATTGTAGATGGATCATATACTGTATGCTGTACTACAGTATTTGCGTCTGTGTCGTATATACAGTACTGTATTAAATAATGCAGCGTAATAATGAGTATTTACTGTATGCAGCGTAATGAGACGCCTTAGTAAAGTAGTCCTTATTATGTATTTCAGTATTGTATTTTACGGGAGACCACACGCATGCGCAGTGGTGATTGTAAAAAGCGACATCTGGTGGCTGATCGCAGGTAGTACACGTAAAGGTAACGCCAAACGCCATGTCTGCCTCCGTGCGATTAGGCGCGCCTCCCTACGCTGCATACGCTCTATCGGGACAAACGCCTCAGCCACTCAAGATAAAGGTGGCTACATCTGTAGGCAACAAAAGCTGCCATGTGATGGCGCACTGTGGCGCCAGCGCATGCGCAGTTCCGACCGGATCACTGCGCTGCAACAAACTGCAGTGAGCGATCGGGTCGGAATAACCCCCTATGTCACCATATCTGAGCAAGTTAATTTATTTCAAATATCCATTAGGCTAATAAAAAGTCACAAGAGGGTTGTTCATTATTGTTCCCATTCATGCCTGTTCCCCATTCATTTTAATAACCAAACCCCGTTGAGATGACTAGATGAAGTAAATGAATGGACTGTTGAATGAAATTATAAATTCAATTAGGAATTAATGGAGTGATCACTGGCTGTGAATAGTCACAGCCAACATGCCATGAAGCAATCTGTGTTACAGCATGCTGCATCGCAGCAAAGATGAGCATGGCTACATCTGTACAGCGCCCTAAATAACACAAATGTGCTTATTTTTTAAAAGACAATTATTCATACAATTTAATTTATCACCATCTACTGCAAATGGAAATATGCGGGTTAAATGATTCTTGCTTGCAGTAAAGTTACTGTGCTGGAAGGTAGCATGCTTATACTGGCACCCTCCTGAACATTGCACACTACAATCTGTACCTGCTTGAACAATGTTATGTCATGCTTGTTATTAATGCATCAGAAATTTATATATACCCAATTTAATATAGTGACTAGAATTAAGGGAGGGAAGGAGTGTGTTGTTGTAGGGCAAGCTAATATAAATAAAAAATAAATACCCTCCCCCTCCTCCACAAATAATAAATTAAGAAACTCCATCTCTTATAGCCTAAGCTGTAGGTGAAAACTGCAGCATGGGGAACCCAGTCATCCTGTAAAGGCACTCAGGCCCAACCTGTTCCCACTGACAATTGGAATGTAAAAGAAAAACAGGTTCACTTGATAAGAAAAAAATGTTGCATGGTAAAAGCAGTAGGATTCACTGGCAGTGATGTTAGGGGTGAGGTCTAGTGCTAAAATCAGAGACTGAGGGGTAAGGCCAACTTCTTTTTCATTGGCCTCATTTCCCTAGCGCAGGGTAGCCAACTGTGGTATTTGACAGCTACCAACAGTTTATGTTTTTCAGGCCACCTGTGAATCTGTCGAATGTGTCGGTTAGGAATGAATGTACTACATATTTAAAAATGTGACAATTAGTAATGACTACACCTGTGCAACAACTAGGTGATCTGGAAAATGTGAACTTTTAGTAGCTCTCGAGGATTGGATTGGCTAACCTGGGTCCAGAGCATAAGTTCTCAAACTCGGTCCTTAGGACCCCAAAGAGTTCATGTTTTCCAGGTCCTTCACAGAATCACAAGTGAAATAGTTAACTTCGCTTGTGGATCTTTTAAAATATGTACATGAGTAATGAATACACCTGGGAAAAGAGAACTATTTGGGGTCCTGAGTACAGAATCTGAACACCATTACTCTTGAGAATTAACTTTTGTGCTAAATTTGGGCTGTGTGACATTATGACAGGGGGCATACGTTTTGGTTTCCCTATTGTAGTGTCTCCATTCCAGCCTCTTATACCCTAGTCATGATGACTGCCTTTATTGGGGAACTTTATGCTATTCATCTCACTACAATTGCCGCTACAAGACCAGGCTATGAGCTCTCTTGCTGGAAACACCATTTTGTGAGAGGGAGAGGCATGCTATTTATAAAAAAATTTTTTTATGTATTTATTAATTTTTACAACTAGAATTAATGATAGGTCACTTTCTTTTTTTAAACTAGGACAGTAATGAGATTTAGTTGGGGTAAAGAGTGAAGAACAGTTATGGTTGGCATGAGCTGATTGGTTTATGGTATATAAAGTTGCTTGCTCATGTTCAAGTCACAATTCAATCACTATATCATAGTGTCCAATAATCCATTAAAAATATTACAATTACATCACATTAAAAAAATCACACATAAAATTGAATATAAAAATGCAGTGTTTACACATATTACTTATTTCTATAGTAAGCAGTATAAAAACAAGATTTATGTTCTAATAGGAAAACTGGAAGTGACATGGGTCACCCATGTTTTAGCATATTTTATATGCCAAAAAATCTATAAAATACCTCTGCCATAAAAAAACAGGGGAGAATAAAAAGCAGCCCACAGACCAGTCTTTTAATGCCGGTGATGCTCAGTGTCACACACTACTCCTGAATCCAGAAGTGCAGTGTGTGTCACCTGTATTTCTCTGGCAGATGACTGATTCCTTGAAGTGTCCTTGTCACTCCCAGCGGTTGTCTGTGGCTCATGTCTGGTCCATACATAGTAGAAAAGTCAGAAATTTACTGTATTGGCCAATCCTAATCTTTCAATTAGGTAGATGTTGGCACAGTACAGTTTAATAAATATGCCATCTGAAAACTAATAAATACAGTAAAATCATAAGATAAGGTAAAAATTGTACATTATTTCATACACCAGTGATACAGAATACAATGAAAAACAGTCTGTTTAACACAAGTGACTGGCTGCATTTTATATTGTAGAACAGAGGCAGAGATATCTCGCCTAACCCTGCATTTAAGCCGCTGCAGAAGAACCAATTGCCTCTGCACCAGGTTGATCCAGTGATACTGCACCTGCCTTACTGTCCACAGATGCACATATTTGTTGTGTAAAGTATCTCCTGCTGTGCCCATTAGTATGCATTATATTTCTGGAGAATATTCAGAAACAGATTGTTGCACCATTTTACTAAGTTTCTAAGTTCTGTTTCTCTAAGGCATTCCTTCCTCCTCTGCATTTTTCTCACATATAACGTAGACAAAATGCTGTATGCTGATGCCAAGTAGGATTTCACTGTGTACAAACCAGAAACTTAACTAAAGCTGGCCATACACCTAAAGATTTATTGTCCAATCTGGCTGGTTGGAATAAAAAAATCTGGTAATGTATGGGAGCAACTGACAATGACCATTTGCTCCCAAACACTGAAAAACAGACAACAATGGTCAGACAAATTGGTTTTATCCATTTCATTAAACCAATTTGTCTTAATGACCGTTTTTTTGCCAGTTTTCCGGCTTTTCGGAGCAAATGTTCAATCGTCATTTGCTCCCATACATTACCAATTTTCGTTCCAACCAGCCAGATTGAATAATAAATCTTTAGGTGTATGGACAGTTTAAGAATTTGCACTTCATACAGTAGGACAGGGATGGATTAACACCACGAAATAGACAATTTGATGGTTGTACCATACAAAATTCATGGGGATTGGTCGCACACAATACCAATTCTATGAAAACAGGCCTGTTCTGTACATCTAACATAACTGCCAGGCTGCATATTAGAGGATGTTTTCTGCACAACTGGATAAAGTGCGCAGACTCTGCACAGCAGATTATTAAGTAACATGGGAGTAAAAACTTTGTTCCAATGATAACACAGCATGCTATGGATACAATGCAAGTTGCATTTTAGAATGGTATCCAGTTGATAGGTCAACAGTTAAAAAGTTGACAGTAGGTTGACACAAAAATGGCTGACATGCATGTGGTCGGCATGGTCAAAAGGTTGACAGGTTCAAATATTAGGCATGACAAAGGTCAAAACATGAATAGGTTGACATGAGTTTTCTTTTACTTTTTTTTTTACTTTTTTATACTTTACCATCCATGTGAAATACAATTGGGAATAGTAACCTTGCCTGAAGCATGGCAAGCGTATCGAGCCATGCAAGGGGACTCGGTGCATTAATTCGGGTTCCATCTGCTACAAGGTAAAATTTGACACCCCCAAAAATTAAAAACTCATGCCAACCATTTCATGAATCGACCATTTCCATGTCATCCTTTTGAACCTATCAACCTTTAGACCATGTCTACCTTGTGCATGTTGACCATTTGGTGTCGAATAAACACTGTTGACCTTTTGACTGTTTACCTACAGTATTATATCATAACCTTTTACAAGACCATGAAAACAGTTTTTATTATACGCAGTCAATTATTATCTTTTCAATGCTTTCTTATTTCATTAGTACATGATTACACAATTTTTATGACTTGATGACAGGCTGTGCTTCAAACAGTGGGATAGGGTTAATAAGACACATGCAAAGTGAATACCAGTACAGTATATAAAGTATATGAGACAGATGGGAGTGAGGAGTCATCAATTGTTTAACAAAGCTGCCATTTTGTTTTGTGTTTCATATCACTTAAAGTAGATTTTACTGTATTGGCCAATCCTAATCTGCCAGTTGGGTAGATGTTGGCGCAGTACAGTTTCAAAAATATGCCATCTTAAAATTGGTATTAAATTATATTGTATTGCATCTCAGTATGCTGTAACAATCTATAGGGTACCATTTGTATAAACAACATAGGTAAATGAGGACATATTTGTATGATGAGAATGTGCCTCTAGTATCCTCAAATTTGCCCAGCTATGACTTCATCTTAGGTAGTCAGCTAAACAATCAGTCAATCGTATATAACAATTATTGGTGCAGGGTGTTAATGCAGTAGGACCATTGAAAACATCTAAGACTCATTGCGATAGAAGGGTCTCAGATATCAAATAGCTGATGAGTGGAAAGCTGCTGCAAGAACAGGTGGTGGCCCCTTCACAGTGGCAAATGCAGGATTTCTAGAGGAGGGTTTCCAAATGCAATCCAAAATCTCCCACTCTGCAGAACATTTAAGTTCAGGACTCTGGGAGAGTGGTAAAAGAACCCTGTAATGACCCTGGACATTAATGTAAACATTGGTCTTTTTATACACTGGATACTGTATGCAATACAGTATTAATATGTAACACTATAGGTTGTCTAGGGTAAAGGCTGTATCAAAAATATTTAAATAAGATAAATAAGTGGTCTGGAAAAGGTTAAACATGCCATACTAAAAAATAAAAAATACATAATAGAACCTGTACTGCATTTCCTAAGCACACATTCTCCCACCTCATGGTAAGTCTCTTCTTCTTGGTAGCTACTCTCACTGATTCAGGGCTGGATTAAGCCTTTGGGGTGCCCGGGGCCCTTAAGGCAAGGGGGCCCTGGTGGAAGGGGGGGGCTGTATATTAGATACTGCATACAGTACCTCCCAACATGACCCATTCCAGGAGGGACATCAGACAAAGTCAGGTAAAGCACTTGATGGTATGGGTGCATCTGATGTGACCATGCCAGGCAAGTGGTTAATATATTGATGTCAGCTGTCTTAAACTATTTAATTGATAAGAAAGTTGTTTCAACACAGGTGATTGCAATCATAATTTAAGAAGGAAGTCCAGGTAGACAGCATTTAGTCCCTCCTAGAATGAGTCATAGTGGGATGTATTTAAACCAATGGTGTATATTAGATTTAAACTAATAGTTTAATCATGTCTGGGTACTGTTTATAGCTCCACCTAATTGAGAGACAACTATTTTGTACAATTTTTATAATAGTGAAACAAATATAACTTAAGCAACCTTAAAATGCACATAGAAAAACAAAATATATAATTTACCTTGTCACATGAAAGAATAGCACAGCCTATGTACTACTTACACACTGGAGCAGGACTATGGAGGACTCTGTGTGTATCTCTCTCTCTAGACCCTCATTGGATAACAGGTTACACAAGACCCAGATACCCAGGTGGGGAGGAGGAGAAGCTGGGATACCTGTGTCACTTACAGCTCTCTCCTCTGGTCGGAAATATCAGTTGGTAGCTCATGAAACCCGATAGTCATGTGTCTCTGCCTGCACTGCATACTGTCCTGCTCGCATTCTGGCTGTCTGGTTCTGCTGCTGCATAAGAGGGAAAGCTAGTGCTGTCAGTGTGTTCTGGCCGGGGGGGGGGGGGGCGCCCTGACAGAGGGGGGCCCGGGATACAGTATACCCTGCACTCCCACCTTAATCTGGCTATGCACTGATTGAGGAGCAACATGCACAGCAAACTTGGTAGAAAGTGCTACCACTGGACATTTGCAGCAGCTCTGCTCTGTCTCTTAAACTGCATTATGTGGCAGCAGCTCTAGTAATAGCATTATATGCCAGTGCTATTGTTGTCATAATTTGAGTCACTTGCCAAGAGGAGGGGGTTTCCCGGCAACCAGAAGCCCCCCTCCCCCTTGCATTTGCCTATGCTCCACTATACATGGAATACCTAGATTATGAGGAGCAGATGTGTTGAATACTTTCTTTAGAAATAATTTAAGGAATCAACATGCATGATTCAGATGCACCACCTCAGCTGCCCTAGTCTGGTGAGGTAACATGACAAATATATATATATACATTTGTTAATTCCTTATTTACAAGCATTAGTATCAAATGCACTCACATTAAAAAACAACTAAACACTGTTCTTGTTCCACAAATACAGTATACAGTGCATCCGGCAAGTATTCAGAGCACTTCACTTTTTCCACATTTTATTATGTTACAGCCTTATTCCAAAGTGAAATAAATTCATTTTTCCCTCAAAATTCTACACACAATAACCCATAATGACAATTTGAAACAAGTTTTTTTTAGATTTTTGCAAATTTATTAAAAATAAAAAACTAAGAAATCACATGTACATAAGTATTCACAGCCTTAGCCATGAAGCTCAAAATTGAGCTCAGGTGCATCCTGTTTCCACTAATCATCCTTGAGATGTTCCTACAGCTTAATTAGAGCCCACCTGTGGTAAATTCAGTTGATTGGACATGATTTGGAAAGGCATACACCTGTCTATATAAGGTCCCATACTTGACAGTGCATGCCTGAGCACAAACCAAGCATGAAGTCAAAAGAATTGTCTGTAGACCTCTGAGACAGGATTGTCTCAAGTCACAAATCTAGGGAAGGGTGCAGAAAAATATCTGCTGCTTTGAAGGTCCCAATAAGCACAGTGGCCTCTATCATCCATAAATGGAAGAAGTTCGGAAACCACCAGCACTCCTCCTAGAGCTGGCCGGCCATCTAAACTGAGCGATCAGGGGAGGGGGCCCCTTGTCAGGGAGGTGACCAAGAACCCAATGGTCACTCTGTCAGAGCTACAGCTTTTCTCTATGGAGAGAGGAGAACCTTCCAGAAGGACAACCATCTCTGCAGCAATCCAACCACTCCCTAGTAAAAACCACATGGCAGCCCACCTGGAGTTTGCAAAAATGCACTTGAAGGACTCTCAGACCATGAGAAACAAAATTCTCTGGTCTGATGAGACAAAGATTGAACTCTTTGGCGTGAATGCCAGGCGTCATGTTTGGAGAAAACTAGGCACTGCTCATCACCAGGCCAATACCATCCCTACAGTGAAGCATGGTGGTGGCAGCATCATGCTGTGGGGATGTTTTTCAGCAGCAGGAACTGGAAGCCTAGTTAAGTTAGAGGGAAAGATGAATGCAGCAATGTACAGAGACATTCTGGATGAAAACCTGCTTCAGAGTGCCCTTGATCTCAGACTGGGGTGATGGTTCATCTTTCAGCAGGACAACAACCCTAAGCACACAGCCAAGATATCAAAGGAGTGGCTTCAAGACAACTCTGTGAGTCTCCTTGAGTGACCCAGCCAGAGCCCAGACTTGAATCCGATCGAACATCATTGGAGAGATCTAAAGATGGCTGTGCACCGACGCTTCCCATCCAACCTGATGGAGCTTGAGAGGTGCTGCAAAGAGGAATGGTCAAAACTGCCCAAAGATAGGTGTGCCAAGCTTTTGGCATCATATTCAAAAAGACTTGAGGCTGTAATTGCTGCCAAGGGTGCATCAACAAAGTATTGAGCAAAGGCTGTGAAAACTTATGTACATGTGATTTCTTAGTTTTGTATTTTTAATAAATTAGCAAAAATCTCAAAAAAACTTGTTTCACGTTGTCATTATGGGATATTGTGTGTAGAATTTTGAGCAAAAAAAATAATTTATTCCATTTTGGAATAAAGCTGTAACATAAAAATTGTACAAAAAGTGAAGCACCGTGAATACTTTCTGGATGCACTGTATGTACAAATGGTAAAAAAGGTAAGCACACACTTCAGGGCTTAATGAATGTTTTATAAATGTTTTACTATTATATTCACAGCACAACAAAGAAAATCAGAAACTGCACAGGGCAAAGTCCTCATGAGGAAATAGCTGGTAAGTTAAATGTGTTACTGTATTAATGACACAGTTATCACACAAATGAAAACATTTTAAAAGCAATATTGTATTTTCTCCCTTCTCAGGCTCATCAGGAGCAGTATCTCACTTATCTACTAGCCCTGCTGCACAGAAGGAAGGGACTGGGATGTTGCACAGCAGTGAGTGCATCCTTTTTATGCAAAGAAAAGTAAAACATATATCATTTGGTTTTGTGAGTGTGGCATAGATTGTAGTAAAGACAATTCGGAAATGCAGCTTACAGTATATGGGTGTATCAGTTTAACCAAATAGAAAACATTCATAATTTACATTTTTGAATGTGGCATAGATTGTAGTAAAGACCACTCCAACAGGCAGCTTATGTAGGTTGTATTGGATTAACCACCTGCCTGGCATGGTCGCATCAGAAGTGACCACACCAGGCTGGGCTTTCCCTGACATGGTAGCACCTGAGTGGACCAGTCAGAAAGTCCACTGAGCGGCTGCTCAAAAATAATTTTCCTGTAGCTGCTGCTCTCAGAGGGACCTCCTGGCCCCTCTGCTTCCTGTTTACCTTCCCCCAGTGACTGCCATGCTGTTGATATCTGCTGATCAGACACCCAGGCAGCACTCCCCACCCTATTGCTGCAGAGATCAGCAGGCACCGAAGAAATGTAGCAGAAGCCCCCCTTCCTTGTCTGTGTACACTTGGCAACTATAAAGAGAAGAAGCTGCTGGATATATTTTGACCATCAATGTTCAACCAATGTTTATTGAAATATTTTTTTCCAAAATAAAATCATGTTACATACTGTATGTTTTAAGTAGATGTTGTTGGGTTCACTACGGGTGGCCGGCGGTCGGGCTCCCGGCGACCAGCATCCCGGCGCCGGGAGCCCGACCGCCGGCTTACCGACAGCTTGGCGAGCGCAAATGAGCCCCTTGCGGGCTCGCTGCGCTCGCCACGCTACGGGCACGGTGGCGCGCTACGCGCACCACACTATTTTATTCTCCCTCTATGGGGGTCGTGGACCCCCACGAGGGAAAATAATTGTCGGTATGCCGGCTGTCGGGCTCCCGGCGCCGGTATACTGAGCGCCGGGAGCCCGACCGCCGGCAAACAGAAGACCACCCGATGTTGTTAACCTAATTCAATGTACACAAATCCTGACAATTTCTGAGAGGTTTTTGGAAAAAACATTAGCCAGTTAAGTGGTTAATCTGATGTACAGTACATACCTGCTTTATGTTTAGTTGCTACACAATCTCAAATGCATAAATAATCAAAACTGTGTACCATTTATGAAGGTACTGTAGGAGTCATTTGTGGATTCACAATAGATTTGCATTAAGCTCCCCTGAACCAGAACTATAACATGTACATATTGCTACTACTCCTGCAGCTGGCCATACAGGACTTCGGACAGAGGGCCTAACCACTAGACTGCCAGGGTATTATTGCAAATGTATCCTTTAGGACATTTACTGGGGCACTGCACACAGCCCAGAGCTCCTAATAAGGGCAGCATTATTTTTTATGCCATAATTTTAGCCACAAGAATAACCCTTTATTTGTTCATAGTCAGTCACACTGGTGTTGTAATGCCCACAGTGCATCCTAGAGCTCCTAATATAGGGGCAGCATTAACCCTTTGTGCACACTGGTGTTTTTTTGTCACTTGCCTACAGTGCAGCACAGACCTCCTAATACAGGGCAGCATTAACCCTTTACTGGTGCCTACAACAGTTTTTGGTGTGTTCCACCATTTCTATAATATAAGCACAGTGATTTGCAGCAGTGTATACAAAAATAAGTAAATGGAAAAAAATAGTGTGTTCAGGGTAAGGCAGTAGTACTGTTTTACAATAATGCTTAGTAGGTGCTGTGCTACTGCGTTAATAATATGAGTACTGTGAGAGTCACAGTGTGAAGTCATTTGTTAAAAAACAAAAAAAGTTTTTTGGTAAAACTAGTGGGTATTAGTCAGGGTAAAGCCATGTCAATGCATTAATAATATATATGCACTGTGAGAGTCACAGTGTGAAGTTGTAATTTGTTAAAACCCAGAAAAAAGTTTTTCCATTTTTTTTGTAAAACTTGTGTGTTCCGGTCCAGTCCAAGCCACCCTATTGATAATATAAGTGCTGTGAGTCACAGTGTGAAGTTGTCATTTGTTAAAAAACAGTAAAAATGTTTTTTTTTTTTTTTAAAACAAACTTGTCTGTGTTTAGGGCTAAACCATGCCACCATGTTAATAATGTAAGCAATGTGAGAGTCACAGTGTGAAGTTTTTGCCATTTGTTAAAACAACTGTGTTTTTTTTAAACTTGTGTGTTCAGTGCCAGGCAGTTGCAATGTTACAATAACACTCAGTAGGTGCTATGCCACTGTGTTATTAATATAAATGCTGTGAGTCGCAGTGACATCTCTACCATGACTCAGTCTGATACAATTACCATCTATAGAATAGTGGACAATTATTTTAATGACAGTGTACAAAATGAGCAAGTCAGACAGTCCCTTTGACTACTGGGAGGAAAAAAAAGCTATTTGTAGCCCATTGTAAAAACTTGCTATGCTTTACTTAAGCTGCCCATCCTCCTTGTGTAATTAGTAAGAGTTTTCAGCACAGCTGGGGCCCTTGTGAGTGATCAGTGTAGGAGACAACTTGCTCAAAATGTGGGTAGATGATGTTCATAAAAATGAACTACAAATTCCACGAGGAAGATATTACCATGCCAATTATGTCAAAGTGCAGAGACTTCTGTATTCTTGGATTCCAGCGGGGCTGAGTTAATTTTGTGTGATGATATTAACACTGATGAGGGTGAGGATTAGGATGATAATGACAACATCTTCCCAATGTAGAGAATAGATCATTAACAAAACAACACTGTTACCTTAATCCCATTGGTAGGTTGTTTTGTGAAGGCCCAAACAAACCAAGCATTTCATTCACAAAAGTGGCAGTCCCTGTCACTGCAATGCTTGGTTTGTTAAACTGTGCATGTCCTTTTTAATAATATCCAACAAAGGTGTGGGTGGGAAGGACAAAGGACAATTCCATCTTGCACCACTTTCTTTTCTGCTCCTGCCATGTGGTATTGTTTTATATATGTGCTATAAACTGCTGTATGTTTGTGCCCCTGCTCTGTTACTAAGTAACCAGCCAGCTCACTGGAAGCTTTTAAACAATATTAGTGCAAACGATATTATTATGAGCTGTGAGGTGGTCAAATTGACTGGGAATGAATGTTATTGAGGTTAAAAATACTTAGGAACAAAAACAGACCCCCATTACATGATATTAGAAGTTTTTAGCATACAAAAATACAGATCCAAAACCAACATTAAAAAACATGATTGTGATTTTGCCAAATTAGAACCAAAACATGAAATTAATACAGATCCAAAACCAAAATATGGGTGTTGGCGCACATCTCTAGTATTTATAGGTTAATCTGGTGGTTCCCAAATGCAGTCCTCAAGGCACCCTAACAGTCCAGGTTTTAAGGATATCCATGCTTTTGCACAGATGGTATCATCAAACTGACTGAAGTATTACTTAAGGAACCTGTGATTTAGCTTGGATATCTTTAAATCCTGGACTGTTAGGGTGCCTTGAGGACCTTCTTTGGGAACCACTGGGTCACTGCTAAAGAAGTACAAAATGACCTACAGTATGCATATAAGCATTTTATCTTGGTAAGAATCTTTGGCAAATGCAGTTAGACAATTAAATAATAATGTGGTCTCATTATTAACACAAATCATGGCACGCCTACCTACAGTATACTGTAGTGATGCCAGCAAGCAACACCCCAACATCAAGATCAGTCCTGAAAAGTCTTCCCGGGAATGGTGAATGGACAAGTATTCTGTAACATCACATTTTGTTTCCGTTTACCTCATGTAGGATTATATTGTTGTTGGGCCAGGTAATGCAAATATAATTTTGTAATGAAGTTACCTGAACCACTTGTCCAAATTTTGGTTTATGTAAAGAGTCCTGCTTCTTTGAATAACCTTGCAGTATTTGTTTTAATTCTGTTGGGCTAATTAGTTTTTACCAGGTTTCACCTGTGCATGTATAAACGATGATCGTTCAACAATGAATGATTGCGGGGACGCACATAGTTCATCATTACTGCACACACACTGAATGATATGAACGATAGTGTATATTGTTAATTTATGAGCTATATCATTCATGTCTTTCATAGATATCTATCAATTTGTAGGGCCATTTAAAGTCCATATCTAAACAGCTATAGTATTCAAAAGGATGAAAATCTAGCTCCTCCTTCTATTCACTGCCATTACAAAGAGCTAACTAATAAACTACATACAGAATCTGGTGATAAATATCACAAACCCAAAATACCAATTTCACTATTTCTCAATCTGTATTTTACCTTTTATGTCTCTATTCTTCTAAATACAATATCATTAATATTAATTGTTTATAGTTGAGGATTATATCATTCTATCAAATACAAACACTGTCACCTAATTATTTGCCTAATTGTATTTCCTACAATTGTGTACTATTTTAATTTTATGTCCATTGTATATCTACAACAAAATGCGCCTTAAGCCATAATTTTTTTTACTTTTTTAAAGAAGTTAATTCTTCCCTCATATTTTTGAATGTCACCCATCTTGTCGTGCCACCTTATTAATGCTTTTTGAAGGGGAATCAAGACTCCTGATCTCAGCAAATATCTTAGTGAGTATACTTTTGCTTTGGGGCAAGCAGAACTTAATATTCATAAATCTTCGAAAGTAGAGACAGACCGTGAAGAGAATCAATGTGGATTCTCAAGTATTATGCATCCAGGCTAAATATCTGATGTGAGCCAGTGTTCATAGGATTTGCAGTATTATTAAAGTATAATGTGAGAGCTAAAATAAGTTTTAAGACTATAGAAAAAAAAGTATTGTACAAGTTGACATTTTAATAAAAAATGGCTAAGAAGAAATGTGTCTTGTCTAAAGGGATTTACCAGCTTTTTTGTGGAATTGAAATACTAAAATAGATAACAGGGAAAAGCAGATAAAGTGATTAGTTTAGAATAAATCACTAAATCAGTAATTATTTTATGGTGCAGTAATATAACTTCCAAAGATTTCTGTAATTTCATGTTTTAAGATTTATTTTAAAAATGTAATGTTAAGGATTTTATTATTCTAAAGGATGTGCAGATGGGCTAGACTTTATTGTAAATTTTATGCACAACACAACATATGTCATTGATCACAGCTAATCTCGATTACTTTAAATAGAAAAGTGCTGTAAAAACATCTAATGTGTATTACTGTAATTTGCAAGACAATTTACTTAAATGCTGCAACACAGACTTTTATGTAGTCTGTGGTGGCACGGTGGTTAGTATTGCTGTTTTACAGGACTGGGCTCATGTGTTTGATTCCAAATAGTTCCCTATCTGTGTGAAGTTTCTGTGTTCTCCTGTGTTTGCATTAATACTCTTTGGGTTTTCCAGTTATCTCCCACAGCCCAGTTATACAGTATTGGTAGGTTTATTGGCTGCTGACTTGGTCAATCTTTATGCCAGTGACAGTCAATATGTCACCAGCATGATACCAATGGGATTATGCCAACACAAATTTTATCTGCTGGGGGCCTCATGCACTTGTTTATTAGTCAATCTGAACTTCTCCAATATTTCCACTGTATTGTATGCTATCTTCAGTGTAGTGTGGACAGGTAGGACATGTGGTACATTGAAAATATTTAGTCATTACTGTGAAATTTATGGAAAGACATTTAAGGGTTTAGACTGTGGTGTCTCTATTCTGGGTAAAATATTGTGCTGGGACATTTTGTTTCCCCTTAGCAGTTATTGTCTAGTTTGACTACATATCCCAGCATACTTCTCTGGGAGTTTCTGTTTTTGCTGGCCTTGCGAAATAAACACACCCCTCAGCTTGTCTTAATGTGGATTTAAAAGGGATCAGGTGCTGGGGAAAGGTGTGTCAGTTTTTCCAAATTTATGTGCTGTAATCTCCCAAGGGCAGTGTGTTTGTGTGTGTGTGTGTGTGTGTGTGTGTGTGTGTATGTGTGTGTATGGCAACAGGAGATCTTGCAGCAGGTATACTGAAAGGCACTGGGGGTCTGCTGGCATATCCCTGTAATCTGTAGATGAGAGGATATAGTGATGGGACCACACCATGTTTGTGAAGTGCAGTGGCTGTGCAGATGGGACCCTGAGGAGTTTGATGTAGCTGTTTACGTGAGTCTGTGGGAATTATTTTCTGAAATCCTGGAAGGAACTGTGTTAAACTAGAGTAACTGTGTGAAACTAGGGACTCTGCTGGGGACTTTTGGGGAGACTGATGTTTACCCTGTTAATTATGAGATGTTGTTAACAGTCCTTTGCTGATTGTGCTATTTTACCTAGGTGGCTTGTATTGTTTTTAAATTACCTTTAAATAAAGATGTGATTATAAGGCACCTGTCTCCTTATCTGTGTGAGTGCTGTCTTTAAAGGAGTCCAAGAATAAAGGTGAACTTTATGATCTAAATTCGGTACCCTTACAGTTGGCAGCAGCAGTGGGACATCACCCAGACCCAATACATAGGTGGAGTATAAGGGTGCAGGGTTGACATCAGTCACCTCAGGGGTACCGGTGGGGAAACCTGACAAAAAGATGGCAAGTGACACAGAACCACAATAAATGGTGAAAATAGAAAATTTCTACCAAAAGGCGAAAAAAACGAGATCTGCGGGGAATTTGCTTGATGAATGATATTGCGTTTGATGGGGCAGAGACTCAAGAAGTATTGGTGCTTTGGTCAATGGAATGGTAGAACACTGAGCCTGAGGGAATGGTGGAATCAGAGGATGAGGAGGAGATACAGGATTGTTCCAAGCCCCAAATTGCTGCTACCCCAGTAATGTGGCATGATTGACTGGGAGCAATTGGGAATGGACCTACTCCCTAGGAGAGAGCTGAAGTAATTCAGGCAGTGATTGGGTTCCAATTGCTGTGGCCTGTGAGTACCACCCTGAGGATCAAAAGAAGATGCAATTAGGGTATCCAAATGTGCATGTGTACAAAGAAACTGTGACTGATATTGATACTCATTTGCAGGTGTTTGAGAATGTGAGTGTACATGAAATAAGAGAAGATGAGTGAGTGGTCTAAATATTTAGGTCTCAGTTTGACAGGTAAAGCACTAGTAGCTTACTAGATGCTAAACCCTTGTGAGTGTGATATTTATGAGATGTAAATAAAAGCATTGCTGATTAACTTTCAAGTGACTGTCGAATCCTATCTATTTAAATTTCAGACTTAAATAATACATAATCGCATGCAGACAGTTATGGAGGGCTTGTGGTAAATGGATGGAGGAAAAGGGGGCATTTACTGTGGATCAAATATTGAACTTACTATTTCTGGAACAAGTGATGCCAGAAATGGCTTCAGAGTTGAGAGAATGGATAACATATCGTAAACTGATTATGCCGGAGTAAGTTGCTGAGTTTTCAGATGATTATGTAGCCATTCAACCAAAATGGAGATTGGCAAGGCCAGGGTTTCAGGAACAATCAGTTGTGGCTGGCCTAGTGAAAGGAAACGATTCCCATGTTGCAGACACAGAGGGTATAAGAAATGTCTTCACAAATATGTTACCACTATAACCAACTTGGTCACCTGCACTGGGCATGCCCCTAAACATGTGGCCCCTTTCCTTTAGCTCATTCTGCCCCAGTTTCTGTGGTACAGTATGTTCCCACATATAAGTGTGACTCTTCCAAGAGCAGTATGTATGTGGCAGCAGGAGCTCTTTTGGTGACAGAGCCCTGACAGCAAGTGTCCTGAAAGGTGCTGAGGGGAGGCGGTATGCTGGCATATCCATGTAAGCTCCAGATGACAGAGTAAAATCCTAGTATCCCACTATGTTGGTGAAGTGCAGTGGCTGTGTAGTTGGGACCCTGATGAGTTTGCTGTAGCTGTTTACATGAGTCTGCTTGAAGTGTTTACCTGAGATTCTGTCAGGAACTGTTTTAAACTGTGGTATCTGCCTCTCATGACTTGGGGACCCTGCTGGCGACTTTTGGGGAGACTGGTTTTTAACCTGTTAATTATGGTATGTTCTTAACAGTCCTTTGGTGATTGTGTTATGTTACCTAGGAGGTTTGTATTGTTTTTATACTACCTTCTCAGTAAATGTGTGATTATAAGTCACTAGTCTCCTTATCTGTGTGAACACCTTGTGTAAAGGGGTCTAAGAATAAAGGTGGGCTATATGTCTTAAATGAGTTACCCTCATAAGACACATGGGTTATTGTTACTCCTACATTATATTTATACAGCATATATTCTATATTTTTCACATAATCATGGCAAGACCACTACATAATATATTAACACAATGAAATACTAGTTATTCAGGACCGGACAATCTAAAATGAATTTTAATAATTATAAATAACAGGGCATCTTACCTTTAATATTCCATATAAGCAGCTGTGCTCACTTAATGTGATGAAACATACTCATATGCGACAAATGTTCTTTTGGCAATTAAGATTAGCCCCTGAGGCGTTTATAACATCTCTGCATCAAGGCCCCCCAGGTGCTGTTACTATGCCCTAGGGTACTCCTTATATTGGATCTTTCACCAATAGGTACTAATCTGACATACCAATTGACAATTAATATTCTACTTGCAATTTACATGTTTCTTGATTATTTGTCTCCCTATATTGGCATTCTTTTTTTTGTGCCCTTTTTTATGACCCTATACTTTCCAACTGTTTGGACTTAATCCCGCCTTTTTGTTGCATATTACATCTTCTGTAAGCATATGTGTACTTATACATATGTGCTTGGGCATGAAGTTGCTTTTTAGTATGGGTTCACACAGATTTATTCTAAAATCTTTTCAGCTATATGCACTCAAATACTGTAACTCCCTGTAGTCTGTTCTTACTTACTATCTTGTTATGAAGCTTTATGGATATCAATACTTACCTGATGTGTCCTGCATCAGGGGTGTATCTAGGGGTCCGAGTGCTCCTGGCAAAGTAAGGGACTGGCGCCCCCCATATTTGAAATAGGGACGATGCATGTGCAAAAAAGGGACATGATCTTGTGGGAAAGGGGCATGACCATACAATAGTTCCCCCAATTCAAATTACGCAACACAGTAGTAACCCTTATACACATCATGCCCACACAGTCGCAGTTCCCTTTACACATTTTGCCCACATAGTAATTCTTATAACACTGAGGAGACATTAGCAGTGCCTGGCCCGGCTGAGGATGCAATGCCACCCAAGGCCAGGTAGTATAATCAAATAGAAGTGCAAAGAAGTGCAGTGCAGCGCAGTACCCAGTGGTGCAAGTAGAAACAAAAATGTTAGTGGTACTGTGTGCGCACGCCAAGGGTGCACGCATGCCCAAAAAATTTGTGTGGCCACATGGGGCATGGCCAATGAAAATGCGGCGGTGATACACATATGACCACAATACTGCATTGCCAGATACACATATGCCGTCAATAGTGCCAGATACACAATCGCCCACACAGTGCCAAATACACACATGCCCCCACAGTGCTAGATATGACCCCACAGTACCAGATATGCCCCCACAGTGCTACATATGCCCCCACAGTGCCAGATACACATATTCCCCCATGTTGCCAGATATGCCCCCACATTGCCAGATGTGCCCCCACAGTGGTAGATATGCCCCCATAGTGCCAGATACACATATGCCCCACAGTGCCAGATACACACATGCCCCCACAGTGCCAGATACACACATGCCCCCACAGTGCTAGATGTGCCCCCACAGTACCAGATATGCACCCCCACAGTGCTAGATATGCCCCCACAGTGCCAGATACACATATTCCCCCTCATTGCCAGATTTGCCACCACATTGCCAGATACACATGTCCTTATGGTGCCAGATGTGCCCCCACAGTGCTAGATATGCCCCCACAGTGCCAGATACACATATGCACCCACAGTGCCAGATAAGTCTCTACAGTGCCAGATATGCCCCCACAGTCATATAGTCATAGTCCCCATCCTCCTTCCAGTACATTCCATAGTCCCCTCCCAGTAAATAGTCATAGCCCCCACCTCCCCAAGAAATATTCGTAGTCCCCCAGCACATAGCTGTAGTCTCCACATCTCCCAACACAGTCATACAGTAGTCCCCACCTCCCTCCCATCACATAATAGTTCCCTGCCAACATAGATAGCCATAGTCCCCCTCCCTGCACATAGCCCCTCTCACTTCCCCAAGCACATAGCCATAGACCCCATCCCCCTCCCAGCACATAGCTGTAGTCCACCCTTAGCACTTAGTTGTAGTCTCCCCCACTCCCAGCACATACATAGACTCCCCACACAGCACATAACCCTGGACCCCACCCCACAACATCCCAGCAGATAGCCGCAGTGTCTGGCAATACCTGCTGTGACGAGCTGCCTAGGATGGAGGGCGGAGGTTCGCTCTGCAGGCAGGAGCTGGTGCCGGTGTCTGGCACTGCACCAAACAACGTGAAGAAACTGAGAAAAAACCTACAGCTCCCAGCAGCCCTTGCCGCTGGCAGCTCCTGACAGCAAGGGTTGCTTGGAGTTGTAGTTTATTTTCAGTTTCTTCCCTGTAGTGCATTGCAATGCCAGACACCGGTGCCAGCTCCTGCCTGCTGAGCGTTCCTCCACCCTCCATCCCAGGCAATGCACAGGCAGCTCGGCACAGCAGGTATTGCCAGACTCTACGGCTTAAGGGATTCCACCGATTGGCTGAGAGTGGCACCGTTGGGTGGCGCCCCCTGCTTGCCTGGCACCCCTGGCGAGTGCCTTCCTGGCCAATGGGTAGATAAACCCCTGTCCTGCATATACATCTTCCCTTTTTTTTTAATAATTACACTTCTTCTTTATACTCTCTCCTGGTGCTGTAATGTTCCTTATAATTTGTATTATTTCTTTGTTTAAACACTAGTTTTATTTATTTTCTTCATGATGCTTTTGGTATACTGGTCACCTCATTAGTCATTGCTCAACTTATTTGAACCTGACTTTGTTTCTCATACATTACCATTGTGTTTGAGCACCATTGGTTTTGTGGCATAAATGCTACGTAAATACTTTGCTTAGTATTTTATTATTCATTAAGTTTTCATATTATCCTTTGTTATACAGTATATGCTCTCAAGCTATTTGCTGTATTGCAACAGATTGCAGCATAAATGCTTACCTCATTATTGCATTATCTAAATTGCTAGTTGAGCTGAGTGACTAATATTGTCTTGTATTAATTTCTGTCCATTAAAATATACCATAATGTTTAGTGTAAGGTTCTCCGGGAAATATACTGCTGACCTGCAGTTGTTTCCCACTTCTTTTGGTTTGAAAAAAATTAGAAAAAGCAGTGGTGAAGATAAGGCATTAAATGCAGTCACTCTCTGGTGTATTATGCAGATTTATCAAGTGGCTACCATTATTGTGTCTAGCACTGTTTTCTTTGTCTCATCTAAGGTTTTTTTTTGAATGGTCTGTAACAACATTGTCATATTGTATCAAGGTGCTCACTTCAAAATGTTACATATGTTGTATCTACTATTTGTCATTTCTGTTACTGATGCTTATGCTTCAATAAAAAAGTTTATAAAAAAAAATAACAGGGCATCATTATGTAAAAATATTACAGGAATTAGTACCTCCATCTGTTTCATGGCGTAACCTGTAATTTCCATCTGATCATTTCAGTGAGTGCTTTGTACCTCGATATGTCTAATCTATGGAGAGTCTTGTATCTCTGTGAACTCAGCTTGGTACCATAGATGACAACCTAGTCCAGTGTCCCACAGATGACTGGATATTCCTGGTGCCTCCTTTGCAAAAGACCTAGGGGTAAATTTACTAAGATGGGAGTTCTATTTAAGATGGGATGTTGACCATAGCAACCAATCAGGTTCCAGGTATTATCTTCTAGAAGGTGCTAGATAAATGAGAAGTAGAATCTGATTGGTTGCTATGGGCAACATCCCATCTTATATAGAACTCCCATCTTAGTAAATTTACCCCCTACTGCCTATGTCCCAGTTGCCATGTGGTACCATTATCTTATACAAAAGAGATTGTTATTATTATAATAAATAATGGACTTTACATAAACATAATTATATATATACATAACTTGATATATTGCAAATTAATTATATCTCTCTAGTGCTTGGGGTTTACCCAATTTTTCCCCTTTCCCAACACACAATTACAATGTGAATTCATGCAAGATAAACTCAGCAAATGGGCATACATTCAATTCTGTATCAGTCTCTGTGCATGCAAGAAGGCTCATGGATGGTAAAAGTATTATAAATGGCATGTTTTGTGAAAACCTATGTAGACTAAAATAAGTTTATGGGGATATTCAATTAGCTGTGATAATTTAATGGGCACAAAAACAGGTCTGTTTCTCATCTTTTTGTTTCAGGCTATTCAATTAGACCCATTTTTTGTGAACATTAAATTACTGTATCTGTTTTCAGGGAAAACACGTATAATTCATGCTCAGTTCATGGACCTCATTACTTTAACTACCAGCTTCAAAAAATGTGATCAGGGATTTTTTTTTATGGAGCCTGCTGTGGTCCCAGATAAAATCCCAGATAAATTCTGCTGGCAGCTCTTATCTCTAGGATAAAAGCCTCGGGAGGTCAATTAGCTGTGGTAATTTACCGCAGCTAATTGAATTTTCCCCCATGTTGCAAATGTGAAACATCTCTCAGTCACATAAGAGGAAATAATAACGGACATATATTGTACATTTTATAGGAGTACCATATTTCCATAAACCCTACTTTATTAAATATAACTTTATACAGTAACAAATTTCTTTTTACTCATTGCTAATGTAAAGGCTGTTTAGAGATCAACCAATCACATATGCATTTCAATATTGAATAATGCAAGATTGTAATTTTAAGTGCAGCAAAACCTGGATGGTTTTGTCCCATCTCTAAGTATCAATTTCATTTGCAACATACTGTAAAAAAGTTTATTTGTTGAGTGATTGTGGATATTTCCTTCCTTTTATTTCAGATGACTCATTTTCTAAGCTGCAAACAGGATGCAGCTGCTTGTCCATCATTATTTACTTAAGGAATTATATTAGTAATTTCATACGGAAGTATTAAAAAAGGAAAAAAAAACATAGGGTGGCTAAAGAGTTAAATTAAATAAAGGATCAACTTTACTTGTTAATGAATTTAAAATCAGTCAAACAGAAATTATGGATTTTGGAGATATATACCAAGTCAACAAACTATGGGGGTAATTCAGACCTGATCGTAGTAGCAAACTTGTTAGCAGTTGAGCAAAACCATGGGGGTAATTCCAAGTTGATCGTAGCAGGATTTTTTTTAGCAGTTGGGCAAAACCATGTGCACTGCAGGGGAGGCAGATATAACATGTGCAGAGAGAGTTAGATTTGGGTGTGGGGTGTTCAATCTGCAATCTAATTTGCAGTGTAAAAATAAAGCAGCCAGTATTTACCCTGCACAGAAATAAAATAACCCACCCAAATCTTACTCTCTCTGCACATGTTATATCTGCCTCCCCTGCAGTGCACATGGTTTTGCCCAACTGCTAAAAAAATTCCTGCTGCAATCAACTTGGAATTACCCCCTGCGATCAACTTGGAATTACCCCCCATGTGCACTGCAGAGGTGGCAGATATAACATGTGCAGAGAGAGTTAGATTTGGGTGGGTTATTTTGTTTCTGTGCAGAGTAAATACTGGCTGCTTTATTATTACACTGCAATTTAGATTTCAGTTTGAACACACCCCACCCAAATCTAACTCTCTCTGCACATGTTATATCTGCCCACCCTGCAGTGCACACGGTTTTTCCCAACTGCTAACAAATTTGCTGCTACAATCAGGTCTGAATTACCCCCATAAGTGTAATCTTACTAAACTTTGTACACAATTATAAAAAAAATCTGTGCAAAATACTGTAGTTTCTTGCATGAAGTTATTTTAGCTTAAGTAACATCAATAGATAATAGATGAAAAACCTAAACAAATAATGTCTTAAATAAAATAATACATTATAAAAGATAGGTAAAACATGACATATAGGGAGATATTCAATTGTTTGAAAAGTCAGTTGGGTCATTTGACTTTTAAAACAATTGAATACCCCTCATAGTATCTGTAAAACAGATAAAAAGTCATGGGTTTGTGTGTTTATGTCATACAGTATATTGTTATTGCTCATGTTAAGACAACAGTTCACTTTCTCTAGGAAATAAGTGCTTGTGGTTTGTCAAATTTCAAGCTGCGTCAGTTTTCCAAGCCAGTGAATTGATTTTAGAAATTCAACTTCATTTTTGTATTTTGTAATTTTGAATGTCCTTAATATATTTTACAAACCATTGTTTTCCACAATTAAATATATTTTGAAATTGTTTTTTGTTGTTTAAAAAATTGTTTGTGTTATGCATAGTCTCTATAAACTTTGGTGGAATAAGGTGAATAATTTTTGTTTTTTGGTCTGTGGCAATTATATCATCCAGCTGCCTCTTAAGTGTATGGCATAATCTCAAATGTGACAATATGACTGGAATTAAACCAACAATTCCCTCTCTCCACAGGCCAATCAAGCCATGAAGTGCCAGTGTACGTAATGCATCTGACTTTCCATGTTAGACTCGAGGAAGAGGGAAAGTAAAGTGAAGCCTCAAAAAGAATTGAAAGACAATGAAGTGCCATAAGAGAAACGTTCTAGTAAGCGAATAAAGTCAGAGAGAAAAAATGGGCAGTGAATTAAGTAATGTAAAAAATTCTAGTGAGAGCAGAAAGTCCATCAGAAAGAAATAACAGGCAGGGAATTAACATGAGTGGAAGATTATGGTAAGAGCAGACAGTTGGTCATACAGAAGTAACTGATATACTGTAGGCTTAATGTGAGAAGAATATTATAGGGAGAATAAAGTCAGGGAGAAGCAGATGTAAATTAACATGAGACAAGGATATAGAAAGAACAGAGAATCTGTTAGAGACAGGTAATAGACATTGGAATAAATGTCTGGAACTACTGTAAGAACTATAGTAGCACAGTTCCTGAGGTCCCCAACTGCCTGGAACAAGCAGTTGGCTCAATGTCTGAATCTAGATAATTGTACTCCACCAACAGTTAGGATTGTTATTCTGCTGTATCAAGTGTTCCCTACAATTCTTAGATTGTGAGATCAATGTACCTTCTGTTTCATATCATTGTACATCATTTATTTCTATAAGAATCCTCTCAATGTTCAGCACTGGATAGTATGTTGGTGCTTTATAAATAAGAGCTTTTGATAATAGTAACAAATTAGACCATTCATATTTCCTACTAGTGTCATGGACTGGAAATTAACTAAACATTCTACTCAGCTGTGGAACATACTGCTAAGAGGCTAAGGGGGACATTTATCAAAGCTTGGAGAGAGATAATTGTGAAAGATAAAGTACCAACCAATCAGCTCCTATTGGTAATAAAAAAAATAGCCTGTAAAATGTAAGGCAAAAGCTGATTGGTTAGTACTTTGTCTCTTACAATTTTATTTCTTTCCAAGCTTTAATAGCTACCCCTTAAATAACTTATTATAATGTATTTATATGGTGCTCACATATTATATAATGCTGAACATGTGTTCAGCATTATATAATATGTGTTCTGGGGAACATGTGATACATAATGAAACGTAATAGCATATTTATCAGCTAAGCTGGGAAGTGTGCTAATATTATTATGGGGCAGCAGATTTATTGCAGGCAATAATAATGGCATTTCTGTTCAGCTACCAATGCGTCATTATTGAGATTGGGAGAGATAGGAGAAATTAGACACACAAAAGAAGAAATAGTCACTGTAGGAACGTCACAATTGTCAGCTGCTGTTGAGCATACAGTAACTGTCTTTTAATAATTTACTGTATAATAACCTACTGTACATGTATATCCTCTTTTGGTTCCAGAGAATGCCATTGCACCCATGCTGCATGTACTTTCTTGTGATTAACTGGTAACCTAGCACATTGAGTAACCTGGTGTCTGTCTTACGTGTCATGCTCGCTCCTGAAAACAGAGCAAGGACTAAAGTACTGTACCACATGAATGGTGTCAGCTTATGTTACCATAAGGCAGTTGCCATCTCCAAAATGTAGATGTCAACAGCAATGACAGCTAACAGCAATGACAATCACACTCACCTGATCCATCAACTGAACAGAGATGCCATTCAGTAGATCTAATAAACAACCTGGTCCTCGATGTAATAACACTCCCTTCTGCCGCTGTCATTTCCCATTGTCTTCACAAACTTTAACTGGTGTTATATTTATGTACCCTATGAGTGGTTTTATAGATTTAGGGATTGATGCTAATATTAATTGAGGCACCAGTGAACTGTAGTAACTTTAAAGTTTCTTAATGTCTGTCTTCTGTAGAAGTTTCTAAACTGTTGAACCTTCATTTTCTTGTACTGAACATTTAATTGTAAAATAGATTTCTTTACTGTTTATATGACAGTTAAATATTAATAGCACTTGCTTTATTGCTGATCACATTATTGTAATTAAGAGTTTTAGTCATAGAAAGAACTAATATAAATAAAACCTACACATGTACTTGCTTCAGCAGAATAGTTGCAAACTTAGTTAACTGGGTATCTGTAAATCTAAAATGTGGGTGTTCACCTTATGGCTTACCTATATTATTAATCTTATTATATCACTGTTTAATTAATCATGCAAATACTGTACCGTTATCTGAACCACCCACTCCCTAATGAATATCATCCACAGAAGGTAAGAAATAGGAAGGTCCAGTGACTGTAAGTGATTGAAGTGTAGTTCCTGTGAGGGAGGCTGCATCATGGGGAGGCAATCATGAGACTTCCTGTTGGGATCCCAGCTGTCACAATGCTGTCACCAGAATCCCAACAGGCAGTGAAATGCCACCGCTGAAATACCGGCGCCATAGGGTTTTCTCCCTCTGTGGGTGTCCATGACACCCATAGAGGGAGAATATAACTTCTGGCGAGCGCAGCGAGCCACTATGCCTACAGCATGGCGAGTGCAGTGAGCACACAAGGGGCTTTCTAGCACTTGCACGCTGACGGCATACTGGTGGTCGGGATGCTGCTGTCGGTATACTGACAGCCGGCATCCCGCAGCCAGTAAATAGTATGTATTCCATGCCATGGACGTAACAACATGACAAACACACCGGCCCTGACACTATGACTAAATATTTTCCTACTTCTTTAAGTCTTTTTTTTAGCAAAAAGGAATGGAGTGGTCGCTGTCAAATTGAAAAGTGCTACACATGCACTCACGGTAAAGCTTTAATGGCAAAATGCAAAGGAGTTTTGGTGTGAGAACATTCATTTGAAGACTATAGGGTGCCTCAGTTCACTACCATTCATTACCATTCTTCATTTAGTAATCAAGTGGGCAGTACGGATGGTGTAATGATTAGCATTACTGCCGCACAGCACTGAGGTCATGGGTTCGATTCCCACTATGGCTCTAACTGTGTGGATTCTCCCCGTACTTGCGTGGGTTTCCTCCGGGTACTCCGGTTTCCTTCCACAATCCAAAAATATAATGGTAGGTTAATTGTCTTCCAACAAAAATTGACCCTAGTGAGAATGTGTCTGTGTGTACATGTGATAGGAAATATAGATTGTAAGCTCCACTGGGGCAGGGACTGATGTGAATGGCCAAATATTCTCTGTAAAGCGCTGCGGAATATAATAACTGGTAATAAATAATAATAATAAGTGTGAAACTTTAGAACAATGCAAAACAGATGACACATGTACAATGACATTATGGTTCTCCTAAACATAAAACACATTGTAAACATTGTTGCAAACAATTTGGTGCATTGCATGTATTTTTATTATTATGGTAATTAAAAAAAACAAAACTAACCCCTTAAACAGTATTTTCAATGTAGCTGGCTGTCTGATAATATTAAAGTTATCTTTATAGCTATAAAAACTAAAAGCATTAATTTTTAAAAAATGCTATCTATTCCATATGCCATTGGGATTTATAATGCTATCATATTAAGTCTTCATTTAGATAATACTGCAGTTATTTTTAGGTTTCACAGGAGTTTAACATTAAATGCAACAAAACCATCAGTTTAAAGTTAAAATTACTATTTACTTGAGCATTTGCGGTACATCCACCACTTAACACAGTCATACTAATCCCATATGTAGAAACATACAGTATGCGATTAGTATTGCAAAGGACAACTCTTCCGAGAAGACTTGTCTGTTGCAAACACAGGACTTCTAGTTTTCTGCCCTAGCAGTCCCTCTATGAATATGCAGAGCACCTGGGTGGCAGTGGAGTATGTTTGGAGGGATCAGATTGGATCCCTCTCAGGAAGAAATACAGGAATAAGCTTGTAGGTTTTTAAAGGGTAAATCAAAAGCTGGCATAACCCACTACATCCAAGCCTCAGAATGCGGTCAAAGTCGTAAAATGGCTGTTTTCAGTGGTTTGCCCGCAATTTCTCTTTAGTCTAAGCTTTTCTGTTCTCATTAGTTCATGTGGTTTAATTGCGTGTGGCCAATCTTTCCACAGCAACTGCTGCAGGATTGATCTTTCCTTTATGTATTTCACTTCTGTGACTCCCTTCTCTGCCAATCCTTCCACTGGCAAACTGTTCCCTACAGAATCCAATCCAAACTCTTTACCCTCACCTACAAAGCTCTTACCCTCTACTCTAACTCCAATCTCATATCCACACTGACTCCCACCCTCTTTGTTCAGCCAGTGACATCACCTTTCCTCCCCACTGATTACATCCCACTTCCAAAACTTCTCATGAGCTGCTACAAACCTATGGGGCACTTTTCCTTGCTCACTAAGACTCTCCACCAAACGTCACTGCTTCAAATGCACCCTCAAACTCACCTATTTGTTCTAGGCCTCCCTCATAACTCCTTAGTACATAAGCTCTCATAAGCAGGGCCCTCACTTATCTTGATTCACCCCTTCCCTTTACAGTGACATAACTAAGCTTATCAAAATGCCACCTACACTATCCCTATCTATGGTTAATTTACCATTTTTCCTTAAAACATAATATATTAACTATAAAGCATGGGTAATAAATACAGTGTATATAATAATATTGGGATGTAGTTAATATCCCGGCGGTCGAAATCCTGTCGGTCAGAATACCGATGCCAGGATCCCGACCGCCTACCCATAATATTGGTTTCTCAATTCTTACCACACAGTTCATAGTTACGGGTTACATAAATATTTATGGAGATAGGGGCACAGACAGTATAGCGAGTGTACAGTACATGGCACCGGACACACCCACAGATAGTAATAGCAATGGCAGTTCACAACCAGGCCCGGTTCTAGACCTTGTGGCACCCAGGGAGAAATTTTCCTTTGGCGCTCCCCTCCCCTCCCCCTAAACACAAAAAAAGGATTTGTGCTCGCCGTAGGCGTGCAGCAAAAAATAGGGGTGTGGCTTTATAGGAAAAGGGCGTGGTCTCAGTTATGTCCCCTGTAGTTGTGCCCCCTGTAGCTGTGCCCCCTGTAGATTTGCCCCCAGTAGATTTGCCCCCTGTAGTTGTGCCCCTGTAGTTTGGACCCTGTTGCTGTGCCCTCAGTAATTGTGGCCCTGTAGTTTTGCCCCCTGTTGCTGTGCCCTCGGTAGTTGTGCCCCTGTATTTATGCCCCTTGTTGCTGTGCTCTCAGTAGTTGTGCCCCTATTGCTGTGCCCTCAGTAGATATGCCCCTGTAGTTTTGCCCCCTGTTGCTGTGCCCTCAGTAGTTGTTCCCCTGTAGTTTTGCCTGCTGTTGCTGTGCCCTCTGCAGTTGTGCCCCTGTTGCTGTGCCCTCAGTAGTTGTGCCCCTGTAGTTGTGCCCCTGTTGATTTGCCCTCAGTAGTTGTGCCCCTGTAGTTTTGCCCCCTGTTGCTGTGCCCTCAGTAGTTGTGCCCCAGTAGATTTGCCCCCTGTTGCTGTGCCTTCAGTAGTTGTTCCCCTGCTGCTGTGCCCTCTGTAGTTGTGTCCCTGTTGCTGTGCCCTCAGTAATTGTGCCCCTGTTGCTGTGCCCTCAGTAGTTGTGCCCCTGTAGTTTTGCCCCCTGTTGCTGTGCCCTCAGTATTTGTACCCTTGTTGCTGTGCCCTCAGTAGATGTGCCCCATGTTGTTGTGCTCCTAGTAGCGGTGCTTAACAAAAAAAAATATTCACCAGCCCCGCTCATGCTTCCCGACCACTGCTGCTGCCAATGTCCTCCGTCTCCAGCTGCCGCTTCTCGGATCTATGGGAGAGATATCATGACGTCTCTCCCATAGCACTGCACAGACACTAGAGGTCAATTATGACGCCTAACGTCTGCGGCCACTCCCACAATGCCATGCGGTGCGCAATGATATCAGGCGCACTGCACAGTAGCGGGCGGATCTTGCCACGGTAGTGGCAGCGGCACCCACAGAGTAGCTGCGCCCCAGGCAAAAAGCCTACTTACACGTGGCAAGAGCCACTACTGTTCACAACAGTGCCAAATGAACCAGCTCAGGGCTTAATTCACTATGGATTACTATTGAGGCTGAATTAGCAATTTTCTCAAACCTGCTATTGCTAAAAATCGCATGGGAAGAGACGCCCACCGATGCAGCTGCAAATCTGCATTTGTATTAGCAGAATCGCAATGCATACACAAAAATTGAGGACAATCGACGGTTGCTGCTGACCCATGCCCACTCAAAATAATGTAAATGGAGTTGCACCGGGCACCATGTTTTTCATCGCAGTGTTTGCAGATGATGTGAAATACATGCCCCGAAAACAGCCATGACATGCATTTTCCCAACCACTTCCCACAAACGCCATGTTACCACCCACGAACCTGTCAATCAAATTGCTTTCTCTTTTCACTTAGGCTGCATATGGAGAGCGATCGTATTTTGACCTTCACTCACACACAGTGCATTGCCAGTGCCTGTGCAGTCTGCCGATAATCACTCACTGCATGCAATCTCACATTTGGAAATGCCATGTGCTTTCCAAGTGCCTTCACAAATCTCTATTTGTTGGATGATGATTGTGGGGGTCATTCCAAGTTGATTGCTCGCTGCCGATTTTCGCAGCACGGCGATCAGGTAAAAAAAAACTGCAAAACTGCGCATGCATATGCACCGCAGTGTGCAGGCGCATCGTATGGTTACAAAGAGGATCGGTGCTGGGTGATGAATTTAGCGAAGAATCCATTTGCACAGCCGAACGCAAGGTGATTGACAGAAAGTTTATGGGTGTCAACTGACCATTTTCTGGGAGTGTTTGTGAAAACGCAGGTGTGTCCAGGAGTTTGTAGGGCGGGTGTCTGACGTCAATTCCGGTACCAAAAAGACTGAAGTGATCGCAAGGGCTGAGTCCAGAGCTACTCTGAAACTGCACAAAATGTTTTTGCTGCGCTCGGCTGTAAAGGCATTCGCACACTTGCAAAGCAAAAATACACTCCCCCGTGGGCGGCGACTATGCATTTGCACGGCTGCTAAAAGTAGCTAGCGAGCAAACAACTCGGAATGACCCCCTGTGTGCAAGGAAGAGAGCACAGAACTGATCAAAACTGCAGGCATCTTCACCTGTTATCCACATGCCCAAATAGAACAGAACAATGCAATAAAGCAAGGATTTGAAAACCTTTCTTGCAATGTATGAAGCTGACTAAACATAATGTCAACAGGTTGACCACATAGCAAATTAAAAAAACATTTTTAGATAATGTATGTACTAATTAAGCTAAAAACATTATTTAGGCCATTACATATCTGGATTCAGTTATTGATGTGTAAGAAAAGGGATCTTTTTATTTTATTGGGAACTCTCAATCACTTTTTTTTCTGCTCATCAAGCTTTGGAAAACATAGTTAAGGGTTTTCTAAGACCATATGAAAATAATTACAGATATATATATATTATTTATTAAAAAATGTTTTTAAGAAAGAATATTTGTTTTGGATACAGTTGCACTTTTGATATGTACAATTTTTTCTGTCCATCTAAATATAAATAATTTATTAATCATCGGGTATTCTGCCAGTCTACTATATTTTAGATAACTTTAGTCATCTGTAAAGTGTTTTAAAATGGAACAGTTCATCTGAAACAAATTGTTATTGCATTTGCCATTGAATGAACTACACAGTAAAAGGAAATGAAATGTGTATGTCTTGCCAAAGAGGTTTTCTCTAAAAAACAGGGGCAAACTGATGGATTACTAACAACATTTTCATTGTTGAATAACTGCTCGGAATGGGAAAACCCTGTTGGTTAGGAAACAACAGGTAAAACTTTCTCAGTGAAAATAATGGTTTCTTGTAGATAGCTGAATTTTTAATGAACATGAAAAAGAGCATATATATTTCTTAAAAGCTATCATTAGGCCAAATCTTCCTGTGTATTGAAACTTGGTTGCTGGCTACAAGAAATAATTTGCTTTTTTAAGTGGAAGTATAAAAGTACAGCTTAAAGGGGTTCTATGCTAATTAAAACTAATTTTCACCTTTCGAATATTTAATAGAATGTCCACACGGAACTCCCCCATATAGCTCCCCACTGTCTGCCCTCAAGGGCCATGATGCTGAATTGTTCTTGATTTATTGTAGGGAAAGTCAATGCTTTCACTGATCTAAAATAGAGTTCTATGAAGCACTACTGTGAAAAAGGCTTAATGAATGAAAGGGGAGGTTAGGGGGCATCTATCTATTATATATATGAAGGGGAAAAGGCTACATGAAGAATGGTTTGTTAAAAAGTGTTCTTTCACATAACAATAAAGGAAATTTCCAAAATGGTAAAATACAGTAATTGTCTTCCATAGTGCTTATTTGTGTCTAATTTTTTTATAACATACTTGTTATTATAGGAAAGCACATGATTTTGGGATCCAAGGTGATGGCATTTGCAGTGTGCAACTTACGGCACCTACTGGCAGTTGGAACTAGAGTCCACTGTTCACCAGATCCAGTCCTTATGGAAGGAGAGGGTTGTGTGCAGTCTCTATTCGTGCTCCCCAGTTCACACTAGTGCATGTGTCAAGTAGACTTTGCAATTGTACCAGAGTCTACTGCATGTTATATCTCTGGGAAAGTGACAGTTGTGCCATTTTCCAGGTGGTATGCTTGACCGGCGATCCGGAGCCTGGCGGTCAGCATACCGGCGCCGGGATCCCGGTGGGGGCGGGGCGTGTGCAGCAAGCCCCTTGCGGACTCGCTGCGCTCACCACGCTGTGAGCTCGGTGGCGACTTGTGGTTGCCACGGGTTCTATTCCCACTCTATGGGTGTCGTGGACATCCACAAGTGGGAATAGTCCCTGTTGGTCAGCATGTCGACTGTCAAGATTGTGAGGCTTCAGGATGTAGGAGGAGGTTATGTGACCACCGGTCACATGAATACATCCCCCATTTTACATGTGCTTTTTCTACCATGCAGGAGCATATCTCTGGCAAAATGTCATGGCGGTAGAGAGTGTGTCTAATCTATGGGTACAGAGTGAAGTATAGTCTATCGGTGCAGGGTGAGTGGTGTGAATTTACCTAAACCCAAGGGCTTGTGAGCACTGCAATCCCTGCACCTATTATAGATATTACAGCAGGAGATCACTCATTTTAACTTCACCAAAGTTAAAATTAGTGATCTCCTACTGTAATATTTTTAAGACTAACAGGTTGAACTTGATGGACAATTTGTCTTTTTTCAACCTCAAAAAACTATGGGGGTCATTCAGAACTGAACGCTCGCTAGCAGTTTTTTGCAGCGCTGCAATCAGATAGTCGCCGCCTACAGGGGAGTGTATTTTAGCTGTGCAAGTGTGCGAACACATGTGCAGCCGAGCGGTACAACTAACTTTGTGCAGTTTCTGATTTGCCAGAACTTACTCAGCCGCTGCGATCACTTCAGCCTGTCCGGGGCTGGAATTGACGTCATACACACGCCATGTAAATATTGGGACACGACTGTGTTTTTCCAAACACTCACAGAAAATGGTCAGTTGCCACCCACAAATGCCTTCTTCCTGTCAATCTCCTTGCGATCGGCTGTGCGAATGGATCCTTCGTAAAACTCATCGCACAGCAACAATCCATTTTGTACCGGTACGACGTGCCTGCGCATTGCGGTGCATACGCATGAAAAGTTCTGTCCTGATCTCAGCGCTGCAAAAAATGCCAGTGAGCGATCAGGTCTGAATGACCCCTTGTGTTACTATGTTAGATATGTCTCTGCCTCAGGAAACCTTAGCAGTTCATGTTTTGTATACTTTGTGCTGGATCACTTGAATATTCATTACTGACACATTCTAGATCCACAGGTGTTTTTAATTATTAACTTATGATTTAGTGAAGAAATTGGTAATTATGCTCTGCTAGAATTCTAGATTTGGTAAACACTGAGCTATGCAGTGTGGTAGTGTAGGTTAGGTACTTTAATGCGTCTTCATGCAAAACTTAGCTAACTTTATTTCTCTTACGTCCTAGAGGATACTGGGAATCCATTTAGTACATGGGGTATAGACGGGTCCACTAGGAACCTTGAGCACTTTAAGAATTTGATAGTGTGCACTGGCTCCTCCCTCTATGCCCCTCCTAACAGACTCAGTTTAGAAAATGTGCCTGGAGGAACCTGTCACGTCGTTGGAAGCTCCTGAAGAGTTTTCTGCATTTTCTTATCTGTTTGTTATTTTCAGGCAGGCTGGATGGCACCAGCCTGCCTGCTTCATGGGACTTGGGGAGGGGGGCCCAACCTCTTGAAGGGTTAATGGTCCCGTTCCCCGCTGACAGGACATAGCTCCTGAGGGAACTATTTGCACGCCCCACCATGGCAAGCGTACATTCCCGCAGCACGCTGCAACTCCTAACAGAGCCAGAAGATAGAAGAGTGGTGAGTACTAAGCTGGCGTCCCGGTTAGCGGGTCGCCGGCCATCATGGCAGCATGAGGGTACAGAGATGCATGGCTTCTACAGGAGCCTCCAGACTCAGTACACAGTGTGGACTGAGTCTAAGTACACTACAGGTGTACACAGTACCCAGACTGGCATTATAGACTTAAAAGGCAGCTGACTCCATTTTAAGCACTAAAAATCACCTCAGCCAGTATAAAAAAGTGGGATGACCGCACGCCATTGAGGGGGCGGGGCTTCACTATGAGTGGATCCAGCAGCTCACCATTTTCCCTCTGCAGTGGACACAGACGCTGACTGACAGGGACACGCAGCTCCTCCGCAGAGACTCCAAATTACCTCAGTGGTACCAGGGGGTCATATCAGGGGGAAAGTGCTTACTATTGTACTAAGGTGGTCATTCAGACCCAATCGCATGCTGCCTTTTTTCGCAGCCGTGCGGCAGGTTTGGAAGAGCACATGCACCCCAATGCACAGGCGTGTTGGTCGCCGGCGACTGGGATCGCTGGGCAGTGACAGAACTAACGAAGAAAGCGATCGCACTGGCGATCGCAAGAAGATTGACAGAAAGAAGACGTTCATGGGCGGCAACTCACCATTTTCAGGGAGTGTCTGGAAAAATGCAGGCGTGCCCAGCCGTTTGGGAGGAGGATTTCTGAAGTCAGCATCGACCCAGATCGTTGCAGCGGCTGAGTAAGCCCTGGGCTGTCCTGGGCTGTGCAGAAACTTTGTGCAGCTCAGTGCACAGCTGATTGCACCCCTGCACAGCGATTACCCTCTCCCATGTAGGAGGCGATTACCTGGTCACAGCAGTGCAAAAAAAATGCCTGCGTGCGACCAGATCTGAATGGTGCCCTTAGTCTCCAATCTGGGTACTTAGACTGCGACCTGGCTAAGCTTGGCATTAGCAATAAGGGCGCTGTGTGCTGGCTCCAGGCTAACTCTGTGTCTCTCTTGAAGGGCTCTTTATGGGTTAATTGTGCATTTAACGTGTTCCTAAGTGTGTGCTGTCACTTTCACAGTATGTCAGACAAAGAGTGTGTTTCATGTAATGCACAGTGTTCCACTTCTCCAGGGGGTTCACTACAGTGTACTCAGTGCAGTGCACCCTCCCAGGCTAGCAGGACAGAACCTGCTTGGCTGGATATTATTAGGGGAATGATCTCCAATATTTCTACTAAATTGTCCTGCAATGAGAAAGAGACACAATATTTAAGACAATCGATGACTGAGTTTATGAACAGAGACTCAGTACCCAAACCAGCGTCTCAGTCCTCTACCATTTGTCCACAAAAACATCCTTTGGCCCATATCCTGCAATCTGACTCTGATGATAAGGGGTCAGACATGGAGGAGGGGGAGGTGGATGCAGAGGTGGGGGAGGCTACTCTGTCACAGGGAATAGAGGCTCTCATAGAAGCTATTAGAGAGGTTCTGCATATCCCTGATAAGGTAACAGAGGAGACTGAGAAATCTTATTTTAATTTAAAAAAGAAAACCCCAGTCACTTTTCCTGTGTCAAAGGAACTAAATACCCTACTTGAAGAACCGTGGATTAATCCTGATAGGAAATTTCAAATCCCTAAAAGGTTGATATCATCTTTCCCTTTTACTCCTGAGTATAGAAAAAATTTGGAAAATCTACCGATAGTTGATGCATCAGTATCCAGGCTGTCACGGAAAACTGTAATGCCTGTCCCTGGTGCAGCCTCCCTAAAAGACACGGCTGATCGTAGAATTGAGAATACACTCAAATCTTTGTATGCAGCTGCTGGGGTGGCACAGAGACCCACTTTAGCATGTGGGTGATTACTAAGGCCATCGCAAAATGGTCGGGTAACCTAATTGAGGGGTTAGGTACCTTGCCTAATTGGTAGATTATTTTACTCCTTCAACATATACTGGACTCTGCAAATTTTATGGTGGAAGCCATAAAAGAAATAGGCTTGCTTAATGCATGCACCACTGCTGTGGCAGTGTCAGCATGCATAGGCTTATGGCTACGTCAGTGGACTACTGATGCAGACTCCAGGAAAGGCGTGGAAGGTCTACCCTTCACAGGAGAGGCCTTATTTGGAGATGAACTAGACAAATGGATCTCCAAAGCTACTGCGGGTAAGTCCACATATCTTCCTTCTGCAGCTCCCCCAGCGAGGAAGGCTTACTCAGTACCTAATCTATAGTCCTTTCGGACTGCCAAGTTTAAGGGCAAAACTAGAGGTTCTTCTACAGCCACCAGAGGTGCTAGAGGTAAACCACGAAAACCAGCTACTGCAGGTTCACAGGAACAGAGCTCACGTTTTGCTTCCTCAAAGCCTTCAGCATGACGGTGGACCACGATGCCTGAAAGACCAGCAGGTGGGAGCCCAACTAAAATTGTTCAGTCACATCTGGACAACATAATGCCAGGATCCCTGGGTCAAAGATCTTATTTATCAGGGCTACAGATTAGAATTTCAGGAGCTCCCACCTCACAGATTCTTCAAATCAGGCTTACCAGTTTCACAGGAAGTATGTATAACCTTACAGGACGCCATTCAAAAACTGGTACAAACTCAGGTCATTGTTCTAGAGCCACCTCATCTGCAAAACAATGGATATTGGGGGTCATTCTGACCTATTTGCACGCTGCAGTTTTTTGAAGCGCAGCGATCAGGTCACTACTCCACATGCGTATGCACCGCAATGCGCTGGCGCGTGGTACAGGTACAAAGCGGATCGTTGCTGGGCGATGGATTTAACAAAGAATCCATTCGCACAGCCGATCGCAAGTAGATTGACAGGAAGAAGGCGTTTATGGGTGTCAACTGACCATTTTCTGGGAGTGTTTGGGAAAACGCAGGCATGTCCAAGCATTTGCAGGCGGGTGTCTGATGTCAATTCTGGGACCAGACAGACTGAAGTGATCGCAAGGGCTGAATAAGTTCCGACCTACTCAGAAAATGCACAAAATGCTTTTGCAGTGCTCGGTTGCACAGGCGTTTGCACACTTGCAAAGCAAAAATACACTCTCCTGTAGGCGGCGACTATCTGATCGCAGTGCTGCAAAAAGTAGCTAGCGAGCGATCAACTCGGAATGACCCCCATTATTCCAACCTGTCTGTAGTACCGAAACCGGACGGTTCGGTAAGGCCGATTTTGAACCTCAAGTCACTGAACTCGTACTTACGAGTGTTCAAATTCAAGATGGAGTCTCTGAGATCAGTGATCTCAGGTCTGGAAGAAGGGGAATTCCTAGTGTTTCTGGATATCAAGGATGCATACCATCACACAGTGCCGTAACTAGGCATTTTAGCGCTGTGTGCAAGAAACGACATTGGCGCCCCCCCATGTAAGATAGGGGCAGTGCGCGCCACAGGTTGCTGAAAAATATATAGGGGCGTGGCTTCATGGCGAAGGGGCGTGGCCACAAAAAAATAGCAATTCATACTACGGTGCACAGTAGTCTACATTATTCAAATTACGCTGCACAGTAGCGCCATTATACCAGGTAGAGCCCCTTTTATACATTACAGCAGACAGCGTCCCCCTTTTTACACATTACAGCAGACAGTCTCCCTTTTAACACATTGCGGCAGCCAGTCCCCCTTTTTACACATTGCGGCAGACAGCGTCCCCTTTTTTACACATTACAGCAGACAGCGTCCCCTTTTTTAACATTACGGCAGACAGCGTCCCCTTTTTACACATTACAGCAGACAGCGTCCCCGTTTTTACACATTACGGCAGACGGTGTCCCCCTTTATACACATTGCGGCAGCCAGTCCCTTTTTTTACACATTACGGCAGCCAGTCCCCCTTTTTACACATTGCGGCAGCCAGTCCCCCTTTTTACACATTGCGGCAGCCAGTCCCCATTTTTACACATTGCGGCAGCCAGGCCCCCTTTTTACACATTGCGGCAGCCAGGCCCCCTTTTTACACATTACGGCAGCCAGTCCCCCTTTTTACACATTGCGGCAGCCAGTCCCCCTTTTTACACATTGCGGCAGCCAGGCCCCCTTTTTACACATTGCTGCAGCCAGGCCCCCTTTTTACACATTATGGCAGACGGTGTCCCCCTGAGAGAGAGAGAGAGAGAGATACATACTTACCATCTCCCCGCTGACAGGTTCCTCGTGCAGCTCCCTCGGTGCAGGCAGGTGAGAAGGAGGAGGGGGGAGGGGGACTGGAGCCGCAGCAGCGCTATTTCATTGGTAGTAAGCGCCGCTGCAGCATCCCCCTCTCCTTCCGTATTGGCTGCCCGGCGCTGCTGTGGATGCTGGGATGGAGGAACCGCATCCCAGCATCCACAGCAGCGCCGGGCAGCCAATACGGAAGGAGAGGGGGATGCTGCAGCAGCGCTTACTACCAATTAAATAGCGCTGCTGTGGCTCCAGTCCCCCTCCCTCCTCTTCCTTCTCACCCGCCTGGTGCTGTAGCTCTCCTCCACAGCACGGCGGCGGCGCACGGCGCAGACTTCAGAGGCATGTAATGAGTCAATTTGACTCATTACATGCCGCTGGCCGTGCGCCCTCAGGGCAACTGCACTGTGTGCCAAGCCCACTTGGCACACACGTAGTTACGGCCCTGCCATCACATTCCAATCTGGCCACCTCATCAGCATTATCTATGCTTTGCACTGCAGGACTGCCACTACCAGTTCCAGGTCCTGCCATTTGGTCTCTCCACGGCACCAAGAGTGTTCACCAAGGGGATGGCAGAGATGATGTTTCTACTCTGCAAACAGGGAGTGAACATAATTCCATACCTGGATGATCTTCTGATAGAGGCACCATCCAGGGAGCGGTTGATGGACAGTATTCGCCTCTCAACCAGACTACTCCTGGATCACGGGTGGATTCTGAACTTACCAAAATCTCAATTGGAACCGACACAGAGGCTTTCCTTTCTGGGAATGATACTGGACAAGGAATCTCAGAGAGTGTTCCTTCCCGTGGAGAAGGCTATGCAAATCCAGTCGATGGTGCAGGCTGTCCTGAAGCCAACCTGGATCTCAGTGCATCTGTTCACTCCTTTCTGGGGAAAATGGTGGCCTCTTACGAGGTACTTCAGTATGGAAGGTTTCATGTGAGGCCCTTCCAGCTAGATCTATTGGACAAATGGTCCGGATCGCATCTTCACATGCACCAGAGGATCCATCTGTCGCCAAGAGCTAGGATCTCGCTTCTGTGGTGGCTACAGACTTCTCACCTAATTGAGGGTCAGAAGTTCGGGATTCAGAATTGGATTCTGCTAACCACGGACTCAAGCCTCAGAGGTTGGGGAGCAGTCATCCAGGGGATACAGTTTCAAGGAAGATGGCCAAGTCAGGAAGTCGTCCTTCCAGTAAACATCCTGGAACTCAGGGCTATCTACAACACTCTTCTGCAGGCCTCATCTCTACTTCGGAATCAGGCCATTCAAGTCCAGTCAGACAATGTAACAACGGTAACGTACATAAACCGACAGAGCTGAAGAAAAGCAGATCAGCAATGTCAAAATTCTCCTCTTGGTGGAGAAAAATGCAGTGGCATTGTCGGCGGTTTTCATTCCGGGAGTAGACAACTGGGAAGCAGACTTCACCCGGAGGTGTTCAGGTGCTTAACACGTTGGTAGGTATATCCACAAATCGACATGATGGCCTCTCGTCTCAACAAGAAGTTCAAGCAGTATTGTTCCAGGTTAAGAGACCCACAAGCAGTGGTGTTAGATGCTCTGACAACTCCGTGGGTCTACCAGATGGTGTACATGTTTCTTCCACTTCCTCTGATCCCAAGAATTCTAAAAAGAATAAGAAGGCAAAAGGTTCAAGCAATACTCATTACTCTGGACTGGCCAAGAAGGGCCTGGTACGTGGACCTTCTGGAGATGCTCCTTGAAGATCTATGGCCTCTTCCTCTTCGCGAGGATCTACTGCAACAGGGCCCATTCGTCTATCAAGACTTAACACGGCTACGTTTAATGGCATGGAGGTTGAACGGCTGATCCTAGCCAGGAGAAGGATTCCTGACAAGGTCATCCCGACTATGATCCAAGCCAGGAAAGGAGTAACATGTAAACATTACCACCGTATACGGAAGAAGTATGTCTCTTGTTGTGAAACCAGACAATATTCCGCGGTGGAATTTCATCTGGGACATCTCCTGCTTTTTCTGGAGTCAGGAGTAGATGTGGGCTTATGCCTAGGTTCCATTAAAATCTAAATTTTGGCTTTGTCTATTTTCTTTCAGAAACAATTGGCTTCTTTCCCTGAGGTCCAGATGTTCTTGAAAGGTGTTCTGCACATCCAGCCTTCCTTTGTGCCTCCCATGGCACCTTGGGATCTCAATTTGGTGCTGCAGTTCCTCCAGTTGGACTGGTTTGAACTGTTACAGGAGGTTGACATAAAGTTCCACACGTGGAGGACTGCCACACTGTTGGCCTTGGCCTCAGCAAGACATGTGTCGGAACTAAGGGTGTTGTCTCACAAGAGTCCCTACTTAATTTTTCATGAGGACAGAGCTGAACTCAGAACTCGTCAACAATTTCTTCCTAAGGTGGTGTCCGCTTTTCACATCAACCAACCTATTGTTGTTCCGGCTGTGATGGACACCTCTGCTACTTCAAAGTCTTTGGATGTTGTGAGGGCTTTGAAGGTGTATGTAAAGAGAACAGGTCGTCATAGAAAATCAGACTCGCTGTTCGTTCTCTATGATCCCAATAAAATTGGGTATCCTGCTTCAAAGCAGTCTATTGCATGCATCAAGCTAATGATCCAGCATGCTTATTCCATGGCAAAATTGCCAGTTCCAAAATCTGTACAGGCCCACTCTACTAGGTCGGTGGGTTCTTTTTGGACGGCTGCCCAGGGTGTCTCGGCTTTATAGCTTTGCCGAGCAGCTACTTGGTCAGGTTCGAACACATTTGCACAGTTCTACAAGTTTGATGCTTTGGCATCTGAGGAACTTCAGTTTGGTCAATCAGTACTGCAGGAACCTACTTGGGAACTCTCCCACCTGGTTTGGTAGCTTTGGTACTTCCCCATGGTACTAAATGTATTCCCAGTATCCTCTAGGACGTAAGATAAAATAGGATTTTAATTACCTACAGTACCAGTAAATCCTTTTCTCGTAGTCCATAGAGGATACTGGGTGCCCACCCGGTGCTTCGTTCTTCCTGCACTGTTACTTGGTTAAGTATTCTGGTTTGTTAAACTATTGCTGTTAATGTTTCAAGTTTGGTTAGCATGGCTTTCCTATTGTTCTGTGTGTGCTGGTTCGTAATCTCACCACTTTTCTTATCTATCCTTCTCTCAAAGTATGTCCGTCTCCTCGGGCACAGTTTCCTAGACTGAGTCTGGTAGGAGGGGCAAAGAGGGAGGAGCCAGCGCACACTATCAAATTCTTAAAGTACCCAAGGCTCCTAGTGGACCTGTCTATACCCCATGGCACTAAATGGATTCCCAGTATCCTCTACAGACTATGAGAAAAGGATATACCGGTAGGTAAATAAATCCTGTTTTTAGCTAGATTAAGCATTATTTAGTATTTTAAATAATGACATGGTTATATATTGGTGATATGCAAATCAGGTCTTCTGTACTATAATAGTACAGACTGATTTTCATGTGCCATTCCCCAATACACCTACTATATAAATTCATTTGGTGGATAAATAGGCAACTAAAATGTATGCTTGCAAACGCAAGAAGTCTAGCAGGTAAAATGGGGGAATTGGAATTGTTAGCATCAAAGGCTGAGTATGACATTATAGATATTACGGAAACATGGTGGGACGACTCTCATGACTGGGTTGCTAACTTGGAGGGGTATTCTCTTTTTAGGAGGGACAGGGCTGACAAAAGAGGAGGAGGTGTATGTCTTTATGTTAAACCATCACTTAAACCATACCTAACGGAGGTTATCTATGAGGAAACTGGCGATAATGTGGAGTCACTATGGGTAGAAATCTCAAGTGGGGGAATGGATGCAAAAAAACTAGTCATAGGCACGTGCTACAAACAGCTGGATATTAGCATACATGAGGAAGAACAACTATTGCAGCAAATCAAAAAGGCTGCAGGATTAGGGGACATCCTTGTGATTGGGGATTTTAATTACCCGGATATAAACTGGAGTAACGATTCATGTGCTAAAGCGAGGGGCAGCAGGTTCTTATATATGTTTAGGGATCACTAATTGTCTCAATTAGTCGAGGACCCAACTAGGGGTAAAACTACCCTGGATCTAGTAATTACTAATAATGTTGACATTATATCAAACACTAAAGTTGGGGAGACTTTGGGTAACAGTGATCACCATATGATCACATTCGACATCAGTTTCAGGAAACATATCTACAGGGGTTCCACCAAAACTTTTAACTTTAGGAAGGCTAATTTCAGTATGCTTAGATTTGCACTTAACGACATAGAGTGGGAGGTTCTGTTTAATAACAAGAACACTTTGGAAATGTGGGATGTTTTAAAAGGGTTGCTGGATAACAATATTCATAACTTTATTCCCATGGGCAGTAAACGCAGGAGTATTAAACTCAAACCGATGTGGCTTAACAAGAAGGTTAAGGCAGAAATGGATAAAAAAAGCGGGCTTTCAAAGCATTTAAATCTAATGGAAAGAAGGAGTCTTTCAAGTAATACAAGGAGTGTAATAAGAAACGCAAAAAAGCAATAAGAGCAGCTAAAATGGAAAATGAAAAGCAAATCGCTATAGAGAGTAAACCCAATCCTAAAAAGTTTTTTAAATACATAAACGGTAAAAGGTTAAAAAAGGAGAATATAGGTCAATTAAAAGATGAATTAGGAGAATTGATAAATGATGACGAAGTAAAAACAGAAATACTGAACAAATTCTTTTCATCAGTATTTACCAGTGAAGAACTGATGGTGGGAGTAGAGCATAACAATTGTGACAGTAATGATTCATGGTTAAATACTTGTTTAAGCGAAGAAGTAGTCTGGGAGAGACTAAGCAAAATTAAGATTAGTAAATCACCAGGTCCGGATGGACTTCACCCGAGGGTTCTTATGGAGCTTAGTTCACAACTACCCGGATATAAACTGGAGTAACGATTCATGTGCTAAAGCGAGGGGCAGCAGGTTCTTATATATGTTTAGGGATCACTAATTGTCTCAATTAGTCGAGGACCCAACTAGGGGTAAAACTACCCTGGATCTAGTAATTACTAATAATGTTGACATTATATCAAACACTAAAGTTGGGGAGACTTTGGGTAACAGTGATCACCATATGATCACATTCGACATCAGTTTCAGGAAACATATCTACAGGGGTTCCACCAAAACTTTTAACTTTAGGAAGGCTAATTTCAGTATGCTTAGATTTGCACTTAACAACATAGAGTGGGAGGTTCTGTTTAATAACAAGAACACTTTGGAAATGTGGGATGTTTTAAAAGGGTTGCTGGATAGCAATATTCATAACTTTATTCCCATGGGCAGTAAACGCAGGAGTATTAAACTCAAACCGATGTGGCTTAACAAGAAGGTTAAGGCAGAAATGGATAAAAAAAGCGGGCTTTCAAAGCATTTAAATCTAATGGAAAGAAGGAGTCTTTCAAGTAATACAAGGAGTGTAATAAGAAACGCAAAAAAGCAATAAGAGCAGCTAAAATGGAAAATGAAAAGCAAATCGCTATAAAGAGTAAACCCAATCCTAAAAAGTTTTTTAAATACATAAACGGTAAAAGGTTAAAAAAGGAGAATATAGGTCAATTAAAAGATGAATTAGGAGAATTGATAAATGATGACGAAGTAAAAACAGAAATACTGAACAAATTCTTTTCATCAGTATTTACCAGTGAAGAACTGATGGTGGGAGTAGAGCATAACAATTGTGACAGTAATGATTCATGGTTAAATACTTGTTTAAGCGAAGAAGTAGTCTGGGAGAGACTAAGCAAAATTAAGATTAGTAAATCACCAGGTCCGGATGGACTTCACCCGAGGGTTCTTATGGAGCTTAGTTCACAACTAGCACGACCCCTATACTTGATTTTCAATAGTTCAATTAGATCAGGCATGGTACCGAAGGATTGGCGTATAGCTGAGGTAGTGCCATTATTTAAAAAGGGATCCAAAAATGTTCTGGGAAACTACAGACCAGTTAGTTTAACATCTATAGTGGGGAAAATATTGGAAGGAATTCTAAGGGACGTCATACAGGAGTATCTAAAGTCCGCTAGGATTATTAGCAAGAACCAGCATAGGTTTGTGAGGGACAGGTCATGTCAGACTAACTTAATTAGCTTCTACGAGGAATTGAGCAATAATCTTGATCAAGGAAAAGCAGTGGATGTGATCTTCCTAGATTTTGCAAAAGCCTTCGATACACTTCCTCACAGGAGACTGATGATCAAATTAAAGGTGATTGGCCTAGGAAAAACTATTTGCACATGGATAAGCAGCTGGTTGGATAGCAGGGTACAGCGAGTAGTGGTCAACGGGAAGTCCTCCACCTGGTCCCCAGTAGTCAGCGGAATACCACAAGGTCAGAGTTGGAAAAAGATTTTGGGGTATTCATTGATAATAGGCTTAATAACCGTACACAATGTCAAAACGCAGTAAAGAAGGCAAGTAAGGTGCTAGCATGCATAAAAAGGGGAATTGAGACAAGGGACTCGGATGTAATCATGCCGCTGTATAAGGCATTGGTACGTCTGCACCTGGAATATTGTGTTCAGTTTTGGGCACCATTGTATAAAAAAGACATCCGTGAACTCAAAAGTATTCAAAGGCGAGCTACTATATTGATTAAAGGCCTAGAAGGACTGGACTATAAGGAAAGACTTACTAGGCTGAATATGTATACTCTAGAAAAGAGGCGCCTAAGAGGAAATATTATTAATATCTTCAAATATGTAAAGGGACATCACAAAGAGTTATCAGAGGAATTATTTATTAAAAGAACACAGTTTAGGACACGTGGGCACTCGCTGCGACTAGAGGAGAGAAAGTTCCGAACGCAACGGAGGAAAGGGTTCTTCACTGTTAGGGCAATCAGGATGTGGAATTCCCTGCCAGGGAAGGTGGTAATGGCGGACTCTGTAATTGGTTTTAAAAAAGGAATGGATACATTTCTGAATGAAAAAGCTCTCCAAGGTTATAATACTTAAAATATCAAGGTGGTTAATCCGGGGGTAACATGAGTTATGGTAGCTAACTAATCATAAAACATTATTTAGCAAGTATGTAGAATCATCACAACTTAAAACAGGTTGAACACGATGGGCAATTTGCCTCTATTCAACCTCAAATACTATGTTACTATGTTCATGTGTATATAGTACTCTACACACCTTTATGATTTGCATTTTTTAAATGACCCGCATGAGCCAAAGTAAGGCATCAATAGTAGTTTAGTATTATTTTTCACGATTACTTGCAAACTCCTTATTCATATCGCTGACTGTGATTATTAGAACAGACACATTAGTTCATACATAGCGCACTCTACATGCTAAATAATGGGAGAGGAAGCAAAGAGGAACTTGGAAACCATAATAGAAACCTATCTATGGCAAGATTGCCAACATCTGCTACATGAGCATCTGGAGTCTCATGTTCTTTAAAAGAGGGCTGCCGATCCTTAGAGATCATTAACAAGTATTTCATAATCATACCTAGCTGCCATATTAAATATATATAAACTGTCTTTATCTTTGCAAAAAATCATAAGAAATTGTTGAATTTTTTTAATTAATTGATTTGACTAAAACATCTTTTTTTAAAATATATTTAAAGTATTTTAGTAAAAAAAACCCTCTTAGTGGGTGTCTAACTTTATCTCCCTAACCCCAGCATCCAGTTATGTCCCTGTGGTGTAAACTTCCACTCCTTTACCTCCCCTATATGAAGAAGGCAGAGGAGTGAGTAACATGCTGCTCATAGGGGACCGGTCAGTCACCTCTGAACAGGGAGTAGCAAATGGGCTGACACTGATGTACTCTGCAGATATGCAATTATGTGGTGCTGCTCAGAGGGGAATTTAATTTTCCCTGCAAGCACTTATTATTGCAGTACAGATCGACGGCCCCAGAATGCCCAGTGCTAATCGCAAGGCATTCTGTGGCATACAAATGGCATGTGATGTTGGCAGTATAATAGCTAACATCGCAATCAAAGCCAGTTCTCTATGTGTTGGAGTGAAGCCTGCGGTCGTATGGGATGCGACCAAAGCAGGTAAAACCCACCTGTCTGTGGTTGCATCCGGGGCCTCATTCAGGTCCACTTGTTCTTGTGTCCTAATGCGCAAAAGTGCCAATGTTCTATGTAAGCAGCAATGGACACATCTTTATGACCATGTTATTTTAAGCACAGTGTATAACATCCGCCTGCTACAAGCCTACAATACATTCAAGGCTGGGGGGAGGCACACACTGACTGGTGATATATCATGTGTATAGGCGATGGGGGCCTGCCTGCTTCAATCAGTGAAGCACTAATATATAATCAATACAGTCACACTAATTGATAATAGAAAAAAAAAATATCTCTGACAACAACAAAGAAGATACAAATGATGGTCCAGACTTCAGGGCATTACAAGAAAGGAGATTAAAATAGTAGCCCAGGCTCAAGGGCAGTTGGTACCAGCAGCAGTTTAACATTTTTTTGGCTGCATGTTTGCATACTCTTTCCAACTCTATAGCATTGGCTTTCACAGCATATCATTAAAGTGTCTGCACTTAAGAAGCTTGTAGGGGATCCAAAACCTGGTCCGAGAAGTGGACATGTTAATTGCAAAAGAGAATCTTTACACATTGAAAAAGGTATGGTATACAAAGCTGAAGCATACCCCATCAGTATAGTAAGACTAGATGATCTGCAGAGTCAGAGGGCACCAAATAAAGTTGAAATGTACTTTGCAGCAGGAATAAATACATCAAATGGTGATATGAAAGCAACCAGAATAGCAGATCCTCCATTGCCCCATTCGAAGGTAAATAGAGAGACAATGAAAAATACAGATTGAAAGAATCATCTGATATGAAAATACAAAAACTAAGTTTTCACAAAGGAAATACAAGCAAAAGCATGCGTTGGAGTGAAACATGCGGAAAATAAACCTCTGCATAACTTTACCATTCTTAAAGTAAAAAGAGATACGAAAAAAGCTTGTTTTGTTCATTGTATGCCAAACGAAGAGTATTCAGTGACATTGTATGGCGAGGGACCCTTTGGTGGCTGGTGTCAGGATCCTGCATCAGAGTCCATCACCGTAAGAATTTCCACAGCTTTTTCATTTGGAACCAGCCATGAGCTAATTGCGGCTTCTGGACTTAAGGTGGACCTCCTGGCTGATGTGTCGAAGGTCAGAAAATGGTGTGCTCAAGCAAAAATCTTCAGGGATAGGAGGAGAAGACTGTTGCCTAGCGTCTGAGGCTTAAGGATGGTGGCAGCTCCCAACAAAGAAAAAAGCTGAAGACCACAATAGGCTTGTTTTGGTGGCAGGCAAAAAAGCTTTAAAAAGCCTCTCACTGCAGTCCTTTCCTCCAGAAATGGTAGGCACCTGTGGGGTAGAGGGCTGACTGACCCCAACACCCTGTGCCTGTGTTTTCCACACCAAAACACCCATGTTTTCCCTCCAAAATGGCAGACAAGCACAATTAGAGATAGAACAGAAGACCTCAGTTAATACAATAGAGTTGGTCAGTTAATAAGGGTTACAGAGGTAAATTTAAAAAGCAAGTTGTTACAGGCTACTCCCTTGTATTGTCTTATCTATTGTTTGTGTTTGAGTTCTTGTGAAGTGTTTATCTGAATTGTTAGGGGGACATAAGGAGGGTACACATGGAGTGATATTTACTTAATTTCTAAGCAATCTGACTAGATTTCTTAGAAATTAAGCAAACATCGCTCTGTTTGTAGTGGTGATGTGTCACTATCATCAGCTCTAGATTGGGCATGCATGCATGCATGTGTTCCTTCCCCCTTCATTCTTTGCCTCTCTGTGTCCCCCACTTCCTTCTTTGCCTCTCTGCCCCCTCTTCTTTCTATTCATCTCTGTGTCTCTTCCCCCTTATTATATGCCTCTCTGTGTGTCTCTCCCTTCTCCCTTCATTCTGTGTCTACCGGTGTGTGTCTCTCCACCCCCCTTCACTCTCACCTTCAGCGAGGAGCAAAGAGCTGGGGGGTAGGGTGAGGCCAGGCATCAGACTGAAGCTCAGGGAGCGTGATGCTGGTAACACAATCAAGCTCCTAGAAGCAGTCCTAGCAAAATGGGAGGCTGGTAGGAGCTGCTGCAGTAATGCCGGCAAGCTACACAGTCATTGCTTGGCAGCACACTTGTAACAGACAGGCGGCTGTAGTGCAATGGTGGTGGGAGTGCGTGGTACAGGTATGATGCCCTGGCCGGCAGAACCTTACTCTCATGGACCTGTCACGGCACCCAAGGAATGTGTCCTGCTCACGCTGCCCCAGTTACACTTCTGATCCTGGGCCCTCCCCTCCGTGCACATAGCTCTGACCCCCGCAGTGTGAGGTTGGTTACTCTGGGATGGCCCCTCCTGTGGAACCAGCCCTGCATCCTTCTCACCTCTTCCCCCTCAACTCCCCCTTCATCCCCTCTCTCCCTACACCATGGACCCAAACACCCCCTGACACCCAACCCACTCATGGGTTCAGCTGATAATGTACCCTGGAAGAGGTAAGAGCCAAGGCTCAATGACCACCTTGCACCACCTCAGACAGGGTTGGAGCTATAAATGGTCCTCTGGATCCCTTCCCAATAACAACCACTCCTGCATGCACTACCTATAAAGTATAGTAATATATATATATATATATATATATATAAAGGGGTTAAAAATTGAAATATTACCTTGACCCTACCATCCTCAAAACATTCCCTGCTCACATCAAGGAAAATAAAAAAGGGATGATGCTACCCAGTTACAGTACATTGCTTATAATCATTTGCGTGGCATAGTCGCACCAGCAAGTGCCTTATCTGACCTGGGTGCACAGGATGCACCCAGGTCAGATAAGGCACTTGCTGGGAAGAGAAAATTCCCACTGCTGTAGTTCTCAGTGGGACTGGAAGGCCCCTCTGCCTCCCTGCACCCTCCCCCAATATTTGCCATGTTGCTGATCACTTCTGATTGATCAGCATGGCAAAACCCCCACCCAGCGGCTGCAGACAATAGCAGCCAATGGAAAAGTGTAAATTAAGCCCCCCCAAGAACCCCCCTCTGTACCTGGTGGCTGTCTCACCTTTTTAAATGATAGTCGCGATATTCGCAATGTTTCCAATGGTTGTGATGTACCAATAGTTTCTGTCCACTGTTCCGATGTTTGGAAAAAATGAAATTTTTTACAAATATAAAAAAAATAAAAAAAAAATATATATATATAAAAAATAATAATTTTGGATAAGATTAAATATATGTACTTCACCTAATTCACTCATAAAAAAATTGACAATTTCTGAGCAGTTTTTTGGGGGAAAAATTGTCAGTTAAGTATAGTAGTTAATAGTTTAATTCCGACACACCCAAATAAAATATCTACATCTCAGCTTCTCCAGGGCTGTTTTTCCTAATGTCCATAAATAAACTTTTCGTGATGTGCAATATGTACTCTAGGGAATATATTTACAATACTAAGATTCGTGTTTAGTTGAGATGACACACGATCAGCTTTGCTCAAACATGTTAGCTTTAAAAAACCAAACACACAAATGTCGTAGTTTGTCTGTTTCATGTTTTCTAATGGTGTATGCAATCGTGTATTCACAGTTGTCTTCTCTTGAAACTCGCCCATAAGTTTATACATCGGAGTTAATTTTAAAACATGCTTGAGAAAACATATATGAAAACTGAAGCATGTTTTGTTTGGTAGTAGCTGCCTCATGTCATTTTGTCACTGCACATGCTTATAAACAATAAACATAGCCGACTCTAACTATAGGCAATATAGGCAATTGCCTAGGGCATCAGCAAATCGTTGGGGCATCTATGCAGGCTGTATATTCTACACAGTATGAAGACACTGACAGCTGTAGCATACAAGCTGTTGAAAACGAAACTAAAGAGAGGGAGAGGAGTCCGGGTAGGGGGTGGGGCTACATGCTCTGTATGCAACCACTGCGTGCTGAGAGAGGATCAGTACTGCCTGTTAGTATGTACTAACGTGTGCTGCCATGTGATGTGCAAAGGTAAGGGGGGCACCATCTATAAGTGTATATGTGTATGTGTGTGGCTGTTTGTATAAATATTATATATATATATATATGTTGCAAAGAGCAATGGACGAAACTGCCCAAAGATACAGATGGAGCCTCTGTTATCATTGCTACATCTGTGACTAGGCGTGCCCGCCTGGGCGCACCTAGGGCCTAATTCAGACTTGATCGTAGCCATGCAAAATTTTGCACAGCTATGATCAGTTACTCAGACATGCAGGGGGACACCCAGCACAGGGCTAGTCAGCCACGCATGTCTGGCTCTGCCCCGTCGCACAAGTACAAAAGCATCGCACAGCAGCGATGCTTTTGTACTTGACGAGTAACTCCCTGTCAGCGCAGCTCCTGTGTGCTGGCAGGGAGTTATTCATCTCTGTTTGGGTCGCATCACCTGCGTTGCCCAGACTGCGCCTCTAAAACGGCGGCCAAACACTGCTGACCAGCGACTGCCTCTGCCAGTCAATCAGACAGAGGCGATCGCAGGGCTGAGATTGACGTTGGCTGTCCGGCATTCGCTGGCGCACTGCGGCGCCGGCGCATGTGCAGTTCACACCTGACCGGCTGCTGTGCAAAAACACACAGCAGCGATCACATCTGAATTAGGCCCCTAGTCACTATGAGCATCTCCGTCTGGATGGGTGCATGCGCCCGGACGGAGATGCTCCCCATTCACTTGAATGCAGAGCGTCTCTGTAGGGGCGCGCGCGCGCGCCCAGACAGAGATGCTTACAATGGGAAGTGGCTATGTGCACTTCCGGTGTAACTATGTGGACGGATCGCCTAGTCACGCCTGGAGTGCACCCCTGCGCCTCAGCCAGCAAAGATAACGGAGGCTCCATCTGTAAGTGTGCCAAGCTTGTGGCATCATATTCAAAAAGACTTGAGGCTGTAATTGCTGACAAAGATGCGTCAACAAAGTATTGAGCAAAGGTTGTGAATAGGTACATGTGATTTCTTAGTTTTTTATTTTTAATAAGTTTGCAAAAATCTCGAAAAAAACTTTTTTCACGTTGTCATTATGGGGTATTGTATGTAGAATTTTGAGGGAAAAATTAATTTATTCCCTTTTAGAAAAAAGCTGTAATATAACAAAATGTGGGAAAAGTGAAGCGTTGTGAATACTTTCGGGATGCACTGTATGTGTGTGGCTGTGTGTATATATGTGTATAAGTATATGATTGTGTGTATACATGTGTATAAGTGTGTGGCTGTGTGTATATATGTGTAGAAGTGTGTATGGGGGTCATTCCGACCTGATCGTAGCTGTGCTAAATTTAGCACAGCTATGATCACTGACACAGACATGTGGGGGGACGCCCAGTACAGGGCTAGGACTCCCCGCATGTCTGGCCTGGCCCCACCGCTCAAGTACAAAAATCATCATCCAGCGGCGGTGCTTTTGTACTTGTAGAGTAACTCTCAGCCAGCGCAGCTCCTGCGATTGGCCTGGAGTTACTTGTCGCATGCCTGTGTTGGCCGGACCGTGCCCCGAAAATGACGGCCAGACCATGCCGTGCCGCCCCCTCCTGCTCACGCGCAGTTCTGACCCGATTGCCCCGCTTCGAAAAACTGCAGCGTGTGATTGGGTCGGAATGACCCCCATTATGTGTATAAGTGTATGGCTGTGTGTATACATGTGTATAAGTGTGTGGCTGTGTGTATTTATGTGTATGGTTGTGTATATATAAGTGTATATGTGTGTGGCTGTGTGTATATGTGTAGAAATGTGTGGCTGTGTGTATAAGTATGTACTGTGTGTGTATATGTGTATAAGTGTGTAGCTATGTGTATATATGTTTATAAGTGTGTGGCTGTTTGTATAAGTGTGTAGCTGTGTGTGTATATGTGTATAAGTGTGTGGCTATGTGTATAAATATGTATAGGTGTGTGTATATGTGTATAAGTGTGTGACTGTGTGTATATGTGTACTAGTGTGTGTATAAGTGTGGCTGTGTGTATAATTGTGTGGCTCTGTGTGTATATGTGTATAATTGTGTGGCTGTGTGTATAAGTGTGTGGCTGTGTGTATAAGTATGTGGAAATATGTATATATGTTTATAAGTGTGTGGCTGTGTTTATGTATGTGTATACGTGTGGGATTGCATGTACTGTATGTGTATAGTATACTGTATGTTTATCACTATATGTGACCATATGTATGTGTAAGTGTGTGGCTGTATGTGTGTTGCTGTTTGTATTGTATGTGATTGTGCATATCTATAGGACTATGTGTGTGACAGCATATATGTATGCATATAAGTGTGACTATGTGTGCACCTGTATACGTACGACTATATATGTACTGTACTTGAACATGCATGTAACTGTATGTATATGTATAAGTGTGTGAATATATATGTGATGCGCTTACAGTCACAGGGAGAGTGGCCCAGTAGAGGATATCCCATTGCATGATGCGGGTCTTCTTGAGAGACATAAGCTGCTCAGTGGAACATCAACAGTTGTCAGCCCGAGGCACTCTACTATTCCTCCTCCTCCTCATCCTGGTCAGCGGATTCCAAACCAGATCACTGCAGCCAGGTACTGGGAACTGGGAGATCAGGTAGGAGATCGGGGAGAGAGGATACCTAGGGAGAGTACCCCCAGAGGGGAGCAGCAGCAGCACAGGGCACTGATTCCCAGGACTCCGCAGGGTGGGTTAGTAGGGCGGATTTAACACACAGCCACCATGTCAAACTGCCCTTGCATCTCTTGAAAGTGTTGTACAGCTCTCTCTTTTTGACATCTTTTTTCTACAGTCTGTTCTCTATATACAGTAGCTCTTTGCTCACAGCTATCTTTCCTCTTTGTTTCTTATTATTCCGGTTCTCTGCTGTCTGTCACTTTCTGTTCCTCTTTAGCTCTATTTCTCTGTGCGTACACACCCTCTCTATACTATATTCTCCCTGCACTGTAGTCTGCACTCGCACTGGGGCACATGTATGAAACCTGGAGAAGTGATAAAGCAGTGATAAGTGGAAGGTGATAACGCATAACCTTCAATGCTTCCCTATCCAGTTAAATCCCCTCTGTACAGTCCACATAACCTCACATTTTGTCTTCCAACATTGCGGGGTGATCATATCATACACCCACTAAGAACCTAGAAATCTGGGGAACCATTATGTAACAGGTAGCATCTATCCTCATGTATCAATGCCTATTTCCCTATAGATTGTAAGCTTGCGAGCAGGGCCTTCCTACCTCTATGTCTGTCTGTCTTTGCCCAGTTTTGTTCTATAACTGTTGTTCTAATTGTAAAGCGCAACGGAATATACTGTGCTATATAAGAAACTGCTAATAAATAAATTATAATAATAAATCAGCCAATCATTAGGGGTTTGAAAAATTACAGTTTGGAGCTGATTGGCTGGTGCATTATCACCTTCCACTTATCACTGCTTTATCACTTCTTCAAGCTTGATACATCTGCCCCGTTATCTGTCAAGTCTATGTGGTACACCAAACCCTGGTTGTACCTACCCATGCTGGAATCTAAGATAAATATATTTATATATGTAAAAGGTATGTATAGGTTTACAATATACAGTGGTAATATTCATATTGATGTTGTTTATTGCGTTGGGGAGGAGTAAGTGATGGAGTGATGAGCCAGCAGCAAGTCACATGACATAGAAACTGCTAGAACCATCTGCAGCTGGCTGAGGTGGACAGTTGTCAGCCAGAGTCTATAAATAGCAGCCTTCAACCAACTGACAGTGGGCAGTCTGAAGTAACTTGCTGAGGGAGTGGACCTGCTTTGCAGGGGTACCTGAGTCCCAGCATTTCCCACTGAGTTGGGGAAAGCGATGGTACTGTGTTGGACGACAAAGCAGTGGTACTTTTCAGCAGCATTTATCGGACCCAGCATCCTCTGGTAGGTGCTGTGAAGTAAAGGTTAGCAGTGTGTAGTCAGAGAGAGACAGTGATTCCCCTCAGAGAGACTACCATGTAAAGAGAGATGGTGAAAGCGACAGAAAGCTCTGTAATTACACACCATGCACAGTACTACATCTTGTCACCACGCTCCAGCTGATAGCTTCCGATAATTACTAGTGACTGGCTTTGAGGAGTGCAGGATAGCTCCAACCACAGTGCATGCCTCATCCCTCCTCATTACAGCTTCCCTGTATACCCAGTTAGTAGCTGCATGCCTTCATAGAAGTCACATTACTAACTAGAAGCAGCTAGGAACTGTCTGTTAGTGAGTGACTGGTCACATATGGAGCCAGACCTTGGGAAGACTGACAATTACTTCTGGAGGGCTGCCTAACAGATAACAGCATAGATAACCACCATTGCTCCTGAGCCGATTCACTCACCTGTCCAGTGCCTCATTGAGAAAAACAAACTATACCCATTCATCAAAACTAAAAGCAGCTAACCACTTTTCAACAGCAACAAAGACTCATCAGTATAAATTCTCCACACACTGATTTGTATATATGTCTAACAAGGTTACAAAGTTTAGCAGACAGTGGAAAAGGAATTACAAGTATAACCAGCACCTGCAGAAACGAGTACATTTAGATGTCACAGCAGTTTTAAGAATATAGAAATCTTAAAACCATATTTTTTTCAAGGATATTTCCACTTCGGACAGCAAAAAGCGGAACTTTGCAAATAATTTAGCAATTATGAATTGAGTACAGTTTAATCTATGGCTTCTAAGTGCAAGCAATGTAGTAATTGATAGGCCCTTTCACATGTACTGTAACTCATCCTGAGGAACAACTTGCAGCATATCAGCATGTGGCCACATAGCTAGTTAAACTGGAACTAAATAGCAATTTAATATGTGCACCACCTGTAAAGACACAAGTGAACTTTATTACTGCAAATATACCGTAGTTTGGTGTTAATCATAGTGTTATCTACAGACATTAGTGGTTCATTCTTATTCTCATAGATGAATATATAGAAATATACTGTTAACAGTACAGCATCATTCTGTGTGTCATTTCTAATGAAATACTTATGGCAGTGCATTTGGTAACACATTTCTATTTTGTATAAATATCTATTTATGTGAAGAAAAGCAGATTTGTGTTACCAGGTCCAGGTAAATGCTATTGTTTTGGATTGACAAGAACATCAATCTATGCAATCTATGTAGGTAGTGTAGTGTTGTAGTACATTTAGGTTTGTGTTTGTCTTTGTTTTAACAGTGTTTTGTGTTATTGCATGGAGGGTTAGGAGTATGTCAAGGGAACAGGAAAGGCAGGGAGAGAGTGAGGTAGAGAAGTGTTACATAATAAAAATGTGATTTCTTTGTGGCATTATTGTGTTGAAAGTTTCTATCACCAGATTCAGTCTAAGTTAACTGCATGTTGATAAGTGACATATTGCTATGTGTAAAATCAACATGGGCCACTTGTCATGGTGACATGGTAAGTATTATACTTATTTCAGAAATACTACCTGATTTCCTGTTGCCTGACCTGCCTCCCACTATCTGTACTCAAAATGTCTGATGCAACAAATTTGCCTACCTACTCACTGTGTTATGCATAATCAGAAGGAAGTGACTGCTGCAAACACAAATTATGCAAATCACAGCAGCAAAACACAATATTTGAAGTTTTAAATTAAGAATAAAGCAAAATGCTCCAGACTTATCTAGATAGGGAAACCAAGATTGTATTCAAACTATTTTTTTATTGAATTTGACAAATAAAAATTGACAATATACAAATAATAAAGTAAAATTTGTTACAAAACCAGTTGTACATGTCATTTTTTGAAAGGTTTAAATCAACACTAAATATTAGACGAGGACAAGAGGAAGAAAGAAGGGAGAAAGAGACAATTGGGGGGGAGAGAGAGAGGTGATAGACCGTGACATCAGGGGAATGAGGAGAGGGGGGGAGGGGGAAAACCGAAGAGCCAGTGATAACAAAATCAGAGAAAGGAGGGTGAAGTTGTCAGCAATTGAGGGTAGATATTGAAATCAGTTATTGGACTCAAAATCATTTCCTCAGCATAACGGGAAGAGCATAATAAGGCGTTATCTTAAATAGGATTGGTATAATGAAGTTTCATTGAATTCCAACCATGGTAGCCACATTGCCATAAAAATGTAAATATTGCCCGTTGGAAACAAAATAACATCTTCCATCTCCATGAAATAATCAATTTTATTGAACCAATCTCTAATTGAAGGAGCCTTTATTGTTCTCCAGAAAACAGGTATTACAGCTTTCACAGTATTGTTAAGGTGCCTCAGCACAGAGTTTTTGTAGGTTTTAGTATTCGCAGTGGTGATTGTCAGTAACCAAAAACCAGGGTCTCTTGTCACGTCACCTTTCAATATCACTAGAGATGAGCGGGTTCGGTTTCTTTGAATCCGAACCCGCACGAACTTCACTTTTTTTTCCACGGGTCCGAGCGACTCGGATCTTCCCGCCTTGCTCGGTTAACCAGAGCGCGCCCGAACGTCATCATGACGCTGTCGGATTCTCGCGAGGCTCGGATTCTATCGCGAGACTCGGATTCTATATAAGGAGCCGCGCGTCGCCGCCATTTTCACTCGTGCATTGAGATTGATAGGGAGAGGACGTGTCTGGCGTCCTCTCCATTAGAATAGAGATAGATAGATTAGATAGAGAGAGATTGTGCAGAGTCGCAGACAGAGTTAGTTTACCACAGTCAGTGACCAGTGCAGTTGCTAGTTAACTTTTATTTAATATAATATATCCGTTCACTTCTCTCTGCTATATCCGTTCTCTGCCTGAAAAAAAAAACGATACACAGCACAGTCAGTCACACAGTGTGACTCAGTCTGTGTGCACTCAGCTCAGCCCAGTGTGCTGCACAGTCATCAATGTATAAATTAAAAGCTTATAATTAATTGTGGGGGAGACTGGGGAGCACTGCAGGTTGTTAGCAGGAGCCAGGAGTACAATTATATTAATTAACAGTGCACACTTTTGCTGCAGGAGTGGTGACCAGTGCCTGACCACCAGTATAGTATTGTTGTATACTACTAATATCTTTTTAAATATCAACCAGTCTATATTAGCAGCAGACACAGTACAGTGCGGTAGTTCACGGCTGTGGCTACCTCTGTGTCGGCACACGGCAGGCAGTCCGTCCGACCAGAATTGTATTATTTATTATTATATACCTACCACCTAACCGTGGTTTTTTTTTCATTCTTTATACCGTCATAGTGTCATCCTAATTGTTACGAGTATACTACTATCTCTTTATCAACCAGTGTACAGTGCGGTAGTTCACGGCTGTGGCTACCTCTGTGTCGGCACACGGCAGGCAGTCCGTCCGACCAGAATTGTATTATTTATTATTATATACCTACCACCTAACCGTGGTTTTTTTTTCATTCTTTATACCGTCATAGTGTCATCCTAATTGTTACGAGTATACTACTATCTCTTTATCAACCAGTGTACAGTGCGGTAGTTCACGGCTGTGGCTACCTCTGTGTCGGCACACGGCAGGCAGTCCGTCCGACCAGAATTGTATTATTTATTATTATATACCTACCACCTAACCGTGGTTTTTTTTTCATTCTTTATACCGTCATAGTGTCATCCTAATTGTTACGAGTATACTACTATCTCTTTATCAACCAGTGTACAGTGCGGTAGTTCACGGCTGTGGCTACCTCTGTGTCGGCACACGGCAGGCAGTCCGTCCGACCAGAATTGTATTATTTATTATTATATACCTACCACCTAACCGTGGTTTTTTTTTCATTCTTTATACCGTCATAGTGTCATCCTAATTGTTACGAGTATACTACTATCTCTTTATCAACCAGTGTACAGTGCGGTAGTTCACGGCTGTGGCTACCTCTGTGTCGGCACACGGCAGGCAGTCCGTCCGACCAGAATTGTATTATTTATTATTATATACCTACCACCTAACCGTGTTTTTTTTTTCATTCTTTATACCGTCATAGTGTCATCCTAATTGTTACGAGTATACTACTATCTCTTTATCAACCAGTGTACAGTGCGGTAGTTCACGGCTGTGGCTACCTCTGTGTCGGCAGTCGGCAGGCAGTCCGTCCATCCATAATTGTATTATTATTATAATATATACCACCTAACCGTGGTTTTTTTTTCATTCTTTATACCGTCATAGTGTCATACTAGTTGTTACGAGTATACTACTATCTCTTTATCAACCAGTGTACAGTGCGGTAGTTCACGGCTGTGGCTACCTCTGTGTCGGCAGTCGGCAGGCAGTCCGTCCATCCATAATTGTATTATTATTATTATAATATATACCACCTAACTGTGGTTTTTTTTGCATTCTTTATACCGTCGTCATAGTGTCATACTAGTTGTTACGAGTATACTACTATCTCTTTATCAACCAGTGTACAGTGCGGTAGTTCATGGCTGTGGCTACCTCTGTGTCGGCAGTCGGCAGGCAGTCCGTCCATCCATAATTGTATTATTATTATAATATATACCACCTAACCGTGGTTTTTTTTTCATTCTTTATACCGTCGTCATAGTGTCATACTAGTTGTTACGAGTATACTACTATCTCTTTATCAACCAGTGTACAGTGCGGTAGTTCACGGCTGTGGCTACCTCTGTGTCGGCAGTCGGCAGGCAGTCCGTCCATCCATAATTGTATTATTATTATAATATATACCACCTAACCGTGGTTTTTTTTTCATTCTTTATACCGTCGTCATAGTGTCATACTAGTTGTTACGAGTATACTACTATCTCTTTATCAACCAGTGTACAGTGCGGTAGTTCACGGCTGTGGCTACCTCTGTGTCGGCAGTCGGCAGGCAGTCCGTCCATCCATAATTGTATTATTATTATAATATATACCACCTAACCGTGGTTTTTTTTTCATTCTTTATACCGTCGTCATAGTGTCATACTAGTTGTTACGAGTATACTACTATCTCTTTATCAACCAGTGTACAGTGCGGTAGTTCACGGCTGTGGCTACCTCTGTGTCGGCAGTCGGCAGGCAGTCCGTCCATCCATAATTGTATTATTATTATAATATATACCACCTAACCGTGGTTTTTTTTTCATTCTTTATACCGTCGTCATAGTGTCATACTAGTTGTTACGAGTATACTACTATCTCTTTATCAACCAGTGTACAGTGCGGTAGTTCACGGCTGTGGCTACCTCTGTGTCGGCAGTCGGCAGGCAGTCCGTCCATCCATAATTGTATTATTATTATAATATATACCACCTAACCGTGGTTTTTTTATACCACCTAACCGTGGCAGTCCGTCCATAATTGTATACTAGTATCCAATCCATCCATCTCCATTGTTTACCTGAGGTGCCTTTTAGTTCTGCCTATAAAATATGGAGAACAAAAAAGTTGAGGTTCCAAAATTAGGGAAAGATCAAGATCCACTTCCACCTCGTGCTGAAGCTGCTGCCACTAGTCATGGCCGAGACGATGAAATGCCAGCAACGTCGTCTGCCAAGGCCGATGCCCAATGTCATAGTACAGAGCATGTCAAATCCAAAACACCAAATATCAGAAAAAAAAGGACTCCAAAACCTAAAATAAAATTGTCGGAGGAGAAGCGTAAACTTGCCAATATGCCATTTACCACACGGAGTGGCAAGGAACGGCTGAGGCCCTGGCCTATGTTCATGGCTAGTGGTTCAGCTTCACATGAGGATGGAAGCACTCAGCCTCTCGCTAGAAAACTGAAAAGACTCAAGCTGGCAAAAGCACCGCAAAGAACTGTGCGTTCTTTGAAATCCCAAATCCACAAGGAGAGTCCAATTGTGTCGTTTGCGATGCCTGACCTTCCCAACACTGGACGTGAAGAGCATGCGCCTTCCACTATTTGCATGCCCCCTGCAAGTGCTGGAAGGAGCACCCGCAGTCCAGTTCCTGATAGTCAGATTGAAGATGTCAGTGTTGAAGTACACCAGGATGAGGAGGATATGGGTGTTGCTGGCGCTGGGGAGGAAATTGACCAGGAGGATTCTGATGGTGAGGTGGTTTGTTTAAGTCAGGCACCCGGGGAGACACCTGTTGTCCGTGGGAGGAATATGGCCGTTGACATGCCAGGTGAAAATACCAAAAAAATCAGCTCTTCGGTGTGGAGGTATTTCACCAGAAATGCGGACAACAGGTGTCAAGCCGTGTGTTCCCTTTGTCAAGCTGTAATAAGTAGGGGTAAGGACGTTAACCACCTCGGAACATCCTCCCTTATACGTCACCTGCAGCGCATTCATAATAAGTCAGTGACAAGTTCAAAAACTTTGGGTGACAGCGGAAGCAGTCCACTGACCAGTAAATCCCTTCCTCTTGTAACCAAGCTCACGCAAACCACCCCACCAACTCCCTCAGTGTCAATTTCCTCCTTCCCCAGGAATGCCAATAGTCCTGCAGGCCATGTCACTGGCAAGTCTGACGAGTCCTCTCCTGCCTGGGATTCCTCCGATGCATCCTTGCGTGTAACGCCTACTGCTGCTGGCGCTGCTGTTGTTGCCGCTGGGAGTCGATGGTCATCCCAGAGGGGAAGTCGTAAGCCCACTTGTACTACTTCCAGTAAGCAATTGACTGTTCAACAGTCCTTTGCGAGGAAGATGAAATATCACAGCAGTCATCCTACTGCAAAGCGGATAACTGAGTCCTTGACAACTATGTTGGTGTTAGACGTGCGTCCGGTATCCGCCGTTAGTTCACAGGGAACTAGACAATTTATTGAGGCAGTGTGCCCCCGTTACCAAATACCATCTAGGTTCCACTTCTCTAGGCAGGCGATACCGAGAATGTACACGGACGTCAGAAAAAGACTCACCAGTCTCCTAAAAAATGCAGTTGTACCCAATGTCCACTTAACCACGGACATGTGGACAAGTGGAGCAGGGCAGGGTCAGGACTATATGACTGTGACAGCCCACTGGGTAGATGTATGGACTCCCGCCGCAAGAACAGCAGCGGCGGCACCAGTAGCAGCATCTCGCAAACGCCAACTCTTTCCTAGGCAGGCTACGCTTTGTATCACCGCTTTCCAGAATACGCACACAGCTGAAAACCTCTTACGGCAACTGAGGAAGATCATCGCGGAATGGCTTACCCCAATTGGACTCTCCTGTGGATTTGTGGCATCGGACAACGCCAGCAATATTGTGTGTGCATTAAATATGGGCAAATTCCAGCACGTCCCATGTTTTGCACATACCTTGAATTTGGTGGTGCAGAATTTTTTTAAAAACGACAGGGGCGTGCAAGAGATGCTGTCGGTGGCCAGAAAAATTGCGGGACACTTTCGGCGTACAGGCACCACGTACAGAAGACTGGAGCACCACCAAAAACTACTGAACCTGCCCTGCCATCATCTGAAGCAAGAAGTGGTAACGAGGTGGAATTCAACCCTCTATATGCTTCAGAGGTTGGAGGAGCAGCAAAAGGCCATTCAAGCCTATACAATTGAGCACGATATAGGAGATGGAATGCACCTGTCTCAAGTGCAGTGGAGAATGATTTCAACGTTGTGCAAGGTTCTGATGCCCTTTGAACTTGCCACACGTGAAGTCAGTTCAGACACTGCCAGCCTGAGTCAGGTCATTCCCCTCATCAGGCTTTTGCAGAAGAAGCTGGAGGCATTGAAGAAGGAGCTAACACGGAGCGATTCCGCTAGGCATGTGGGACTTGTGGATGCAGCCCTTAATTCGCTTAACAAGGATTCACGGGTGGTCAATCTGTTGAAATCAGAGCACTACATTTTGGCCACCGTGCTCGATCCTAGATTTAAAGCCTACCTTGGATCTCTCTTTCCGGCAGACACAGGTCTGCTGGGGTTGAAAGACCTGCTGGTGACAAAATTGTCAAGTCAAGCGGAACGCGACCTGTCAACATCTCCTCCTTCACATTCTCCCGCAACTGGGGGTGCGAGGAAAAGGCTCAGAATTCCGAGCCCACCCGCTGGCGGTGATGCAGGGCAGTCTGGAGCGACTGCTGATGCTGACATCTGGTCCGGACTGAAGGACCTGCCAACGATTACGGACATGTCGTCTACTGTCACTGCATATGATTCTCTCAACATTGATAGAATGGTGGAGGATTATATGAGTGACCGCATCCAAGTAGGCACGTCACACAGTCCGTACTTATACTGGCAGGAAAAAGAGGCAATTTGGAGGCCCTTGCACAAACTGGCTTTATTCTACCTAAGTTGCCCTCCCACAAGTGTGTACTCCGAAAGAGTGTTTAGTGCCGCCGCTCACCTTGTCAGCAATCGGCGTACGAGGTTACATCCAGAAAATGTGGAGAAGATGATGTTCATTAAAATGAATTATAATCAATTCCTCCGCGGAGACATTGACCAGCAGCAATTGCCTCCACAAAGTACACAGGGAGCTGAGATGGTGGATTCCAGTGGGGACGAATTGATAATCTGTGAGGAGGGGGATGTACACGGTGATATATCGGAGGGTGAAGATGAGGTGGACATCTTGCCTCTGTAGAGCCAGTTTGTGCAAGGAGAGATTAATTGCTTCTTTTTTGGGGGGGGTCCAAACCAACCCGTCATATCAGTCACAGTCGTGTGGCAGACCCTGTCACTGAAATGATGGGTTGGTTAAAGTGTGCATGTCCTGTTTTGTTTATACAACATAAGGGTGGGTGGGAGGGCCCAAGGATAATTCCATCTTGCACCTCTTTTTTCTTTTCTTTTTCTTTGCATCATGTGCTGATTGGGGAGGGTTTTTTGGAAGGGACATCCTGCGTGACACTGCAGTGCCACTCCTAGATGGGCCCGGTGTTTGTGTCGGCCACTAGGGTCGCTAATCTTACTCACACAGCTACCTCATTGCGCCTCTTTTTTTCTTTGCGTCATGTGCTGTTTGGGGAGGGTTTTTTGGAAGGGACATCCTGCGTGACACTGCAGTGCCACTCCTAGATGGGCCCGGTGTTTGTGTCGGCCACTAGGGTCGCTAATCTTACTCACACAGTCAGCTACCTCATTGCGCCTCTTTTTTTCTTTGCGTCATGTGCTGTTTGGGGAGGGTTTTTTGGAAGGGCCATCCTGCGTGACACTGCAGTGCCACTCCTAGATGGGCCCGGTGTTTGTGTCGGCCACTAGGGTCGCTAATCTTACTCACACAGCTACCTCATTGCGCCTCTTTTTTTCTTTGCGTCATGTGCTGTTTGGGGAGGGTTTTTTGGAAGGGCCATCCTGCGTGACACTGCAGTGCCACTCCTAGATGGGCCCGGTGTTTGTGTCGGCCACTAGGGTCGCTAATCTTACTCACACAGCTACCTCATTGCGCCTCTTTTTTTCTTTGCGTCATGTGCTGTTTGGGGAGGGTTTTTTGGAAGGGACATCCTGCGTGACACTGCAGTGCCACTCCTAGATGGGCCCGGTGTTTGTGTCGGCCACTAGGGTCGCTTATCTTACTCACACAGCGACCTCGGTGCAAATTTTAGGACTAAAAATAATATTGTGAGGTGTGAGGTATTCAGAATAGACTGAAAATGAGTGTAAATTATGGTTTTTGAGGTTAATAATACTTTGGGATCAAAATGACCCCCAAATTCTATGATTTAAGCTGTTTTTTAGTGTTTTTGGAAAAAAACACCCGAATCCAAAACACACCCGAATCCGACAAAAATAATTCGGTGAGGTTTTGCCAAAACGCGTTCGAACCCAAAACACGGCCGCGGAACCGAACCCAAAACCAAAACACAAAACCCGAAAAATTTCAGGCGCTCATCTCTAAATATCACTTCAGTACATTTAAAAAGATTGTCCCAAAAGGTAGAAAGAGCCGGACATTCCTACCATATGTGTAGAAAGCTACATATGGCTGGCTTACACCTCCAGCATTTATTGGACAGTTTGGGGCACATCTTGTGCAAAGTTATGGGGATTCTATACCAGCGGTAGATGATAGCCAAGAAGTACTGTATGTTCTATCACTGATCTAGTGGCTTTATGTGCATTATTATAATTGTGCTCAGTAGAAGAATTTGGAAGCAACACAGAATAATAAACCATGAGTAGAAGCTTTAGCCAGAATCACCTGTAAGACAAAATATTAACAGATAATGATGTAACAAGTAACAGGTAGGAATGTAATTAGGCTAAAATTTCACTGAGAATTGCTTACTTACCCAGCAGCCATCCCTCTTGCATTTGTCCAGCTTCAAATTTCTCATGGAGGGATGACTGGCTGAGGATGAATGAATCATGGCATGAGTCAGGGTAGCCAACCACAACACATGATTTTTGTTTTGCATTAGAAACCACCTGCACATTAGTGGAGTGCGAATGGTTGTGCTTGAGAAGGATATGTGGCCTGTCCCTAGGTGGTCTCAGCCCATTGTGTGTGTTGTCAATACAGATGTGTGTTGATCACATATGTGCCAGGTCCCATACAACTCAATGGGGGGTGGGCATATGCGTACACTGGATCCCATTCAAGTCTATGGCATAGTGGGAGCGGGCAATTGCGCATGCACCCCCGTTATGCCATGCTCGCAGCAAGAATGTAAGAGGACACATCAGTAGCACCCAGGACATTAGGCATGCCTGCAAAGCGATAAAAAGCTACCTGCCATTATGGCTCTTGGCTGGGGTAGCAGATACAAGTATCAACGAGAGGCTGAAATGCAGGCAGCACCTGGGATAAGAGCCGTGAAAACACTGACTGGGATATGTTGAGAATTCTACCAGTAACTGAAAATTATAGGTAGCCAGAAAGTACTTATGCTAGCCAGAGACAGTTTGCTGTGTCAGAGCCTAGATTTAGTTTCAATTGGTGATACAGATGTAATATGATGGTATGGTTCAACCAGAACAGCTTTATTACTTCCAAATTAGACAATGTGTTGAGGTTCAAATGCCTCCTAAAAAACACAGCTTGCACTGCCTCTGCGGTACCTGCATACCCTACATTCAATTTCTTGCTCCTGGGTCTTTTAGGCTGGTGATAAAGCCTCTTATATACCAGCCATGTGCTTTGGAGAGCAGTACTAACAAACTTTGCAATGCTTCACTGACTCAAATTAATGCAAGTGATTTGGCCCCATTTAAAGGCACCATCATTGGGCTCTAATAATATTTAAGTTAAAATACATGAGAAAACATGCAAACTCGTTGCAATGAAGGTAGTCTCTATGAAAAGTATATTTTGGTGCATGTTTACTCTGTTTATGGGGATGTTTGCAAAGATGATTCTTGGTACATTTGTGTGCTGTATTGTTTTCTGTTGAAAGTGAGTTGGTTTAATGGTGTATTTAGATGTATTTGGGTTTTTTGGGTGTGTTTTGCAGTTAGAATCACTTTGTTCACCCATGTTTAGCGCAAGTACATCTCGGGCCAAATGTAATAGAGTGAGAGTTTCAGAAAGTGAGAGATTTGGTAAGGTTTTGCAGGTTTTTTAAGGTGGCAATCATTGTACACTGTAAAACCAGGTTGATCTTGCTGTGTAATTGATTGCCACTTTAAAAAAACTGCAAAACCTCACCAAATCTCTCACTTTCTGAAACTCTTGCTCTATTACATATGGCACCAGGTGTTTGTAAAATTGGACAATTACTCCAGAGAATGCATTCTCGACAAAACACAAATCTTAGTACATATACCCTTATTTTTTATTTTTTTTATTTAATAACACTAATTTGTGCATAACATTCATTTAAAACTTAAAAAAATCTCATGCACTCTGTGTAAATACAGTTTGGATGCATTTAAAGCTTTTTGATGGTGAGCTAATCTGTTTCTCCCTCTAAACTGTCATGTGAGATTAGTATGATGTCATAAAGAGGCAGTCATTTATATTAGGGTCTATATGGAATATTTAAAAAAAATCATGACATCCACATTTGAAACTGGAGAAATGTTACCTTTCCAGTGCTTGAGATGATTTCATACAGATGCACCTCTATAGGGTAAGGTGTTTCAATGTGTTTCTGTTAGAGATGGGCACCGACCCTCTGTTTTGGTTTTGGATCTGTATTAATTTTGTGTTTTGGTTCCAATTTGGCAAAACCACCCTCACATGTTTTGGGTCTGTATTTTTTTAACATGCTAAAAACATGTAATGTGGGCCTATTTTTGTTCCTACAGTATTATTAAACTCAATACAATTAATTTCCACACATTTCCAATCAATTCTGACTATGTCATAGGGCCTAATTCAGACCTGTACTCTAGCAAGGGATTTTTGCACTGCTGCGATCAGATAGTCGCCGCCTACAGGGGGAGGGTATTATAGCTGTGCAAGTGTGCCAACGCATGTGTAGCAGAGCTGTACAAACAGATTTTGTGCAATCTCTGCAAAGCCAAGGACTTACTCAGCCACTGCGATCACATCAGCCTGTCCGGGACCAGAATTGATATCAGGAACCCTCCCTGCTAATTCCTGCGTTTTTCCAGACACTCCCTGAAAGTGGTCAGTTGGCACCCACAAACGCCTTCTTCCTGTCAATCGCCTTGCTATCGCCCATGCGAACGGATCCGTCGCACAAACCCATTACTGAGCAGCGATCTGCTTTGTACCTGTGCGATGCACCTGCGCATTGCAGTGCAGTTTGTGCCTGATCACCCGCTGTGTGAAAACAGCAGCGATCAGTTCTGAATTACCCCCATAGCTCATAATATTGCTTTCACCAATAGTGGCCAAAGGCTCCAGTAAGCTGCAGGAACAAATTTCTCAGTAGGCTTGTGAGGCACGTACTTAGGGGTAGCACCTTTTGGGGGTGTCACTTGGGATTACGTTTCATAACTGTTAGTCCAAACTTTCCAGAAACTACAAAATACTTCCACTGCAATGTACTGTACACCATCTTGAGTTGCAATTGAATGTGAAGTTCATGGGTAGACTGCCCCGTAAGCTGTCCTACTTCATAAATATGTATACTGTACATAAATAAAAAATAAATTAATTGTCATACTGTAGCTCATGGCTTGTTTTTTTATTAGTTTATATTATACTAAGCTACCAATCACCAAAATGAGAGCTTGTAATCAAACAATGAAAATTATAAAATTGGATGGCAGGAGTAGCCAATACTGTTATGCCTAGGGTTGCACTAACCCGTAAATCTGCTCCGGTGAGCTAGCTCCTTACTAAGTGACAGAGCAATGGCACAAAAATACAACAGTTTATAGTACATCTATGAAACAATGCCACACAGTAGTGGCAGAAATAAAAATTTGGTGCAAGATGGATTTGTGCTTAGGCCCTCCCACCTACCTTTATGTTGAATATTTAAAAGGCCATACACAGTTTAACAAACCAAGCACTTCAGTGACAGGGCCTGCCACTTTTATGGCTGAAGTGCTTGGTTTGTTTAGGCCCCACAAACAACCTTCCAATGGGTTTAAGGTAGCTAACCATGTTGTTTTGTTAATGATCTCTTCTATGCAGTGGGGAGATGTTGTAATTATCAGCCTCACCCTCATCAGTGTTAACATCATCATCACACAAAATTAACTCATCCCAGCTGTAATCAACCATTAATTGGTGAGTAATGCCTTCCTCATGGAATTTGTAGTAAATTTTTGTGAACATTATCTTTTTCACATTTTGAGGAAGTAGGCTCTTAAGCCAATCACTAACAGGGTTCTCAGCTGCACTGAAAACTTCTTCCAAGTATACACTGGAGGGTGGGCAACTTAAGTAAAGCATAGTGAGTTTGTACAATGGGCTCAAATTAGCCTTTTTTGCTTCCCTGTAATCAAAGGGACTGTCTGACATGCTCATTTGTACACTGTTATTAAAATAATGACTACTATGAGGCACAGTCTAATGGCAGTGAGGGGGAGCGGTGGTCTACCTGCTCTAGGCTGGTATGAGATTAGAATGAAATAGAGAATATTACACATGACAGAGGTCTTACTTTACTTATTGAACTACCATTGTACAGATGTGTACCTATCCATCATTGCCCGTGATGTATTCGCATTGCGGGCTGTGAAGATAGGGGCAGCATATGGTAGCGGCATGCTACCACAACCCAACGCATGACATCCATAAAAAGATGGTGGGCAGTAATGGGCAGCATTGCTTCCGCTACCAAAAAAGGTCAGGAGGAGCCGGCAGCATGTATTGAACACGGGTAGTGGAGAGCTATGCTCCTGCTACCTGTGCCCTGCACTCAAGGCATACACATGCTCCCCCTGCTCCCAAATAAACATATGCAGGATCGCACTCTTAGGGAACAGTACGCTTTGCGGCACTGCCACGCTATGTTACTATAAAAAACAACAACTGAAGAGGACACAGCTGTATATTTTATTTTAATGACAGCCTGGTAACAAGTTATAATTGGCTGCAGTTGCAGGCAATGCCGCAGAGAATTCCGATGCAGCTCACAGTCCAGGGTATAGAGTTTTGAATCGGAAGAGGAAAAAAAGATCACTGCAGGCTGTGGTATTTTTTTTAATAGTTTATTGAAGAACTGCACAGAAAAACAGTTGTAGGTGATCCTTTGCCTACACGTGCAAGTGTGAAATTGACAACACAGTGTCCTCATAGTGCCCTTATACAGTATGTGATAAAAAAACAGCACAGAGAACTGCAGTATGTGAGTATTATATTTAGCATGCTGCACTTCAAGATTGGATTATGCCAGGCCTGGCCAACGTGTGGCTCTCCAGCTGTTGTGAAACTACAAGTCCCAACATGCACTGCAAACAATTTTGCTATTAGGCTATTAGGGAATGCTGAAACTGTGCCATGGCATGGTGGGATGTGTAGTTCCATAACAGCTGGAGAGCCACAGGTTGGCCAGACCTGGATTATGCAATCAAAAACACACTGAGATTTCTGGGAAAATTGAGTTTTACTTCATGATAAGGTCCAATTTTGGTAAGCAGATTTGAGTCATGGCACCTGAGAGATTTGATCTCATATGAAGCTACAATTCAACCATTGTCTTATGATTGTTTCTATATTTTTGCTTTTTTATCATATATATATTGTGTGCTATTTGTCTTTTTTAAATGTATCATATGTATTTTTAATAAATTCATAAAATGGAATTTATACTGTGCTCAATTGTTTATCACTGGATTTATTAACACTGCATAAGTGTGCTCTTTACATGTTGTTAGATAAATACCTTAGTATTGTTGGTGTTTGAATAATTTATATAGGGAAACTTATTAAGCAATGGTTCTGAATGGTGTTTGTAAAACGTCAAGCTGCATGGAATTACTAATAACACATTTGTTTTACCACCATAATAAAATAAAACATTTATATTGTCTCCATAATAAAATAATACGTTATTAATGGCTCCTTAATAAAGAAACTATTACCCCTATAATTAATAAGTGTGTGTTGCCTGCCTAATAAATATTTGCAATGTTGGTCTGGGGAATGAAAAGCCCACTGAGAAAATGCAGTGCTAGGGCCCATGCCTAAAGGTTATGCTTTAAGGTGGTCATTCCGAGTTGATTGCTATCTGCATTCATTGGTTGTGCTGCGATGAGGCAAAAAATCAGCACTTCTGCGCATGCGGCGCAATGCGCATGCGTGAAGTAATATTGCAACGAACGATGTAGTTTCACAGAAGAAAGAAACTATTACCCCTATAATTAATAAGTGTGTGTTGCCTGCCTAATAAATATTTGCAATGTTGGTCTGGGGCATGAAAAGCCCACTGAGAAAATGCAGTGCTAGGGCCCATGCCTAAAGGTTATGCTTTAAGGTGGTCATTCCGAGTTGATCGCTAGCTGCATTCATTCGCTGTGCTTCGATGAGGCAAAAAAATCGGCACTTCTCTGCATGCGGCGCAATGAGCACGTGCAAAGTAATATTACAATCAACAATGTAGTTTCACACAAGGTCTAGCGAAGCTTTTCAGTTGCACTGCTGGGCGCAGAGTGATTGACATGAAGGGGGCGTTTCTGGGTGGCAACTGACCATTTTCAGGGAGTGTTCGAAAAAACGCAGGCGTGCCAGGAAAAACGCAGGCGTGGCTGGGCGAATGCAGTGCGTGTTCGTGATGTCAAAACAGGAACTGAACAGTCTGCAGTCATCGCAAGCGCTGAGTAGGTTTTGAGCTACTCTAAAACTGCACAAAAAAACTTTGCCGCCGCTCTGCGATCCTTTCGTTCGCACTTCTGCTAAGCTAAAATACACTCCCAGTGGGAGGTGGCATAGCTTTGCACAGCTGCTAAAAACTGCTAGCGAGCGAACAACTCGGAATGACCACCTAAGTCAGGGTTTCTGTCTACACAAATATTTCTGAACTATCATGAACTTTAGAAAATCAATAGCATATTAGCATGTGTACTGAGGTCTTGTATTTTTACCCTGAACTGGTCATCAACAGGCTGCAATTCAACAGTGCAGATTTTGCTAGATACTGTACTTCAGAAACTGCACAGAATTTGTTTCATTCAGGATTATAGCTGAATAGTTTACTGGCCCAATTTTCAAGGACTAGCTATTATAGTACTTACTCATTTAAAGGTATATTTGTGGGGTTTTTTTTTTTCTTGCTAAGCAGTCATTAATATAGGCAGGAGGATGGAAATTCTAGGCTGTTGATGTCCTTGGGGGGACAAGATAAAGAAAGAATGAAAATATGTGCAGTAAATCATTATTATTTGTCATTTTCCACAAGGTACCACATAGGGATAATAAGTTCCACTGACATGGTAGTTTCATATGGTACATTGTGAGTTATTTTGTAAAAATAGATTTTAAATCACATACTATAAACTAGTATATGTTTTATTAAATTAGCATTGTAACCTAGTAAAATAGAAATGTGACCTAATTTCTTAATGTGATTTATGTTGTGTTTTCTGCAAGGGCTATAATGTGTGTTTGCAATCATATCAATGAGAACATATTTTCAAAGGACCAACTAAAATGAATCTTTTCATCTATAAAATTGTTACAAAAGAGAAGATACATTACAAGTATAAAATATAATAAATAAGTAAAATATTTAAACCAATAATAACTAAGTTTCTGTGCATATGTACTATATGAAATATGGTTGTATTCTATTTTAATAGCATAAAAATACAGTATAACACATGATTAGGAACATATTAACAACAATGTTTGTGGAACCACAGTTATATGAGCACCTTGGAATAACTTCCAATCTTAGTGACGTGACTTTGCCCGGCCACATTTTTGCCTCATTTAGCATTGAGTACAATTTTATAGCAATATATGCAAAAAATGTGGGATGCAAACATGAATTCCTATTTACTTTGTTTTTAAGTCATGCTTAAAGCTTATCGTGTTGAGGCTGCATTTAAATATGCCAGTCCTCATCATCATCATCATCATCATCATCATCATTGCAACTCCAATGTGAAAAAAAAGATGAATAATAAAAACTTGTAGTTTGTAGAGCTTGGTCTGGTTGTACTGTAGCTAACATGGGAGAACATACACCCTGAGAGGGCAAATACTGTAGCATGGACACCTTCTCTCTGCAAAAACTGAAACCTGGCTGTAACTGACTGATCTGGAACCACTATAGCAAGAGATCCCTATTATAGTGGGAGCAGGTCTGAAACTGGGATTCTCAGCACCCGGGGCAGGGCAATAACCCCCCCCCCCTCACACACACACACACACACACACACACACACACACACACACACACACACACACACACACACACACACAAAAGCATTGGTCCTCACGGGGGAAAATAACAGACAATAGCACCCACAGAACAAAAAGAGAGTGTAGAACAGGCCAGTGGGTTGGAACATGGACCCGCTCCCTCCCACCCTCACCACCCTAAGCGTTCATCTCCTCATCGCCTTCCTCAGCCCCTCAACACTGTCCTCAGCCCCTCATCACCATCCTCTGCCCAGCATCATCTTCCTCAGCCACAGCCCCATCACACTCCTCAACCACAGCCCCATTACCTTCCTTAGCACCATCACCTTTATCAGCCCCATCATCTTCCTCAGCCCCCATCCCCTTCCTCAGCCCCCAGCCCAATCACCATCCTCAGCCCCATCACCATCCTGAGCCACATCCCCTATCACCTTCCTTAGAAACAGCTTCATCACCTTCCTTAGACCCATCACCATCCTCAGCCCTATCACCTTCCACAGCCCCATCACCTTCCTCAGCCTCATCACCATCCACAGCCACAGCCCCTATTACCATCCTCAGTCACAGCCCCAACTTCAGCCACAGCCTCATCACCTTCCTCAACCCCATCACCATCCTCAACCACAGCCCCTATCACCTTCCTCTGCCCCGTCACCTTCCTTAGTCCATCACCTTTTTCAGCCCCATCACCATCTTCTACCACAGCCTCATCACTATCCTCAGCCCCTATCCCCATTTCCATCCTCAGCACCCAGCTTCATCACCTTTCTCAGCCCTCAGCCCCCATCACCTTCCTCAGTCCCCAGCCCCCATCACCTTCCTCATCCCCAGTCTCCTTCACCTTCCTCAGGTCCATCACCATCTTCATCCCCCAGTCCACTGCTCTGTTTCCACTGCAGTCCGCAGCCTTACTCAGTATGATGTATGTGTGGTGACATGACCTATGATCTTGCACCACTGTGCCGCTGACTGTAGTGTCATGCCCGGGACTTGTCTGGGAAGATCCCAGCACTGCCTGGACCAAGCTGCAAGGAAGCTGCGCTGTGGGTAAAGGTTCCGGTAGCTGCTACATGATGCCATGGGAGGCAATTGTGGCAGGCAGTGGTGGAGGAGCAGCTGACTAAGGGAGCCAGGTGGAGGTCTCAGCACCCCTCAAATCCGGCACCCGGGGAGCATAACCTCTTAGCCCCCTTTTTTTGATGTAGTGTGTTAGCTAATTTTTCTTACTCAAGACTTTGGGTATGGAGTAGTAATTAACATGTTCAATTGATAAAGTGGCTGTTAATGTGTATAGTCCAACATGGGTTTATGAAGGACAGATCCTGTCAAACCAATTTACTTGGCTTTTATGAAACAGTAAGCGCAAACCTAGATCAGGGTAAAGAGGTGGATGTAATCTTTTTAGATTTTGCCAAAGCATTCGACACTGTACCACACATGAGACCTATCTACAAGCTACAAGAATCAGGGCTAGGAAGCACAAAGGCCCTCATTCCGAGTTGTTCGCTCGCAAGCTGCTTTTAGCAGCTTTGCACATGCTAAGCCGCCGCCTACTGGGAGTGAATCTTAGCATAGTAGATTTGCGAACAAAAGATTAGCAGATTTGCGAATAGACAGTTCTTAGCAGTTTCTGAGTAGCTCGAGACTTACTCTCCACTGCGATCAGTTCAGTAAGTTTCGTTCCTGGTTTGACGTCACAAACACACCCAGCGTTCGCCCAGACACTCCCCCGTTTCTTCAGACACTCCCGCGTTTTTCCCAGAAATGGCAGCGTTTTTTCAAACACCCCATAAAACGTCCAGTTTCCGCCCAGAAACACCCACTTCCTGTAAATCACACTACGATCACCAGAACGAAGAAAAAACCTCGTAATGCCGTGAGTAAAATATCTAACTTAATAGCAAATTTACTTGGCGCAGTCGCACTGCGGACATTGCGCATGCGCATTAGCGACTAATCGCTCCGTTGCGAAAAAAAAATAACGAGCGATCAACTCGGAATGACCACCAATATGCACTTGGGTCAAAAACTGGTTAGATAATAGGGAGCAGCGCGTTGTGGTTAATGGATCTTCTTCAACTTGGACTGAAGTGCTAAGTGGTGTGCCGCAAGGCTCAGTATTAGGACCGCTATTGTTCAATATTTTCATTAACGACCTAATAGAAGGTCTAGAGAGCATGGTGTCAATTTTTGCAGATGATACCAAATTGTGTAAAGTTATAAATGCGGAGGGGGATGCTGAGTCGCTTCAGAACGACTTAGTTAAATTAGAAGCTTGGGCAGCGAAATGGAGAATGCGCTTCAATACAGACAAGTGTAAGGTAATGCACTGTGGTAACAAGAACAAAAATAACACCTACCTACTAAATGGGGTAAAATTAGGGGATACTGTACTGGAAAAGGACTTAGGTGTCCTCATAGATAGCAAACTAAGCAGTAGTACCCAAAGTAGGACTGCAGCAAAGAAGGCTAATAAGATATTAGCATGCATAAAACGGGGAATTGATGCTAGGGACGAGAGTATTATACTCCCGTTATATAAATCACTTGTGAGGCCACACCTTGAATACTGTGTACAATTCTGGGCACCTTACTACAAAAAGGATATCCTGGAGCTAGAAAAGGTTCAAAGGCGGGCGACCAAACTAATTAAGGGTATGGAGACGCTTTAATATGAGGAAAGGCTTGCAAGACTAGGCATGTTTACATTGGAAAAGAGGAGATAAAGAGGGGACATGATCAACATTTACAAATATATAAGGGGACATTATACAGATCTTGCGCAGGACCTGTTTTTGGTTAGATCAACACAGAGAACTAGTGGACACTCGCTCAGGTTAGAGGAGAGGAGATTCCGCACAATACAGCGTAAAGGCTTTTTTACGGTAAGGACGATTCATGTTTGGAATTCCCTACCTGAGGGAGTTGTAATGGCAGACTCAGTCAACACCTTTAAGAATGGGTTAGATAATTTCCTAATGGATAAGGATATCCAGGGTTACGGGGCATAGTCACGCACTATGGTTATTATAAAAAGAGGGGTAAAACGTAACAGCAGTCATCAACTTCAGTCAAAATTTTCTACAAAATAATCGTGCATAGGAGACCACAAATAGGCTGAACTCGATGGACAATTGTCTTTTTTCAACCTTTGATACTATGTTACTATGTTACTATGTTAAGTTTATTTGCTATGTTTAAGTACTTAACCCAAATTTTTATTGTATTTAAAAGAGTTTTGAAAATAGATGCAGATCAAGTACACTTTTATTTGCCTACTTATGCTTCTTGCTCACATAATGTGATTATTACTGATGCCACATGCCATACTGAACAAGATAAGGCAAAGATTTACGGAGGAACAAAAAAATCATAACATAGACAACATCAATTGCAGATAATGCCAAATCTATACATATAAGTCATTTGAATGAACACACATTCACATGTAATTAAAAGATCACATCTAATTATTAAATATCACAACTTATTAGTGAAAAATAAATCAAATTCAATTTTAAAACCATTAAGGTACAGTATGTGTTATATTTGCATCCAAATAATCTTGCTTGCACAGATTTATATTAATCCTCTCATATTTTGTCTTTCTTCACTTTCACATCCTCCTGACCCTTGAGCAACATTGCTGGATGACAGAGGCAGAACTCTGGGAGGCAACGGAGTCATCTGCCGCCGGGCTCCTGCTCTGAAGGGGGGCACCTCTCCTCCCATTCTGTGACACCATTGAATTAAGTTAATTGATAGCTGCCGCTATCTCTTCAGTGGCCGACTTCCTTACTGGTCCCTGCACCTTACAAATCACATACTTTTTATTATACTGTAGATACACATTTTACAGGTGTCATACCCAGGATTAGAAACCACAACCTATTACACTGGAAGCAGACACCTTACTGATGAAGCTGTTTGCTCCTGTATAGGAAATATGAGAATTTTATTATATGAAGTCACTTTTCTGACAATTACACGTAATTTCATATAGTTAGAATTCTCATGCTTTCTGTACAGGAGCAAATAACTCCATCAGTAAAGTGTCTGCTGTCAATGAAGCAGGTCATGGGTTCTAATCCTGGGTATGACTGCTAAGAAATGTGTGATTTAAAATAAAAGACCATTAAATGTATAAGTACAGTATATCAATTTTTTTCAGAACACTCCATAGACACACACACACACACACACACACACACACACACACACACACACACACACACACGTGTGTGTGTGTGTGTGTGTATATATATATATATATATATATGCACACATACATACATACATACATACATACATACATATATTTATCTTAATATAGGAAACAGGGGGGCACCAATATTTTTCTTGCCTCCGGGCAACTGTGACGAACTTACGCCACTGCTGGATGATATACAGTCTGTTAAAAACTTTTACAATCTTGCAACATCATTATGCAATAGGTAGCACTTATCCTTGTGTATCAATGCCTATTTCCCTATAGATTGTAAGCTTGCGAGCAGGGCCTTCCTACCTTTATGTCTGTCTGTTATTACCCAGCTTTAATTCTATTGCTGTTTTTTTCTAATTGTAACTCACAATGAAATATGCTGCGCTATATAAGACACTGTTAACCAATAAATAACATCTGTATAAGCCCACTCCTTATAACTTTGTTGTTTAAACACAAATTACTCTTTAAAACCATTCGTATAATTTACATATTATAATTTATTAGTTATTCAGATATACGCTACATAGGGTTGACCAAAACCAAAAGTTAACACCACTTTGAGCCTTCTAGTTTGATCTCTTAAGCTTGATTTCTTCCCTACAAATACATTCTTTACCCCTCTCTATATAATCAAGTAGCTCTTAACTATAAAAAATAAAATTAATCAATCAATTCAAACATAGATCTAGATTAATCAATTTGATTTTCATCTAAGCTATACACATTGCGGTAAAATACAGTACCTGTGCATCGACAATTTTCCTGCACACTTCTGTGGAGTAAGGGGTCTATTTACTAAGCCTTGGATGGAGATAAAATTCCAGTCAATAAGCTCCTAACTGTCATTTTTCAAACCCAGTCTGTGACATGTCAGTTAGTATCTGGTTGGCTGGTACTTATCTCCATGCACATTATCTCCATCCAAGGCTTAGTAAATAGACCCCCATGAGTGGAAATTGATCATTTCAGTGATCCTGGACGTTATTTCAAGTCAATGCTACTAATTGAATCACCCCCATAATGTTTCCTAATAATAGATAACTGTATTTAATAAAATTATGTGTCTCCATATAAATACACTATAGCCCAGAGGTTCCCAAACTGTGTGCCATGGCTCCCTGAGGTGCCTCGGGATACTTGCAGGGTGTCACGATCCGGGTATCTGGACGCCATTATTTACCTTTCAGGGGTCTCCTGAGGCTGGCTCAGCGTCCTAGGCCCGGTTCCCAGCTGTGTTGCTAGCATTCATATGTCATGTCTCATCTCTGCTGGTCCGTGGATATTGTCCTTCCAGTGCCCGGGCGACTAGCATGGCGTCACCTGCCAGCGGGGCCTCGGGCATCGTCTTTGCATTCTCAATGCATTACAGGTTATGTGGCACTCCTCATCTACTGCGGCCGCGGCCGTCCGCGCTGGAGGTCTGAGACGCAAGTCGGCGTTCTCTGTGTTCACCGCCGCCATTACAGAGGAATCTCCATGTGGTGTTACAAACAAGGTTTCCCTCCACTGGCCGGTATGGGTGCAGCCATCTTAGTTCTAGTCACACGATCCTGTCCTCCAATCCATAGCTCCGCTGAAGTCTGCCTAATTGCTCATCCAATCCCTGCATACCTAAGGGTATAAAAGGATTGAGCCTCAACCAGGAAATCGTCAGTGCTTTGGTTGTCAAACCTTGTTTCCAGTCTCTCTCTCCTGTGGTTGTTTCCATTCCAGGTTTCCAGCTCCTGTTTCCAGATTCCACTAAGAGACCCGCACCAGCCTACCACCTTGCGGTGCCGCCTGACTCTATAGTCTCCTGTGTTTGCTCCAGTCTCCGGCTACAGTCTCATCTGCTTCCAGCGGTCAGCTTCCAGCAGTGATCAGCTTTCTTAACTAGCCGGTGCTTTTCCAGCGGTTACCTGCATACCATCGGTTACCTGCATACCATCGATTACCTGCATACCATCGGTACCTTCAAACCATCGGTTTCTACATCTTCGCTCCCTAGCTTCATTCCACTATCTGGCTGGTTCCATCCAGCATCTACTCCATGTTTTAAACACCTGGCTGGTTCCACCCAGCGTCCTCAGCAGCTACCTCAACTACAGTGCTACCAGCTTCCAGTGAAACATCTGCTGGTGTGTTCCTTGGCTATACCTCATACTACGGATGGGTCTGGTAAGGACATTCCATCTCTGGTACATTAAGAACTGTACCTACTGCTGCCAGTACCCTGTGGCCGTTGCCAACCCGTAGTTCTCCAGGAACTGTTTTTACCAAATCTGCTGTATATCTTCGTTGACTTATTACTGCTGTGATTACATGGTGTTCTGTTAATAAATACTTATTGACTTTTAATCCTGGTTGTCATGGTCACGCCTTCGGGCAACCTTTCTACATCCTACTCGTATGTCTAGGGGTCTGATAAAACCTCCGAAGTTTAGCTTCACCCCAGCCCCTACAACTGAGGCTTCCTCTGTCAGCTCAGGCCCTCAGTTGTGACACAGTGGTGCCCTGGGTTGGTGGTCCAGGACCAATTCAAATTATTCATGGTCAATATAATAGGCAAAACCAGTGCTGGTGGCTGCCAGTCATAAAATATGTGGACAAACAGAAGCAAATCTTGTCCCTCACCCCACAACTGACCCTAAGAATGACACATAAACGCGATCTACTTAATGTAATATTTCTTTCTACATTTCTCAATAAGAAATTTTTGGCCTAGGGGTGCCGTGAAAAAAATTCTGATATTCTAGGGCGCCGTGATTCAAAAAAGTTTGGAAACAACTGCTATAGCCTGTTTGTGACCAGGACTCATGAAGAAAATACATTTTTTAAATATATAAAATGTAAGTAGTAAAAAATGAAGGTAATTCATTTAAACATACAGTACATTCTTGCGTTTAGTATTTCATGACTTAGAAATCTGCAACCAGAATGAAATAAACATTCACACTTGTCTTATAAAGAATGACTTTACAGTGCGTATCCTCTATAGATAAACTGTATAAGTTGCTCACATTGCAAGGTTGTATTCACAATCCGTTGTGTTCTGATCTGCAGCCATTATCTTGGCAAAATTTTAAAATATGTCGGAATTCAAACTATCGTATCATTCCTACAACATCTTAGTAATTTCTACAAGTAACAATATAAGATTTAGCAACTAATCTTATACCAGGAACATAGACTGTTATATTTGTATTGAAACCCAAGTAATTTAGCCAGAGCCTAGTGCTTAAATAATCACTATAGAATAATATCCACTTCTACAATTTAAGTTTTTAAATTCCAAATTGGTTATGAGCCTTCTATAAAAGAAAAGGGTGGCAATGAGTGTTTCAGTGTAAGGAGCACCAACATGTAATGAATAGAAAACAAAGAATGAATTTCCAAGCTTGTTTAATTTCACATTCAGCATTTGTTCCTGTTTACCCAATATTTAGGTACAGTATAATGTATGACTCAATGAACATCATTTCCAGAAGTGACCACTTTTGCAATAGTGTTCTATTTACTGAAAACTTTCATTTCATAGTGCATTTTGTTAATGCCTCTTATTGATTTTGAAGAAATGCTGAATTATATAGTGTTTGAGAGCTATTTTTGTAAAACATTTGTGCCCGATGCCTCTACATTGTGTGTCCTCATTCACCCGTAGAAGAGTTGAATGCATCTTGCAGTATCGGAAGTGCGGGCGGCAGTTCTATTAGCGCAGTGGGGGCATCCATCTTGGCCATTGTAGCCTATGGGGACATGCTGATTGGCTGAGAGCCATGACAGGTGACTCTCTCAGCCAATCAGCAGTCTTTACCCTGGATCTCATAGGTTCGAGGGGGTTTGGTCCTCTAAGAACCAAACCCGCTCATACCTAGTTGCAATGGTTTGGAACTGACAGTTCTAACTAGTAGCTTCATACAGCCTTCAGTGTAACAGGTCATGGGTTCTTACCCTAGGTATGACTGCTAAGAAATGTGTGATTTAAAATAAATGACAATGAAATATATATATATATATATATATATATATATATCCAGCAGCAACAAGCGGCACTCAGAGACTTTGTGAATCATGCAAAATAAAGCAGCAAAGCTTTAATGTGGAATCACATCAACGTTTCGGGGGTTTTCCCCCTTCATCAGGATAACAACACATAACACAAAGAAAGAATTTATACATTACCCCCACCAATCCACAAGTTCAAGCATTCCCGCCAGCGACCCGGGGACACGCCGTCACTCCCTCCTCACATGCCACTCCTTCCGGAGGCGGAAGTGACACAGCACGCCACACTGAGCACCGGGGGGGTTGCCATGGAGACGCGGCACCACCCGCACTCAACGTCGCTGCTGGCGTTGCCACGGTGATCCGCGGCAAACGTCAAAACCATACATTCAGTAATCCACGGAACGGTGTCCTGTAAGGATTTCTGTTTTTGATTAATATTGGGTTTAGACAGAAGAGTCTGTCGTGTATGTCCTAAAGCTTTAAGTTTGGCTTCAGGATTACTGAATACAGCACACACAGTAAAGAAAAGAAAAAGTTTGTAACATCGTGGTGGCCATTGGTCACATCTGATTCAGGACTTAAGAGTCTGCAGGGTACCCATTTGCTGGCAGGTCATTCCAGGAGTAGGAACATTGGGGGTAATTCCAAATTGATCGCAGCAGGAAATTTTTTAGCAGTTGGGCAAAACCATGTGCACTGCAGGGGGGCAGATATAACATGTGCAGAGAGAGTTAGATTTGGGTGCGGTGAGTTCAATCTGCAATCTAAATTGCAGTGTAAAAATAAAGCAGCCAGTATTTACCCTGCACAGAAACAAAATATCCCACCCAAATCTAACTCTCTCTGCAAATGTTATATCTGCCTCCCCTGCAGTGCACATGGTTTTGCCCAACTGCTAAAAAATATCCTGCTGCGATCAACTTGTAATTACCTCCATTAAGGATATTATAGTCAGGACAGACATTACAGGGTTTGGACAAACTCAAAAACCACACTTTTTAACCCGCAAGAACGGGTGTTACCGGTGTCTGGGGTGCACCACGTGCGGATACCTCCAGACCGGTGACACCATAGCCCATGTTCAGTCTGGGAAAAGATTTAGGATTAGGTGGCCCCTCACCTGTATGTCAAAGTTCGTTGTCTTTGTGCTGACATGCCCTTGCGGACTTCAGTACGTAGGCAAAACTATATGCCAATTTACAGAGAGGATGGCACAGCATTGGGCGGCCATTAAAGCCGCACTTACATCTGGGCACAGTGAACAACCGGTGGCGTGCCATTTTGCCCGTTTGAGACATGGCGTTGCCACCATATGCTATAAGATCATTGATCATGTGCCCTAATCATTGCGAAGAGGTGATAGACATAGAAGTTTATTACAATTGGAGGCTCTGTGGAAAACTCTGTGGGCATAACTGCTTGTTGTATGCATAACTGCATGATGCTATACTAAAATCTCGGCACCCAGACCCCAGTGCTAAGGGGATTAGGGAATATGCTCCCAGAGCTGTGTGCTTTAATAATTGCCTGCTATCAGAGACTGCCTTCTAACAAACACTCCTGTTTTAAAGGGATTACTAATCACAAGTTCACAATTGCTGCTTTGTCTATGCATTAACCAGTTCTCGGGACATTTTTGCTATTCTACAAAACCCCATTTGTGCAGGGGTATAGCAATTGAATTATATTTACACTTTGCTGCATTTCTAATTAGTCATGTGGACTTTGAAATACCTGTTTAACATTACAGGGACGCCTGTTATGTTATATGAGTCACCTGTGAATGGATGCAAGAATTAGATTAATATCTTTATGTGTTTAAAAGCATAATATTTTGATATATGTGTTAATTTTATGTTAGGAGTTATTGAATACACTAACCAGTATTCTAATTGTTTTATCTATTAAAACCGGCCGGTAATTGGGGGAATTTTCTCTTTTATATTGTGATATTGAAAAAATGTCTCATTTGAGATTGTGCTTCACATGGATTTTTCTTGAAGACTAAAACTCTTTTCACGTTCATCTAACCGTGAGTGCTGGTACAGATGGAGCCACGCTAGTCGTGGCTCCATCTGTGCACCTATTGATCAGGTGTCTCCGTCCATCTGGGCGCGCGTGCATGTGATGGAGACGCGGCATATTCACTAGAATGGGAGAGCGTCTCTGTCTGGTGTGGCACGTGTCCAGACAGAGACGCTATCCCATTCATAGAATAGGAGAGCATCTCTGTGCACTCCCGGCGTGACTAGGTGGATGGATCGCCTAGTCACACCGGGAGTGCAACCAAAGAAAACGGCTGCGCTGTATGTCAGAAATAAAGTGAAGAGAGAGCCAATGTATGAAAAAAGTATTGTTATTTAATGAATAATGAGGTTAAAAAGTTATGACAAGGTAATACCAATAAAAAATGAATAATCAATGATGAATAAAAAATATCACACAGGATATCAGGATGTTTGAAGGGCTAAAGGACTTCTACTTAGCTGCAGCTGAAGTCCGTTTTCCACAGATGCCGGCAATTGCTGCTGAATGTGCACAGAATGATGAATAATGGGTGCAATGAATATAGTCCCAGATTTAGAATGACTGTGCATCACCAGTTAAAGTTCAGATGTTAATACCTCTCAGGTGGGATGGTTAGAGAGCCGGGCGTCCCCGGTCGGGTGTCCTGCAGTGCCCACAAGTGCTGTGCAGTGGAGAGGAGATGTAACTCTGTGTGCGGATGAGCTGGCTGGAGCGGCATGATGGTTAATGCCGCTAATGACAGTGGAAAAGCTGGCAGCGTGCCCGTCTGGGTCTATTGAGGTTGCACCAGGAGAGACACCTAAGCAAGGTGTGAATAGAGGCGGGTTCTAACGCGCTTCGACACGCTCCACGTAACTTTTTCAAAGGTGAGTTCCTGCCTCCAGATTATCCAGTATTTAAGCTCTGATCTACTCAGAGTGGACAGCTGTCTATAATCAGTATCAAATTGCATTACAAGTTGGAAATAATCAACAACTTGGGCTCTCTTACAAATATATGCAATAAATAATGTTTATACACAGCAGACTTGACTCGCAAGAAATAAAAATAAAAATAAATAAAACATAATCTACATTGAGAACCCATTACCATATAAGGGGTCACAATGAGAAGCCATAATAATATATATATATAAAACAGAGAAGACTTATAATCCCCATGTACAGGAGCAGAATGTTTAACCCTGTAAATGGGTCAAAATGCTGTAGTGAAGAACCGTTCTCTGTCATAGATTTTTGACACACAGTTAATAAGTATCTAGGTATAATCTGATATATTACATGATTGGGACATCCAAATTCATTGTAACAAAACAATTAAAAAACATAAAGGAATAAACAATATAGCAATAACACATAATGATAAAATTATTAACACTTTTCTGTCCTAGTTCATATTCGAACCCGGGATCCACCAAACTTATAAATCCGTAACTTAACCATGTACGCCACTAGGCACACCTAGTGCCTGGTGTGCACATTTCAGAAGTATAACACCATATATTACGTTCTTACTCACTATAATGTGGTTTAAATCAGGAACAGGAGTTTAATCATAACTACAGAGCCTGAATAGCTAGTGTGATTAGTAAATACATGTACACATGAGTGGAGACTCCAGTTATTATGCCGGTGAATAACTTCAAATTATGTTAGATGTAATATATCTCACTATTGTGACATTATGATAAAATGCATTTGGATAAAGATGAGATCGCTGACATCAACCCGGCAAATGCCATAATACGTGGTATAGAGAGACGGTGGAGAGTTCACACAAATAATGCAGCGCCATCCTGTCTTGATGCGTCTCGAGACTGGTCTCCCGATGTCAAATAATTTATTGATAGCAATGTATGATATGTATATCAATTGTAAATCATTTTATCCAAGACATAAGTATGATAAATATATGAATAATAGATGGAATATGGGCATACATAAATGTATGGGTATGTATGTCTATAGATGAATAATCTATAATGTACAGTAATAAACAATAAATAAAAAGAGTGGGTAAGTAAAGAATAATTAAGAAAAGTACCAAGGAAGCCTAATCAAGATGGAGCAAATTCGATACATTCATTTAATCCTTCAGGGGTAAGGGTTCTCAGCTTATGAATCCAATAGTTCTCTCTAAGGCATAATTTTCTATATCTGTCTCCTCTACGGACTGTGGGTTTAATAGTTTCAATGCCTATTAATTGGATATCTTCTGGATTTTTCTGATGTTTGTCTGAAAAGTGTCTAGAGACACTATGAAACACAAAACCCTTTTGGATGTTGCATCTATGTACGAGAAATCTGATCCTCAATTTCCATGTTGTCCTACCCACATAAATTAAATTGCATTTACAAACCAATATATAAATTACAAAGGAACTATTACAGTTAATATGTGAACGTATCTCGAATTGTGAAGAATCAGAAGCAGAAAAACTCTTCGTATTATTCTGAATGTAGGAGCATGTGATGCATTGTTTTGCACCACATTTATAGCATCCTACTATTTTAGGCAACCATTGATCATTTTTAGCGGAAACTGTGGCATCATTGATACTTCTTTTATCTATAAAAAGACTGGGAGCAAGGTATTGCTGCAAATTATTGGATTTCTTAAAAATGACTGACGGGGTATCTTTCAATTCAGATCTAAGTACCTGATCTGTAAGGAGGATAGGATAATTATTGCAAATAATATTTCTAATCTTAGATGAAGAACAATTATACTGTGACATAAAGTGGGGTTGATCTTGTTCAAATTTCAAGGAATGATTTTTAGATACTAAAAGATATTTTCTATCTAGAACATCAACCTTTTCACGTGCAGTTCTAATTAACTCTGCTGGATAACCTCGGTTCTGAAATGATAATGAAAGTTCATCTGCTTGTAGTTGATAATCCAGTCTATCACTACAATTCTGCTTGATGCATCTCAGTTGTCCAAAAGGAATATTATTAAGCCATGGTTTGTGGTGTGAACTATTATAATTTATAAAGTTTAGAGTATCAACTTCCTTACGAAACATTTTGGTAGAGATTTTACCCTCAACTATGTTAAGGGAAATATCAAGAAAGGAAATTGAAGATTGGTGCGCAGTGCCAGTGAAACATAAATTAACATTATTGTTATTTAATAAAGTGATGAAGTGAGATGATAAAGAGATATCGCCATCAAAGATGAAAAACAGGTCATTTATGTAACGGCCATAGTAGACGAGGTCCGCGCCGAAGCTCCGCCCCCAAACATGATGGTCCTCAAAGGCACCCATGTAGAGGTTGGCGAAGCTAGGCGCGAACCTCGTCCCCATGGCCGTCCCAAGTATCTGTAAATAATACACAGATTTAACCAATTAGTTACCCGGTATTTATATTGGTAATTTATTGTGTTTGATATGACAGATTTGACTTGCTTATCCGAATGCGCTAAGAGAAGATGCTGCTATGAGGCTAACTTTAATGAGGATCCTGAGACCACCACCTCATCTATAATTCAGAATGACCATGAAAGAGAGTTTAATGCTCTCTTTTATAAATTAGAAGATCTTATGAAAACTGAAACCCGCCATTGGTGGGACATGGTCACGCTACAAAAGTACATAAAAAATAAAAAAATTCCCAGAGGTCTCAGGATCTTCAAAACGTTATCCTTTGTTGATGATCCCTTATTAAAATCTAAATGGGGTTCTACACTAGATGACTGTTCATTTTCATTAATGGAACTTCTGGTAAATTTCCGTAGAGAGAAAACTCTACAACTCTCTCAAGAGATAGAAGAAATGAAGAAATGTCTAAGTGCATATTCCGATCACCCACAGTACCAATATAACGACTCAAAATTGAATCATAAAATAGAACTGTACGAAAAAGAGGTGATTGATGGCAAAAATAGGAAATTCACTAGAGACACTGAAGATTATATTCAGAATAAAGTTCGTAGTTATAAGAAATTTCAATCATTTAACAGAAGGAGATCAAGGAGTATCTCAAATCAGAGACCGATTAGAAATAGGAGTTACCATAATAACAAAATGGCCAATAGAGACCAGAAGTATCAGCCTGAGAGACACTCCAATCCTTGTATTACATTTAGACAGGACTCTAGACAGAACCTCCCTCAGAAAGTTTCTTTGATAGATCTGTCTGTTAGGCCTAAAACTTTCACACAAACACACTCTCCTCCAAAAATTGGACATTCAGTCACTAATTCTATTCAATTTTTAGAGAAGGATCAGAGGCTTCCAAAATACAGATTACCTTATCACATACACAATCGTTACGATGCTCTCAGAGCAGACTCCCCAAAAAGAGCAAGGGAAGAAAATCCAGAGGATGCAGAGGAGGTAGCAGGCTACAAAGAAAAAAAGCGAGATCTGAGACCGTAAACCATACTAACATCTATAATCTGTCCTACTCACAAATCAGTAAATCCGAGACCCAATTGTTGGCCAAAGGTCTAAAATTTGCTCCTTCTAGACCTCCCGCTTTTTTAAATCTGTTTGTTGAACTTAACACCTATATACGAACGTTAGCACGCAAAAGATATTTTGCCACTAAGAATCTTACTATACGTAAACAGGATGGCCTACCCATCCTATTGGATGATCAGGATAGAACAAGTCTTGATATGTTGGAGTCTCTACTCCTTGAGAGTAATACATCTGTCTCCCCTATACAGATTTATAATCAAGAACGCACCAATGACCGTACTTAAAAAATTTAGGAACAAATCTCAATTTTTTCCCTTACATCATAGGAGTCCCCCCATTGATATTTTCTATAGAAAGACACTTGATGACTTTAATAACCTGTGTCAGAGGGAGATGAGGAAATTTAAATATAGACATAATCTCTCTGTTCAGGAAAGACTGGCTCTGCAGAAGCTTGCCAATGACCCCTCCCTTGTCATTAAGCCAGCAGACAAGGGGGGGGTGGGCATTGTCATTCAGAATACTGAGGATTATTTAACTGAAGCCTTTAGGCATTTTAATGATGGTATCACTTGTGTGAAACTGTCAGATAATCCAACGCAGGATTATCACAGATCTCTAACAATTTTGGTTAAGGGTGCTTTGGATAAAGACATCATTACAAAGGAAATATCTAGATATTTAGTTCCTACCTATCCCATCATCCCCACATATTATCACCTACCTAAGATTCATAAATCACTCACTGCACCTCCTGGTCGACCTATAATCTCTGGTGTGGGGTCCCTCACTTCTAATTTATCACATTTTGTTGATTATTTTTTGCAGCCACTTGCCTCATCCTTACGTTCACATACTAAAGACACCACCTTCTTTTTGAATGCCATTGCAAATATTAGTTGGAAAAGCACATTCTTTTTCATGACCTGTGATGTACAGGCACTTTATTCTAATATTCCACATCACAAAGGTATATCCACCATTGCTGATTTTCTTTTGGAAACAGATTTGATCGATCCTGAGTTACAGAAATTTATATTGGATTCGATTGCATTTATACTAATCGCATAATTATTTTGTATTTAATAAATCTTATTATTTACAGATACTTGGGATGGCCATGGGGACGAGGTTCGCGCCTAGCTTCGACAACCTCTACATGGGTGCCTTTGAGGACCATCATGTTTGGGGGCGGAGCTTCTGCACAGACCTCATCTACTATGGCCGTTACATAGATGACCTGTTTTTTATCTTTGATGGCGATACCTCTTTATCATCTCACTTCATCACTTTATTAAATAACAATAATTTTAATTTTTGTTTCACTGGCACTGCGCACCAATCTTCAATTTCCTTTCTTGATATTTCCCTTAACATAATTGAGGGTAAAATCTCTACAAAAACATTTCGTAAGGAAGTTGATACTCTAAACTTTATACTTTATAATAGTTCACACCACAAACCATGGCTTAATAATATTCCTTTTGGACAACTGAGACGCATCAAGCGGAATTGTAGTGATAGACTGGATAATCAACTACAAGCAGATGAACTTTCATTATCATTTCAGAACCGATCAGGTACTTAGATCTGAATTGAAAGATACCCCGTCAGTCATTTTTAAGAAATCCAATAATTTGCAGCAATACCTTGCTCCCAGTCTTTTTATAGATAAAAGAAGTATCAATGATGCCACAGTTTCCGCTAAAAATGATCAATGGTTGCCTAAAATAGTAGGATGCTATAAATGTGGTGCGAAACAATGCATCACATGCTCCTACATTCAGAATAATACGAAGAGTTTTTCTGCTTCTGATCCTACACAATTCGAGATACGTTCACATATTAACTGTAATAGTTCCTTTGTAATTTATATATTGGTTTGTAAATGCAATTTAATTTATGTGGGTAGGACAACACGGAAATTAAGGATCAGATTTCTCGAACATAGACGCAACATCCAAAAGGGTTTTGTGTTTCATAGTGTCTCTAGACACTTTTCAGACAAACATCAGAAAAATCCAGAAGATATCCAATTAATAGGCATTGAAACTATTAAACCCACAGTCCGTGGAGGAGACAGATATAGAAAATTATGCCTAAGAGAGAACTATTGGATACATAAGCTGAGAACCCTTACCCCTGAAGGATTAAATGAATGTATCAAATTTGATCCATCTTGATTAGGCTTCCTTGGTACTTTTCTTAATTATTCTTTATTTACCCACTCTTTTTATTTATTGTTTATTACTGTACATTATTGATTATTCATCTATAGACATACATACCCATACATTTATGTATGCCCATATTCCATCTATTATTCATATATTTATCATACTTATGTCTTGGATAAAATGATTTACAATTGATATACATATCATACATTGCTATCAATGAATTATTTGACATCGGGAGACCAGTCTCGAGAGGCATCAAGACAGGATGGCGGTGCATTATTTGTGTGAACTCTCCACCGTCCCTCTATACCACGTATTATGGCATTTGCCGGGTCGATGTCAGTGATCTCATCTTTATCCAAATGCATTTTATCATAATGTCACAATAGTGAGATATATTACATCTAACATAATTTGAAGTTATTCACCGGCATAATAACTGGAGTCTCCACTCATGTGTACATGTATTTATTAATCACACTAGCTATTCAGGCACTGTAGTTATGAATAAACTCCTGTTCCTGATTTAAACCACATTATAGTGAGTAAGAACGTAATATATGGTGTTATACTTCTGAAATGTGCACACCAGGCACTTGGTGTGCCTAGTGGCGTACATGGTTAAGTTACGGACTTATAAGTTTGGAGGATCCCGGTTTCGAATCTGAACTAGGACAGAAGAGTGTTAATAATTTTATCATTATGTGTTATTGCTATATTGTTTATTCCTTTATTATGTTTTTAAATTGTTTCGTTACAATGAATTTGGATGTCCCAATCATTTAATATATCAGATTATACCTAGATACTTATTAACTGTGTGTCAAAAATCTATGTCAGAGAATGGTTCCTCACTACAGCATTTTGACCCATTTACAGGGTTAAACATTCTGCTCCTGTACATGGGGATTATAAATCTTCTCTGTTTTATATATATTATTATGGCTTCTCATTGTGACCCCTTTTATGGTAATGGGTTCTCAATGTAGATTATGTTTTATTTATTTGTATTTTTATTTCTTGCGAGTCAAGTCTGCTGTGTATAAACATTATTTATTGCATATATTTGTAAGAGAGCCCACGTTGTTGATTATTTCCAACTTGTAATGCAATTTGATACTGATTATAGACAGCTGTCCACTCTGAGTAGATCAGATCTTAAATACTGGATAATCTGTAGGCAGGAACTCACCTTTGAAAAAGTCACGTGGAGTGTGACAAAATGCGTTAGGACCCGCCTCTATTCACACCTTGCTCAGGTGTCTCTCCTGGTGCAACCTCAACAGGAGGCTCTCGTGACCAAGCCCGAATAGGTGAAACGTACGTTGAGAACGTCCATAGTGACGTCATCACGGCTACGCCCAGTCCGGAAGCGGGCGGCCGCGCTCGTCACTGCAGCGGGACTTCGGACAGAGGAAACCAGTACAGCATCCGCCGCATACCTTGCGGCCGTGGTAACTAACATTAGACCACCCAGGTTTCAAGCGCACCACGACAAAAAGTTTTAGAGCTTCAGTGCACTACGGGAATTTATCCCCTGCCTAATACTGACTATATACCCGTTTTGCGCTGTCGTGTTTTCTCCTTGCTGTCAGTTATACTAATACCGAGGTGAATCTCATTAGACCACCAGGGTTTAAACTTATGCTCATATTCACCATCAGTTTGTAAAGAGCTGACAGCTTACCAAATGAGAGTGGTAACAGATATTAGACCTCTGTATACCACTACACCCTCCTCTGTCTCAGAATTGTGTTTTATTTGCACTTATTCCCCGCCTATGCCTCTATGGTTTTTGTACTATTTGTGATACATTACCCTAATTTTTTTTATAACTTTATTTATGGTAGCAATTCTTATTTATCTGCATTTATTTTCAATTATCTAGTATTAATTAATCTCACTCATACTATTGTACCATTTGTGAGCCAGCTTTGAGCTCTGTATCAGCATATGATCACTCATCTGACCTCCCTCCAGGAGATTGGTAACTATAGTGCAACTTGTTACCTAACCATTTTTGGAGTCAGCTCTGAACTCTGCTCTTCAATAATTGGTATCGTTCACTCTCACTATAAAGGCTATATATTTCGTTTGTAAGCTAGCCTTGAGCTCTTTGCCAGCATATGACTACTTACCTGTTTCCCCTTAGGGAACTAACAATTACAACAATTGTTTGTCATTTATAAGCCGTTTTTGAGTTGTGAGCCCCATTTATCAATATTTGTTTTTATGGATTGAGCTACACACATACACAGTACATATCTTCACTCAGCATCTCCATGAGAGCCCATTATTTGCAAAAACTCTACCTACTACATTACACCGCCAATTCATCCTGTACTCTAATAAATCCTAGACACTCAGAATTATCCTGACACACTTTTGTCTGGAAATACCATTTTGAGACTGTCCATAGCCTTGGTTGAGTGTGAAGTACAGCAAGCAGAGCGTGTATATTCCCCCATCTCATATATATTTCCTCTACAGTGGCCCACGGCCATACTACCCTGAATACGCCCGATCCTGTCCAATTTCGGAAGCTAAGCAGGCATGGCCTGGTCAGTACTAGGAAGGTGAACCTCCTGAGAATACCAGGTGCAGTGGGCCCTTTAAAAAGGAAAAATCCCATCCGACATTTTATGCATCCCTGCTTCTGGAAAAACCCTCCCAGACTATCCATGGTTTTGACTTATGTACAGTACAGACAATAGGAGTCGATTTCTTTTCTCACATTTCTAACAACAGGCCCACGGCCATACTACCCTGAATACGCCCGATCTTGTCCGATCTCGGAAGCTAAGCAGGTATGGCCTGGTCAGTATCAGGAAGGGAAACCTCCTGAGAATACCAGGTGCAGTGGCCCCCCCCCCTATTATTCTTTTTTGCCATCTCTCTTTACCTTAACCCAACTTTGCTACCATATCACGTTATAATTAAAACCTTCATCATAAGGCATGTACAGTGACTCTTCTGGATACCCTCACTTCATCAGAAATCCATGGTATCCATTCAACACATTTTTTCTGATATTTTCACCTTCCTTCATTACCTTGTACCTCATTTGTTAAAAAGGTCAAACAAGGTTCTTACTCTAAACATCAGACACGAGTTTCATAATTATTTCACATTTATTTTCTTTTTATTCAAGAAACAATTAAAGGTTAAGTTTTATCTCATTTCATCATTCATTTCACTTTACATTATACTAATCATTACAAACGAGTGCTCCCAAACAAGGTTTTTTTGTCTTTTCTCTCCTTTTCAATTGTAGTCTAGTCTACAAAATTCCTGGGAGCACCGCCAATCACAAGCAGCTTAAAATTTCCTTTTTTTCAACTGCATATATATTGGTTTTTCTATCTTTGATGCCATCTCTATATTACGTTTAGATTGCTAAGACTAGTGCGGTTCCACACTGAATTTATTTGCAACCTCAACAGACCCAGACGGGCACGCTGCCGACTGTTCCACTGTCATTAGCGGCATTTACCATCACGCCGCTCCAGCCAGCTCATCCGCACACAGCGTTACATCTCCTCTCCACTGCACAGCACTTGTGGGCACTGCAGGACACCGGACCGGGGACGCCAGGCTCTCTGACCAGCCCACCTGAGAGGTATTAACATCTGAACTTTAACTGGTGATGCACAGTCATTCTAAATCTGTGACTATATTTATTGCACCCATTATTTATCATTCTATGCACATTCAGCAGCAATTGCCGGCATCTGTGGAATACGGACTTCAGCTTTAAAATACAGCTGCAGCTAAGTAGAAGTCCTTTAGCCCTTCAAACATCCTGAGACAAGTTTTGTGTGATATTTTTTATTCATCATTGATTATTCATTTTTTATTGGTATTACCTTGTCATAACTTTTTAACCTCATTATTCATTAAATAACAATACTTTTTTCATACGTTGGCTCTCTCTTCACTTTATTTCTGACATACAGTGCAGCCGTTTTCTTTGGTTTCTCTCTTGTTACATGACTACACATAGTTGTTCGGCAAGCGCAGTATCTCAGAAATTCGTTCATAGTATTTATTCCTTGTTTATCTTGATACCTCCTTTTGTTGAGGTGCTTTTTCAGTAGTTAATTAAGTCCTACACCGGGAGTGCAAGCCTGCGATGGAGCTGCCTCAGATAAGCGCGAGCTAAATTGATGAAAAAGTGAGTGTAAGTATTATTATCTTTTACCCTATAATAATGTATTTTTTGCGAGGGAAGCACTCACCAGGTTTGAAATAATTGCAGAAAAAGTTTATCAAACATCACATCAGCGGCAAACACAGGGTCAACGTTTCACTCCTACACTGGACCTTTCTCAAGGCCAGAAGTGCAGCAGTTAGGTTCACAATCCAAAATCAATCATTGATCACAATCTCCAGCTTCAAGCATCTGCACAAGGATAATATTTACCGGATCAAGTATATTTTGACTTTCACAACGACCCATATTGTCTACCTGATTAATTGCCCCTGCGGACTGCATTATGTCGGGAAATCCATTAGAACACTCAGGGAGAGAATGGCCCTCCACAGATCGGCTATTAAGTAGGCATTACAAGGCATGGAGTCGGAGCAGCCAGTAGCTAGGCATTTCACCGCAGCAAGCCACACTATCAAGGATTTGCACCATTTGATCCTAGAACATGTACCCAAAAATATCAGGGGAGGCGACAGACCGCAGACTCCTACAAATTGAGGCTAAATGGATTTATGAGCTCAATACCATTAGCCCAAATGGCCTGAATGAACAAATGAACTGGAACGTGTTTAATTGAGTAGCTATAAGGAGGTGGTCTTGGGAAGTTTTTTTACTGTATGTAGTCATTCCACGGCGATTGAGGGGGCACATATAGGTAGTAAGGTATAGAGATTAGTCACGCATAAAATTCTTTCACATCAGTTTTTCACTCTCATACCATTAGAGGTTTTTTTAAGATTGTCACTCTTTAGCCAGTTTTTTATATATATATATATATATATATATATATATATATATATATATATATATCAGGGACGTGCAGTGAGCTAAATAGCTCAGGAGGCACTAGTTAGCACCAGAGACAGATTTACATGCAATATATGAGCCAAAGCGTACATCTGGGCATTATACACAGGTGCAGCAGTATAAACTCCTGCAAATTTGGTGAGTTTTGATCTGAGATGTGCGGAAAAGATATGCAGGTGAGGCACTGCCTCCCCTGCCATAGACTGTTTACTCCAGAGTTTTGGCTATAAAAATTATTAGAATAATGCAAAGAAGATATTTCAAACATAGTCTTTGTATTTTTCATATACTTTATACAGTCAAAACTCTGGCACAAACGTTAGTATGATAGGAAAGGCTCTGCCACACCTGCCTCACCCCACCACACGTCACTGATATATATATCAAACATTTCAGAACACTACACACACACACACACACACACACACACAGAATTTGGAAACTGGGCCGAACTTACACCACTGCCGAGGGGTGTCAGTTATAGATCATACTAAAGAGGATAAGTGGAGATGTTAGCAGGGTTGGACTGGCCCACAGGGGTACGGGGAACCCCCCAGTGGGCCCCCTGCCCAGGGGGACTCACCTTTTCCTCTTGGGATCAGGTTCCAGACTGTGCACTTACATACATATCTTACCTTATACTGCAAAGGGCTATGGTGTATTTTCTACAGTGCATTGCTATTATTAATCTGGTACATTGTTACTTATGCACTAGCTATATATATTTATCAAGGGTCCCAGCCATTGCACACTCTAATGGTTAAGCAAACCGATGTGGTGGCTGGCCACACCCCTATATGTGGGCCCCTACCAGTGCCTTCCCCGGTGGGCACTTCATTCCCCAGTCCGACACTGGGCGTTAGCCAAAGAAACTAGCTATCATTTTATAAAATGTGCTAGATAAATGATAGCTAGAATTAGATTGAATGTATTTCGTTATATGTGCCATTCCTACTATTGTCTAAAATGTATCAAATATAGTTTGTTCCACCACCTTAATGTTTGGGGCACTTAATGGTTAAATTATCTGCCTAAATATTAGAGAAATCTGAACATGATAATGTATAACTTGTTTTATTATATCTCCTTTATTCTAATCTATTTTTATACGTTTTATTTTTTTACATTAAATTACATGTTTTGTTGACATCCAACAGAGATTTCCCTGTAGTCTTCAAATTTTTAAAAAGTGAAATTTATTTTTCTTAATTTCTTCAATCTACTATTCTAACTTGGCTAATTTGTATTTCCATCATTTAACATAAACTATGTTGCACCAAAGGCACAGTGATCTAAAAACTTTTCCCAATCTTGTAATTAATTTTGATCTTCCCTATTAGAATTAAGCTGCAGATTCCATCTAAAACCCTTTGGTGCCATTTCTCTGCCCACCAAAGATTTTTTTCATCATTAATTGCTATAAACTCACAAAAATGGATTCCATATTACTCTGAGGAGTTTCATCACAAAAAAAAGAGAAGCAAGGTTGATAGATTGTCTGAGAGTGTCTCTGAACTTAAAAATATAACTCAAAATGATTGCAAAAAATAATATTACATTAAATAAACCATCTACAGCAGTTCATAAATGGAATAATGAATCCCCAGTAAAATAAAATATTACTTTAATGGTGCTGTTTGCTTTAGCTACAATAAAATAAAAGGCTCAAACTGCTACAGGTATGATGCATGTCTCCAAAAAGTTCTGTATAGAAAGTCCTTTCAAAAATATTTCCTAAGCCTGCTCTGAAAGTACAGCTACAAATAACAAGTATTAGATTGGTCAAATTCTAAAAGTAATGATTGGACACTCACTGTACAGCAACTTAAATAAACTAAGAGGAAATGCTTTAAATGGCATGTAGAAAAGTAATGATGCTTCTCTTATGCTGGGTGCACAATAGACCAATATATTGTGAGGTGGTCATACACACGATACTGTATGTCTGTGAACAACATCATTCACAGACATATTACATCAGCTGTGCAGCACAGTCAATAGGCGATATATCTTCCAATATATCGCCTGTATACTTGCTGCAGGGACCGACAGCTGAAAGCTGACATATCAAATTCAAACACCCACCTGGCTATGATGCAAGACAGTCACATTGAGTGGCCGACCTGTAAGTGTATAGGCTTACCTGGATCGTTCGCTCTGTTGGCATGTTGGTGGGTCCACCGTCAAGTCTTGGCAATGTGTACCCAGCCATAGATGTTACTGGGGAATTATTGGCATTCTGTCGCCATTAGTTGGAAAATACAGATGACTTGACAAATAGTCGGGCCTAATTGATCTACTTTCATCTACAAGCATTGAACTAGAGATGAGTTAAACTCTAGCAAATGTTTGTAGCAATGAACTTTTGCATTAGAACAGGGCATTGGACTGAGGTGTGAAATTTGTTGCATTCTACTTTTGTTTTTATGTTGATTGCCCTTTTGCAATGTGTTCAGAATCTCATATATAGCCTATAACTAGAGCTTGGATGACAGACAGGTATCAATTTATCCTGCTGTGTGGTATGGATGTGGTAGAACAAGAGTCATAGTGTGAAGACATGGTACCAAGAACAAGTGTTTGCTACAGTATGGTGGCGCCACCTACTGTCCACTACAAATGTTCACCAGGGGAAAAGGGCATCACTGCTTTGTGGTAACAAGTACAACTAATATAAACAAAAACATATTAAGGCAGTGTCAGACTGGGACATGAAGGGTCCTTGGAGGAAATGTAATTGTAAGGGCCCATGAAATAGCATCAATGAAGACATGTGGGCCAGAAGAGGCATTATTTAAAAAAATCTTCAGTGCCCTCCCTCCCAGGGATTTTTACATTTTAGTCTGGGAGTGAATCACATTGCCCATCAATTAAAGTGGTTTTACATAATATGAAAATGTTGGAAATTTAACTTTAAGTGTATTGTGTGGCTGGCTGTAAACCAGTGTAACTTATGGCTCTCCAGCTGTTTTGGAGCTACAAGTTCCAGCATGACCTCAGTCAGGACATGCTATGCTTTTTTTCCCCACAGTACTTTAGAGCTTGAGGCACGAAAAAAACTGAAGTGACATCTACAGTATGTGGAAAGCTTGCATTGATGTACTAAATACAAGTATGGTAGTTAAATATATCTTATTACAGTACATTAAAACAGGCCTGTCACAAAAATTACATTTGAAAAATGGTATATTCATTCATTATTTGTGTCATTTTTATATCACTTTACTTATTAGCTTTACAAACCTCCCAACTGTCCTGATTTTCGTGGGACAGTCGCGTTTTGTTGGGGACTGTCCTGCTTTCCCACCCACGGACCACAGTGTTTCATGGTGGATGGGGGCAGTTGGGAGGCTCCTGTCACTCGCTGCTCTGCTTAGCAAAGCATTGGTGAATAGACGCTGTGCACATGCGCACAGCGTCTATTCAATGGAGACAGAGAGACTGGGGGCATGCCAGCAGCTAACAGAGCACTAGGCATGCCCCCTCAGTGACAAAAAACAGAGGCGTGGCTCGTGATAGCGACACTGATGCAAGGCCATGCCCCTTTCATATAGACCTTGCCCCCTTTTCGGTCACACACGCAGGAGTTTAAAATGTTGGGATATATGGCGTTATTAAGGTGACTAGGGAAGGTGATGAATTTTATTACTGTTTAGAGAGCACAAAAGCAAACTGGACTCCATGGTTTGCTTTAGTACTAGCTACTTGTAAGCAAGATAAGGCTGGCGGAATAAGAGGGGAGTGGTTTCACTTTAAAAGCACTTTGTGGTTATTGCAGTCCAAACTGGCAGTCTCCCTTAGACTAGCAGAAGAACAATTAGTAGAAAAAAGCTTTAAACCAATGCTCTTGTTGGCGGCTCATCAACTGTAGTGAATTTCACTAGAGGAGCAGCTTTTACTATTTACCTTTTTATTTATTTTGCTAGTCAGTTAACGTCATAGTGGCGGTATTTTTGTGAATTTGCAGCATGCAAACTTAATTGCATAATTTTGTAGGTATTTCTGAATAAATACTAAAGAAAATGAACCTGTACTAAATTCAAATGGTTGTGTAGGTAAATGCTAGTGAGCTGCACTGTTTTATACAAAAACTAATATGAGTTTGTAATACTTCTCAATTGTGTAATCTACTAAACAAGTATAAATTAAAAGTCTGTAATGACAATGGGGGTCATTCCGAGTTGATCGCTAGCTGCCATTGTTCGCAGCGTAGCGGTCAGGGTAAAAATCGGCATTTCTGCGCATGCGTATGGGCCGCAGTACGCACGCGCAAAGTACTTTCACACAAAACTATGCAGTTTTACACAAGGTCGAGTGACGCGTTTCAGTCGCTCTGCTGATCGTTGAGTGATTGACAGTAAGTGGGTGTTTCTGGGTGGTAACTGAGCGTTTTCCGGGAGTGTGCTAAAAAACACGGGCGTGTCAGGTAAAAACGCAGGCATGCCTGGGGAAACGGGGGAGTGGCTGGCCGAACGCAGGGCGTGTATGTGACGTCAAAGCAGGAACTAAACTGTCTGCAGTGATTGCAAGGAAGGAGTAGGTTTGGAGCTACTCAGAAACGGCATGACATTTTTTTCGAGAAGTTCTGCTAACCTTTCGGTCGCACTTCTGCTAAGCTAAGATACACTCCCAGAGGGCGGCGGCTTAGCGTTTGCACTGCTAAAAGCACTACTAAAAGCAGCTAGCGAGTGAACAACTCGGAATGAGGGCCAATATTCAAATATAAACTGTAAAACACCTTTATCTATCTCAAAAAGTGTTGACTGCATGTTATTTCCTCTTTTCCTTTTCTTGGATTTCTTTCAGGTTTTTTGTAATATGCATTTCTGTTTTAGTGAAATAGTTCATCACAAATATCCTTTGTAAGGTGAAACCAGTGAATTAGCATTTTCCACTATACTTGCCAGGGCTGCTAAAGAATATTCCATATTTTCAAAGCACCCAAATTATTCTGCAGTAATAAAAGCATGCTACAGTACATAATCAGCTTTACAATGGACAAATTATTTTGTTAAGATAATAGGTAAGGTATCCCACGGTATTTGTTTTTAGTATGTGTACAATCCAGATAAGAATACAAGTAGTACATTGTCTGTTATCCAAATGTATTATTTACAGTATGGATAATAAGTAATGTAGACATAAGTGCTGAGAAGGGGGTAGGACATTTACTGATTACCCAGACCTGGTCTTGTATCAGGAGTTGAGGTTATCAGTAGAGGTGGAAATAGAATAGACCCTTTTCACCAGAGCCAGATTAGGTGGGGGCCACAGAAGGTTAGTACCCAAGGCCCCCCTCTATCATTCCCCCCCCAGCCAAAGATGCTCTGACCTAGCAGCTTATATGGGGACGATTCTGCTGATCTCCAGCCTGCAGCGCCATAGTAGCTGAACACTGCAGTGATGTTACGATTCTGTTGCTGTTGGTGCATGTCAGCTGATGCATTTCCCTCTATTAAGACTGTACCTAGTGTCAGCTGATATTAGCAACCTAAAAGAGTCTGCATTTCTTTAGGTTTTCCCTATGTGCCTTAGATCTTGAATATGTGTGCAGCATGTCAGCTGCAATGTGTTATGTAATCAAGGGGGCTGGGTTGCCTGGCTCATTGCTATTGGTCTCTGCTCCTGATAAAGGGCAAATAACCCTTATCAGATGTGCCAGTGATTACATGTGATACCTGAGCTCCTGGTTCATGTACCTGAGATCTCATCTAGAAGCCTTTTCAGTTGGCCCCAGTATAAGCCCTAATCTGCCTTATCTTGCCTTGATCTGCTGGTTTAATATCAAAGGGGGGTCATTCCGAGTTGTTCGCTCATTATTTTTTTCTCGCAACGGAGTGATTAATCGCTAATGCGCATGCGCAATGTCCGCAGTGTGACTGCGCCAAGTAAATTTGATATGCAGTTAGGTATTTTACTCACGGCATTACGAGGTTTTTTCTTCGTTCTGGTGATCGTAATATGATTGACAGGAAGTGGGTGTTTCTGGGCGGAAACTGGCCGTTTTATGGGTGTGTGCGAAAAAACGCTACCGTTTCTGGGAAAAACGTGGGAGTGGCTGGAGAAACGGAAGAGTGTCTGGGCGAACGCTGGGTGTGTTTGTGACATCAAACCTGGAACGAAACTGACTGAACTGATCGCAGATGCCGAGTAAGTCTGGAGCTACTCAGAAACTGCTAAGTGTCTATTCGCAATTCTGCTAATCTTTCGTTCGCAATTTTGATAAGCTAAGATTCACTCCCAGTAGGCGGCGGCTTAGCGTGTGCAAAGCTGCTAAAAGCAGCTTGCGAGCGAACAACTCGGAATGACCCCCAAAGACTCTCAGATAAGTGACTGTGCAAATATGTACCTTGTCTTCCAGTAGTGGTAAATACTCCTATGGATCTCACCTGTGCCTGCTTAAATTCCTACCTATTTAATGAACTGCTACAGTATATGAACTCTGCATTCTTTGTGCTTGTGGAAGTCAACTGTGGGTTACTGTATTAATACTTTATCACTCTGCTGTCTGAATAAAGTCCTGTGTATAACTTTATTTACGTGGACATTCATTACCTACAACAGTGATTATTGTGCTTTATTGTGGTTCTACATTTTAAGGGCCCTACACACTTGCTGATGTGTGCGGGTGATATGAATGATCTCGTTCAGTAATGAGTGAGAAATCATTCATATCGCTTAGTGTGTATGCACCAACAATAAACAATGTGCTGCCCCACGGTCGTTCATTGTTGATTCTCTGTTGCTTTGCAATGCAAGTCAATTTGGACAATGATCGATCATCATTCAGATCGATCATCGTCAAAATTGAATGCATCGGCAAGTGTGTAGGGCGCATACGTTCTTGCTCAGAGCTGTGCGTTTACTGTACTTATCAGTCAGTTTACAGTCTGCTTATCATTCCACTGAGAGATTCCTGCTACACTTAGCTCAAGTAAGTGCCTTGAGTCCTGTTTGGAGAAAGAGCGCTATATATAAAAAATATTATTATTATTATTATTATTATTAGTAGTAGTAGTAGTATCCTGACACTTTCAGTATTCCACAGTCAAGTTCCCATTTAACCTTTTCCATTCCATTCTGCATTTACCTGCAGTTCCCACTCCAGAAACTATCCTGCAGACTCCAGCCAATTGGGCTAGAGTTCCCTAACAAGGACCCAGGGGAAGCTCTAGAAGCTCTATCCAGCATTCTTCAGCACTTCAGAGAAGGGATGTATTGAGCTAATCAATGGAAACAAAACAATAGGGTACTTAAAATGTGCGCAAGGCAGCTTTAACTGGTTTGATTCCCTAACAGGATGTTACCACACCTCACTAAAACAATTAAAAGTGCAAAAGAGAAGGCAATCTTTACCAGTATAAGCGCCACAATGTAACACAAACATATATAAAGTATACGTTCCTTATGACTGTTGATTTCTGTTCTTCTGTTTCTTTATTATCCGCTGATTCAGTTGTGATGATTCAATCTCAGCAGTTATGTGGAAACAGAAAACAGGTGGAGATACAATGTGTAGTATTGTTTTATACAATTCTCCTTCTGATTTAAACCATCCTTATTCCATAAAGATTAGAGGTAATCACAGCAAAGACTAAGTATACAGGTGAGGAGCGTACCCCAACTCACACTAAAGCCAAGTGTTCGTGCACGTAAAAGGTTTCTTCAATCTTCTTCACCCCTTTTGTGTATCCTTCACCATAGAATATAGGAATGAGAGCATACCTAACTCACTTTAAGATGTAATTAAGTGAAATATATAAAGGTATCCTTTTCTCCTCCCTCTATTGGTGTGACAATTAAGGTGCATACCACACTCACGGGAAAAGCAGCAGAGATGCTCCTATCTGGGTTTCTTTCAAATCCACGAACATTTTTACTTGAAAACTAGGCATTTGTTTGGGATGATCCCAAATGAAAAAAAAAGCAAAATGTGCCAATCAATCCATATCTTTAAAAAAGTTTATTGCACAGAAATTCCCATAGTTGGGATATATTCAGGAACAAAAATATGAGCATATACATAAAACAACAGTCTCTTCTTAAAAAGTTAAAAACTAAAAAAAAAAAAAAAAATCCCAAACAAGGTCTGCACAAATATTTGGAGTCCGGACTATCTATAGTGCAGGTGTTGCTAAAAAATACCTTAATGTTTGTCTCCTGGGATCAAGAGCGGTGTCACAGTGCCCAGTATTGTTGATGCGTTTCAGCTCTGCAGGAGCCTTCTTCAAGACATGTGGGCACTGTGAAACCCCATGCTATTTAACTAGGTCCTGGCCAATAGAAAACACAGAAAGTGACCTCACGCTTAATTGTTTTTTCATGAGAATAATAAAGAAATTACAAATATTTTCCTTACTCAAGGTTAAAATCCTTATTCTAAAACAGGAATATGCAACATAGGGACTATAATTTAATATCTTATTTAGTTGTTCTGGAATCACTGGACATGAAGAGGGCATGTCATTGTATACATAGTGTCTTTAAATGTTAACATTCCCCCGTAGAACCATAATGGATATAAGGAGTTCCTCTAGCATAAAAAGTTCCTATGTGTGGGAGAAAGGGAATTATAGCAAGCTGCACTGCTTATGTTCCATAGCGGAGCAGCTTGCGTTCCACAACTAACTTCTGGAATACGCGGACACTTGGATGCGGGTCTCGGGGTAGCAACCAAACACCCAATAGCTGTTAAGTCACAGGTGACATCGCTTCCGGTGATGTCAGTGAAGTGTGGGAGGAGACATCTTCTGAATCATAGTGGTGTTCCCCACACATGTCTCGGAAGTCATGTGTGGAACGCAGGCAGCACCGCAGTGGAATGCAAGCGGTGTTGCAGATGATGGACGTAGTTAGTTGTGAAACGCAAGCTGCACTGCTATGCAACATAAGCGGTGCAGTTTGCTATAATTCCCTTTCTCCCACACATAGGAACTTTTTATACTATAGGAACTCTTTATATCTATTATGGTTCTACGGGGGAATGTTTACATGTAAAGACACTTTGTATACAGCGACACGCCCACTTCATGTCCGGTGATTCCACCGGGATGTAGAACAACTAAATAAGATATTAAATTATAGTCCCTATGTTGCATATTGCTGTTTTAGAATCAGGATTTTAACCTTGAGTGAGGAAAATATTTGTAATTTCTTTATTGTACTCATGAAAAAACAATTAAGCGTAAGGTCACTTCCTGTGCTTTCTATTGGCCAGGACCCAGTTAAATAGCATGGGGTTTACAGTGCCCACATGTCTTGAGGAAGTCTCCTACAGAGCAAAAATGCGTCGACAATACTGGGCACTGTGACACCTCTCTTGATCCCAGGAGACAGACATTAAGTTTTTTTTTTTATCAACACTTGCACTATAGACAGTCCAGACTCCAAATATTTGTGCAGACCTTGTTTGGGTTTTTTTCTTTTTTTTCCTATTTAACTTTTTAAGAATAGTGTTAGGTTCCTGGTGCTCAGAACAAGGGAGATGTTATGAAGTGAGTCCAGAGCACCAGGACGTAATACTGGATTTGGTGAAATGGAACGGGAATAGCCCCTGGCACCCTACCTCCGTTGTTTTACCCGTGTTGTCAATTCACGCTTGCAGGACTATGGTTTCTTGGGCCCATGGCAGCTGCGTTTGAAGGGCGGATTAGGTCTGCCCAACTCCGATGCCCCCTCAGGTCTTAAAGAGAGACAAAGCGTGAACTGAGACAGGGTAATAACAAGGGGCCCTCTAACTGAAACAACCAAAGCCAGGGGCTACTAACTAGGCTAAAACTAAATGTATGTGCGGCTTGCCGCCAAAGGAAAAGAACAACAAAGGAAATGCTGACCACACGCCGACACAATACTTTTGTGTACCGGCGGTGACAGCATAAGCAGAACCCTCTGCAAAACACCAGTGACAGATACAACCAAGGAATACAGCGGCCTAGGCCGACAGACGCGGCAAAGCCGCTACTCACGGAACCGGTACAAATACTGGCAAACGGACAGGAACCACCAATGCTACCGACACAGACTCTCAGAACTGGAGGACAGGCAGAATCCCAAAAGACAAACCGGTGGACACCAAGAAGCCAGAAACTTGACCAGGCATAGGCAAAGCCACAGGACTTCTGAACAGGAACGCTTCACGGCAGGACATGGGATCAGACACAGGAATCGACACAGGGACTGACACAGGAATCGACACAGGAAGCAGCTAGACAGACACTGCTAGACAGGAGCTCAGGAACTGGCAGGAACAAGCTCAGAACTCAAGCACTCTGGAAGACTGGAAACCTAGAAATATCACCAACGTCTGTGAATTGCACTCAGCCAGCATATAACAGAGAGGCCTAATTAATTATGTGGTGCAGCTGACCTGCTGCACAACTGAGAGGTGCAATCAACAGACAGGTGAGGCTGAACACATGGGAACAAGCTGCAATTACACAGACTCACCACCGGCAGCAAACAAGAATCTTCTTAAACCAGAGCTATGGGAAATCCTGGCCTGCAAGACAACTTATAAACATAGAATAGGATTGAACCACTACCTGTGGTTCATAACAAATAGACTGTTGTTTTTATGTATATGCTCATATTTTTGTTTCTGTATATATCCCAACTATGGGAATTTCTGTACAATAAACTTTTTTAAAGCTATGGATTGATTGGCACATTTCGCATTTTTTTTCATTTGGGATCATCCCAAACAAATGCCTGGTTTTCAAGTAAAAACGTTTGTGGATTTGAAAGAAACCCAGATAGGAGCGTCTCTGCTGCTTTTCTCGTGAGTGTGGTACGCACCTTAATTGTCACACCAATAGAGGGAGGAGAAAAAGATACCTTTATATATTTCACTTAATTACATCTTAAAGTGAGTTAGGTATGCTCTCATTCCTATACTCTATGGTGAAGGATACACAAAAGGGGTGAAGAAGATTAAAGAAACTTTTTACGTGCATGAACACTTGGCTTTCGTGTGAGTTGGGGTATGCTCCTCACCTGTATACTTAGTCTTTGTCATTATTTCCTCTAATCTTTATGGGATAAGGATGGTTTAAATCAGAAGGAGAATTGTATAAAACAATACTACACATTGTATCTCCACCTGTTTTCTGTTTCCACAAAACTGCTGAGATTGAATCATCACAATTTGTAACTACACACTCCTGATTTGGGACACTGTATCATTTGCACACAGTTACAGAAACTAAGCAATATTTGATAAACATTCACAGTTATATATGCTGGATTCTGTCTTAATATATTAGTGCAGTGTGAAAGAGATTTGGGATCTACTGGATAATTAGAACCCTATAGGATTGAAGCAGTGACTCATATTGGACACCACATATGAATGAATACACACAGATCTGCATGGGAATATGGGCCCAATATCTATATGCAATATGATTATGCCATTATAGAAATCTCAATAAATTCAGAGATACCAGTACTTCCTGTATTCATTGCAATGATATAGAGAAATGGATATGCCCGAGCAGTGCATAGTGCAAATTTAAATTTGTATATAACACTGAGAGGCTCGACCACACAGACCCATTTACACAATATTCCTATAGTGTATTCACACACATATATCTCATTGAGAGTATTTTCAACCATAATAGTGCTATATGTACACTTTTTTCAACTAGGCAATATTGATACTGCATAGAATTTATGATGCATTAATGTGGATATAAGTAGATAGACACGCTATAACAGTCATACTAATTTATTGTCTGGCGGATGTCCTGTGCGCAGGAAGTCATTTTTTAAACTCTTTTTCTAAATTCTTTACCTGTATGTGTTCTTTTATATTTCGCAAGTTTTTTATAAACAAAATAAAGAATAAAAGTTATGTTTTACATGTAACAATGTGCACCACTTTAAGGCAATTCTGTTCTCTTCTCTCATATATATGATTCTATTTTTGCCTAGGTAGCACCCCCCAATATAGAATATTCATATTAAGACAATAATTGGAACCCAAGGGGGCCTTTCTACTATTATCAAATGACTTGTGTGACCTTTTTCTTTTGTATAATCATCACAATTGAATCAGCGGATAATAAAGAAACAGAAGAACAGAAATCAACAGTCATAAGGAACGTATACTTTATATATGTTTGTGTTACATTGTGGCGCTTATACTGTTAATGATTGCCTTCTCTTTTGCATTTTTTATTGAGCTAATCAGACTCACTCTGCTCTCTCAGAGATCATCCTCAAATATGCATTCACTGCTTTTAGATTGACCATCATTTTTCTCTCTCATATCTATCTATCTATCTATCTATCTATCTATCTATCTATCTATCTATCTATCTATCTATCTATCTATCTATCTATCTATCTATCTATCTGTCTGTCTGTCTGTCTGTCTATCTATACAGTGTATATATAAATGTTTCATTTATTATTACATATCAGTATTGGGGTTCTCATATTTACAGTATTTTGTGTTTGAGTGTAGTGAAATAGACAAAACACACATGAAACAAAAAACTATAAAATGCAATGCTATAGAAGCAATAAAAGTGAAAAGTATCAGATGAATTGATACAAAAGTAAAATAAGTTTTTTTTACTGTAGTGATATTATGTGAACAGAGTTGGTAAAGGTGTTCCCTCTGGAACTGGATTCATCGGATACACAGAGTTAAAGAAAGCAGACAAGACAGTAGATGGATTTTATTTTAAATATGCTTAATAATAATAATAATAATAATACTCATCATCATCATCATCATCATCATCATCATAATGATACTTAGCAAAAGATATGTGCAAGTGGTTATGGTATCCAGGGCCTCATCCTCACTTCCAGGCTGGAAACAATCAAGAAATCCTGGCCAATCACGGGTCTAGGGCAACTTACTGTGCTTGAAATCACACCAACATAATTTGGCCACTTCTCTGCAGCAGTCTTTTGTTTTTATACCACAGAGAGGAAAAAGCCCATAAAACCATGTCCAAATTTGGTAAAATCATGATCTTTGGTATGTCATTGGCTAAGCAAAAATTATTGGCAGTTTCAGTGGACAAAAATAATTTTGGTTTAACTACATTCATATCACAAAACTTTCCTGTCCTGTCTGTGTACTGTATGTGTCAGACAAAAGCAACACATTAAAAGTACAATGCAGAATAAAATGGTAATTTAGATGCCATTTTTCTTCAATACCAATACAAAAGGGTATTCAAACTGTTCAGAAATTGCCTCAAACATATTTCTCCCCAGTGTGTGGCTTCCTCAGTGGGTTCTTTTGCAAAAACAACTACCTACAAACATTTCTCCACAACTAAGGATAGATATTGTACGTATAACTTTACTTCTAGGTTCACTATGCGGAGAAACCATGTTAGCAGCACTCTACCTCTGTAACCACTGCAATAGCCTACATCTAATTGTAACCCCTTCCACTGGCTGGTCCACACTACTGCAGCCTGCATACGTAGGTAACAAAAGACCAGGCTATCTATCTATCTATCTATCTATCTATCTATCTATCTATCTATCTATCTATCTATCTATCTATCTATCTATCTATTCTGTCTATTTATCTAAATCTATACAGTATATTGTATGTACTGTATATAAATATATGTATAGCTAGATATATTTATTTGCGTGTGTACTGTATATATATATATATATATATACATACATACACACACAGATGGAGCCACGCTAGTCATGGCTTCATCTGTGCCTGGGCATGCCTAACGCTGAGTGCGTCTCCGTGCAGGTGTGCGCATGCGTCCATGAATGGAGACGCGTCCCATTCACTAGAAGGGTAGAATGTCTCTGTACGGGGCGTGATGGAGATGCTCTGTGCGTGATGGAGATGCTGACATGCCCCATTCACTAGAATGGGAGAGTGTCTCTGTGCACACCCTGCGGGGCTATGCAGACGTATTTCCTAGTCACGCTGGGAGTGCATGCCTGTGATGGAGCCGCCTCAGATGAGCGTGACTCCATCTGTGTGTGTATATATATATATATATATATATACTTATAGAAAAGATGTCGCGCAATCTCACACAGAGTCTTTGAAATATATATCAGTCCAAATGTACTTTTGCAGCAGTCCTCCTCTAGGAGTAAACCCGTACTCCTCAGCACATGTGAAAAAAAGAAATAATGGAGGGCGCAATGGTGAGTATAGAATTACAAGTTTTTACTGGCATCAGTATCACTCATGTACATTTAAAATAAAAGTTAACCAGCGCGATGTAGATCATCAGTGGAGCCTCCGGAAAACCGCATGGCCAGCAGGACGAGGTTCAAGGATCCATTGTCTGAAGTGTCAGCGCGTGTGGTCCGTTATTCAAGTCCGTGCGGCTAGAAGGATTTAGCGGCTGCTGTTATCCTGTGAGCGACGGGGTTCGTTGGTGCGGTTTTCCGGAGGCTCCACTGATGATCTACATCGCGCTGGTTAACTTTTATTTTAAATGTACGTGAGTGATACTGATGCCAGTAAAAACTTGTAATTCTATACTCACCATTGCGCCCTCCATTATTTCTTTTTTTCATATATATATATACTTGTTGTGAACTCCGGCACTCCTGAATTGGCCACCTATATCTTGCTCCAGTGCCTTCCACCCAGGGGGGATACCCCAGTATCAACAAGCAACAAATGAGGCGGCACTCAGAGGCTAGTGAGAAAATCTTTGTATTGGCAAAAAGGTTAACGTTTCGGGGACGTGCTCCCCTTCCTCAGAACAACTTGCAAATGTGACAAAAAAACATTTAAATACACCTAACTTACCCCCAAAGCCTCCCACCAGCGGCGTCCTCCCTCGGCACGTCGCCCACGGCTCCAGTCTGTCATTTCCGGCTTCCGGCGGCGGAGGGGTGATGACGCGACGGGGCTCCGAGCGGTAGTCATGGCAACACATAGCCTGACTTGCGCTTAGCTCCCGCGTTCTCACACACTACCAAGACGTCGGGTGGATGTGACGTCCCGGGACCCGGCTCTGTTGTCAAGGAGACGCTGAAAATAAACAAACAAAAAAACTTTATAGACACACAAAAATATATCATACAATCACACATAAAAACCATGATAAAACATACACAGCATTGCAAACACTAGATGTCTGAATAAATGTGTTCAATTTGATAAAATGTGCAACATAAACAATGTGAATAATATAAATATGTAAACAATCTTTCTCGGACAGGGTAACCAACGGTCACCATGCCCTAAATAACCTACAAGTGTTGCAGAATAATGTGCATAAACAGTGCACTCAACACAAACCTCCATAGCAGGTGTGCTATGTCATAATGTGATTTAACAAAAAATCATGACTCTAAGTTTCTTTTTAAAAATTTTTTTTTTTAAATTCTTTCATAAAAGTTTATCTGTAGAATTTTTTGCTGCAGTGCTAGACAAGGGCATCTATCATGTATCTAGGCGCGACCCTACTAAATGTCATCATTTAACATGTATATAAACTACACTACTGTGTCCCCACTCAGGTATGAGCGGAATCGTATACTGCAGGGTTAATGCCCATCATAAAAAGTGAACAAGACCCAGTGTGTCATTCAGTCCTTTCGGACGGAGCGTCTGTAATTTGAAAATCCACTTGGATTCAAGTTGCATCAATTTTCTCCCCCTGTCCCCTCCTCTACTGGACTCGGGGACATGGTCAATGATCCTATGTCTAAGCATCGCCATGTTATGCTTTTGTTCTAGAAAATGCCTGGCAACCGGTTTTTCTGCCACCCCTGAATTCAAGGCATTGCGTATTGCCTGCCTGTGTTGTGCCATCCGAATTTTAAATTGGCACTCGGTCTTACCAACATAATAAGTGCCACACGGGCACATAATCACATACACTACAAACTTAGTGCTGCATGTCAGGGGCCACTTGATAGGGAACCTTTTACCTGAGTAGGGGTGCGTGATGGAATCCCCAGGTGACATGAACGTGCACGTGGTGCATCCAAGACATTTATAATACCCATTCTTTCTGGTAAGGAAATGTGCGGGTGTACACTTGAAATTTGTGATGTCAGTTCTGACTACAAAATCCCGTATGTTACGCCCCCTCGTATAGCTGGGCATTATTCTTTTTTTATGTAAATTAGGGAGATCTAAGTCAGACGACACAATGGGCCACAGTTTTTTAGCTGCACTGGTGGTCCTAGTGCTAACAGAATTGAACTCGTTGACCCATGTGATGGCATTGTTGGCCTTCTGTACTGTCCGAGGATTAAGTAAATCACATCTGTCTTTAAGCAGGGCCTTCCTCCGTGCCGTGGCTAACAAATTGCTAGGATACCCTCTCTGTTTGAATTTCTCTTCCATGTCATCTAGCTGGTTATCTCTTATATTACTCTCACTATTAACCCTACACACCCTTAGAAACTGGGAGTAGGGCAGACCTTTTCTAGTAGGGACAGGATGAAAACTGTCGTGTCGTAAGAGAGTATTACGATCAGTTGGTTTGGAATAAAGCTTGGTGCTGATCTTACCAGCCTGTATCCTGATATGGATATCCAAAAAACATATTTCTTCTCTACTCATGGTCATGGTTAATTTAATGGGACTAGATGAACTATTGTGGGACAAGATGATATCTTCTAATTGTCCCTCTGTACCCTTCCACATGACCAGCAGGTCATCAATATATCTATAGTACAAGAATATCTGATCTGCAATTTCTGGCTTTTCAAAAAACAAGCTACGCTCCACATCCCACATAAACGTATTGGCGTAAGACGGGGCCACTGAGGACCCCATCGCACAACCAGTCAGTTGTCTATAGAATTTACCATCAAACATGAAATAGTTGTGTGATAGTGTCAAATCAAGTAAGTCAAGGAAAAATTCTACATCAGGCCCAACATATGTGGTATTCCCAACCAATTGCCTTTTTACAGCCTGTAACCCTGCATCATGGGGAATACAGGTGTATAAACTGGCCACATCCAATGTGGCCAAAACCATGCCATCAGGGACTCTGTCCACAGTAAGAAATCTTTTTAGTAACATACTGGAATCTTTCAAATGCGTAAAAGTCTGCTGCACACATGGTTGCAAATAAGAGTCCAAATAAATGGCCAAGGGTTCGCACAGGGACCCGCGGGCTGACACAATGGGCCTGCCCGGGGGTCTCTGGGCGTCCTTGTGCACCTTGGGAATAGTATATAGAATGGGGGTGATGGGGTGCTCAGTTAGCAGCTTATCATGAATCACAGGTCCAATAATACCCTTATCCTTTGCTGAACCCAACAGCTTGATCAATTCTTGTCTATAGGCCTCTGTGGGGTCCCTCTCAAGTAAACAATACGTCTCTGAGTCCCTCAATTGCCTTAAACACTCCTCTCTGTAAACCTGAAGATCTTGTACCACGATGGCCCCACCTTTATCCGCACCACGGATCACGATGTCTCTTCTATTCCCCAAACACTTTAATGCCTGGTATTCTTCCTTTGATAAATTAGAATGGAATATGTGAGTATCTGTTTTGTTGCCTTCGGCTTCGAGCAACCTGTGGAAGGTTTTCAATGAGGCATTGTGTGAAATGGGGTCAAACTTGGAACTAGGGCCAAGTTTTTGTATGCGGGAAGGTAAGGACTCTTTGGTACTCTTAGAAGCTGCTTTGCCAAAAAATTCCTGTATCTTAAGCTTACGGTTCAATTTAAACGTATCCACCTTCCATTTAAAAGGATCAAGTCGGTTGTGGGGACATAAGAGAGTCCTTTACTTAAGACTTTTACCTCAATTGGTGTGAGGGGGGTAGATGACAAATTGAAAATCATTGTTTCTTCCCCTTGGGGGGTTTCTTTCCCCCTTTGCCTTTGGTTTTGTCTCCCTCTTCGTGTGTACTTGCGCTTTTGCCCGTAACTCCTGCCCGGGTCTTGATCCCTAAAGGGATGGTACGTAGAGTGGAAGTGCTGGCAGTGCTTTGGTCATCAGATTCACTAGCCGAAGTACTGTGGAAATGAACCCGTGGTTTACGTCTAGCAAACCTTGATATCTTACCCCGTGTGTCGGTGGGGTTGGAACCACCTAGCCAAGTGTACACTCTATGTTGTGCATAGTCCATCTGTACTTTGGTTAATTTCTCCCGTTTGAATTTTAGCAATTCCACTTTGTATTGTTCCAACTGAGTGGATAATTTCAGCAACCACGTATCAGCTTGATCAGCAGCAAGGGTTTTCAGATGCTCTTTTTCAAAATCAGAGATTTTTTCTTTAATAACATTATACTCTCTAGTGGATTCCTCAATGACAAGAAGGATTAAATCCATGGAACATTTGTTCAATACTGAAATCCACTTTTTACAAAAGTTAGCATTATATCTCCCGATAGTAGGGGTATTGTGGACCCTGAATCCTCTTGGCAGTTGTTTTGCCCTGTAGTAATCTGACAGGGTGCGGCTGTGGTACAGATAATCAAGTTCACGTTTTTTCATTTTAAATAATTCTCTGTACATATCATCTGCATTAGCACAGATCTTGTCCGTGAATGCTGGTTCCTTGTGTAGGATTCAGCCTCCAAATCAGAAAAACTGAAAGTGTCCATGGTATCACATTGCAGCATAAACGACATGTGCTCACCTCCTTCAGAGGCCATGGTGGTCTTTATGCCGTGAAACCACACTAAAGTGGCAGTGCAAAAAATGTGTACAATGAAAAGTGCTGGTGCTCCAATAAAGTGCTGGTGATCAGGAAACCTCTGAGGTAATGAGGAGAAACACAGCCGGTGGGTGCCTGGAGAAAACCCCTGTGTCTGCACGACACGCTGAGGTCTGAATATCCTTGTTGTGAACTCCGGCACTCCTGAATTGGCCACCTATATCTTGCTCCGGTGCCTTCCACCCAGGGGGGATACCCCAGTATCAACAAGCAACAAATGAGGCGGCACTCAGAGGCTAGTGAGAAAATCTTTGTATTGGCAAAAAGGTTAACGTTTCGGGCAAAACGTTTTGGCAAAAAGGTTAACGTGCTCCCCTTCCTCAGAACAACTTGCAAATGTGACAAAAAACATTTAAATACACCTAACTTACCCCCAAAGCCTCCCACCAGCGGCGTCCTCCCTCGGCACGTCGCCCCGGGCTCCAGTCTGTCATTTCCGGCTTCCGGCGGCGGAGGGGTGATGACGCGACGGAGCTCCGAGCGGTAGTCATGGCAACACATAGCCTGACTTGCGCTTAGCTCCCGCGTTCTCACACACTACCAAGACGTCTGGTGGATGTGACGTCCCGGGACCCGGCTCTGTTGTCAAGGAGACGCTGAAAATAAACAAACAAAAAAACTTTATAGACACACAAAAATATATCATACAATCACACATACAGATAAACTTTTATGAAAGAATTTTTAAATTTTTTTTTTAAAAAGAAACTTAGAGTCATGATTTTTTATTAAAGCACATTATGACATAGCACACCTGCTATGGAGGTTTGTGTTGAGTGCACTGTTTATTAGTGATGAGCACCGGAAATTTTTCGGGTTTTGTGTTTTGGTTTTGGGTTCGGTTCCGCGGCCGTGTTTTGGGTTCGAACGCGTTTTGGCAAAACCTCACCGAATTTTTTTTTGTCGGATTCGGGTGTGTTTTGGATTCGGGTGTTTTTTTCAAAAAACCCTAAAAAACAGCTTAAATCATAGAATTTGGGGGTCATTTTGATCCCAAAGTATTATTAACCTCAATAACCATAATTTCCACTCATTTTCTGTCTATTCTGAACACCTCACACCTCACAATATTATTTTTAGTCCTAAAATTTGCACCGAGGTCGCTGGATGGCTAAGCTAAGCGACCCAAGTGGCCGACACAAACACCTGGCCCATCTAGGAGTGGCACTGCAGTGTCACGCAGGATGGCCCTTCCAAAAAACACTCCCCAAACAGCACATTAGCTGTGTACGTATTCTGGAAAGCGGTGATACAAAGCGTAGCCTGCCTAGGAAAGAGTTGGCGTTTGCGAGATGCTGCTACTGGTGCCGCCGCTGCTGTTCTTGCGGCGGGAGTCCATACATCTACCCAGTAGGCTGTCACAGTCATATAGTCCTGAGCCTGCCCTGCTCCACTTGTCCACATGTCCGTGGTTAAGTGGACATTGGGTACAACTGCATTTTTTAGGACACTGGTGAGTCTTTTTCTGAGGTCTGTGTACATTTTCGGTATCGCCTGCCTAGAGAAATGGAACCTAGATGGTATTTGGTACCGGGGACACAGTACCTCCAACAAGTCTCTAGTTGGCTCTGCAGTAATGATGGATACTGGAACCACGTTTCTCACCGCCCAGGATGCCAACGCCTCAGTTATCCGCTTTGCAGCAGGATGACTGCTGTGATATTTCATCTTCCTCGCAAAGGACTGTTGGACAATCAATTGCTTGGCGGAAGTAGTAAAAGTGGTCTTACGAGTACGACTTCCCCTCTGGGATGACCATCGACTTGGTGGGGTGGTTTGCGTGAGCTTGGTTACAAGAGGAAGGGATTTACTGGTCAGTGGACTGCTTCCGCTGTCGCCCAAAGTTTTTGAACTTGTCACTGACTTATGATGAATGCGCTGCAGGTGACGTATAAGGGAGGATGTTCCAAGGTGGTTAACGTCCTTACCCCTACTTATTACAGCTTGACAAAGGCAACACACGGCTTGACAAATGTTGTCCGCATTTCTGTTGAAATACTTCCACACCGAAGAGCTGATTTTTTTGGTATTTTCACCAGGCATGTCAATGGCCCTATTCCTCCCATGGACAATAGGTGTCTCCCCGGGTGCCTGACTTAAACAAACCACCTCACCATCAGAATCCTCCTTGTCAATTTCCTCCCCAGCGCCAGCAACACCCATATCCTCCTCATCCTGGTGTACTTCAACACTGACATCTTCAATCTGACTATCAGGAACTGGACTGCGGGTGCTCCTTCCAGCACTTGCAGGGGGCGTGCAAATGGTGGAAGGCGCATGCTCTTCACGTCCAGTGTTGGGAAGGTCAGGCATCGCAATCGACACAATTGGACTCTCCTTGTGGATTTGTGATTTCGAAGAACGCACAGTTCTTTGCTGTGCTTTTGCCAGCTTGAGTCTTTTCATTTTTCTAGCGAGAGGCTGAGTGCTTCCATCCTCATGTGAAGCTGAACCACTAGCCATGAACATAGGCCAGGGCCTCAGCCGTTCCTTGCCACTCCGTGTGGTAAATGGCATATTGGCAAGTTTACGCTTCTCCTCTGACAATTTTATTTTAGATTTTTGAGTCCTTTTTTTACTGATATTTGGTGTTTTGGATTTTACATGCTCTGTACTATGACATTGGGCATCGGCCTTGGCAGACGACGTTGCTGGCATTTCATCGTCTCGGCCATGACTAGTGGCAGCAGCTTCAGCACGAGGTGGAAGTCGATCTTGATCTTTCCCTATTTTTGGAACCTCAACATTTTTGTTCTCCATATTTTAATAGGCACAACTAAAAGGCACCTCAGGTAAACAATGGAGATGGATGGATACTAGTATACTTATGGATGGACGAGCGACTGCCGACACAGAGGTAGCTACAGCCGTGGACTACCGTACTGCGTCTGCTGCTAATATAGACTGGATGATAATGAGATATAAAATATATATATATCACTACTGCAGCCGGACAGGTATATATTATATAATGACGGACCTGCTGGACACTGTCAGCTCAGCACTGCAGACTCCTAAAGTAAGCTACTAGTAGTATCAAGAAGATAGAAAAAAAAAACACCACAGGTAGGTGGTATACAATTATGGATGGACGAGCGACTGCCGACACAGAGGTAGCTACAGCCATGGACTACCGTACTGCGTCTGCTGCTAATATAGACTTGATGATAATGATATAAAATATATATATATATCACTACTGCAGCCGGACAGGTATATATTATATAATGACGGACCTGCTGGACACTGTCAGCTCAGCACTGCAGACTCCTAAAGTAAGCTACTAGTATCAAGAAGATAGAAAAAAAAAAAACACCACGGGTAGGTGGTATACAATTATGGATGGACGAGCGACTGCCGACACAGAGGTAGCTACAGCCGTGGACTACCGTACTGCGTCTGCTGCAGTGCTAATATAGACTGGATGATAATGATATAAAAAATATATATATATCACTACTGCAGACGGACAGGTATATATTATATAATGACGGACCTGCTGGACACTGTCAGCAGAATGCGTTTATAGAATAAAAACACCACACGACGAGTGTTTAACTTTTTCAGGCAGACAATCGCAATATACTGGTGGTCAGTGGTCACTGGTCAGTCACACTGGCAGTGGCACTCTGGCAGCAAAAGTGTGCACTGTTAAAATATGTACTCCTGCTATAACTGCTCCCCAGTCTCCCCCACAATTAAGCTGTGTGAGCAGTGAGCACTCAGCACAGTCAGATATACAGTATTACATAGATGATGCAGCACACTGAGGCTGAGCACAGATATGGTATGTGACTGTGTCACACTGTGTATCATTTTTTTTCAGGCAGAGAACGGATTAATTAAACTGGTGGTCACTGGTCACACTATCAGCAAGTAGTACTCCTAATATGCTCCCCAAAATTAGTAAATCAAGTGTCTCTACTACTCTCTAGTCTACTCTAAACGGAGAGGACGCCAGCCACGTCCTCTCCCTATCAATCTCAATGCACGTGTGAAAATGGCGGCGACGCGCGGCTCCTTATATAGAATCCGAGTCTCGCGATAGAATCCGAGCCTCGCGAGAATCCGACAGCGGGATGATGACGTTCGGGCGCGCTCGGGTTAACCGAGCAAGGCGGGAAGATCCGAGTCTGCCTCGGACCCGTGTAAAAAGCGTGAAGTTCGGGGGGGTTCGGTTTCCGAGAAACCGAACCCGCTCATCACTACTGTTTATGCACATTATTCTGCAACACTTGTAGGTTATTTAGGGCATGGTGACCGTTGGTTACCCTGTCCGAGAAAGATTGTTTACATATTTATATTATTCAATTGTTTATGTTGCACATTTTATCAAATTGAACACATTTATTCAGACATCTAGTGTTTGCAATGCTGTGTATGTTTTATCATGGTTTTTATGTGTGATTGTATGATATATTTTTGTGTGTCTATAAAGTTTTTTTGTTTGTTTATTTTCAGCGTCTCCTTGACAACAGAGCCGGGTCCCGGGACGTCACATCCACCCGACGTCTTGGTAGTGTGTGAGAACGCGGGAGCTAAGCGCAAGTCAGGCTATGTGTTGCCATGACTACCGCTCGGAGCTCCGTCGCGTCATCACCCCTCCGCCGCCGGAAGCCGGAAATGACAGACTGGAGCCGCGGGCGACGTGCCGAGGGAGGACGCCGCTGGTGGGAGGCTTTGGGGGTAAGTTAGGTGTATTTAAATGTTTTTTGTCACATTTGCAAGTTGTTCTGAGGAAGGGGAGCACGTCCCCGAAACGTTAACCTTTTTGCCTATACAAAGATTTTCTCACTAGCCTCTGAGTGCCGCCTCATTTGTTGCTTGTTGATACTGGGGTATCCCCCCTGGGTGGAAGGCACCGGAGCAAGATATAGGTGGCCAATTCAGGAGTGCCGGAGTTCACAACAAGGATATTCAGACCTCAGCGTGTCGTGCAGACACAGGGGTTTTCTCCAGGCACCCACCGGCTGTGTTTCTCCTCATTACCTCAGGAGTTTCCTGATCACCAGCACTTTATTGGAGCACCAGCACTTTTCATTGTACACATTTTTTGCACTGCCACTTTAGTGTGGTTTCACGGCATAAAGACCACCATGGCCTCTGAAGGAGGTGAGCACATGTCGTTTATGCTGCAATGTGATACCATGGACACTTTCAGTTTTTCTGATTTGGAGGCTGAATCTATACTACACAAGGAACCAGCATTCACGGACAAGATCTGTGCTAATGCAGATGATATGTACAGAGAATTATTTAAAATGAAAAAACGTGAACTTGATTATCTGTACCACAGCCGCACCCTGTCAGATTACTACAGGGCAAAACAACTGCCAAGAGGATTCAGGGTCCACAATACCCCTACCATCGGGAGATATAATGCTAACTTTTGTAAAAAGTGGATTTCAGTATTGAACAAATGTTCCATGGATTTAACCCTTCTTGTCATTGAGGAATCCACTAGAGAGTATAATGTTATTAAAGAAAAAATCTCTGATTTTGAAAAAGAGCATCTGAAAACCCTTGCTGCTGATCAAGCTGATACGTGGTTGCTGAAATTATCCACTCAGTTGGAACAATACAAAGTGGAATTGCTAAAATTCAAACGGGAGAAATTAACCAAAGTACAGATGGACTATGCACAACATAGAGTGTACACTTGGCTAGGTGGTTCCAACCCCACCGACACACGGGGTAAGATATCAAGGTTTGCTAGACGTAAACCATGGGTTAATTTCCACAGTACTTCGGCTAGTGAATCTGATGACCAAAGCACTGCCAGCACTTCCACTCTACGTACCATCCCTTTAGGGATCAAGACCCGGGCAGGAGTTACGGGCAAAAGCGCAAGTACACACGAAGAGGGAGACAAAACCAAAGGCAAAGGGGGAAAGAAACCCCCCAAGGGGAAGAAACAATGATTTTCAATTTGTCATCTACCCCCCTCACACCGATTGAGGTAAAAGTCTTAAGTAAAGGACTCTCTTATGTCCCCACCAACCGACTTGATCATTTTAAATGGAAGGTGGATACGTTTAAATTGAACCGTAAGCTTAAGATACAGGAATTTTTTGGCAAAGCAGCTTCTAAGAGTACCAAAGAGTCCTTACCTTCCCGCATACAAAAACTTGGCCCTAGTTCCAAGTTTAACCCCATTTCACACAATGCCTCATTGAAAACCTTCCACAGGTTGCTCGAAGCCGAAGGCAACAAAACAGATACTCACATATTCCATTCTAATTTATCAAAGGAAGAATACCAGGCATTAAAGTGTTTGGGGAATAGAAGAGACATCGTGATCCGTGGTGCGGATAAAGGTGGGGCCATCGTGGTACAAGATCTTCAAATTTACAGAGAGGAGTGTTTAAGGCAATTGAGGGACTCAGAGACGTATTGTTTACTTATGAGGGACCCCACAGAGGCCTATAGACAAGAATTGATCAAGCTGTTGGGTTCAGCAAAGGATAAGGGTATTATTGGACCTGTGATTCATGATAAGCTGCTAACTGAGCACCCCATCACCCCCATTCTATATACTATTCCCAAGGTGCACAAGGACGCCCAGAGACCCCCGGGCAGGCCCATTGTGTCAGCCCGCGGGTCCCTGTGCGAACCCTTGGCCATTTATTTGGACTCTTATTTGCAACCATGTGTGCAGCAGACTTTTACGCATTTGAAAGATTCCAGTATGTTACTAAAAAGATTTCTTACTGTGGACAGAGTCCCTGATGGCATGGTTTTGGCCACATTGGATGTGGCCAGTTTATACACCTGTATTCCCCATGATGCAGGGTTACAGGCTGTAAAAAGGCAATTGGTTGGGAATTCCACATATGTTGGGCCTGATGTAGAATTTTTCCTTGACTTACTTGATTTGACACTATCACACAACTATTTCATGTTTGATGGTAAATTCTATAGACAACTGACTGGTTGTGCGATGGGGTCCTCAGTGGCCCCATCTTACGCCAATACGTTTATGTGGGATGTGGAGCGTAGCTTGTTTTTTTAAAAGCAGGAAATTGCAGATCAGATATTCTTGTACTATAGATATATTGATGACCTGCTGGTCATGTGGAAGGGTACAGAGGGACAATTAGAAGATATCATCTTGTCCCACAATAGTTCATCTAGTCCCATTAAATTAACCATGACCATGAGTAGAGAAGAAATATGTTTTTTGGATATCCATATCAGGATACAGGCTGGTAAGATCAGCACCAAGCTTTATTCCAAACCAACTGATCGTAATACTCTCTTACGACACGACAGTTTTCATCCTGTCCCTACTAGAAAAGGTCTGCCCTACTCCCAGTTTCTAAGGGTGTGTAGGGTTAATAGTGAGAGTAATATAAGAGATAACCAGCTAGATGACATTGAAGAGAAATTCAAACAGAGAGGGTATCCTAGCAATTTGTTAGCCACGGCACGGAGGAAGGCCCTGCTTAAAGACAGATGTGATTTACTTAATCCTCGGACAGTACAGAAGGCCAACAATGCCATCACATGGGTCAACGAGTTCAATTCTGTTAGCACTAGGACCACCAGTGCAGCTAAAAAACTGTGGCCCATTGTGTCGTCTGACTTAGATCTCCCTAATTTACATAAAAAAAGAATAATGCCCAGCTATACGAGGGGGCGTAACATACGGGATTTTGTAGTCAGAACTGACATCACACATTTCAAGTGTACACCCGCACATTTCCTTACCAGAAAGAATGGGTGTTATAAATGTCTTGGATGCACCACGTGCACGTTCATGTCACCTGGGGATTCCATCACGCACCCCTACTCAGGTAAAAGGTTCCCTATCAAGTGGCCCCTGACATGCAGCACTAAGTTTGTAGTGTATGTGATTATGTGCCCGTGTGGCACTTATTATGTTGGTAAGACCGAGTGCCAATTTAAAATTCGGATGGCACAACACAGGCAGGCAATACGCAATGCCTTGAATTCAGGGGTGGCAGAACAACCGGTTGCCAGGCATTTTCTAGAACAAAAGCATAACATGGCGATGCTTAGACATAGGATCATTGACCATGTCCCCGAGTCCAGTAGAGGAGGGGACAGGGGGAGAAAATTGATGCAACTTGAATCCAAGTGGATTTTCAAATTACAGACGCTCCGTCTGAAAGGACTGAATGACACACTGGGTCTTGTTCACTTTTTATGATGGGCATTAACCCTGCAGTATACGATTCCGCTCATACCTGAGTGGGGACACAGTAGTGTAGTTTATATACATGTTAAATGATGACATTTAGTAGGGTCGCGCCTAGATACATGATAGATGCCCTTGTCTAGCACTGCAGCAAAAAATTCTACAGATAAACTTTTATGAAAGAATTTTTATTTTTATTTTTTAAAAAAGAAACTTAGAGTCATGATTTTTTGTTAAATCACATTATGACATAGCACACCTGCTATGGAGGTTTGTGTTGAGTGCACTGTTTATGCACATTATTCTGCAACACTTGTAGGTTATTTAGGGCATGGTGACCGTTGGTTACCCTGTCCGAGAAAGATTGTTTACATATTTATATTATTCACATTGTTTATGTTGCACATTTTATCAAATTGAACACATTTATTCAGACATCTAGTGTTTGCAATGCTGTGTATGTTTTATCATGGTTTTTATGTGTGATTGTATGATATATTTTTGTGTGTCTATAAAGTTTTTTTGTTTGTTTATTTTCAGCGTCTCCTTGACAACAGAGCCGGGTCCCGGGATGTCACATCAACCCGACGTCTTGGTAGTGTGTGAGAACGCGGGAGCTAAGCGCAAGTCAGGCTATGTGTTGCCATGACTACCGCTCGGAGCTCCGTCGCGTCATCAACCCTCCGCCGCCGGAAGCCGGAAATGACAGACTGGAGCCGCGGGCGACGTGCTGAGGGAGGACGCCGCTGGTGGGAGGCTTTGGGGGTAAGTTAGGTGTATTTAAATGTTTTTTGTCACATTTGCAAGTTGTTCTGAGGAAGGGGAGCACGTCCCCGAAACGTTAACCTTTTTGCCAATACAAAGATTTTCTCACTAGCCTCTGAGTGCCGCCTCATTTGTTGCTTGTTATATATATATATATATATATATATATATATATATAGTATATTGCGCTGCTAAAGTGATAAATGGGAGATATGTTTGTAACATGTTTTTGACACATGATTTAAACCCCCAGTAACAGACTTAATTAGAGTTTGGTCTTTTAGCAAGTGCCATTTAGGGGTCCTGGGTGTATGGATGGAAAGAGAAAGCAGGCTCCATTCATGAGGCCCATTTTTGATCTTTTAGGCCTTCAGCCTGAGAGCAAGCTATCTAGTATCTCCACCTGCAAGAGGCTGACATAAGCCGTGTCAGGGCTTTGCTCAGGTACTCACTACCTGGGTAAACAGACAGCAGCCCTGTTATGAGACACTGTAATTTTTGGACTATAAGTATGGTGCATATGCCTATGTTTGTGGTAGGGACATTAGGTTCTAGACTAGACTGGACACTGGGCTGGGACCGTGAGGCTTCAGCTAGATGCTGGCACTGGAACCGGTGAGACTTTGACTGGACACTGATCTGATACTGGGCTGTACTGGTGAGGTTGTAACTGGACACAGGGCTGGTACCAGTGGGGTTTGACTGGATACTGCATGTAATAATTTTTCGTACTTTCCACTACCACTTACACTGGCAGGTTCATTAAGGCTGAGCTGGTATCTATAGAAATGGAGAGTTCTTTTTTACAGGACAGACATGTTTCCTAGCATGCACATTCTCGTCAGGCACATTTTCACCAATGATAGTACAAAGTTTGCAGAGAGGCACCTCCCAAATATAGTAAAAGGGAATAGGGTGTTGTTTACAATGTCGACATGACAATGTGGACATGATATGAATGTCAATATTCATGATCTTAACATGGTTATAAAGCATCATATGACATGTATATATTCACAATGTCTACAGTGCCATTATGTCAACATGTCAACATTATGCATGTCAACATTTGGAACTGAGTTCTGCTTACAGTACTCTATCTGCCTCCAAACACTAATTGTAGCCTTATCATAACCATAACTGCAGCCTAAATCTAACCCTCATATGCTCACAATGTAGACATGCATATTGTTGAACAGTTTGTTAATGTCAACATGTTGATTGTCCATACATTGCATGTCTACATTCTGATCCTATCCAAATGACAGTGTTGACATTCTGAATGTCAACATATTAACTACATTCCACGGCATATGCCTATGTATCTACAAGAGCATGAAATAGGTGAATATGTGGAAAACTATATGTATGCTTTATCCACACATATAGTGGTTGCAGTGACCCTTGAAATAGGCTAATCAAAATAAATATGAACCCAAAAGAAATCAAATGTGAACAATTGGGTTCATACTGTATGTTTTGTGGGCGCATCAATGAGGCTCCAATTCTCGTGTAATTATACAGTAGGCTGCTCATAGGGGTATATTCAATTGCAGTAGAAAGCTGCCGTCTATCAAAAAGACGTCAGTTTTCTACTTTTTTAGGTCAGAAAGGGGTTCCGACCTATTTAATCTAACTCCAAATTTTTCGACAAGTCGAGGAATTCGACTTGTTGAAAAGCACGTGGATCGGCGGAATAGCTGCCGATCCACGTGCTTGTGTCGATAACAGGGCCAAAACTGACAGGTTTTGGCCCCCTTTTCGACCATCTCAATTCAACTTTAAAAAAAGTCGAAGTGAGATGGGGAGAGCAGCGCCGGATACAGGGAGAGCCGCACTGCAGACAGGGAGAGCAGCGCCAGAATATGTCACAGCCGCCACTCACAGCAGCGTCCACCCGGCTCCAGCAAGCGAGACCTCACTTGCTGGAGTTGGGTGGATGCTGCCGTGAGTGGCGGCTGTGATGCAGGGATGGGGAGAGGCAGAGTGATGGGTGGGAGATGGGGAAGAGCCGCGGGCAGATGGGGGAGAGCAGCGCTACTATATAGCCGCTGCTGTAGCTCTGCTCTCCCCGTCTGCCCGCGACTCTCCCCCATCTTCTCTCCCATGTCAGATCCATTCCGACAAATGAATGTCGGAATGGATCCGACTTCAATTGAATATACCCCATAGTGCACAACAGGACTCTATGATTTTGTTACATTAATAAAAAAAACTACTGTATATATTAAATAAAAATCAAAAGAAATAAACAATATATTATAAAAACTATCTAATCAGTCACCAAAATGTAGTGAAAAGCTAAAAATGTAGGTGGGCGCAGGAAAAAAAATATTCATTAATATTACTGATAATATAATATTAAGTGCAATAAGAGAGGGGTTACACATTACATCGTTATGAAGTGGGCTCATTGCTTGTTTCATCCATATGATACCAGAAACAAAAATCTCTGCTTTGTCACACTGCACTGGTATTTTAATTTCTGGTCATATCATCAATTAGTTTTTACCCTGTTCACCAGCCAAAGTGAATACTTTTCTTAAAGACTTTATTGTAATATGACATGGAGAGAGAGAAATTGAAAAACCCATATATGTAAATGTTATTCAGTAATAAGTCTACAGTGATGTAACTAAAAATACAATTTGTACAAATAAATACAAATAAAAAACTGAATATGATTTTGAGTTTTAAGTATTTTCTTCCTCTATAGTATGGATAAATATTCTGTTGCAAGAATTGCAGTCTTATGTGTAGATTTTAGTCAAAGAAATTATTTTTTTCATCAATAAGGTGCACCATTTTTTTTTATTTCCCTGTGCCATCTCCCAGAGGTAACAGTGGGCCCAATGCTACAGATACGTCCTAATTGCACCCGAGAATATCTTGCAGGTTCAAATGGTCTGCTGCAATTGGCATGCCCATCAGCGGCAACAATGCACAAGGACGCAGTGTACTTTGCATTCGTCCCAATCCCTAAAGGACCAGAACCGATACAAAGAAGCATGTCCCATTAATGAAAGAGAGGGATGGAGTGTTTATTGTTAACATTCATTAATTTTACTTTTTGTTAGTTTCCAAAGTACAAATTGATAAATGTAGCTTTTTGTGTTTCCACATACATAAATGATGTTGTAATATTATAATGTGGTGCTTTATAAACCGAGGTTCGATGAGGTTCTAATTATGATAATTTGGCTATTTTACAACTGCCAAAAAAGAATATAAAATGATATATAAATCTGCATATTGATAAATATAAACCTTGGTTTTTTATCTTGTTAAAGAATTCCCTAGAACAGTGGTTCTCAAACTGTGTGCCATGGCACCATGGGGTGCAGCGGGACACTTTCAGGGGTGCCTTGGATTGGTGGTCCTGGACCAATTCAACTTAATTATGGTCAATGAATTAGGCAAAATCAGTGCTTGGGGCTGCTAATCATAAAATATATGGACAAACAAAAGCAAATTCTGTCCCTCACCACACACCGAAGGATGACATATAAATACAATTTACTTCATTTAATATTTCTGTCTAAATTTCTCAATAAGAAACTTTTGGTCTAGGGTGGCGTGAAAAAAATTCTGATATTCTAGAGCATTGTAATTCAAAAACGTATGAGAACCACTGCCCTAGAGTGATTCTCCTTATCCTTATTTTAATTTACTGACTACTTTACCCACTTAGTATAATATATACATATATATATAAATATATATACCCAAATTGCGCTAATAATCCGCCTTAGACCTAATAGTCCTTGGGGAGGATCGGCTGCTAATCTTCAAATGGGTCCTCCTGCCAGTCGTGAACCAGGTGGTTAAGCACTGTAAATGGTTGTATGGAGAGCGCTATTAACGTGTAGTTGTGTCTCTTTAGCTGTTTTTTCTCTCTAGGACAGTCCTTCAGTTTTAGCTTTGATCACGAGAAGATGGATATTTCTGCAAAATACCCTCTCACCAGATTCACCCAGATAAAAACATCACTCGTTAGTTTAAAACTTCCATGAAATTTATTGTTGATAAAATCTTCTTATTTTAAAATAAATGGATGACTCTTACATTAAATTTAACATTCGTGGGATAAGGTCTCATTGGCACTGTTGTCTACTCCAACCATTTACAATATATATATATATATATATATATATATATATACTGTGAAATAGCCCGGCACTCACTGGATACAACGTGCAATAGGTCTGGGTGCCCTCCGTGGTAATGCTGATATGTTGGAAGAAATCGGCGGCACTCCAGGATATAGTCAAGCAAAACTTGTGTATTAAAGCATCACAAGATACAATACAAAAACCGACGTTTCGGGGCCCGTAGCCCCTTCTTCAAGGTGTATGTGATGTGTGTTAAGAGCTTACCTTATAAGCCGTGAATAACCCGCCAACCAAACGTGAGGACGGACGCCTCCGGCCACTCTGTCCCCGTCGCGCTCCCTGGACTTCCGGGGTCCGCTGCGGATGACGTCACGCGTCCATGCGTCGGGTTGCTATGGTAGCAGCCGGCGTATAGGATCGCGCTGGCCGGAGCTGTCAAACAAATGGGTGAACGAAATTTAAAAAGGAGTGAACGAAATTTTAAAAAGTGAAGCACCCGTGCATAACATGCCTGTGTTATAATACAATTTGAGGGATATTCCCTAGAGCATGGACATAGGAATGGGAACATTAAACGGGGTTAGAGTGTATGCAGAATATATAAGCTGAAAAACCTCTTATTATCAGGAGCCATAATAGCCTAACTGGAGAAGGTGCTGATGGCCGCGAGACCGAGTCGTGCTCCCACTCCCCAGATGTCAGTAAGATGGAATCCTATTATAGCATCACCGTGTGTGTAGGGTGTCTATAGGTTTAAAATGTGACTCCCATGGTGATGACATATAACCACATAATGGTATAATATATATTCCCACTAAACAAGTGCAGTATGGACCTCATACTCTTAGTCATAGAAGAGGTGGGTCGGGAGCTGAAACACACCAGAGACAAGATTGCAGAGTTCGAACGGGTACATTTACCCATTCTCCAACAGGATCAAACTCAGGACTGGATCCCCAAACTGAAAAACCAGTGTGACAGTTACAAGCGAGAATTGATCCGCTTCAAACATAACAAACTGGATCTAGTCAAAACCGACTATGAAGAGAACAAAGTTTATAAATGGATCATAGGGGGAGAGAGGTCTACTCCAGGCCAGAGACAGCCCAGGTTTAACCCCGGCTGGAGGAGGCGGAGAGAGGGTCAATTGCTTAGAAAAACCTCCACTACTAGCGACAGTGAATTCGCGGCGGGGGACTCAGAAGATCCCACACAGACCACCGACGTCCCTTTAGAAAAAGTACAAGGGGCCTTGAAATCAAGCCTCCCAAAAGATCTCCCACCCGCAGGGGTGGCCAGAACAAAAGGCACCAGAAATCTAGCTGCCAAGAAGAAACTTTAGTTTTCAATTTGTCCACCCGGACCTTCAGTGACACCGAGATGGCGGTCCTGAACAAAGGACTTTCCTTCGTGCCAACGAACCAGCATGACAATTTTAGATGGAACCTAGAATCCCACCGTTTTTCTAGGAAACTGCGCCTACAAGAATTCTATCAAGACAAATCACCTGATCCTACACCGAATATATTCTCTGAATTCCTCAACAATAGAACTCGTTCCACTTTTGACCCCCCCTCAACAAACGCTTCTATTAAGACCTTCACACGACTTTTGGATACCTCAGTTGATAAATACTCCAAAGCATCAGACAAAATCCACTTTAACATGTCACGGGCAGAAAAAGCAGCCCTTAAAGACCTTAGTGGCTACACTGATGTGGTATTCAGACCAGCGGATAAAGGAGGGGGGATCGTAATTCAGAACTTATCTGAGTATATCAGAGAAATTGATAGACAACTGGCAGACCTAAACACTTATTCCACACTAACAATGGATCCCACTGCCCAATATAAACGGGAATTAGATGACATCCTGGACAAAGCTAAAGAGGATCAAGAGATTTCCAACAAACTCCACAAAGCCCTCTTACAGCAATTTCTGGTTGTACCAATTCTATTCACCACACCGAAGATCCACAAAGATCTGAATAAACCCCCCGGGCGCCCCATCATCTCTGCAAGAAATTCTTTATATCAGCCAATATCCCAGTTTCTGGACTTCATCTTACAACCCCTTGTTAAAAAGCAACCCACTTTCATCAAGGATACAACAGAATTCCTTAACGCATTAAGAAGCCTCCAACACATCCCCCCAGACACCTTACTATGTGTAATGGATGTGTGTAATTTATACACAAGTATCCCTCATGCTGAGGGACTAGAGGCAATGAAGAGGTTCCTGATACAAGAAGATGTCCAATGCATTGGACATGGGTTGTTCCTACAACTACTAGAATTGACATTGCGGAGAAATTATTTCCTATTCAACGGGAAATTCTATGAACAACGGTCGGGTTGCGCCATGGGGAGTTCAGTCGCCCCGTCTTATGCTAACATTTTCATGTTTCAGGAAGAGAAGAAATTCTTCTTCCTAGATGATAACATATCGGAGCACATTTTACTATACACCAGATTTATAGACGACATCTTCATGTTATGGACAGGTGGTGAAGAGAAGTTCATACAATTGATGAGACATACTAATTCCATCAATTCACCCATCAAGTTCACTTTCAAATTCAGCACCACAGAGGCAGACTACCTGGATGTCCATGTCACGTGCTTCAATCAAGTTGTGTCTACGTCAGTTTACACAAAACCAACAGACAAGAATAATCTCTTGAGGGCCAACAGTCACCACCCGAGACCGTTAATCAAGGGTCTACCTAAATCTCAAATGTTGAGATTAGCCAGGATTAACAGTGACAGCACAACGTTGACAACCCAACTCGACTCCTTAATCGATAGATTTGCCCAAAGAGGATATAACAGGTCCTTATTAAAACAACAGAAGGAAGAGATTTTATCAATGGACATCCGACATACACCACCTGTCGAGCCTGCAGAATCAACCCAACAGGTTATCCCATGGAAAACAACATACACTATCACCAGCCCAGTGGTCCAGAGAGCAGTGAGAGCTCTCTGGCCCATAGTGCGAACAGATGAAAATCTCAAATGCTTCAGGTCCAAGAGACCCATGGCTTGTTTTCTGAGGGGAAAAAATATCAAGGACAGTATAGTCCACCCAGACATAACAGGATTTAGTGATATTTCCCCTTCTAACTTTCTAACAAAAAAACCTGGATGCTATAGATGCCTAGGGTGCACCACGTGTACACACATGCTGACAGGATCTTCCTTCAAGTTTCCTCTGTCCGAGAAGGTGGGACAAATTAGGCAAGTTTTAACCTGCACCTCTAAATACATAGTCTATCTCATAATATGCCCATGTGGCAAAGGCTATGTGGGGAAGACCATCAGGACAGTAAGAGAACGCATGGCTTTACACAGATCTGCCATCAGCCAAGCACTGTCGGGGAAGAAGATCGATCAACCCGTAGCCAGGCACTTTGCTGAGAAGAGACATCCATTGAACTCACTCAAACAGACTCTTATAGATCAAGTACCAGACACTATCCGAGGAGGAGATAGAGGGGGTAAACTCCTCACATTAGAAGCAAAATGGATCTTCAAACTCAACACAATAAGCCCTATGGGCTTAAATGAGAACATCGCATGGAATTCCCTGCACTAATGTGGCACTGAACATACGATGAATGTACCATCATGGACAATAGAACACTCTCCATTGGAACCCAATTTAGTGGGAATATATATTATACCATTATGTGGTTATATGTCATCACCATGGGAGTCACATTTTAAACCTATAGACACCCTACACACACGGTGATGCTATAATAGGATTCCATCTTACTGACATCTGGGGAGTGGGAGCACGACTCGGTCTCGCGGCCATCAGCACCTTCTCCTGTTAGGCTATTATGGCTCCTGATAATAAGAGGTTTTTCAGCTTATATATTCTGCATACACTCTAACCCCGTTTAATGTTCCCATTCCTATGTCCATGCTCTAGGGAATATCCCTCAAATTGTATTATAACACAGGCATGTTATGCACGGGTGCTTCACTTTTTAAAATTTCGTTCACTCCTTTTTAAATTTCGTTCACTCATTTGTTTGACAGCTCCGGCCAGCGCGATCCTATACGCCGGCTGCTACCATAGCAACCCGACGCATGGACGCGTGACGTCATCTGCAGCGGACCCCGGAAGTCCAGGGAGCGCGACGGGGACAGAGTGGCCGGAGGCGTCCGTCCTCACGTTTGGTTGGCGGGTTATTCACGGCTTATAAGGTAAGCTCTTAACACACATCACATACACCTTGAAGAAGGGGCTACGGGCCCCGAAACGTCGGTTTTTGTATTGTATCTTGTGATGCTTTAATACACAAGTTTTGCTTGACTATATCCTGGAGTGCCGCCGATTTCTTCCAACATATATATATATATATATACATACATACAGTACTTAGCATGAGACTAGCAGCACCCGCTGAATCATCCAATAATGTAGAGTGCAGGGCATATAAATGTATGTGTATGTACAGTATATATATATATATATATATATATATATGTGTGTGTGGACCCGACGAAAATGCCACGATAAAGGCACTGAAACGTTGTCTGCTAAGATGCCACCATGTGTTTGATTTAATTAGTCACTAGGAGTGCTGTACCACTTGTTCTGCTGCAATCTTCCTTGTACAGGCACCCAGTGCAATTGTTGGTCAGTATTGGGAGAGCCGGACCCACAGGACATATATATATATATAGTCTCCTAACTGGTCTTCCCAAAACAAGACTCTCACCACTACAATCCATTCTGAATGCAGCGGCGAGGCTTATCTTCCTTGCTAGACGTTCATCGTCTGCAGATCCACTCTGTCAGTCCCTCCATTGGTTACCTGTACTCTACCGCATTCTACCGCATTCAATATAAAATACTTTTACTCACACACAAGGCCATTAACCAAACTACACCAACGTACATCACTTCGCTTATCACAAAATATCTCCCAACCCGACCTCTTCGCTCTTCACAAGATCTGCGTCTCTCATCCACACTCATTACTCGCTCCCACTCACGACGGCAGGACTTTCATCGGGCTGCACCCACCCTGTGGAATGCCCTACCACGCACAATAAGACTCTCCTCTAGTCTCCAAACCTTCAAGCGTTCCCTCAAAACTCACCTCTTTAGGCAAGCGTATCAAATTCCTGAACCGCCCACATAACTTTCATAAACCTTCCAATCAAATTACATCCACTCTTTACAGTCCACACATATCCTCACACGTCTTCTCATTCTATGCAATAGATAGCACCTTTCCTTGTGTACATATGCCTATTTCCCTATAGATTGTAAGCTTGCGAGCAGGGCCTTCCTACCTCTATGACTGTTATCACCCAGTTTGTTATTGTTATTTCAAATTGTAAAGCGCAACGGAATTTGCTGCGCTATATAAGAAACTGTTAATAAATAAATAAATATATATATATATATATATATATATATATATATAAAATATAATATATACAGGTTGAGTATCCCTTATCCAAAATGCTTGGACAAGAGGTATTTTGGATATGGGATTTTTCCGTATTTTGGAATAACTGCATACCATAATGAGATATCATGGTGATGGGACCTAAATTTAAGCACAGAATGCATCTATGTTACATATACACCTTATACAGACAGCCTGAAGGTAATTTTAGCCAATATTTTTTATAACTTTGTGCATTAAACAAAGTGTGTCTACATTCACACAATGCATTTATGTTTCATATACACCTTATACACACAGCCTGAAGGTCATTTAATACAATATTTTTAATAACTTTGTGTATTAAACAAAGATTGTGTACATTGAGCCATCAAAAAACAAAGGTTTCACTATCTCACTCTCACTCCAAAAATTCCGTATTTCGGAATATTCCGTATTTCGGAATATTTGGATATGGGATACTCAACCTGTAATATATATAATATATATATATAATATAGTAAAGTAACCTACAGTAAGAGAGTAATGGTATGTTATCTCATTCAGGTTCCTAAGCTATGTTAATTAAATTCAAGAGAATTGTCAGTTTCCAGTGAATGGTTTTCATTAACAGTTTAGAGGATTCTATTTTCTAGTTTTACATTTATAAGATTACTAAAAGGTTGCGTGAGCCTATATTTTACTTTCTTTTATAGGATTTGGGTTTGTTCCTAGACAGAATAAATTACTGTGCTTTGTTCTTTTCTGTCCAGTGTACTTATTACAGTTAGTGCAGAGGAGAGAGAACTTGGTGTAAATGTACTAAGGTGAGAGTTTTTTTTTAGAACTAGTGATGTTGCTCCAGTAATTTTGTCTTTTTGATGACAGGGATCTTGTTATCTTAATGTCCCCCCAAAAATGTATTTGATAATTTTACTTCATTATTTTCTCATGTCAACTCATTTAAAATGTCATAATTTAAAATGTAATCCTAGGAACTAATTGCTAAATGTATTTTGATTAACATTAAAATGATCAGAATGCAAGTGGGGATCCCAAAATATATATTTTTTTATTGTTTAGTTTATATTTTATATAATGAGACATTGCAACATACAGGTATGTGCAGATGTAGGTGGCATTACTGCATTAATAAACTGTTGTGATTTTATATATATATATAGAGTATATATATATATATATATATAATATGTGTAAACAAAACTAAAATAAACACATTTTTTTCTTAATAATGACAAAACAAGAACCCAGTTGCCCACAGTTAGATGTAAGAATGCCACTAAAGGCCAAACAGAACGACAGTCGTAAGTTTATTTGCTAGTAGACTCCTAGGGAGCTGAACACAAAACTCCAATAAATAATTAGCTCTCCTGTGACAGGCTTCTGAATTACTGTGATACATTAATTGGACAAAATTAGCATGAATTAAGGCAAATAAGTATAACATGTAATTTATTACTTACTAAGCATGGTGCTGTAGTAGAAGCCTCAGATTTCCCATAAGATTGCTTTAACAGTTCTAATGCATTTCTTAATTTACTCTGTGGAAAATCAATTTTTTTAGAGTTCATTAAGCACCAATATGTTACAATGCAAATCCCTGGAGCATAGAGCTACAATATATTATGCAAATCCATGCCAATGTGGTATCAATATGTAAACAGCAATAAAGACACTGTCAGCCTGTTACTGATGGCAGTACTTGGCAGCTGAATGCAATGCATGAACCATGAAACAGCATTTTTCAAAACACACATTGATGGATTATTCTTATGTCTTCAGCATGCAGATATTGTTACTTGTGCTGATTTTCTTACCATACTATGCTGTGGGAGTTCCACAGCTTACCACAGGAAATAACCTCTTCCTATGCTGATGGTGAAACTGTCATACCCATCCAATGAACCCTTGTTCTCTGTATGAGCATTGAAAATAAAAGTTTGATAGGCAATTCATTGTGTTGACTTAAACGATATGTATACATATTAATTAGGTCACTACTAAGACATATTTATTTTAATCAAACATAAAGATACTTTGTTTTTGTATGTTTTTTTAGAATTTAGCCCTTCAATTAATATGCTCTTTGTCCACCTCTGAAGCTTCTCAAATTTAGGAAGCCAGGAACCCAGCAAGTCTTTTAGTGTCAATTAAGTCAGAAAGTCAAGTCTAATGGTATAATGCTGCCAGGTTGGCTATGATATATCAACAGTCATAATGTCAAATTTCATCATGTTGACATTCTTCATGTAGACAGTGATAAAATGGTGACATGTTAGAATATTGACATATCGTTCCTAGTAGCCTAGCAGTATTTGTCCTATTCCTTACATCAGCAGTGGAGTCTATCAGGTCCTGTTGTTCATGTGACTGTCACTTCCAGGTCAGACTTCTGATAATCTGGCATTCTGGTAAGTATTTCTGCGCTATCCCTAACCTTAATTCCTACCATTAATCCTAACCCTCCCTCTAGTGCCTATCCCTAACCCCTCCCCAAACAGTCTAAACCTAACCTCCCCCTGCAGCCTAACCCTAGCCCTTCTACCTGCAGCCTAACCCTAATGTCGACATTCTTACAATGTCAACATTTGTCAACATTTAAACATAACTGTCAACATTGTAGTGTCAACATTATGAATATTGACAATGTTTTTGCCAACCTTTTGATTACATTCTATTGATGCCTGATATGTAACTATGCTGCAATGCCTGAAACTAATTTTAGAGAGACAAAGAGTATTAAGACTAGCATATCTTTATCATGCAAAAATGACAGTACAATTAAAATTACATATATTTATAGCTTGAAATAATGAAAACTTTTTAAAAATAACAAATAGTTCTTGTACGAGTACATATTCCTTGTCAGATTTGTCTTAGCAATTATACAAGTCTCATATATATCAGGAGTTAAACATTCATTGAAACCATCTTAAAAATAAATCTGTTCTCATTTCCCTAAATATAACATAATTTTTCTGATTAAACATAATCTCATAGAGAAGTAGAAAAAATGTTTTATAGACATGCTATCATCATATTTATAGACATTCCTTTAATTTCTGAAATTATTACTATTAAGGGCTACTTCCATACTTCCACCTTTCCCATATCCCTACTAAACTATACTTCATACCTTTGCTAATACTTATGAGACTATCCACAAAGTTGCCACATTGTTATTATCTTTTCTTTAAATCAAAGGACATATTTTCAAATTACACTGCTTGATAAAATCTCATGGTTCAGAGATCAGACATGTTACAATATGCATATAAGTAAGTCAGTAATTAGTAAACAAGATACAATAACATAAATTAACCTAGAGCCCTAACCATCCGAACACACTTTATGATTCATCTTTATATATATCGTTCTTCTTGTATTTTAATTTGATTAGCATGACAAAGCTGTGTTTCATAGGAAAATGTATTTGTCATTCTCATTTTGAGCTGGTTTCAAGACTACTTCTTTGGCTACTACAACACCCAGGACATAATTTCCTATTTACTTCTAGGAGAAGAACACTTTATAAGGTATTATATGCAGTATTCCCATACTTATCAGCAGCAGTGGCTCCTATCTTGGTGGAGGAGAGGGGCTGCCGCTGATTGTGCTGCCACTGGCCATGCTGCCTGGTCCCCACTACCTGGTCCCTGCCGGTGGTGTGTCCTGGAACCTGCATAATGTAGCTGACAGGCACCAGGACCGGTGCATATGTACCAACAGTGTCGGGACCACGCATATGCAAAACCTCAAGTTCTGTGAACTGCATCAGCTGAAGCACATGGAAGCTGGCTATGGTTGCCTGAACAGCATAGAGTACTAACCGCAGCTTGGTCTGGCAGTCTCAGAGGGAGGAAACACTTCCCAATGGGACTGCCCACCATGCTGGAGATTGGCAGGTAGGACTTCCAATAGAAAGTCACTGACAGTCACAGTGTAGCCAGTGCAGTCACGGATGGCATCTGGCTCAATGACACTAAGCTGCGGTGGCGGATTTTACTGGGGGCTAATCAACTGCAGGCTGCATGAAGCTGCAAAATATTCACCTTGGAATATCTTCTATTGCATTCTCAGTCTTGTTCCGTGTTATTGATACCCTTTACACATTAGTGAAATAACAAATCACTGAGCGAAATTTGACTAAGCTACTGTATTTTGTGAGACATTCACTTACCTTTGTTACTTCATCATTGTTCTTATGAAATTCAGTCCTAAACAAGGAATATCAATTGTGGTTCTGCACGAAGCTTCATGAAATCTGTCTAGGCATATTAACTTGATTATTCAGCTCCTCGTGTGGAATAGGTACTCCTTGCATATCGGTGAACTATAACACCATAAATGGGCCTTCTTTGACGTAGTATTGTACCTCTATTTACCCCCTGGTAATTTATTACCACTAATAAGAACTCTGTGTGGATATGGTAAATTAACTTTTGCTTTGTCAAAAGAGAGAGACTGTTTCATTAGTACATAAATGCTTTCCATCTGAACCTTTTACCCAACTTTAGATGTATTTATTCTTACATGTATTTCTAATTTACTATATAAGTGAGAAGATTTTTATAGATTTTATTATTGGTAGAATAAATATTTGTAATCTCACCCCATCTTTACTGTACGTGTCTATTAAGTATACAATTATTGCGCTGTATCTTTCTTTCCCTACATACATCTTGAAAATAGATCAGTTTTTCCCCCTAAATATGACATAATGGGCTAAATGTAATAGAGTCAGAGTTTCAGAAAGTGAGAGATTTGGTAAGGTTTTTCAGTTTTTTTTAAAGTGGCAATCATTTACACTGCAAAACCAGGTTGATCTTGCTGTGCAAATGATTGCCATTTAAAAAAAAATGCAAAACCTTATCAAATCTCTCACTTTTTGAAACTCCCACTCTATTACATTTGGCCCGATGTTTCTGATTAAACATAATTTCATAGAGAAGTAGAAAAAAAAAGTTTTACAGACATGCTATCATCACTTTTATAGAAATTCTTTTCATTTGTGAAGTTCTTACTATTAAGGGCTACTTCCATATTTCCACCTTTCTCATATCCCTAGTATACTGTACTTCATTCCTTTGCTAATGCTCATAAGACAATCCACAAAGTTGCCACATTGTTATTATCTTTTATTTAAATCAAAGGACATATTTTCAACTTGCCATGTTTGCATAAAATCTAGTGGTTCAGAGATCAGACATTTTAATACAGTATGCATATGAGTAAGGCAGTAATTAGTAAACATGACGAGAAAACAAGATTAATAAAAATAAAATAAATTGCCCTAGAGCCCTAACCATCCAAACACACCATATGATGACTATTTCTTACTGTTCTATTGTTCATTATAAAAATTAAGCCTAAAACAAATGTGGCATATATAGTACAGGTTGAGTATCCCTTATCCAAAATGCTTGGGACAAGAGGTATTTTGGATATGGGATTTTTCCGTATTTTGGAATAATTGCACACCATAATGAGATATCATGGTGATAGGACCCAAGTCTAAGCACAGAATGCATTTATGTTACATATACACCTTATACACACAGCAGGAAGGTAATTTTAGCCAATATTTTTTGTAACTTTGTGCATTACACAAAGTGTGTGTACATTCACACAATTCATTTATGTTTCATATACACCTTATACACACAGCCTGAAGGTCATTTAATACAATATTTTTAATAACTTTGCGTATTAAACAAAGTTTGTGTACATTGAGCCATTAGAAAACAAAGGTTTCACTATCTCAGTCTCACTCAAAAAAGTCCGTATTTCGGAATATTCCGCATTTCGGAATATTTGGATATGGGATACTCAACCTGTATTATTAAAATATTTGTCTCTAGTCCGATATAATTTTTCCAGCCCATATACTGTTTCTCTTATGTTACAGAAAATGATTGTATTGCTTTCACTGGAAGGGTACTGACAATACTCTATCCCACTGGAGTCTTCAGAGAGGAGGAAGCCCATGTGCAGCCTCCTTCTGAGCCCAATCCTCTCTTGCTTGCAGTACTTTTGACTCCGGGCATTAGGGTAACTAGGGGACCCTAGCGATGTCCCAGAGTCTAGTGCACATGCACAGGTCTCTGGGATAATGGCATGGCAGACATTTTCCCAGTGATTTCCCTACTGCGGATGCACAAAAGTCCAGAAAAATGACCACTGCACCATTTTACCAGTGATTTCTGCAGCTAGGCTTCTTAGGGGTGGCCATCGGTGGGTTACCCATCGATGGTACCATTGATGAGTAACCTTGTGAAACCATCTCCAAGGGAACCATCAGTGGTTTCACCCACCCATAGTCACCACTGCTTTTCTATCCATTACGCTCGTGGACCAATCAGAGCCTGAGGCTGTAGCTTTGTTTAAGTGTCGGGGGGTGGAGCTAAGTTCCATGTCCTGATACATCTGTGAATGCTTGGAGAAATAGGTACACTAAATTGTATGTTATTTTCTGTTTTTCGGAAAGGTGTGTGCTGTTCAGCAAGATTTCCTTGTTATATCCAACAAAGTGGAGTGATTAACAGCAATGGTATTTATTGCTGCATCATTAGAGGACTGAGGATGCCATTCAAATAACTGACCAAATGTTTGTTACTTCAGTATTACAAATTATTATTACATTTTATTTAAAAAGCACTACAAATTGCCTACAGCACTGCATATGGGGGTAAGCATAAAAAATGAAAACTAACCAAGCAAATAAGCACAAAACACAATAGGTAACAGCCTAAGCATGGGTTGGCTGCTATGTTATAATCAGGGAGAAGGAGAATACACCGGTAAATCTTGTGTGAAGTGGTTTTAGGCATTATGAATTTAAAGACAGTTCCTCTATAAATTACTATGTGATTGACTGTATACCATTTAGGCTATGGCTCTAAAACTATTTTGGAAATACAAATACCAACTTGCCTTCTGGCAGGACATGTTGTGCTCTGTAATTCTACAACACTGAAGAACCAGAGGCAATGATAATATAGACTGAATGCCCATCTACCTTGTAGCCTTTATTCTTTGTTGCCAACCACCCTAGGCAAATACACTAACAGCACCCCATATATGTGTTTGTATACTATAACCTGTAACTTTCAGTATTCCTTGATTAAATCTGATGGCTGCAGTCAATGTAAATCACCACCTCAAACATACATTAGGAGACCAGAATTGCCATACAATACAGAGAACATCCCAGTGTCTACCTTTCCATAAAGATATCTTACCAATGACCACCATAAAATACAGAGACCATCCCATTAACTGCCACACATTACAAAGCACAACCTATTGAGCTATCACACAATACAAAGAGCATCCTAGTGACCATCACAGAATGCAAAGAGCATCCCAATGATATGACATGCAATACAGAGAACATCACAGTGATTGACATATGGTGAAGAGAGCATTCCAGTGACTGATATACAGTATACAGAATCCCAGCTACTGCCATACAATACAGAATAAAATGAATGACTGCTATACAATACAAAGAACATCCCTCATGTCCCAGTACCCTAGGTTGTAGTCTGATAAGTTATATAGTACATGTGTTTTGCAATATATATGTAGCTTCAGGGTAAACAACAGGCGAATGTGTCACTGCAAAGATTAATGATGGAAATAGCATCCCCGATTTTTTTGCATTGAAAAATAAGGGGGAAAAGATAAAGAGAAAGAAAGAAAGAAAGAAAGAAAGAAAGACTCTACTTATATTCAACATAAGCATATCATTACTCTCCAAATGTTATATTCTACAAATTAATAGGAGGATATTGATATTGTCATCTAAAAATATTTCTTTGACGGTATAGCAGAGATACACATATATAATAATCCAGAAGGTAACACATGATGGGTTGCTGACAATATATACCTTGACAAAATTATCTGTTAATGTAAACATGGATGTCCGTAATTAATTTTGTGCTCTAAAATTAACAAATACTATCAAACTTGTGTTATATTATCTGTAGACAGCTTTACTTCAACTGACATGAATACCCCAAAAGCAGGACTTCTTATAACTGGATCAGGGGAGAAGAGTCAATGCAAAGAAATGGCAGCCACTCATGTGTGCTAACAGTAGCTAAGAAAATGAGTCAGACTCTGTAACGACTTGTCATATATGATGGAGTGGATCTCACTGTGGCCGGGGAAGCAAAAAAAAGTGCGTATTCACCAAGCAGTATTATACCATGTGCAAATGCTCATAGTGTGCATCCTAGTTCTTGTATATTAAATTGCATGCTCATACAGTACATCAGTTGAGTTTAGCATATAGTCACAGATGTGAGTAAGGCAAAAGATGCTAAAAGCGATCGAAGGAGTGTGAAACTCAGAAGTAGCCCCTTGGTGCAAATGATGCTTATGGAAATAGGCTTATTTTTGCATAAGTCCAACTCTGCATAGCCAGCTGTTCTGTTGCCACTCCCTCTTGTACTTTTCATATGTAAGAATTAGAATACCCTGTTACAACACTGTTTGCATATTCAGTAACAAGTTCAGACTCATTGACATGAGTATGAATCTGCATTCCCTGTACTTGCACAAGTTCATTCTGGTTGTGCTTCTTAAACACTTATGATTTGAAAAACAATCCTCCAAAATTAGATTCAAAATTAATCCCCTTCCTCTCTTCTTTTCAATGAAGATTTGAGGCACATGTTTCAGATGGAGTGGATTGAGACAGTATGGTAAAAGTTAAAACGTACAGGCTTCTTCTTTGAGGTAATATAAATAACCAATAAAAAATATTATGTTATTTTTCGGCGCATTATAAAGAATAAATAAATAGTTTAACTAAACTAATTTAAAAAGCTGTTAACCAATATGATAAATGACTGGTATAATACCTTTAAAGCTGCTCTCATACGAGTATTCTGTAATACTCACTGGTACACAAAGGAAGAAAAAAATATAGATACACAGTATCATAAGAGAGTGCTATACCATAGTACTTGTTAGAAAATTATTTTATTACATTTGTCTAAAAACAATACAATTAATAAACCATATCTTGCACCAATTGCTACCACTGCTTAAATGTAGTCCATATGCCTACCAATGAATAAGTCCACAAGTGACTGTCCTGGAGCTCCAAATGTAGGATAATTAAGCACAGTATAGTGCTATTTTGTAACTCCAAATGGGCTGCTGATGGTATAAAACATAAATGTTTAAATGCACGTAGCGGCCGTACAGCCGATGAAGAAGCCGCCAACCAGTTGGTATTATTGGATCCAAAGACCCAGCGCTCTCAAGGTAACCCTCCCCACCGCCAGCTGATCTCTCACCGTTGCCGCTGCTGCGAGACCGGCTGATGTGATGTTATCCGGTGGTACGCATATGTAGTGTGGCGGTGCCTTGATGTCCTCGGGGAGGAGAACCAGGCGCTGCTCCGGGTCGCTGTATAAAGATGTATAAAAGGCAGCCTCCGATCTATAAGGAGTCCGGGTGGTTTAAAATGGATAGATGCAGTAGGTTGCAATTAGTAATATTGTATTGCTTAAATGAATACAGCATATACCCAGAATGGCCTCTGACCATAGTCCACACCAAGGTCTTTAGATGCGCACTGAACCCTGCATATATGTAGAAAAGCATGACATAAATTACATGTAGCATCAGCATAAACATATTTGAGATAAAAATGGAAAGACAAAAAGACAAATATGTATTAATGTGCACCATACCAGATAAGTAAAAAAGTCTGGCACACCTTTTTTTTTTCTTTCAATCAACTGTGGTGAACATGCCCACAAGAAGGGGATTGGTGGATACCTCCTTCAAAAGACACCCTACTGGACAGAGATTACAATCCTTGAGAAAGGCCACCACGGCCAAAACGCGTTGGAGCAACACACAAGCACAACTACAGCACAGCCTGCCAGCACAAGAAGACCAGTGCACCATCACTACTTAGATCCTTAAGACTCCTCATCGGCTGGGGAGTGGAGCGGCCATTGACGCCGCACAGGGATCCAGAAGAGGTGAAGCCTTGCAGCAATGCTACTTTCAGTTTCACAGTGCGGCTTCCGGCGGGACCCGGCATCCTACCAGCATAGCGGAAACAAGCCCTGTAAACACTTGGAGGGAAGCTGGGGGCGGAGAGAGCGGAGGCACCAGCAGCCCAGGCACACCACTCACTGCAGAGTGTGAGACCACAGCACAAAGGACCTGAGGGTAAGTCTACTGTACCTGGCAGGCCGGGACGCCGGCCCCCAAGAACACAACCCCCCAACAAACTGTACTAATGAAGAAGACATTCTTCATAACAAATAACATTTATACAAGGGAAGCACAGGAATAACGCCAGGTGATCAGCGACTTTTGTCATTCAAGATTCCATTCATCACCTTTGAGTGACCATATGAAGCTTGAACTTGCTTCTTATTACTGTATTTTTCAATTTGTTTATGTTCATACGTTCTTTTTACATTGTGTACATTGCACATGCAATTTCCGGCTTGGAATTAAAGTAACACTTAAACAATTTGTATAGTGTTTCAATTAATAAATCAATCTGTACACATTCAGCACTGTGACTGGAAATAAAAGGTGTACAGACAATGCAGGCATCCTCTTATTGATACATAAAAACACCATACCACACATTGGTGAGTGCAGGTACCGCAACCCTTTCTTTACTATACCAGAATTCAGAATGTTGGACAACTCAATAGGTACCAGCAGCTCCCGATACGAGTATTAAATACTGTAGCACTCTACACCAAACCCCATATTCAGCTAGATAATCTGAATTGGTAATATTCTTTGGCTATGCCCCTTCCCCATGAAGCCACTCCCCAGTATTTTTTTTTAAACATGGGGACGTCCAAGGGAAACTTTTGCCCTGACCTCCACAAAGTCTAGAACCGATCATATCACCAATTTAGGATTTTCCAATATTTTTTATTTTCAAATGTAACATGCCCCCCATTCAGTACAGAGAAGGGGGCACCAAACCTTACCCTTGCTCTGGTCACCATGGCACCTCGCAACACCTCTGCCCCCCTAGTTGTAATAAATCCCAGTGGCAGAGCTCAGGATTGCATGTTTCAGCATGGTCTAATCAGGCCCGGCGACAGGGGGGGTCAAAGGGGACACTTGTCCCGGGCCCCGTCATTGTGAGGGGCCCCCTAAATCTCATAAATGTAAAATAATTATATAACTTGCGGCATCTCGCAAGCTGCGGGCTGCCCACTGTGTGGTTAAGACTTTTTTTTTCAGCGGCACCCCTCCGAGCACTGTGGTCATGCCTTAGTGCACTGCCCCCAGCCCCAAGTCAGCTGTCAGCCTGAGCCAGTCCCCGGCCATGCCGTGTGCAGTGCACTGACTTTGCACCAATAGTCACACAGCAGGACGCTGGCCCAGACTACCCCCTCCTCTTCAAGTCCTCACTGCATGCCGCCCTGTCTCTGCTGGGGTGGTATTCATGTGACCGCCGGTCAGCTGACCGACAGTCACATGACCTCCTCCATGAGCCCGACGGCTCACTATCCCGATGGTCGGCATGCCGACCAACAGGGACTATTTCCACTCGTGGGTGTCCACGACACCCATAGAGTGGGAATAGAACCCGTGGCGACCGCAGGTCACCACCGAGCCCGCAGCGTGGCGAGCGCAGCAAGCCCGCAAGGGGCTTGCTGCACTCGCCCCTCCCCGCCGTGATCCTGGCGTCGGTATGCTGCCGGGATCCCGGCGTCGATAAGGTGACCGGCGGTCAGGAGACCGCCGGTCACCAGTGTTACGCCCCTCTGCTGTTTGTGAGGAGCTGGAGCACCAAGCAGGAGCGGCACAGGGCCAGACTCGGACAGTACTGCAGGAGTGGAACTGCTGGCAGATTGTCAGTTGGAGAAGCCAGGTTAATTAGTGGCACTTGTGGCTGTGTGTTGCTGCTACTGGTAAGGATCTCTCCAACTCCAGCATGTTTGTGTATTTAGGTTTGGTTTGGGATGGGCTGCAGGCAGGCACATTATGCATGCTTCTGCACAATACATTCTGCACACATGGATGCATCTGCATGCATATTTACTGGCACATACAAGGAGGAATGTGTGTGGTTCAGGGGGCAAGAGGTGAGAGGGCCGCAGAGATATCAGTGTAACAGGCCCAAAGATTTCTGTTGCCAGCCCTGGGTCTAATCATCTGTCCCCTCTGCTGAAGATGATCTCTGCACACAGATATATATGCATATTTATGCTCTGGAGGAACTACATTCCCATACTTACACTTTTGGTTTATGGCACATGAACCTCAGAGTGCCATTCACATGGCATTCTGGGGCGTAATTTTGGGATTATGTCAGCTGTCACAGACTGCAGCATCACCCTGTGTCGTAACTACTGAGGGTGCAGGGGGTGCTGCTGCTATGGGGCCCGAGATGTTTCAAAGGCTTGCTGCTCCCCCTGCACCCAGTTAACTATAAGACTAGAGGTGGAGGTTAGGGGGACTGCTTGCATGGCTCTTACCACTTGCAGGGCATCCATCTACCATAATCGCATCCCTCAGGCATGATACGCATTACCCCAGCCACCTGAAGATGTGTCAAAAGAGGAGTAGCCCCCTGGTGACATGAAACTCCATCCCTGGCAGCTCTAAGCTCCAACACGGTTGCTCTGAGCCCCGCCCCCTCTCTGACAACCTGAATATGTGTCACCAGAGGAAGAGCTCCCTGGTCACACAAAACTCTGCCCCAGTCACACTAAGCTCCACCCCTCCATAGTGGTCCCCTGCTTACTTGTGAAGCATCGTGTCCTGCCACAGTGCTTCCTGCAGTTAACTGGGTTGGGTGAGTCACAGTGTTCCTGCTAAGTGGTGTTGATTATATAACACAAACAAAGCAAAGATCCCTTCTCAAGCGCTCCCAGTGTACTGCAGCTGTAATTTCAAAATGCTGATCATCCCATCAGCTGTAGAACATATGCAAACGAGAAAAACTTTTGAAATCTCCACAGCGCTGTCACTCCAAATAAAGTCTCACTTCTTATTCCTTTTATATATGTTAATTAATTAATTAAAACTTGCACCAAAATTCTTCAGTCAGATCCATAAAAGTCCCAAGGAAACTTGATAAAAATCACCAACTTTTATTTAAAACACACACTATTGTCTGAACACGGAGCAAAATCCAGAAACATTTGACAGGTAGTGCAGTGCAGCTATACGGAGAGATGTTCTGCTCACCGGACCTCCCAGACGGTAAGGATTTTTCTATATAGCGGTACCCACTCTATCGGGACTTTAGCTACTCGATGATATCCAAGATATGGGTTTCTCTCACCCGCTTTTTGGTCCGTCACTCACGAGACGCCCGGTGATCCCATAGCCGCTAGCCGCTACACCTCCCGCTTCCTATGTGTCCGCTCCCGGCTTCTCCTTCCTTTCACAGTGACCAAATCCACCTGCCGACGCGTTTCCACCCAATCAGGGTCTTCGTCACCTTCTCTCCTCTCTCCCGCTCTCTCTCCTCTCTCTTCCTCCTCTCTCTCTCCTGCTCACTCCCACTCTCTCTCTCCTCTCTCTCCTGCTCACTCCCACTGTCTCTCCTCTCTCCTGTTCACTCACCTCTCCCTCTCTCTCTTCTCCTGCTCACTCCCGCTCCCCTCTCTCTCCTTCTTACTACCCCTTTATATCTTCTGCTCACTCACCCTCTCTCTTTCCTGCTCATTCACCCTCCATCTCAGCCCCTCTCTCTCCTGCTCACCTCCTTTCTCTCTCCCCCTCTCTTATGTTCACTCCGCCGCCACCTCTCTGTCTCCTGCTCACTCCCTCTCTCTCTTACCCCTCCCTCTCTCTCCTGCTCACTCCCATTATTTCCCTCTCTCTTATGCTTACTTCCCCCTCTCTCTCTCCCCCTCTCTCTCTCCTGCTCACTCCCCCTCCCTCTCTCTCCTCTCTCTCTCTCTCTCTCCTGTTCACTCCCCCTCTTGCTCTCATTGTATTGGCAAGGGAAGGGGGGGACTTTCACGATTTTGCTATGGGGCCCACACAATTCTAGTTACAGCCCTGGCATCACCTCCAGGAGTCCAGAGCAGGAGCAGGAGGGGATACAGTCATTAGGTTGACCACACTTAGGTCAACAATTATTAGGTCAACCACTATTCATCGAAATGCATTAGGTTGACATGGTCACTAGGTTGACATGGTGCCTAGGTTGACATGTACTAGGTTGACATGGAAAAAATCAACATGCATTTTCCAATTTTTTTTTCCAATTTTTTTAACTCTTTCATACTTTATGATCCATGTGGACTACGATTGGAAATAGGAACCTGTGCTGAGCGCAGTGGCAGCGGAGCAAGGCACCTTGCCCAAAGCATGGTGAGCAAAGCAATCCATGTGAGGGGACATGGTGCACTTATTGGGTTTCCCCGTCACTTTACGATGAAAACAACACAAAAAGTTAAATAAGTCATGTCGACCTTTTTCCATATCAACTTTGTTCATGTCGACCTAATGACTGTGTTGACCTATTTCAGGTGTCAACCTAGTCACTGTCGACCAATAGTTGTTGACCTAATGACTGTCGACCTAATGCATGTTGACCCTATGACCCATACCCAGCAGGAGATACATTCAGCACATATGCAGATTTTTTCCAGAACAGATGGAGAATGCCGTAGGTACATCATAGATGTGACTTTGCCAGTTAAAGCTCAGACTGTTGGGGGTCAAATCCCATGCCAGGTAAGTGGAAAAACAGGCATATGTTCAACTCAACATCATCTCCTTTGTGTGTATGTTCAGTCATACTGTGTGTATCTCAAAATACTATGGAAAAAAAATGTGTGTGTACACTTCTGTCTAGCAATAACTTAGAGATGTGGCTTAACAGTATTAGTAGTGAATTCCAATTTTGCAATAACCTATTTGCACACAATATACAGTATTAATGTAATGAAAAGTCATATACACAAGTCACAATAATGTCTAAACTTATATTATTACATTTAAAAATTTTCATATTAATTTAAATAAAAAACACATCTCCATATCCATTGTTTAGCCCTTTAAAATGGTGATGAAAATCGTCTTTTCAACAGGAGTCCAAATGGAAATGATATGCAAGTAGATAACCATGGCTTGATATACTATAGCCATAATATAAATTCATTATTTTTAGCTGGAGTGGCCACAATACAAAGACAGTGCTACTCTTCACTCTTAGGGCTGTTGATGTCCATCATGGCCATTGTGCATATTTTAAGCATCCAAACAGTACCCACAGCAGGAATGTCAAGATGTGTCCATATCTAGTTATGTTGTATTTACATAAGCATGACATTCATCTACTAAGTTTGTTCTTCCTCACCCCAGACACACAAACCAGAAATTAGTATAAAAAATAGTGTTTGCACAACTGTAAATGTTTTACCTGTTTTATACCCAATTTGACAGTGTTACATTATGTTTCAGTGCTATTTAAATAAATAATAATAATAATAATAATAATAATAATAATAATAATAATAATAAAAAATGTATCTTGTGTAACCAACAGGGATGGGTCAACATAAAACACATATAAGACATTATAGCATTACTTGAGGATAGACTCATTCCTTAACAAGGATGGCTGCTGTCCTTATTTTATTGTGTTTTTTGACTTGTTGACAATATACTATGTACTGCACGCAGGCCTGGCCCTTCACATATGCTAACTATGCTGCTGCATAGAGAGCGGGACTGATGAGAGTGTGATGCAGTCAGTAACAGTGACTAAGGGGTCTATTTACTAAGCCTTGGATGGAGATAAATCCAACAGAGATAAAGTCGCAGCCAATTGGCTCCTAACTGTCATTTTTCAAACCCAGCCTGTGACATGGCAGTTAGGAACTGATTGGCTGGGACTTTATCTCCATCAGATTTATCTCCATCCAAAACTTAGTAAATAGACCCCTAAGTCACCATCACCCGTGCTGCAGCATGCCGCCCTCCAAAGCTGCACTGAAGGAGGATGGCGGCTCTGGGCAAGGGAGTGGTGTGCGTTAGCTCTGTGCTGCTGCTGCTGAGGGGACAACAGCAGGTGGCAAGCGGTGTATATATGGCTGTATACAGGAGAAGGTGCCATTCAGGAAATTGCTGTGCACCCGGCTCCTGTGCTGTCTGTGAGCTACTTGCTGTTGCTGCCTTTAGGATCAGGTAATCGTAGCAGAGAACCTAGGCTTCAGCTCAGCCCATGAGTGTATGTGTGTGTGTGTGTGTGGGGGGGAGGATAGTGTCATGAATGCTTTGGGGATGGGGGTGGGTCAGCATCTCCCACCATGCAGTAACAGGGAAGTGGGGCAGTTAGGTTACAAGATAGGGTAGATGGATGAGTGGCACTACATGGCCCAGCATGCCTTCCCTATAGTTTACAACAGTGGATGGCTGATGAGAGAAGGTGTAGGTGGCTATTGCTTCCCTTAGCCAGCCTGTGTCAAGTGTGACATATATATATATATATAAACAATTGTAGTAAAAAAATAAATTGTGGTGTAACATGTATATTCAGCTCCTCTGTAATGTAACGTGTATAAGTGGCTCTACTGTGGTGTAACATGTATAACCGTCTCTACTGTGGTGTAACATAGCATGTATAATGGGCTCTTCTGTGGCGTAGCATGTATATTGGGCTCTATTGTGCTGTGCAATGTGAATTGATACTATTCTGTTGCCACGCTCCTTCCTCATGAAGCCGCACCCCTATATATTACACTAAGCAGTGACAAAATATATATTTGCATACCCCAAAAAATTAGGCTAGGGCCAGCCCTGGCTGTACTGTATTTTACTAAAAAAACAAAAATTCCTAGATGCTGTGATTTTTTGTTAATTACTGTATGTACTGATATTTTCACTTCATTTATTATAAAATAAAATGGCATACATAAATTCATGTTAATTTAGTAAATTTCTAGAAAGTTTGTCTTTAAAGAATAGAATCATAAATTTAGATTGAGCCTCCAAAACATTATAAAACATATATAGCTCATATGTAACAATACTTTTGACAGGCAATTATGTATTTGTTTTGCAATAACAATTAATTTAGCAGTTTGGGTTTACATATTATGATAGCTGAATTATAAGAGTTTTCCACCTTGTTCTTGGCTTATATACCAAAAATATAAAATCCGTTATTCACATATTCACATAAGCAACCTTTGTAATGCTAAATAAATAGATAACATACTTCATTCAATATCCCATATTGCAATGAGGTTGTCCAATAAAATGTCTCTTTCCAATGTGCCTCCATTTTTTGAAAACCAATGTAGATCACACACACACACACACACACACACACACACACACACACACACACACACACACACATATATCAGTGATGTGTGGCGGGGTGAGACAGGTGAGTCAGAGCCTATCCTGTCATGCTAATCTTTCTGCCAGAGTTTAGACTGGATAATGTATACAAAAAAATACAAAAAATCTTTTCAGAATGATGAGATGAACCCTTTGTCTCATATATTGTGTGTAAATATGACTCTGGTTCTAGCTAGTGTCTCCTGAGCCATTTACCTCACTGCACATCCATAATGTGTGTGTGTGTGTGCGTGTGTGTGTGTGTGTGTGTATATATACATATATATATATATATATATATATATATATACATACACATATATATTTATCTGTATAGCACAACTTAAAGAAGTCTATTGCAATTATATACTTTTAATATTACTCGTTATTTATATAGTGCACACATATTCCGCAGCACTTTCCAGAGAATATTTTTTTGCCATTCACATCAGTGTCTGTCCCAGTGGACTTTGCAATTTCTATTCCATATAACTTGTACATGCAGACACATAGCACACTAGGGTTAATTTTTTTGTGGGGAAGGAATTTACCTACCAGTATGTTTTTGGATTGAGGGAAGAACACAAAGTACCCAGAGGAAACTCACGCATGATTTGATAGTAAGAGATACAGTAAAGAATGCTCCCTGTTAACAGGTGGTAACTGAAAGTTATTTAAAGCTCATTGTTAACAATTTAAAATATCCTAATATTTATTTCACAGCAATTGAACAAATAAATTTAATTATGGGTAAAAAGACATAGAAACAGAGATCTGATGTCTTCAGCAAATCAAAAGACAGTAACACATTGTGTTACTCATATTGTAAGAGCTATTTATCCATTAGTTTGGAGGGGAATAAGCAAAGTAAAAGATTCACATTGTTCCAAAATTTCACCTTTTTGAGGCGTAATATATATATTGCATATTCCTGTAAACAAAGTTGTAAACATTTTCTAATCTAAGCAGCAACTTAAAGATTTGCATGAACTGATTCGTTATTGTTTGAAACTATTGTAAGAAATATCCAAATTTATAATATTAAGAGCAGTCCTAAGTACAACAGCTTACCTCTTAGCATTACAAATGTCAGGACTTTCTGAAAATTAATGTCCAGTCCTATAATTGTTCACTAGATTATGCAAATTAGTAAATTGACTAATGTCTGGTCATTTTCATCATACTACTATTTCAATCATCTGTATGCATTGAAGCAATTAAAATCAATAAACTGAGCTTTAGTTAGTATTGAAGTTATAGGGGCACAAATGTATTTTAATTGTAGCAGGTGAGGAATAGCAAAGAACATTTTTTTAATTCACTTACCTTATACTGCTCAACCCTATATTCTTGAGTATCAGACTAGAAAAAAATGGACATAATGCAGATTAAAATAAGTGGACATAGTCTGAATTTTTCACTTTACTTTTGAGCAAATACAAGTTAGATTTTTATGAAAGCAAAAAAATCACAAATCGCACACTAACATTAAGGGAGCTAAAAGTAGGCATGTATTCATGTAGATATCTTAAAAGGCAATGACAGATACAATTTAATAATATGAAAGAAAGTACTATACATTTATTTGTGAAGTGAAGTGTTTTGGCAAATGGCAGATTGCACAAAAGGCTACTCTTTTCTGGTTTCAGTCCATTTTGATATGGGGTAGGGAGCCTGTGGCTGCGTTGTCAGAGTTGTTGAACTTGAACATCAAGACCCCATACAAAAAATAACAACAAAAAGAAATCACACATAATTTGCCTTAATTTACAGGGACACAATGAGCGAATACATTTGGGCTGCCCTAAGTGTTAATCATGGATTACATTAATAGTAATTTACAATGCATTAGAAAAGTCTTTCTTATGAAGAGTTGAACAAAGCATAGTCTTAATTGCAGCTTTTAAATGCAATAAAAATGTACCTGTATTGTAACTTTAAGATTTCTTCTTTCTAATAGGGGAAAATGACATTTGACATGTCACACGACATCATGATGACCTACTTAAGAAGCTTTTTTTTTATTTATTGCTTCACAGTGTTTAAAATAATTGATACATTTTCCAACCAAGTCTTTTATGTTAATTTCTGAATTTTGTATAAGACCCAAAATTATAGCTGTTCTTGAAATCTAATGGAATCATGCTATTGCCTATGTCTTTCAAAAAAGTCAGAATAAATGTGCTAAGATGTTTTTGATGTTTTTTTCCTTTAGAATAACATACTTTTGTAATCCTTTCCTGATATGCTACAAAGGCAACTAATTTACTGGAAGTTATTGTTTGAAGTGAACATACAATAAATTCATGGCATAGGTCTAATTTTTTTTTAAACAGAATATTTTCACAGCTAATGTTGTTTTATAAAAAGTAAACATGCATATTTGCTATTGTAAAGGAAATATTGACAGTATAAATTAGGCTAATGTCAAGGAAATGTTATACTTTTCTCTTTGTACGATATTTTTCTTTATTCCAGATAACTATATTGCACATCAACAGTAAAAATATATGATTACCACATACTGTATTGCTTCTTTACTGTATTTTCTCCTTTTTTATTTTGCCTGAAAATGGACTTTAATAACCAAATCATGATGGGTTGCTGTTATAATAAGTTGTCAAAATATATCAAATTAAAAATCTAACATATAGTAATCTATATATATATAATGACAATGTTTTCTTGGACAAATATATGCATTAATATATAATATTTTTTAAAGTGTAATTTGATTTGACCCTGAAAATTACATATTGATAATAATTAATGAATAAATATTTGTAACACTCTTAAAATATCAGATATTGGATCAGCATACATTTGAACATGGTATGCTAGTTAATTATGTGTACTGAAATTAAAAGTCATATTTAATACCTTTAAGAAAGACAGTATGAATTAGATAATTAAGCAACTTCACATTTAAAGCTGTGAACAAAATATATGTACATTTTACTGATATCTAATGACAGTATCAAACAACATATCTGGTATGGAATATAAAATATAACTTCTACAAGGTTGTCTTTACCTTCAGTTGCAAATTACTGTATACAGTATGTATATTGTAAAATACCATTATATGTTACATATACATTGTAATACACATTTAGTTGTATATTATATAATATTTACAAATTTTTGAATGCTAAATGTACATTCCATAATTATAAGCATTTATAACAGTTTATAACCAAAGAAACATAATAAATACATTTATTTTTATTTTTTTTAAACAACAATATATTTATATTCATTTTTTTAGATTATTCTGTCATACTTTGAAAAATACTATTTTAAAATGTAATTATGCTGAAATTAAGATTTTCATTTTACTTTAGTATTTTCCAATTCAAAGCACCAATATTATTCAGGAAATGAAATTTATATTTACAATTTACATTCAACATTTACTGTATATTTAATTTAACAAACATGATTTGCTTAAAAGTTTGCATGGATCATATTTCATAAGTGTCTTCAGTCATACTCAATTCTGTATACAATGGTGTTTTTCTTAAAACATTTATTAAGCATGCAGTGTATTAATATGTAAATAGTTTTTTGTTAGGGATTTCTGAGAGATTATGAATGCAATGTCAAATTATAATATTTAATGATGACCATAAGCACGAGGCTCTATTAATTAAGAATCTGATTTCACAAATCATCTCCTTTCTGGTCATACAATAGGTGAATTTTTATAAATGTAATTTGTTAATTATTTTTGCTTATAAATTGACATAAAATCCATAGCTAAAATTATTTATTTTTAAACTGCAGCCACGGTTATGCAACTATCTTCTGCTCATTTTCTTTCAACATTCCATTACAAAGTCATTATAGATGCTAGTTTGAATGCTTCTTTCAAGTCATGTACAGGTAAAATGAAATGTTGGAAATGATCTTGATGCCCTCTGGAACAAGAACATAATTGATATCACTGTTTGGTGTATAAGATGGAAATATTGTAATAGGCTTGAAAATGCCAGTAAATTGCTTAATTCTTGATGCATTTTTATAAAATTTATTTTTATCCTAAATAAAGATGAAATATAAGAATTAGGGGAATATGAAAAGGCCATTCACCCATCAAACCTCTATCTTTATAATGTACCCTGGAGAGCATTTAATTGCTTTGTCAATGACCCCAGGGTCTATGCAAAATGAGCTTGTTATCTTCACTCTTGAAGACTGTCCCCATTTTATTAGAACTTCTTGCATCTTAATTATAAAATACATAGACTAAATTGGTGGCAATCACAAAACCTTAATCAAACGTTGTAGATTTTTTTGTACGTAGAAAAGATGTAAAGAATTTTCTGAAATGAAAATCAGTGGTGTGTTGCTAAAACAATTCAGGATTAATTAACTTACCTGAAGGCTAAAATAGTATGTTTATCTTTTAGCATTTTTATTTTTCCTATTATACTACGATTCTATCAGGCAGTGTATCTGCTGGTTTATTAATATTTAATGTACAGATGTATACTTATACACCTTTCCTTTTTTCATCATGTGGAACATGACGCATGGCATGACTTTGATGCGCCACCATCAGGTAGTGATGCTTGGACTTTCAGACTTTTTTTATGCTAAAAGCAGACTTTGTATTGTAGCCACATACAAAATCACTTATAGTGTACAAGACACTTTCGATTAGTATTTTTTTTGCAAAGGAACTGGTATAAAGTCGAAATAAGCACAGTAATGTATGGTGTGAATTATGGCACAGCTCACTGCAATTGGACCTTTGTCCTTTGCTTTTTTACACAGATTAGGATAACATCTGAGTCACAAGCAGCAGCTGTACATAATACGAATGTCAGGGTACCTGTGCTTTGCAATTTGTTGCATTAACATAATTTGTGAAAAAGTCTATGGCAAAACACATGAAATGGCTTAGTAGCAAAATCAGTGTCAAGCCAAGTGGGGTTATTTGGCACATTTGTCAGGAGAGATGTATGTGGGCACATCTGTATTAGTTATACCCCTTTTATACCAGCCAGCATACAACATGGGTTATTGCACATGAATGCGTATAACCCATGTTTCTGGCTGGTGTAAAAGGGCCGAGTTGTAATAATCTGGGTCGAGTGACCCAGTATTCCAACCGGGTAGCTTGCAGGGTTCAACCCGGTAAGCTGTGTAGTGTGCATGGACGCTGGGTTGATGCGACCTGTTTCCCGTTTACACTGCATGGAAGGGCGGCGCTGGGAAATCATGTGATCTCCCAGTGCCACCCCTGCCACGTCACCAGCAGCGTCATCAACCCAGCAATTTGCCAGGATAGTGACTGCAGATGGAAAGGGGGCTGATGCGGTTCACAGCTTGGTAGCACCCATGTCAGGCTCCCGGCTGTGACCCACATTTTTAGATGGAAAAGGGGTATCACTTAGTGAGTAACTATTGATCTAATAGAAAGTCAGCTATGCCTGCACCATTGACGTTTCTACCATGGGTGCAATGTGTGTGTTGCACCCGGACCCCTGGGTCCAGGGGGGCCCACACAGCACACATTGCATCCATGCTGTGTTAAAACCAGAGTCCCATGACGGGTGCTGAAGCTGCAGCAGTCGTGTCAAATATCCATCCCAAAAAGGCCACTGCACATGCGCAGTAGCAAATTAGTCTCAGGAACATGGTGGGCACCATGCTTCCGGAGACTTGCACATGCGCAGTAGACTCTGGCTCATTGCCGGAACCTACGGCACCAAGGAGAGGAGGGGGCCCACCCGGAGTCTACACACGGGCCCCCTTCTCTCATAAAACACCCCTGCCCTGCACTAACTATATGAAGAGATCATATTTGTTTTAACTATAGATAAGTACTAGGTTCCACACAGTATAAATAGACCAAAGCATTATATTTATCTATCTATCTATCTATCTATCTATCTATCTATCTATCTATCTTCTACCTAGATGTGTATATTAAAGGATATAGACCGATACAGTAGGTAGATAGACAGATCGATAGATAGATAAAAATTGACTATTGACAATTAAATTGCAAAGTCATGAGGATTAGGGTCAGAATGTGTTCCCTATAAAAATGTTATGTAGTTGCAAGCCTAACAACTATAGTATATCCTAGATTTAAATTACTAAAATATTTATTCAATAAATTTATACAGTGCATGTGGTTTTTCACAAAAGCAGCATGTTTTATGCAATAAGAATAACATCCACATTATCCATAAAAAAACAAAATCATTTGAACAAAGTACCACACATTGTTTGTATATTTTTATTTCTACTAATTTGTTCCATAATAAACATGGGTATATATTATTTTCTAAAAATTTTTAAAATGTTCCGGCATACAGTATGCCATATTTTCTTACTACAAACCATCCCCAAATCATCTACAGAAACAATTATAATCAATGTTTTTAAACTGAGCAGATTAGAATTTGAAATAATACTGTAGCTCTGACTGTGTAGTATATTCCTATATAGTTATTCCTGACTTGATTTTTTTATTTTTATTTCATATTAAACACTTTTACTAAGTGCTGGTTAAACCTAAAACAACCATATTAATATTTGCTAGGGTATCCAGATAAATGTGTTTTATTGTGCATGGATGTTTGTCCTTTAATTGTTTCATATTTTAAATCATTTTAAATGTACTTTTATTGGGATTGCATACAGGAATCAGACAGAAATAACAACTTCACATTATTTCAACTCTTTTTTTTTTGCATTCAATTAAGCTGGCTGCAACAGTTAAAAATAGTGATATTAGAAAAATCAGTAAATACAAGAATGTCATTTGCATGTCATTATCAACAAATCGAAGTAGCATGAATTGTTCTTGTCTTTTTGCTTTGTGTAAGAATAGCTTTCTTTCTAGTATGCAGGCATTTTTTTTCAAAAGAAGTTTTTACTGTTGTTTATGTAGATAATAAAAAATACAATTTCTATGTCTTTTGTGATGTTCAATAATGGTAGAGTGTATCACTCATTAGGTAACAATAAAAGCCTATGAAGATATACAACATTCAAAAAGACAAACTGCATGTAAACATTCATTTAAATGTACTATTCAGAAAATTTAAATTAATATAAAATACTTTTTCCAGATATGGGTAAAAATATTATTTGTTAATATTTAGTTTGTGATTCATGGCCTTGACTTTATAAGATTTACAATGGAACAAATATAATTATCAAGAATAATAACTAATGTTCACCAATAATGATTACGCCACTTTTGTCCCTTGATGTACACTGCTTATATGAGTGAAATGATAGTACTGTAAAGGAAATGATTGTTTTTAAAGAAAAGTATTGTTTGAAATTACAGTACATTCATATTACATCATTATACTGTATACATTTTGAAAATTAAATGTTCATTTTAACCCATTTACTGCTAATGTATATAGCATTTCTCATCCACTAATAGAAGTGGAATTAATTTTCTCAGCATGACCTAAAATAGAGAAATAGAACACAACAAATAGAAAGTAACAGCCCTTTGGCCCTTGCTTCATCAACATTTTATATGATGACCTCATTATCCTAACTGCAACTGATTACATTAAACAAATCATGTTTGTTGGGACTTGTATGGTTTAAACCCCAAATGTTATAATGGTGCCCTAACAGAAAAATAGCATTTTATCGCTAATCTATTTTTTTAATAAGATTATTTTTTTCGTACATTTGTATTATTATTATTATTATTATTATTACACATAGTATATTTGTAGCCCTATATTTTGAGCAGCTTTTTTGTTTTGTTATTTGTGTATTTCAGTCATTGCCATATGATCCTGAATGTAGCATATTACTTTTGTCTCTCTGTACACTTTCATTCATGTTGGAATGATATAATAAATTGGCTGATATCAGAAAACACACACACACGCACGCTAACAAGCAAGCACATTCATGTATGTACGCACGTACACACAGGGAGTTCATTATAGCATTGATGCAAGTATCCAAAATATAAGATAATCCAATGTAAATGAACAGCACTGTTCCGGTCTCCATAGCAAAAATGTAATACAATTAATTATGCTGTACTCAAATTTTCCATCAAAACAAATAAAAACTTTCTGTTAAGTCTATACAGGGTATTATTTTTATAGAGAAGCACTATCAAATATCAATAAGGCACTTATTTAGAGATTGATCTGTCCATAAGTGTTGCAAAAATGTGCTTTAAACCTACTTTACATCATACCAAATGCATCTATATTTAAAGTTACATATGAATTTAATTTCAGCCTTTGTGGATTGAGGGCACATTTGCAACTTCAGAATAGTAAAAAAGTAAACATGTTAGGAGTTGGAGATGTCATTAGAAATTCTACTTGGGAGATGTGTTGCTCTTTAATTACAGTATGATAAATAGATTAAAAATATATGTGTTGTTGATGATGACAAGAGCACTAAAATACTGTATCTTGGCAGTCTTATAAAAATATAAGTAAAACTGGTTGTGATTGGCTGTAGATGTAGTAGTATTTTCCTCAAAGGCAACTATTTTATTTTCAATTGAATATGTCAAGGATGAATATTCCTATTTAACTCCTTTATGAAAAACAGTTTGTAGTTTAATATTATGGTCAAAGAGTGGTTTAATATGACTTTATTTTAATAAAACAAAATTAAAACATAATGTGCACTTTATTGTTGAATTACCAGAGTCTGTTGAAGACCCTATGGGGCCCAAGGCAAGATACTGATATGGATTAGATAATTTGGATCTTTCAAGGGGTTTAGGATACTACACATTCCACATAAACTACTGCAGTTCTGTGAATGCTGATGTACGTACAATGAACATAGCTTATTATTAGCGTATTAATGTGGTATACATTTGCTTCTCCTGTATTTTTTTTCTTTCTTACAATTGCTATTCCTTGACATCCACCACCCCAGGGATACTTGAAAACACCAGTGGTCTTTAGTGCTACTGAAGTAACACATAATTTATCAGCTTGAACTCTACATTTGAATTTTCATGAAACATAAACCACAAATTTTATTTTCTATATTAGATTTTATAGTTGTCACATAATTTTACTTGGGTAACCTGTGTATATTACTTTTAATAAAATTCTATTTTAGAATGATTATTGGCTTGAACAGTGGTATTCTCTCTTGCACATACTACACTGGAACTGGTTTATATTATGATAGTGGGACAACCCACTGCAGGTTTCCTTGGTATAGTGTGATGGGGCATAGACAGCACACCCAGTGCTGATTATCACTTTAACAGTGGACTGTAGGCTTGCTATCCCCTTGCTGTAGTAGGATCCAGTCATAAGCTGGAGCAACATATTTATTTATTTATTTACTTATACAGTATTATTATACAGTATTATAGAAATACTCACAAAAAAGGAACCCAGAAATGATTCCCAGAAGAAAAAATCCCTTTGTGGAACACTCTTTTATGTAAATGATTGATAATTCTTAATAAAACATAACTTTTATTATCTCTTGTTTAAAAAACTTACTAGACATCGGCATACAATACAAATACAATAAACATATAAATTGGACACTCAATAAATATTCATGGTAGTGGTGGTATTTAAAGCATCAAATAAATAAATAAATATAGCACATCAATACACCAAATATAAATCTTTTGGGTACTAATTCATAGTAATCTCCAGCTAATGTGAATAACTTATGAAAACAACAACAAAAAACAAAGAAGGCTTGGTGCTTTTTAGGTTTAGGCAAGACTAATTATAAACCAATTAAAAAGCAATGGTATGATTCACAATAATTTGTACACGATTCTTTCAGCCGCCGTATTAAAGAGGCTATTCTACCCCTAATTCACAACATAAAACAAAAACAAAAAACAGCGCTTTCCAGGAATCGTGTAAATTTTATTTTCTACACATAAAATTAAAAAACATTAAAAACTACACACACAGTACCGGCCGGTAATAATCTACAATTGAAATCCAATTAGGAAGAGGTAATTAACCATTCATAAAGTCATGCAGCTGAAAGACCTTTAATTCATGCAGCTTTTTTAATAGCCAAATAGGTCCTACTCAGTCAGTATATTAGTCCTTATGTTAGTAGCGCTCATAACATGTTAGAATTCTTGCATGCAATAAAGTCAGTGCACTGACATGAGAAGTCCAGCTGTATTGATTTTGCTTTTACTTAGTTAGTTTAAAAAGCATTTGCTTCTCAGTCTCTTCTACGGACTCTACGAATTTCTCCCGCTCCTGGTGCTTTTATACCTTTCTCAGTGCCATGTCTGGAGTGTCCCATCCTAGAGCTACTGATGACAGTGTGGTATGTCTTGCAAGCTCGATGGATAGATAGAGACAGCATGAGAATATGCCGCCCCTTCTGCTGCCGCCGTCTTCCGTGAGCGGACGGGGGTGAGAGCGGGACAGACAAATGCTGATCGTGAAAGGAGAAATACAGTGATAAGCCCTTTGTCCTCCGTTTGCGGTGTTAGATGGCCCTGATTACACTAGGCATTGCAGGGACCAAATTCGCCACCGGGAAGAGGGCAAACACCGAAATGAAATAAAGAGCACAGATCATAAAGGCATATATTATAATAATTATGACCGGTTATGATTTTATCCAAAAAAAACAGCACTGTAAGTATCGTGGCTGTACCCCGGAAAATAAACGTTACTGCTATGTAACAATGCACTGGAAAATAGGCTGTCTTTTCTATCATTTTACATATAAATTTATATAATTATAAGCAAAGACAGTATCACTAACATATATAGATTCATAATATATCAAATGAAAGATTTTAGAAATAGGGACAGCGTGGAAATCTGCAGCCCCTTCTGCTGCCTCCATCTTCAGTGAGCAGACGAAGGTGAGAGCGGGGCGTGCAGCACGCTGGCCGGAGAGAGAGATACGGTGAGCAGCCCCGTCACCCGTATGCAGTGTTAGGTGGCCCTGGGTACACAATGCATAGCAGGGACCAAATGCGCCACCGGGAGAGGAGAAGACACCTGAAAGGGAAGAGAAGAGAGTACCTGACTTTATTAGCTGGAAGGTGTAGACGTGCGAATGCTGTTCCCCCTGCAGTGGGGAATCAGCAAACAGCCAGAACGCGTTTCACCACGGAGGGCTTAATCACCTGTGAACCTGGGTTCCTTTTTTTTGAGTATGTGATATTCAGTCCCGTGAAGCACCTCTGGCGTCTATACTAAATCTATGCGAGATATTCATGTATAAGCTGGTTTAAAAGATAATTTCATCTATTTCATGTTCTGTGCGGGATACTCAATCCTTTCTCTATAACAGTATTATAGAAATGCAAGGATACTGCAGCCAACATTATGATTTTCATTGGCATATTTCTGATCTAGCATTTTTGTGATGATTAGTTTTTGCCCTAGATTTGAAACTTGACAATCAACCATAGCTCACATGCTCGCTACTTAGGTGTCATCTTAACTCAGCACTGTCCTTTATTCTCCACAATCTGTTTCCAAATCCTGTCTCATAAATCTAAAAACAACAAATCCAGAATATGCCCATATCTTACACAAGACACTGAAAAAACTGTAATAGGCATGCACTCATTATCTCTCACTTTGATTACTGTAATAGTGTCATTACATGTATTCCCCAAAACAGACTTTCATCACTACAGTACAAGTAACTTTGAATACATCTGCAAGGCTAATCTTAATTGCTAAATATTCATTGTATGCTGCTCTGCTCTGTACAGGGGCGGATTTGGAAACAAAAGTGGCCCTGGAAAAACTTCCAAAAGTGGCCTCATGTAGGCGGCACCAAATGAACTGTAGGTGGAGCCAATACTAAAGTAGGCGGGATTAATACTTCAAAATATAACGTACATGGAGTTACACCAACAAAAAACAACAAAATTAACCCTCACACCCCACCCATAAAATTACACCTCACACCCTGACCCCCGTCATAAATTACACCTCACACCCCCAGACATAAAATGATGCCTCCCCCCGAAACATAAAATTACACCTCTCCCCCAGACATAAAATTACACCTCACACCCATCCCCAGACATAAAATTACACCTCACACCCCTAGACATAAAATTACAACTCACACACCCCGACATAAAATTACACCTCACATCCCCCCCCGACATAAAATTACACCTCTCCCAGATGTAAAAATTGCACCTCACACCCCACCCAACAAAATTACACCTCCCCCCGAAATTAAATTACAGCTCACACCAACCCCACCCACGACATAAAATTACACCTCACACCCCCCCATACATAAAATTGCACCTCACACCCCCCAACATAAAATGACACCTCCATAAAAATACACCACACACCCATAAAATTACACCTCACACCCCCCAGACAAAATTACAACTCACCCCCACCCCCCGATATAAAATTACACCTCACACTCCCCAACATAAAATTGCACCTCACACCCCCCGACATAAAATTACACCTCGCACCCCCAGCCATAAAATTACACCTCACACCCCACCCCCAGACATAAAATTACACCTCACACTCTGACATAAAAATACACCTCACACACCCCCAGACATAAAATGATGCCTCCCCCCGAGACATAAAATTACACCTCACACCCTTCCCCGGACATAAAATGATGCCTCCCCCCCGAGACATAAAATTACACCTCACACCAGTGCCGTAACTAGACATTTTTGCGCTGTGTGCAAGAAGCAGCATCGGCGCCCCCCCCTTCATATTAAAAATTGGGCCAGTGCGCGCTGTAGGCGTGCGACAAAAATATAGGGGCATAAGAGTGAGAGCTTGGGGCTGAGGGCGATAGATGGCAGATGCTCTGCTGCAGACAAAGCGCACAGGTGAGCGGAAGGAGCTGCCGTCAGCGGACCACATGAGAGAATAGGCGGCCAGTCAGGTTGTCTATAGATGGTGCACCCACAGGGCAAATGTGCACACCTAGTTACGTCCCTGGTCGTTGTGGAGAGCAGTGAGTAAAGTAGAGTGTAAGTAAAGGTGTAGGGAACAGTGAGGGTATTAAGCAGTGAGGGTGGGTGTAGGGAGCAGTGAGGGTGGGTGAGTGCAGGGAGCAGTGAGTGTCTGAAGCAGAGAGAGTGGGTGTAGGGAGCAGTGAGTGACTGAAGCAGAGAGAGTGGGTATAGGTAGCAGCGAGGTAGGGTGTAAGGAGCTGTGAGTGAGGGAAGTAGAGAGAGTGGGTATAGGGAGCAGTGAGGGTGGGTGTTGGGAGCAGTGAGGGTGAGTGTTGGGAGCAGTGAGGGTGAGTGTAGGGAGCAGTGAGGGTGAGTGTAGGGAGCAGTGAGGATGTAGGGAGCAGTGAGGGTGAGTGTAGGGAGCAGAGAGAGTGGGTGTAGGGAGCAGTGATTGTGAGTGTAGGAAGCAGTGAGGGTGGGAGAGTGAGGGGAGCAGAGAGAGTGGGTGTAGATAGCATGTAGGGAACAGTGAGGGACATCAGTGTGGAGCCGCTGCCAGTTGTAACCTCCCCCTCCTTTGTAACTCACCCCACACCGCTTCAGTCCGCTTCGGCGCTGCAGATCTTCCTCCAACAGTGGTGCACGCAAGGAGGGGGGGGGGGGTTTCTGAGTATCCGGAACACCCCCTGAAGACCCAGTTTTTTTATTTGAGAGACGGAGACAGCTGTGTCTCCGTCTCAGCAGAAGCCGAGACCGCGGTGCAGCTAACAGAGAGTTCCTTAGCTCTGCTCCGGCTCCTGAAGTTATGTGTACTATAGGAAGCGGAGCGGGGGAGAGCTCTGGTGCCTGACAGGAAATCGGACCGCTTCGGCCCACTCCTGCGCTGCAGATCTTCCTCCGGCTCCTAAAGTCACGTGTAAGCCGCTTCCCAGCGCTCCGGAGCTCTGAAATAGGAAGCGGAGGGGGGGACAGGTCCGGTGCCTGACAGGAAATCTGACAGCCAAGCTGACAGAAAAGGACAGGCGAGCTGCAGCCAAGAGGGTAGGCAGCGGTGGGCAGATGGATTCAAGCGAGCACGGGTGGGGGCCGCCACGGCTGCTTTGCGCTGGATGCGGGCGACTGCGGCGGGGGGGGGGGGGGACGACACACAGAGTGTGCCAGTTGCGCCTGTGGGGAGCGCACACTCCGCACATATGTAGTTATGGCCCTGCCTCACACCCCTCCCCAGACATAAAATGATGCCTCCCCCCCCCGAGACATAAAATTACACCACACACCCCTCCCCAGACATAAAAGTACACCTTACACCCCCCAGACATAAAACTACACCTCACCCCCCCCCGACATAAAATAATACCTCACACCCCAACATAAAATTACACCTCACACCCCTCCCCAGACATAAAATTATGCCTCCCCCCGAGACATAAAATTACACCTCACACCCCTCCCCAGACATAAAAGTACACCTCACACACCCCCGGCATAAATTAATACCTCACCCCCTACATAAAATTACACCTCACACCCCCCGCCGATATTGAATTACACATCCCCCAGACGTAAATTTGCACCTCACACCCCACCCCCTGACATAAAATTACACCTCCCCCCAGACATAAAATTGCAGCTCACACCCACCCCACCCCAACATAAAAGTATACCTCGCACCCCTCCAAACATAAAATTGCACCTCACACCCCCCCAGACATAAAAGTGCACCTCACACCCCCCAGACATAAAAGTGCACCTCACCCCCCCAGACATAAAAGTGCACCTCCCCCCATGACATGAGGCACCTCACCTCATGAGAGGAACATGCATGTAGGGAATCACTCTTCTGCAGTACATGAAGCCTCACCTCTCTTACTCCAGAATGTGAACCCACTGCGGCAGCACCTTCCCTTCCCGCACGGTCCGCGCTGATGACGTCTGAGACGTTTGGCGCGCGGACCTCCTCTTCAGGTCAGGTGGGTGGGGGTGGAGCCGCTCACTGGCAGCTGCAGTGCCCACACAGTCACTTGACGCAGGAGGGGGAGAGGGGGCAGCATAAACTTCTGACGTGCGGGGGGTGGGAGTTGCAGAACCAGCTCTCCTGACACAGGAATAAGCTGCTGGGGTGGGTGGGGGTGGCAACATGAACTGGTGATGTGCGGAGGGAGGGGCGGCCCAGCTCTCTTGATAGCGCACAGGAATAAGCTGCTGATGAGGAGGGGGGGATGGAGTGTGATAGCATGAAGTGGTGACGTGCGGGGGGCCGGCCAGGCACTTCTGACAATGCTCTTGATAGCGGCCCGCGGCAGCGCACACAGAACACCCAGAAATAAGCTGCCTTTGGCAGCATGAAGTGGTGACGTGTGCGCGCGCCGGGGGGGGGGGGGCGGCGTCTCGGGGCGGCCCAGCACTTCTGACAGCTGTCGTCTGGCAGCATGAAGTGGTGACGTGTGGGTGGGGGCGGGTCGGGGCGTCCCAGCACTTCTGACACACAGCTCTCGCTAGCGGCCCGCGGCCACACACACAAATAAGCTGCTGGCGGGGGGGGGGGCGGGTTCAGCATTGACTGGTGACGTGCGGTGGGGTGGGGGGGCCGTGGCCGCACACAGGCATAAACTGTTGAGGGGAAGGGGGGGCCAGCATAAGATGGTGATTTGCGGGGCCGGCTCTCCTGACAGCGGCCGCAGACAGTATTACATTATGCAGGTATTGTGCCTGGTGACGCAGAGGGGGCGGGGCTGCATAGGACAGGCGGCCCCACGGCCCAATCGGCCCCCCGGGGAAACTCCCGGTGACTTCTATGGCCAATCCGGCCCTGGCTCTGTTAGTCCTTCCATTAGTTACCTGTATTCTACCAAATCTATATATATAAAAGGCAAATACCACTTACTCATCACAAAATCTCCTGAACCACAAGGACTAGGAACTAGAAATTTGGACAGTAGCTTGCTTTTGTGACATAGGCACTCATTAAGAAGGTATTTTTCAAAATTCCACCCACAAAGGGGTTAAAATGGGTGAGCTAATTCCCCCCTCACAGAGGAGAGTTAAGACAGCCCACCCAGACGGGGCTATAAAAAATACATGGTGCCGGCGATACCAACTCGTGGAGGGAGGAGGACACAATGCTCTATTCCTGGACTTTCTTGCAGTGGCAGTTGCAGAGCAGTCCATTATTCAAATAGAGGAGCCACATCAACTGCCACCCCTAAACACTGTCACACATCACTGAGTGTGGCTCTCCTATTTGAATAATGGACTGCTCTAAAACTGTCATTGGCAAGTACAGACTCATGGTTCAGGAGATTTTGTGATGAGTCGCTGGTATTTGTTTTTTATACATATAGATTTCAGATATAAGTACTTAACCAACCTCTTTCCAGTCAGGAGAGAATAGTGTCTCAATAATAAGAGGTTAACCTATCACTTGAACGAAACATTGCCAAACCTCTCAGAGAGCAATAGGAGGAAAGGAGAGATATTTTGACTCTTAAATGCATTAAAGGAAATCTTTGCTTATCTGCTGTGTAAAGGGTACCACGAGCTCTCCCAGTGACCTTAAGAGTTGTGGGAAAATATTACCTTTTTACCTCAAAGGAGGAGCCCTATGGAGAGCAAGAACTAAGCAAGGAGACCTAGGGCTCTTTAGAATAGAGTCAGCCTATACCTGCAAACCATACATATTTAACATACAGCAGGCAGAGCTTGGCCAGTCATCCCAGCATTTACAGCACTGAGCAGGACAGCATTAGAGGTGGGATGGGGCAGATAAGGAGGTGGATTATTCTCCTCAGCACCAGCTTTTTGAGAGCATCAATCTGAGGAAGGCCAGTCCGGAGGTGCGGCCTGACAAAGATTGGCAGCGGCAGGCAGAGCATGTCCTATTGTAAGTCTAATTAGTTTACCAGGAAGTCCTTCAAAATGAATGAGGTACTTGAAATTCCGTAGTGAAGCATGGGTATTCAGCTTGTTCAATATAAAATACTTTTACTTACACATAAGTCTATTAACCAAACTGCACCAACATACTGTATATCTTTTAGCTTATCTCAGATTACGTCCCATCGCCACCTTTCCGATCAGCACAAGATTTGCGTCTCTCATCTACACTCATTACTTGCTCCCATTCATGACTACATGTCTTTTTTGGGCTGCTTTCACTCTGTGCGATGCCCTCCCATGCACAATCAGACTTTCCTCCAGTCCACAAGTTTTCAAACTCCGTCCTCCGGACCCCAAACTGTTCATGTTTTCCAGGTCTCCTCACAGAATTACAAGTGGATCTTTTAAAATGTGTTAGTGAGTAATAAATATACCTGTGCTCAGCTAGGTGACTGGGAAAATGTGAACTGTTTGGGGTCCTGAACACCAAGTTTGAGAACCACTGCTCTACAGCAACAAGGATTCTTACATTTTTGTTGAAATGCCTAGATTGCTTGGGACCAACAAAATAAAATGTTTTGTTTGTTGTTGCTTGTTAAACTGTAGAATGGATTATGTTATTAAATTATAATTTACAAATTGGGTTTATTTTTTTGATCTCAGTAGTCTTCTTCAACAATGTTAGCACTCACAATGTCATCATCATTGTAGCTGTCCTCATCACTGATGTCAATAATATTGTCATTATCACCCAATACTAGATCTTTCCCACTAAAGTCTAGTATTGCAGAATATTTTTGTAATTAGCAACTACTGTATGGTATTCCTATCAATTTATAGTTCATTCTGATGAACACAGGTTTTTTTTTTAACATATTTTTATAGTAGCCTCCTATGATTATCAGACACAATGTTTCCAGCTATGTTAAACACTCTTTCAGAGTACTCGCTGGAGGGTGGGTAGCTTAAGTACTACAAAGCTAGATTATAAAAGGGGCACTAAATGTCATTTTTTTCTCTCCCAGGATTCAAAATAACTACCTGAGATGCTGTTTTGCATTTTTGAATTAAAGTGTTCCATTATCAGTCTGAGAGTTGGTAGAGGTGTCTCTGTCAAACTGTGGCATATCTTTTAAATCTGATCAGATGTCATAAAAACATTCATATTAGTGTGCTGTATTTACTCATCATCAATGTAACTCTGCAAAATGCTATTATTTTTCCTTCGCTTTAACAGTAGGAGAAGCTGGTACAGGAGAATAGAAATTTGTGTCTTGATCCAACAACTTCGACCTGCTTGTGTCTCTTAGGAATGGGGTAATTTGGGAATAAAGACATGACATAGGAATAAAATCTATGATCATGTATGGTTGCCTCTAGTCATCAATTTTTAAGTGTTTGCAAATCCTTATAGGGAGAAGAAGTTGATTAATAAGATAAACATAATTAGTAAGGTTGCTTGCTTTCATATACTCATATTTTCATTTCCTCCTTCAGCTTCTCTAAATGCTTTTTGTGGGAGTTAGATTAGTTTTATGACTTGACTCTGGCTTGCAATTTTAAATGTTTTTTGTAGCTTGCATAAAATTGAAAGGTTTCTTCAGTGTGCTTCAGTATGGTACCATGTCTCCTCCTCCCTATCTCATGTCTATATGTGTAGGTCTTGATGGCTGTTTGCTGTTCTTGCAACTGCTAAAGCACCATCAATGGCCTCAGTAGATGTTAAGGCAGCTTGTACCATTCTGCAGGTCATGCAATGGGATGTAGTCAGCAAACTGACAGTCATAATGCCAATGGTCACAATACCAACAGCGGCATCCTGACTGTCAGAATCCCTATACATTCCACCAGTAAGTATTAGGATTCAGGTTAAGGTGTGGGGGGATTAGAGGGGGGGATTAGAGTTAGGATGTGGGAGGGGGAGGTTAGAGTTAGGCTGCAGGAGTGGAGGGTTAGAGTTAGGCTGTGGGATGGGAGGGTTAGGCTGCAGGGGGGTGGATTAAGGTTAGGAGGAGTGTAATACTAAGGGTGCTGTCAGTATTTTGACTATTGGCATCCTAACAGTCGGGATACTATAACCAACCTGGTGCAATTTAATACATATGGTTGCCAAATACTGAAAATACACAAAACAGTTAGTGCCACATTCTTAACAACTAAGTTTATTATGTGTGCAAATAATGTGTTTAACCCCAGCCAGTTATAATATATACACAATGTTTTCTTCACTTTACTGTAGGAAATTGAGAATCCTTAATTTTGGTGGGATTAGACATTTTGCTGTGATATTTCCAAATTTTTGTAACAAGTTCATGCCATTTGGTGTCTTAGTAATGGAACTGACACATATAATAGCTTGTCTGTTAATAAATTAGTGTTTTATTCTAGCACTACTATGCCTACAGGATAATGAGGAGTATGATAATCCTGATGTTACTAGTGCTCTGTTTCTATTGAGGAGGATTAACCTACCCAATGGCCTGTCATGATCATGTAATCTTTTATTTGACAAGGAGCTTATTCCATACCTCCCAACTGTCCCAATTTTCGTGACAGTCCAGTTTTTTTTGGTCTTTCCCCTTGTCCCACCCACGGGCTGCAATGTCTCATGGTGGGTGGGGGGGGGGGGGGGTTAGGAGGCTCCTGTCACTCACTGCTCTGCCTAGCTGAGCAGCGGTGAATAGATGCTGTGCACTATTCACGGGAGACAGAGGGACTGGGGATACACTACCTCAGTGATGGAAATTGAGGCGTGGCTCGCAATTGCTGTTCTCCCCCCAAAGCCACAACCACTTTCTATAGGTCACACCCCTTTTCAGCCACGCACGGCTTTGCTGCACCAGGGATTCCCTCCTTGCCATCTCCGATGTTGGGAAGTATGTTAAGTGGATAGTCAGCCCAATGTTGTTTTCATAGGAATTTAACACTTTGTCTTTAACTTCCTATAAAGCTGAGAGATTGCTGTTTGGGAAAAAATTGAATTGAGAGGAAATTCGGTAGCATGGGCACATGACCTCAACTAATCAACTAAATCCTTTGGAAGAAAAATATTTATGGCAAAGGTTAGGTAAATATCCAATGTAGACATGGCTGTATTGATCCATTGTATAAAATGATGATGGCTGTCTTACTACCTCTTTAGAACTATTATTTTAGAAGACTGTCAATCACCAGTCACTAGTTGAACATATTTCATATTATCGGACAATAGTTTCAAGCAGGCAAAAAGGACCTGTCTCTTAAAACTAGAACAAAACTGATACACATTGAAACTTTCATTTCTTATCGCTTTCTGTTATTTATTGTTTTATTTATATTTGCTATTATTTTAAGAAATGTGATAACTAGACTATACTGCATTTAGACTTGATTTCTTGCTTTGGGATTGAATTAATGGTATCTCTGTTACCTCAAATCCTTTTAGGACTTACTATCCATTCACAGCTGTGGAGGATCCAAATTGTATTAATTGTATTAATACTCTTTTATTTGCCTATATGGTGTTGTTTTATGTTTTATTTCTATTATTAATAATGTCTACATAATGTTATGTGTCTGCATAACACCGGATCCAGTGTGTCACCAGCTTTGCAGAGAAATGTGCTCAACAACACCCCAAATTAAGATAACATATACAGTGGTAGCACAGGAGTTAAGCGGAACATTAAAAAACATAAATCACTACAGAAAGATCCTAATAGAAGTACTCAGGGTCGTAATGGCCCACAAGGGAATAGGGGAAACCTGGTGGGCCCCACTGCCTGTGGGCCCTCCTCCTCCTATAGGGATCAGGTTCCAGACTCTATCCTAGTGCACTTGAATTATGCATTATACATATGTTACATTATACTTCACAAGAATATGGATTATTATATATTTACCAAGGGGTACAGAACATGTACACGGTAATGGTTAGCCAAACCTCTGTGGTGGCTGGCCACGCTTCAGTGGAGCCTGGCCACACCTTTAAGCATGGGCCCCTACAACAGCATCCCCCCGGTGGGCCCTTCATGCCCCAGTCGACACTGGAAGTGCTTACCATTAAATACAAATAGCTTTTTTTTTGTTCCTGTGAACTTTACTGGAGTGTGTTTTCATTCAATTCTATAATTCCAATTTTCAAACATGGAAAATATACAAATGGTTCAAAGTGTAAAGCAGTGGTTTGCAAAACCATATGGAATACAAACAGAAAAAAAACTGATATTTGAGTTGTAAATGGTTAGATTACTTATGAGTTTAATGCCTATAAGAAGGGACAAACCCTTTCTGCTACATTGGATCTGCAAAAAATGGTGATGCTTGGTAAAATAGTTACCAATCTCATTTTGCTTGCTATACATTATACTGTATAGATGAGAAAAGACTTGTGTTTCTGATGTTCTGCCGGATTAGGGTTTTTATAATGAAGTTGTACATGGAATCCCTCTATTTTTATCTGTTCTAAAACCTGGATATTAATAAATATGCACCTTACTTTATAGCAAATGTCTGCGTCTTTGAACCTACAGTCTATAGTAGGTGATATGTTGAAAGGACCACAAAATATAAATAAAAGACATCATCTAAATATTTTAATTAATAGAAAAAGATAAATTAATAAAATTTTACAGATGCTTACTTAGTACTTATAACATTAACCAACTGTGTGCATATTTGATTTTCCCGGTGTTTTCTGATACTAAAAACACTCTCCTTTTAAAATTTGAGATTAAACACACCAGGAAGTAAAGGTTTTTATAAGCCAATGTTTAGTAATACCCCTTTCAGGTCAGTCCCAGCTTTTTGGAACCTGCTCCCAGGCATTTAGGACCTGGCTCAGACCCTGTTTCCACTGCACATTCGACCTGGGTTCCTCCTGGGTCTAACCTGTTTATACGGAACCTGGGTCAGCCCTGTAAAACCTATGGATGTCAATAGAGTCTTTCCCAGGCTCACATAAAAACTAGATAAAAAAAGGGGACAAAAGGGAGGGGTGGGGACTGCTCACTGCATTTTATCAATGATTGTCAATGAGTTACCAGTGTGTAGCCCAGAGTTTCTGATAGTTTGCGCTTTACTGCTGTTTGATTCAGCAAGTAAGAGCATGTTTCAACGTATGCCACTGTGCTATCTAGTACCTGTGTTATTTCAGGAGAAGAAGAGTACAATTTCTGACATAAAGGGACAATTCTCAATGTCAGTATTTACACACATGGAGAGACCTCATTTCATCCAGCTTGGAAACCATACTGTACTGAAAATGAACACTACGACACAATAGAGAATGTGGGTCAGAGACCACAGACAAAGAGAAGTGTTCATGATGATTTCTGTATATTGCATGCAACATTTCAGTATATACTGGACCTACTGAACCCATCACTAACCAAGCAGACGACTTACTCCCAAAAGCCTATTGACCCAAGAAGGAGACTAATGACTGCTCTGTGGTGGTATTCTATCCCCAGAGAGTATCGCACACTCTCCTGTTTGTTTGGAATTGGGATGGGCACCATCTGCAAGATTGTGTACCAGGTTATGTAGGAAATACTGGATACCCTCTAACACCACTTCGTCTCGTTGCTTCAAGGACAGAACCCAGATGACATATAGTGTAAACCCTGGAGTATACTGGAATATGACAAGAAAGGCTCTGCCTCACCTACCTCGCCTCACCACATGCTACTGCACTTAAGATTAAAAATACAAGTGCAAGGGAAAAAAGGCCTTTCAAAAAGACATACTGTAATTAACACTAGTTATAAAGACATATAAAATGCAATATAACAATAGAAAATACCATACTATACAAAATAGAAACTTTTGTAATGAGAAAAACCACACCAAAACACACTATATTTTGGCTAAAGTTGCCTAAAGATTGTGTATTAAGGGTTTGGGGGTTTGCTGGTGTTGTAGGAAGATCATAATAACTATGCTATCTACTGTACTGCTGTGGTTATGTGTGGGTTCCTATGCATATTAACAAATAGATGCTACAGGAATGCCACCTGTATATTCTGGGATCCCCAGGGTTTAAAATGGTCCTGGAGAGGTGGTGGTGGCACTTACTGTGCAGGGCCATGGAGGAGATGGAACTAGCTCCACCTACCATTACAGGTGATGCAACTCAGTTCCACCCTGCCCTCCCCCACCCTCAGTTCCACCCTAACCTTTTGGGATCCCCTTGTGATGCATTCTTGGATGGTCATTATCTGTTAAATGAATGATTGGTGCAATTCCTTTTCTGCCTCAGAGAAACTCAGCTAAAATACATCCTCCTCAGTCTGTATCACAGAGTCCATTTCACATAGTTGTTCAACCAGGATGGTAGACATTGCTTTTACCATTTGATTCAATTTGTTAGCTATTTACTTTCTATGTGGAATGGTATACTGTAGACTGCAAAACAGAAAACAAAACAACACATTTGAATCAGCACTGAGCATATATAAACATTAGAGGTGTTTGTGGCCTCATCCCACCTGCACACTAGCTACACTCTGTGACAGATACTGTTTGATTTGTAAAATATATTTGCACTTTAAAAAAAATGTGGTGATGCGTACAGCTCAGTTGTGGCAGAGGCAGGGCAGTGGGAGACTGTCTGGGCCTAGATACCTTTCAGGGGGCATGTCCTAATCACAGAAGGCATGATCATGCACTTTTAGAAAAAAATACAGAAAAAAATGTATTTTAAGGCACCCTACAGCCTAGAAAAAAGCAGCGTGTGCAGGGTTGAAGAGAAGAGCTGCAGCTATTTCTGCCAGGTAAGTGGAGGGAGAACTGTGCCCCCACTGTGCCCCTCCATCAGACTTGGGTCTGGGTAGTAAGTACACTCCCTCCCAGAGGCATCTGTAGAGAGGAGAGGACCCATGTGCAGACTCCGTGTGTGGGCCCCTCCTCTCCCGTAGCTGTTGCACCGCTGCTAGCACTCTAAGCGCTGTAGACTCTGAAAAATGGCCACTGCACCATTTTTTCAGAGTCCTGCACATGCGCTGTAGACTCTGGCACTGTGCCACAGTCTCTAGTGGTCAGTGCACTAGCAGCGGCGCGATGGCTATAGGAGAGGAGGGGGCCCACACACAGTAAGCGATGGACTCCGGAAAGGTAAGTATAGGAGAAATGGGTGCAGTGTGTGCGGTGTACCGCACACACTGCACCCATTATAGAAATGCCAATGCTCCCCCCTCCTCTCTTGACGCCACTTATCAGAGGTCGTAGTATTGCCCATCCATCTTGCAGCACTACTATTTTTTCAATTATGGTTATGGATTTTTATGAACGTCTTGTGCAGGGATTTAAATTTATTAACTAATGTGCCTGTCGCTGAGACCTCTTAATTCCCCTTGAGTATAGTCAATTTGTTACCTACCAGTTTACATGCAAGGGATATTTAAAAAAAGTTTGGTGTATTTTTACCATTTTAGGGGGTTAACTGTGTTTGTGATTTTTGTTGAAGAATGTAGTGTTATGTGTTTAATAACAAAGGATTGTGATTTTTTTTAAGAATGTAGTGTATGTGTTTAATTAACAAGGATTATAGTTTGTGACATCTCTACATCATTGTGGGTCTGCAACTACTCAGCTTTAATGGTATGGGTCATCAAATCAGTGGAGAAATCGAGCTCTCTGTTTCCCGTATGTTCACCTGAAATCAGCAGCAGTGATGCATGGCAGGGTTCGGTGCTGGACAGGCTTTGTTGACTGGCCTGGCTGCTTTTCACCGCAGACTTCAGACTGATGGTAGCAGAGATTGATGAGAATAGACTGAAACGATTGGTTAATGCAGAGTTAACAAATATGCTGTAACAAATATCATAGTACTGCCATTCCATACTGGCTGCGCTGCTTTATTTTATACTATGGTCATGGACCTGGAAAAACATTTTGTGCAGGGATTTAAGTTTGTTGACTACCTGTTGTTGAGATCTTTTTATTCCACTGGATTCCAGGATGTTTGTGATGTTGTGGTGCACAGTGGCATTTTTACAGTTCCCTTCATTTGGCACCTGATCTCCTTCTTGCCCATGATGTGTAGGAGCTCCCAGATCTCCTCCTCTGATCAATTTTCCATACTGCTGCTGTTGCACATGCAGTGTATACTCTAACTGCTGTTGTCACTGCTGCTGTAACTGTTTAAAGAATTCTTTCAGCAACTTCTCCCTGTTACAAGTTTTCTGTTGCTGCTGGTGTCAGCATGGCTCTGGCTGATGACATCACTAGTAAGTGCCCAGGTAGCTCCAATCATTGTCTTTTGCAGTAACTTGGGTCAGATAACCTGGATTGGACCTGTTTCCACTGCAGCAGTACTGGGTCATTCCTGTGTGAAAAAAAGGCCCTGCTGCCTACCCAGGAAGAAATTCCAGGTCACTTGACTATGGGTTTTTGTTTGGGTGATGTTTTCATGGAGTCACGACCCAGGTTGACATGGAAATACCCTGGGTTTTTTAGGCAGTGGAAAAGGGGTATTATTAAACTCCACACACAGAATAACCATACTTTACTGCATGATGAACCAAATATTTAAACTGTTGATTAAATTGTCCATAAGACCTTCTTCCAGTCTAGTCTTCAGTTGCCCACTGGCAGTGCTTCATGGTCCAGACAAGCCTCTTTTTCATTGTTGCAGAACAGCAATTACTTCCCCAACAGGGTTTTAGTATAACGCTGAAATTTTAGTTATTTTTACATTTTGATAGCCTAAACCTTTTCTTTAATTTATAGCAGTTTAGCCACTTACAGTACCTATGTACCATTTCAACCATTTCAGGTTATCAACTTGAATTGCATAAATTTCAATGAAAAAAATAAAAAATAAGGTGCTCTAAAACTTTTGACTAGTAGTATACAGTATATCACCACTTCCTTAGCCAGGAGGCACAGTTGAAGGACCTGAAGTTGACTATCTATAGTCTGTCTGGACTTCCTAATGTCTTGGGAAATATAAATTGCAAGCATGTTGGTCTGAGGCCACTACAAAAGGGTGGTCTCTGAAGTGTGTTTCAATTCAGATTGTACAGGTTATATTTAATACCACTGGCTAATTAAACTTTTAGAGAATTCACACATTCCTTGTGACACATACAGTATGACTACATGGTCTGTTTATTATTAATGTTCATTTATAGGATGCCACAAAGTATATTCTGCATTATCTGTTATATAGCATATCTTTGGACTTTTGAAGAGCAGGTTCAGGTGTCTTGATAAATCTGTTGTATTGCTTATTTTCTCTGCTGTTATTTGCTGTCCACTGCATATTTTTTTTCCTGCAAGAAGGGCCTAATAGTGTACAAGTAGACACTGAGGGAGCAGGGGGGCTGCTACAAGCTTGTGAAGTGGATAATATACTTGGGGTGGGCAAGTTAGAGTGACAATGTTTCTTCAGAAATATTCACATTTTTCCATTTATCATAGTAATGCTCACTAGCTTAGCCACAAGTTTTGCCCTTCCTGGTATGTACAATTGCTCTTTGAGGAATAACTGTCACAGATGTTGAGGGTGTCCTGGCTGCAATACTCTCAGGGAATGAGGTACGAGAAGTACATGTTATAACATATCACAGTGTGTATTACTAATGGTTAATATAAGTGAGAATGTAACTCTTGCCACCTCTTGACTGTCTGTGTAAGTCTGCATACAACTTTGTACTGCTAACTACATTCTATGTAAATCAATCACAAATTATTTTGTTTTTATCTAATTTGGTAAGGTGTCAGGGTGCCAATGTCCAGATTGTGATAAAAATCTAGACACATCTCCAGAGTCCTCTGCCTGAATCAGCATGTCTCTACAAATCTCTGGGTAAATGGCATGGAGGTAATTTTCCCTGAGTTTTGCACATGCACAGTAAGAAAATCTCTGGGAAATTGGCTGCCATGACATGAACAGATAAAAAATCTTGCATAAAAAATATGTTGATAAGAGAAGAGTTTCAGAAAAGAATCTGAGGTAATGTAAAAAAATAATGAGATCATTGCTCTTTCTAAACCTAAAAACCCATCCACCTCTTTATCACCTTCGATTTGTTTATCTACTTTCCCCATTCTGACCTTTTCCCCAGTGGCTTGTGATTTTACTAGAGATGAGTGGGTTCAGATCTCAGAGATCCATACCCCCCTGAACTTCACGATCTGAGCCAGGAACAGAGTCCGACTTGGGACTTCCCGCCAGATGCAGATCCCAGAACGAGGCAAAACCTCATCATCCCGCTGTCGGATTCTCACGGGTTTTGTGTGCTGTAAAATTACAGGGGTGTTGTTAAAATACAGGGGTGAGGACCCTGTCCTGTATGCTGTAAAAATTCAGGAATGCTGTGAAAATACAGGGATGCTGGTTCTGTCCTGTATACTGTCAAAAATTCAGAAGTGTATAAATAAAGGTACACTGGCCCTTTCATGTATGCTGTAAAATTACAGGGGTGTTGTTAAAATACAGGGGTGCTGGCCCTGTCCTGTATGCTGTAAAAATTCAGGGGTGTTATGAAAATACAGGGGTGCTGGTTCTGTCCTGTATGCTGTAAAAGATACAGTGGCATTGTATATATAAAGGTACACTGGCCCTGTCTTGTATTCTGTAAACTCACAGGGGTGTTGTTAAAATACAGGGGTGAGGACCCTGTCCTGTATGCTGTAAAAATTCAGGGGTGCTGTGAAAATACAGGGGTGCTGGTTCTGTCCTGTATACTGTCAAAATTCAGGGGTGTTGTATAAATAAACACTGGCCCTTTCATGTATGCTGTAAAATTACAGGGGTGTTGTTAAAATACAGGGGTGCTGGCCCTGTCCTGTATGCTGTAAACATTCAGGGATGATGTAAAAATACAGGGGTGCTGGTTCTGTCCTGTATGCTGTAAAAATACAGGTGTGTTGTATAACTAAAGGTACTGTACACTGGCCCTGTCTTGTATGCTGTAAACTTACAGGGGTGTTGTTTAAATACAGGGGTGCTGACCCTGTCCTGTATGCTGTAAAAATTCAGGGATGCTGTAAAAATACAGGGGTGCTGGTTCTGTCCTTTATGCTGTAAAAATACAGGGATGTTGTATAAATAAAGGTACACTGGGCCTTTCTTGTATGCTGTAAAACTACAGGGGTGTTGTTAAAATACAGGGGTGCTGGTCCTGTCATGTATGCTGTAAAAATACAGGGATTCTGGCTCTGTCCTGTATGCTGTAAAAATGCAGGGGTGTTGTTGTGAAAATAAAGGTACACCGGCCCTGTCCTGTATACTGTAAAAATACAGGGGTGTTTTTGTTAAAATAAAGGTACACTGGCCCTGTCCTGTATGCTGTAAAAATACAGGGGTGCTGTGAAAATAAAGGTACACTGGCCCTGTACTGTATGCTGTGAAACTACAGGTGAGCTGTGAAAATAAAGTTACACTGGCCCTGTCCTGTATGCTGTAAAAATACAGGGGTGTTGTTAAAATGAAGGTACACTGGCCCTGTCCTGTATGCTGTACAAACAAAGGGGTGCTGTTAAAATAAAAGTACATTGGCCCTGTCCTGTATGCTTAAAAAATACAGGGTGTTGTTGTTAAAATAAAGGTACACTGACCTGTATGCTGTAAAAATACAGGGGTGTTGTTGTTAAAATAAAGGTACACTGGCCCTGTCCTGTATTCTCTAAAAATACAGGGTGTTGTTGTTGAAATAAAGGTACACTGACTCTGTCCTGTATGCTGTAAAAATACAGGGATGCTGTGAAAATAAAGGGGAACTGTTCTGTGTGGTGTAATAATAAAGGGGTGCTGTGAAATGGAGAGCAAAAATTTGCAGGAAAAAATAGGGATAGATCAGGAACCACTTCCAGTTCATAGTACTAGTGCTGAAGCTGCTGCTACCATCAGTCATGACATTGACGATGCAATTCCATCAAAGTTGTCTGCTAAGACCGATGCCCAATGTCATAGAGGGCATGTAAAATCCAAGAAGCAAAAATTAATTAAAAAAAAAAGAAATTGTCTGATGAGAAACGTAAAATTGGCAATATGCCATTCACGACACAAAGTCACAAGGAAAGGCTACAGCCTTGGACTATGTTCATCACTGGTGGTTCAGCTTCTCATGAAGATAGAAGCTCTCCTCCCTCTCAAAAAAAGTAAGCTTGTTAAAGCAAAGGAAAAAACAACTGTGTGTTTATAGATATCACAAATCCCCAAGGAGAGTCCAAGTGTGTCTGTGGTTGCGATGTCTAGGCCTGACCTTCCCAAGACTGTATGGGAAGAGGAGGCTCCTACCACCATTTGCACGCCCTCTGCAAGTGCTGGGAGGAGCACTGCCAGTCCAGTTGCTGATATTGAGATTGAGGATGTCACTGTAGAAGTACACCAGGATGAGGAGGATATTTGTGTAGCTGGCCCTGAGGAGGAAGTTGATGATGAGGATTCTGATGGTGATGTGGTTTGTTGAATAAGGCACCTTTAGAAACAGTTGTCCATGGGATGAAAAAGGCCATTGTCTTGCCTGGGCAAAATAACAAAAAAGCTACCTCTTCAGTGTGGAATTATTTCTCCACAAATCCGGACAACAAGTGTCAAGCCATGTGTTGCCCTTGTCAATCCATAATAAGTAGGGGTAAGGACGATAACCATCTAGGAACATCCTCCCTTATGTCACCTGCAGCGCATTCATCATAAATCATTGCCAAGTTCCGAAACTTTGGGTAATAGCGTAAGCAGTCCACTGACATCTAAATCCCTTTTTACTGTGTTATCCAGGCTCCTGAAATCTACACCACCAACTCCCTCAATGTCAATTTCCTCCTCAGTCAGGAATGGAAGTAATCCTGCAGGCCATGTCACTGGGATGACTGACAAGTCCTCTCCAATCCGGGATTCCTCCAGAAGATCCTTTATGCCTACTGCCGCCAATGCTGTTGTTGCTACTTGGAGTCGATCGTCATCCCAGAGAAGAAGTCGGAAGACCACTTGTACTACTTCAACTAAGCAATTGACTGTCCAATAGTCCTTTGCGAGAAAGATGAAATATGACAGCAGTCACCCTGTTGCAAAGTGGATTACTTAGGCCATAACCACTATGCTGGTGTCAGACGTGCATCCGGTATCTGCCATTAGTGCAGTGAGATTTAGACAGTTGATGGGTGTACTGTGTCCCCAGTACCAAATCCCGTCTAGATTCCACTTCACTAGGCAAGCGATTCCTGGACTGTACAGGGAAATTAAGAAAAGTGTCCTCAGTGTCCTCAAAAATGCAGTTGTACCCACTGTCCACTTAACCGCAGACATGTGGACAAGTGGAGCAGGGCAAACTAAGGACTACATGACTATGACAGCACACTGGGTAGATGTATTGCCTTCTGAAGCAACAACAGCAGTGGCACCAGCAGCAGCATCTCACAAACACCAACTCGTTCCTAGGCAGGCTACGCTGTGTATCACCGGTTTCCATTAGAGACACACCGCTGACAACCTCTTACAGAATCTGAGGGACATCATCGCACAATGGCTTACCCCACTTAGACTCTCCTGGGGATTTGTGATATCTGACAACGCCACCAATATTGTGCATGCATTGCATCTGGGCAAATTCCAGCACGTCCCATGTTTTGCACACACAATTAATTTGGTGGTGCAGAATTTTTTTAAAAATGACAGGGGTGTGCAGGAGATGCTGACAGTGGCCCGAAAAATTGCAGCCCACTTTCGAAATTCAGCATCTGTGTGCCAAAGACTGGAGCACCAGCAAACACTCTTAAATCTGCCCTGCCATCACTTGAAGCAAGAGGTGTTAACGAGGTGGAATTCAACCCTCTATATGCTTCAGAGGATGGAGGAGCAGCAAAAGGCCAGACATCCACCTATGATATAGGCAAAGGAGGGGGAATGCACCTGACTCAAGAGCAGTGGAGAATGATTTCCGTGTTGTGCAAGGTTCTCCAACCCTTCGAACTTGCCACACGCGAAGTCAGTTCAGACACTCCCAGCTTGAGTCAGGTCATTCCCCTCATTAGGCTTTTGCAAAATCATATGGAGAAATTGAAGGAGTAGCTAAGATGGAGCAATTCAGCTAAGTATGTGGGACTTGTGGATGGAGCCTTTCATTTGCTTTGCCAGGATTCAAGGGTGGTCAATCTGTTGAAATCAGAGCACTACATTTTGGCCACTGTGCTCAATTCTTAGGGTTAAAGCCTATGTTGTATCTCTCTTTCTGATGGACACAAGTCTGCAGAGGTGCAAAAACCTGCTGGTGAGAAATTGTCAGCTCAAGCAGAAAGCATGATCTTTCATCAGCTCCTCCTTCATTTTCTCCTGCAACTGGGGCTGGGAGTAAAAAAATAAAATTTCTTACCCAACCCGCTGGCAGTGATGCAGGGCAGTCAGGAGCAAGTGTTGACATCTAGTCCAGACTGAAGGGACTGCCAACAATTACTGACATGTCTGCTGTGCATATGATGCTGTCACCATTGAAAGAATGGTGGAGGATTATATCGGTGACAGCATCCAAGTAGGCATGTCAGACAGTCCGTATGTATATTGGAAGGAAAAAGAGGCAATTTGGAGGCCCTTGCACAAACTGGCTTTATTTTACATAAGTTGCCGCCCCTCCTGTGTGTACTCCGAAAGAGTGTTTAGTGCAGCTGGTAACCTTGTCAGCAATCAGCATAGGAGGTTACTTCCACAAAATGTGGAGAAGATGTTTATCAAAATGAATTATAAATTCCTCCAGAAAAGACCTTTACCAGCAATTGCCTCCAGAAAGTACACAGGGACTCTGTGAGGTTGAGGATGTAAACTCTGAAAGGGGTGAGGAGTCGGAGGATGAAGATGACGACAACATATTGCCTCGGTAGAGCCGATTTTTGCAAGGAGAGATTACTTGCTTCTTTTTTGGTGGGGCTCAAACAAACCAATCATTTCAGCCACAGTTGTGCGGCAGGCCCTGTAGCTGAAATGATTGGTTTGTTAAAGTGTGCATTTCCTAACATAAGGGTGGGTGGGAGAGCCCAAGGACAAGTCCATCTTGCACCTCTTTTTTTCTTTGCATTATGTGCTCTTTGGGGCCTAGTTTTTAAAACTGCCATCCTGTCTGCCACTGCAGTGCCACTCCTAGATGAGCCACGTGTTTGTGCTGCCCACTTGTGTCACTTAGCTTAGTCATCCAGCTACCTCTGTGCATTCTTTTGGCCTAAAAACATTATTGTGAGGTATGAGGTGTTCACAATAGACTGGACATGAGTGAAAATAAATGTGATTGAGGTTAATAATACTGTAGGATATAATTTTTTATTTTATTTTAACTGTTTTTATGGGGTTTTTTTACATTCAGATCCAAAACCGAAACCCAAAACGGTGGTTTTGGCAAAATCAATCCAGATCCAAAACACAAACAGAGATCTACTGTAGATCCAAAACACAAAATGAAAGGTGTCTGATGCACATCTCTAGATTTTACTATTTAATTTTCCTTCCTCACCCTGGAGACAACCTAATATTTTTCATGCCTTTGTCATCACATTCCTAGCCTATGGCAACATTATTCTCTGCATTTTTCCACTCTCTTACCTCTCCCTTTTTAAAGATTTCCTCAGTCTGCTACTTATCTCCTCTTCTACACCCCTACTCTCAGTCAGTAACTCGGCTCCGTCCCAGGGCTATGGGTTATTGAGCACTACAGTTACAGTTAATGACACTCACTTAGTTGTATCATTAGATCAGTGTTTTATTTTTCATTGTGTATTGTTTTCTGAACATTTTATTTTTTATTGTTTGTTCATACCATTGTAATTATCCCTGTACAGTTCTATAGACATTGGTGGCACCATACAAACAAAAGATAATTGATAGCACAGTTGACATATTGGTTAGCACTCAGGGCCGATTCTGGCGCTCTGTGCGCCCCGGGCGGCAATAGGGGGTGTGGCTTTGTACAGGGGGCGTGGTCATTTACACCCCCTGTACAGACTGAAATGATGTGCGGTGCGCGATGAAGTCATCGCGCACCACACAGTAAAGGACCTCTCCACGAAGGGAGCGGGGGGGGCAGCAGCCAGCGGTAGCGGGGGGGCAGCAGCCAGCGGCAGCAGGGTGGCAGCGGGGGGCACACAGCAGCAGCGGATCTTGTCCTGGTGCGGCGCCCTCCGGATGGCGCCCTGCGTCCTCCAGAAGGCGGCACCCTGGGCAAAAGTCCTGCTTGCCCGTGTCAAGATCCGCTACTGTTAGCAATATTGCCTTAAAGCACTGAGGTCATGAGTTCAATTTCAGACCATGGCACTGTTTATGTGGAATCAATATTTTCTTTCTATGTTCACATGGGTTTCTTCCTCATCCACTGGTTTACTTCCACACTCCAAACATATACTGGTAGATTAATTGGCTTCTGTAAACTCCACATGGGCAGGGAATTATGTAAACGACTGAAATATTCTCTATAAACAACTGAATATTATGTGTGCACTATATAAATAACAGTTAATAAATAATAATAATAATAATAATAATAAAGAGGATAAGCAACAATAGATTTTGATTTTTAAAATTTACAGATTACTGGGCCCCTAATGAACCAACTCTGCAATAATAACTTAAATTATTGATGGGGATTCCAATTTTACTTGCATGGGGCACATACTGGAAAAGTAATCAGACTGCACACTTCTTCAGACATTGAAGTATTCTGTATGGCACTGGGCTAGTAGAAAATATATCTCCTGCAGTGTCAGAATCTGTGTCTTCAGCTAGAGCTATCAGATATTTAAACAAGTAAAGTTAGATGGCATATCACTCAACTGTCAGAAAAAAAATCCTAAAGTTTCACTTAGTGGGGAAGCCTTGGAGAAGTCACAAAAGAGATTGAGAGACTATTCAGAGTTATTTTGTGCTAACATGTTGTTCTTGATCATATTTGTTTCTCTAAATACTGTAGGCATAAGAACTTTAACAAGAGAATCTTGAGGATGCAGCTCAGACAACATGGCTTTAGGAGCAATAGCTTAACAAGAGTTAACTGATCATTATTTCACAACAGTCATATTTCTTATTGCCCTAAATACTAGTATGACTGACTCAGCCTTAACAATGTAAAATAATCTATTCCCTGGTCTGGTTTAATTGGTAACATTATAATTCTTATTTTATTTATCATAGATATATTTTCTTGCCTTTTGGCAAGACTTTCTGACTACAGATTGCCATATGAAAGTTGTAGTCAATAATCTTTTCTTTAAAGGTCTCTCAGTTATGAATATACAGTTGTTTATGTCAACATTCCTTTTATTTCTAGGAAATGTGTCTGCTAGTTGCACCCATTTTTATGACTTGCAGTAAATATATACTGGTTTAATCCAGGTTCATATTTCTGAATTTCAATAGTTTCCCAATGCACAATATTACCCAATTACAGTACATGCTTTTTGTCACCCTTTCCACTTATCCCATAGTTTGGCCCCTTCCTCCCTTTGAGACTTGAGCCTTACTTTTGGAGCAACATACTTCTTTAAAGTATCTACAAGGTGATACTATGCTTAATATGAGCGATTGACTATGTATAGCTTAGATTAACATGGGCTGTGTGAATCCAGAGAATAGAGATCAACAGGTTTGTGATAAGACACTTACCCCTTATGTCATAGCATATGGAGATGCAAAGAAAATACCTGATACAGAGGTGGACAGTTCCAACAATTCTCTACATTTTCCACTCTACCCATCCCAGGATCAATGCATCATACTGTGTCCTGCTAATTCCTCTTGTTTTCATGTTTTTCATGATTTCAAAAGTAGATTTGAAAGTTGATGGTAGGAGGGCCAGAATAATGCATATGCATAACGTTTCATTGCAACTTCTAAACAAAATCAATTATTTGCATGCATTAGAGCATGCAGGTGGGGGTTTCTGAGTACCTAGAAACCCCCGCTTAGGGATTTTTTTTTTGTATTGGAATCACCTGCAATTGTTTATGATCAAAGCCATGTACTTGTGGCATTTGGACACACCTCTGCACAAATCACTTTTTGAGGGGCATACTGCTGTTGCTGTTCTTGCACCTGAGGCATATCTACTAGGAAGCATGGTGGATGGGCCTGTGTGAGTGTGTGTTCAGGAGGATATAAGAAGACAGGGGATTCAGTATGATTTCCCGACAGTCAGGATCCCGTCGGTCGAAATACCAATGCCGGAATCCTAACAATCAAAATCTCTACATGCTGCACTCGCCATGCTTTGGGCTCAGTGTCATATTTATATTCACCCTTGGGTGGTGGTATGGATTACCACCATAGTGGGAAAACCAGGCGGCGTTCAGGATTTCTACCGCCGGCATTTTGACTATCAGGATTCTGGCATCACTATTTTGACCGCCGGGATCCCGACTGTCAGGAACTTAACTGCATCCGAAGACAAGTAATGTGTACAGTACAGTATCTTAAACACATGAGACTTACAAATCTGTTTCATGTACACATCCAATGTCAGATTTCATCCATCGCTCACAGTTCAAATACCATCAGCAGGGGTGCATGCTTTAGAAGCAGATGTGTGCACATCTCCAGAATACAGTACATAGATATTAAATATCAGAACACTCACAAATCTTGCAATAAAAAAGGAGTTTAATCCATAGATTCAATTTTTGCAAAGTGTAAGACAGCCAACGTTTTGACCCTTCCCAGGACCCTAATCATTGCAACCCATATCTCAGCACACACATGCACACTGAACCCAGCATTTACTGAGATAAATCAGTCTCCAACTCCTGTATTTGTCTCCACCTCCTCTTTGGAAACCTCCCACTTTATAAATCCTATGTTACCCCCTGGAGAGTACCCTATATCTGCAGTCAAAGGAGAATGGGGGCTTCCTAACAGACCATCAAGGGATAGAACTTGAACAATGAAATGAATCTCTTGTGCTGGGAAGAGAAAAGGACAATTTGCTAATAGGTTATACAAGACCTATGACTAAACTGTCCTTACTCACTAAAACAGAGAGCTACTTTAGTATGTAGGATCTTCTCAATATCAGGATTTTTTCTGTTTCGTGATCAAAAGCCTTTTACTCACTAACATGATGCGAGATACAATCAGTAATAGTAATGACCAAAAATGTGATACTGTATAATGAAATATAATGGGTTTATTTATTAGTGGCAACAAAAAGTACATCAAAAGGCTGTCATGGATAAACAAATTTATTTAAAAAAATTATTCGCAACAGCAGACAATAAATTCTAAAAATATATTAGAATTAATGGAAGATTGCTACATTAAAGGGGGGTACTGACAGGAGAGATGTGTGCTGAGTGATCTTAACACAGTCCACTCAGCACACATCTCTCCCCTGCTCAGCACAGCGCGATGTGCTGAGCGAGGGGGGAGACGGACGGGGGGCCGTTCACTTCACGAGTGGTGAAGTGAGCGACCCACTAGATTGAGCCTGCATGCAGGCTCAATCTAGCACCGGCGATAGCGATGCGCGGCTGTTGCTGGGGGCATACACACGGCAGATCCCTGCTTAAAATCTAAACAATCTAGTCAGAATGCTTAGATTTTAAACACGGATCTCTCTGTGTGTACCCCCTTATTTTAGTCATAGTATCACAAGATAAAAATAAGCATAAGAAATTGATAATGCAAAACAAATAGAAAAATAAAAGGTAAAGGTATTACAACTTAGACTTTGTTTGTAAAAGATAACTATAATGTTTTAGTAAAACACAGTTTGCTTTTCAATGTATATTTTTCTAAGTTGCGATGTTAGTATTTGTTGTTTTTCCTTGTGCATGCACAACCTTTGATTTAATATTTTCTGACATCATGCCCACTGCACAGCTGAAAAAAGTGTAATTGTAGTTTTGTCCTTTATAGCACAGGACAAATAAATGTCAAAATCAAATGGTGGCATTCCCCAAGGGGATCGACACTTCAGTTATGAAATATTTTTACTCTGCTCCCATTGCTATTCCTCTGAACAACTAGGTGAAGCTGCCTCAGGACCTAATCAGATGCTTTTAATTTGCATATAATAAAACTATGCAAGGAGGTTTACACAGTTTCAAGGTAACACTTCTAAAATTGCTTTAAAATTGTATGGTCTGAGATTGGTGATGAGACAGTAGTCATGGTTGCAGGCAATCATGTGACAAAATGAAAAGGAAATGAGCATATGGTTGAATTGCTGGATTTTATCATTAAAAGTGTTTAATTCTGTATTTAATAAATACACATTAAATGGCATATTGCCTTTTCCTGCTTGCTCTTTGTGAATGTAAATGTTGTGATATTGATGATGTGTCAGGAATCTACATCAAAATGACAATAACAATCAACTTTAACAAAGTAATCATTATGGAAGCTTTAACAGCTGATCTATGCAAAGAGAAACATCGGCCTTAAGCATTATTTACACACTTGATTGCTTTGTTTCTCTGAGTTACATTCTGAAACATTAAAGTTTCTGTATTCTTGGCACAGGATAAATCTCCATGGAAGAAAAGTAGGGATACTTTAAAATAGGCTAACTAGTGAAGCATTTACAAAGGAATTTGTCATGTGCTATCTAGTAAAATCTTACACAACTAACAAGTGGGCATCCTTAAAATGGACATTTGAAATGCATTCCAACAAAATCACTTCACAAATATATTTAAATATACAACATTAATTGCATCCGGGAAGAAAAAAAAAGATAGTATTGGGGCTATGCTACAAGCCCCCTGGTATTAATGTGTCTCGTGAGGAAATGTTGCTGAAACAAATTGATAAAGCGGAAGGTGTAGGCGACATAATAGTGATGGGGGATTTCAACTATCCGGAGATAAATTGGACAAATGATTCATGTGATACGGCTAGGGGTAATATGTTCTTAAACACACTAAATGATAACTACTTACTTCAACTAATCAGGAACCAACTAGGTACAATGCAATCTTAGACCTGGTATTAACAAACAATGGGGATTTGATATCAAATATTATAGCAGGGGAACCCATAGGTAACAGCGACCACAATATGGTCACATTCAATATCAGTTTTCATAAGCAGTCCTATATAGGTTCAACTAGGACTGCTTTAGCAAAGCCAACTTTAGGAAAGCCAACTTTGACATGATGAGGGAAGCTTTAAGGGACACTGAATGGGAAATTTTATTTCAAGGAAAAAACACTATGGAGATATGGGAGGTGTTAAAATCGCTGCTCTATGAGAATACTTGTAAATTTATTCCCATGGGCAGCAAACAAAGGACTAAAAATTCCAAACCATTGTGGCTTAATAAAAATATAAGGAACTAATGGGCAAAAAAGGCGAGCATTCAAAAAATACAAATCAGATGGGAAGGCGGAGTCATTCCAGCACTATAAGGTTTGCAACAAAATATGCAAAAAAGAAATAAGAGCGGCTAAAGTAGAAACTGAAAAGCTAGTAGCAAAGTAAAGTAAATCAAACCCCAATTTTTTTTTTAAATATATCAACAGCAAAAGATTAAAGAAGGAGGGTATATGTCCTTTAAAGGACAAACTGGGAGTCTTAATCAAAAATGATAATGACATAGCGGATAAATTAAACAAGTTTTTCTCATTGGTATTTACAATAGAGGACCAGATGCAGGAATTAATCTCAATAATGATAATGTCCCACTGCTAAGTGCTTATTTAAATGAGGAGGTAGTCTGTGATCGATTGAAAAAATTAAGATTAATAAGTCACCTGGTCCTGACGATGTTCACCCAAGGGTTCTCATGGAGCTACATTCCGAACTAGCAAGACCTTTATTTTTAATCTTCAATGATTCACTTACATCAGGCATGGTTCCCAAAGACTGGCTAATAGTGGAAGTAGTGCCGATTTTCAAAAAGGGAAGTAGAGCTGAACTAGGCAATTATAGACCAGTTAGTCTTACATCTATAGAGGGGAAAGTACTAGAAAGCATTTTAAGGGATAGTATACAGAAGTTCCTTGAAGCCAAAAAGGTAATTATTAGGAACCAACATGGATTTGTGAAGGATAGATCATGTCAAACAAATTTACTAGGCTTTTACAAAACAGTTAGTGCAAACCTTGATCAGGGTAAGGTGGTGGATGTAAATCTTTTTAGACTTGCTAAAGCTTTTGACACAGTACCACACATGACTAGACAAGAGCTGGGGCTAGGGATATGCACTTGGGTTAGTAATTGGTTAGATAATAGGGAACAGTACATTGTGGTAGATGTAACTTCTTCAAATTGGACTGAAGTACTAAGTGGTGTGCCACAAGGGTCTGTACGTGGACCACTATTGTTCAACATTTTCAGTAACAATCTAGCAGAAGGTCTAGAGAGCATGGTCTCAATTTTTAGCAGATGATACCAAACAATGTAAGGTTCTAAACTTGGAGGGAGATACCGTGTCTCTCCAGAATGACTTAGTTAAACTGGAATCATGGGCAGCAAAATGGAGAATGAGTTTCAATACAGACAAGTGCAAGGTAATGCACCTTGGTAGCAAGAACAAAAATAACACCTACATACTAAATGGGGTGATTTAAGGGGTCTCCGTACTGGAAAAAGACTTAGGTGTTCACATAGATAACAAACTTTGCAGCAGTACCCCATGTAGTATAGCAGCAAAAAAGTCAAACAAGGCAAACATATTTAGGGTATATATCCAGTAGGTCTCCCTCTGTGACAACTTCTTTAGAATATCACCCTTCCTCTCATCCATGGTTATTTTCTCTATAGCCTTTAAAGAAAAACCCTGTAACTTGGTAGCCCCGCATTCAGCAAAATGACGGGGTACACTGTGGTTCTCCACCTTATTTAGAATATTCCTCATATGCTCCAATATCCGAAGCTTTAAAGATCTTTGTTTTTCCTATATAATGTTTGCCGTACACAAATTCTAAAAGATATATACCTGTAACGTGTGTGCTCAAACAATTAATCTTCCCTTTAATTTTCCATGATTTTTTTATTTGAAGAGTCAAAAAATTGTTTATTGTCTTTATGCACAAATTGACACACCTTGCATTTCTGACAGGCAAAAAATCCCTCCAATTTATTTATTTTAGACTCCTCCTGTATCACACTCAACTTACTGGGTGCTAATCTATTTTTCAGGGAACATGATTTTCTGTAAATCACCCTCGGCAATGGAGTGATCACTTCTTTTAGCAAAGGGTCAAGGCAGAGAATATCCCAGTGTTTAGCAAGGAACTTCCTTATTTCCCTTCCTTTACTATTATATCTTGTAACAAAGGGGACCCCACTATTCCATATGGCAGCTGCTCCCTTACATTTATAATCCATTTAAGCATGAGGGAGAGATAGAAATTAATTCATGGTTTATAAATCTATGGTTTATAAAATACCCCATCATTTTGCTGAATGTGGGGCTTCCAAGTTACAGGGTTTTTCTTTCAAGGCTATAGAGAAAATAACCTTGGATGAGAGGAAGGGTGATATTCTACAGACGTTGTCACGGAGGGAGACCTACTAGATATATACCCTTTGCACCTTATGGTTTAAATGAAGGTTGTGATATAGTTCCTTTTCTTCACAGCTAGATTATTGTTTGGTTTGGATCCGTTGTATGTCAGTGGCAGTGGTTTTGACCAGACTGACACCCTGGTATGGATCCTTCTAAATGTAATCTATTTCCTGTTAACAAATACTGCTCTTTGAAAATTTGCATATTAAGTGGTTATTACAGTATTTATAGGATTGTTACTATAGATGTACGTGGTACTCCTAGAGAATTTTTTTTATAAAAAGTGACGGATTGTCTATTTTAGATGAAATGTTACTTTGTACAGTGGAGGGTTAAAATTTGCAAACCCAGGTGATAAATTAATCAACAAAGAAAAAGGGTTAATTTAACAATTTGGTGACAAAATGTATAAGTAAGAATATTATGCGGTACAAAATATAAGTATGGGATTGAAAATTACGGCTCACCGCTAGATGAAAATTACTATATATTTTTGAGTATGTACTTTTTGGAGTTTGTAAGTGTTACATTGTGAAATTTAATACCATGTGCATCCTGATTGCTGGTGGATAAGTATCCAATGAAATTGAATGTTGCTAATGAGGACAGGTATATAGATGTATCAATGGAGACGGGCCACATCCCCTGACGAAGTCCCTTGATTGGACAAAATTATTTTGGGCATGACTAAACGACGTGGGCACTGTGATGTCACCCGCTGGGTCCGGAGCCGGTGTGAGAGGTTGGCCGGGCAGATCAGAGGACTGTTGGTTGTACTAGCAACAGAGTGGTGCCCAAACAAGTTATTTTAAACCTTGAAGTATTTGGATATTTACACTTTTTATAAAGGTTATCAAATTAGACATTGATGTGTGCGCTCTCTATATATAGTGTTAATGTTTATGTGGCTATTTTCACACATTTAAAAAAATACTGCCTAACAATCAACATATTGAAATATACATTCTAGCATTCATTATTCATTACATATTATTAATACTAATTGATGCAGTGTTTTCAGTGAATAATTTTAGCTGGTATATATTTATAAGTGCAGATCTGAAAAAAAGTTAAGAAAAATAATAAAAATTAAAAACAGCCAAACAAAATGGAAGATTCATCACAAATTTTTAGATTTGTATAGTTTCTATAATTTATTTCTCTTTGCACTAGTAGCATGGAAGCATTGTGCTGCTGATTCCATTAGATACCATTAAAGTTCAGAGAAGCAAAGATGAAATTTGAAAGAGCAACAAAGTGTTCATATAACTTCTCAGTGATTGCTGGGATAGGTTCACATTGGAGTCCCTGTCTCTGCGACTCAGCAAAGGTATATGGGCAAATAAAGAATCCTTATTGCCATGAATTGCGGTGATAAGAAATCTTGATTTTGGGGGGCTAGACACAAATGACAATAAATTAGAGATGAGCGGCTTTGGTTCCCAAGGTACCAACCCCCCCCCCAACTTTGCAATCCGAGCCAGGATCTGAGTCCGGCTTGGGACTTCCCACCTTCCTCAGATCCCAAAACGGGGCAAAACATAATCATCGTGGGTTTTGGATTTTATATAAGTCCCGGTGATTGGCGCCATCTTCACTTCAGCTTTGGATGTTGTACAACACGGACGTGTCATTGCTGTCTGCTGCTGTGGGCTCACATTTAGGAGCTGCTGTGACATCTAAGGGTCTGCTGTAAGATCACATTTAGGGGCTGCTGTGTCATCTAAGGGACTGCTGTGTCCTCATACAAGGGCTGCTCTGTCTATGAAGGGGGTGCTCTGTCAAGGGGGTGCTGTCTGTCAGTCCATCCAAGGGCTTTGACCCAGTGTCAAAAAATGAAATGTAATTCTGTTTTGTGCTGTACCCCAGTATACATCCAGAGGCTCCTGCTGTGTATTTCCATCAAGGGGCTGCTCCATCTATGAAGGGGTGCTCTGTCCATCCTTCCAGGGGCTCTGCCCCAGTGTTAAAAAAAATAATATATATATATATATTTAATTCTATTTTTGTGCTGTACCCTAGTATACATTCAGAGGCTGCTCCTGGTGGTCCATTCAGGGGCTGCTACATCCATTAAGGGGTGTTCTGTCAGTCCATCCAGAGGCTCTGTCTCAGTGTTAATTTTTTTTTAGAAAAATATATATTTGATTCTATTTTGTGGTGTCCCCCAGTATACATCCAGAGACTGCTGCTGTTGGTTCATCAAGGGGCTGCTCCATCCATTAAGGGGTGCACTGTTGGTCCATCCAGGGGCTCTGCCCTAGTATTTAAAAAAACAAATATATATATATATATATATATATATATATAAAATTAGTTTTTGTGCTGTAACCCAGATTACATCCAGAGGCTGCTGCTGTGTCCGTCTGTACATTAAGGGGTGCTCTGTCCATCCATCCAGCGGCTCCACCCCAGTGTAAAAGTAAAGTAATAAAAGCTAAAAATAAAAAGCCTAAAATTATGATTATAAAAAAATCTATTTTTTTGTTTGTGCTGTACCCCAGTGTACTGTTAAAAAAAAAAATATTTTCATAAATACTGTGACACTGCTGGTCAGACCACAGTTTCTTATTTCCTACTCATAAACAAATTGTGCAACACTGTCGGTATAGTCAATCGCAGTGTGTAATTATTATATATATTTCTGATTCATTTGTGACACTGCAACCGCTGGTGTGTAATATAAAAAATACTTCTACATATTATTGACTCATTTGTGCGACACTGTAACCACAATGTGTGATATAATATATATATTTTGATTTAAATTAATATTTTGTACTGTGTTATCCCAGTATATATCCAGGGACTGCAGTGCTCCCTCCATCTAGGGTTTTTTTTTTTATATTTTGTGCTGTATTCTCACAGAATATATCCAGGCATGCTCCTTTAATTTCAGGGTATGGTGTCCGTAGCTCATATTCTTATGTTATAACTTATCGTCCTATTTTCATAATTCTTCTGATAACCACATTGTGATTAATTCTATGAATATTTTATTTATAATTAAAAATTAACTAAATTTAAATTAAATGAATATAAATAAACTCTCCACATGTATATACTGAACTTTCTGTATATTGAAGATATCTTTTAGGGAATTAATAATTTGATCCTAAATAAATGAAATTAAATAAATAAATTTAAATAAATTGAAATTAAAATAAATTAGATTAAATAAATTAAATATAAAATATTGTCTTTTTTCTTCTTCATCGCCTTAGTGAATTTTTGTGAACTGAAATCTTGAACCTTGCCTACAGCATTGTTAGTTTTAAATACATTATTTTTTAAAATGTTTTGTCCTCCCAGTATATCCAAGGGCTGCTGCTGTTCCATCCAGCTACCTCGGTGCAACCTTTTGGCCTAAACTGGATGTAAACAATATTGTGAGGTGTGAGGTGTTCAGAATAGTCTGGAAATGAGTGGAAATGAAAGTTATTGAGGTTAATAATACTGTAGGAACAAAAACACCCCATATTCTGTTATTTTAGCTGTTTTTATGATTTTTCCCCAAAAAAAATACAGATCCAAAACCCGCAAGGGCGGTTTTGGCAAAACCAATACAGATCCAAAACACGAAGGAGATACAGATCCAAAACCAAAACACAAAACCTAGTGCATCACCTTAAAACAATTACTACAAATATATAAGGGGACAATACACAGAGCTTGCGCGGGACCTGTTTTTGGTTAGATCAACACAGAGGACTCGTGGACACTCGCTCAGGTTAGAGGAGAGGAGATTCCGCACAATACGGCGTAAAGGCTTTTTCACGGTAAGAACAATACGTGTTTGGAATTCCCTGCCCGAGGGAGTTGTAATGGCGGAATCTGTCAACACCTTTAAGAATGGGTTAGATAAATTCCTAATGGATAAGGATATCCAGGGGTATGGTGCATAGTCATGCATTATAGTTACTATAAATAGGGATAAAATGCAACGGCTGACAGCAGCATCAGTCAGAAATTTTAGTCAAATCATCATGCATAGGAGACCACAAATAGGTTGAACTCGATGGACAATTGTCTTTTTTCAACCTCAGATACTATGTTACTATGTTAAATTTTCTTTTATCATAAAATGCATTTATATACTTGCATGATTCTATCCCATTGAGGTTGTCTAGTACTCTTGTATCTGTTTCCTGCACAACAGGGTAGGTGTAAGTATTCTGGACTCTTCATTGCAGCTCTCTCTGTGGATACAACAGGCAGTCTGCCTTGCAAGGGGACCACCAGCTGCAGTGACTGCAGAAAATCACTAATGAAATGTGCAGAGAGAAATATATTTGCACATTTCATAAGTGATTTGCTGCAGTCAGGGTCGGATTAAGGGGGAATGAACATAGCCCCCCTCACAGGGTTGGTCTAACTCTGCAATTACCAAGAACAGATTCCCAGATAGGGGCTGCTATAGCTTTGTCTATGCAGCATAGAGCAGATCCCCAGGCTCATCATCAGCATCATGTGACACATAACATATGTGACGTTGATATGGTAACTTAGGAACTGTTCTGTGCTGTATACACGGTGCATGCAGAACACAGAGCTGGAAGTATTCAAGTTGAGATGGCCATAGTAAGAACTCATTGGCATGAGTGTGGGGATCACTGTGTAGCAAATAGTGGGTCCTGTGAGGCATATTAGGGGCCTCTGTATGGTGTACAGCAAGCAGGTGCAGTGAGGTAAATGGCTCAGGAGGCAGTGGCTAGTACCAGAGCCAGAAATACATACAATTTATGAGCCCAAGGTTGCATGTGGGTATTATACACAGGTGCAGCAGAATATTCTGCTGGAAATTTGGTGAGTTTTGATCAGAGATGTGTGGAAAATATAACCTCACCTGCCATGGACTTTTTGTTCCAGAGTTTTGACTATAAAATGATTAGAAAGAAGATATTTCTAATATATTATTTGTATTTTTCATATACTTTATACAGTCAAAACCCTGGCGTATACATTAGTATGTCGGGAAAGGCGCTGCCTCACCTGCCTCACTCCACCGCACATCACTGGTATAAAGGAGGGCACTGTGAAGCAAGATAAGGGACATAATGGCAATAGGGTGTCAACTTTATTGGAAGTGGCCCCCACAACTGTTGCTGCAGGGCTCCTACAAACCTTAGTCAGGCTCTAGCTGCAGTCACTGCTGTTGTTGTTCAGCAGCTACATGGTGATCTGTCACTGTTTCTTCCTGCCTCCTCGGTGCCCATGGCCATCCCCAGATCTACTAGCACCCTGTGTGACTATTTTTGGAGACCCTTCCATCCATCTATTTCCATAATTAAAACTTTCATGAACCAATAACAAATCTTCTAATCTGAACTAATATTCAGCCTTTCACTCACACTGGGACAATATTTCAAACCAGTGGAATGTATTCAAGGGAAGCTGCTTACAAAGTGCTTTATGGACTGGACTGATAGCACCTAAGTGGGCATGTGAAGGGGTCTAATGACACATTAACAGCACATGCTGATGTGTGAGGGGCATTTATGGAACATGTGGAGACGTAAATTCTGATGGGTCCAAGAAAAAGTAGGGCCCCAGATTTTCTAAATGTGACCCTGTTATTTGAATCTTGAGGCTGCTAACTTCCCTCCACTGGTAAGAAAGGGGTCAATGGTTGCATATTGGCAGTCAGTTACTGACCTACAGGTTCCTCTTAGTTGCTGTGACAGGGTGTATGGAGAACATTTAGAGCCAAAAAAGGATCAGCAAATCTCTTATCTTTGCATGGACAGGGAGAGGAATCACTGGCCTATCTATAATGGGTGCATTGTGTGCAGTGTACACAAGCCTCTGAGTCCACTGTCTCACCTGCCATAGACTTTTTACTCCAGGGTTTTGACTATAATAATGATTAGAATAATACAAAGAAGATATTTCTAATGTATTCTTTGTATTTTTCATGTACTTTATATAGTCAAAACTAAAGATGTACGCCGGGCCATTTTTGCTGGATTTGGATTTGGTTCTGATTCGTCAGCCACTTTTAGATTTGGATTTGCCAAACTGTCGCTACTGGTTTTGGATTTGGATTTTTTTTCAAAAATGTACAAGAAAAAAAAAAAAATCACTATTTTTTTTGTCTCTAGAGTATTATTAACCTAAATAGCATTAATCTCCAGTCATTTGCAAACAATTTTGTCCACCTTACAGATCACAATGTTGTTTTCATCCACTTTAGGTCAAAGTCTGCAGTGAGCTGGCTGGCTTACTAAGTGACAGAGCAACGACACAAACACATGGCAGTTTATAGCATTTCTATGAAACACTGATACACAGCAGTGGGAGAAATGAACCCACCCTTAAGTTGGATATTAAAAATGACATGCAAAGTTTAACAAACCAAGCCCTCAAGCGACAGGCAAACTGCGTGAATCACAGGGTTAGATGCACGTGAAGAAAGCGTATTAGGGTACAGTGCACCAAATAATACAAACAATAGAACTTTATGATATTTTTTTTTCTATTTTTTATGCCTTGCAGCTCCTTTCTAACTGCACGAATCACAGGGATTCATGCACGTGTACTAGTATACATCAAACCAAACAGTACAAACAATAGAACTCTACTATATTTTTATTTTTCAGTTTTTTTATTTACAGATCACTGCGAGGAATCAAAGGGATTATAGACATACGTGAGCAAAGCGCAATAGGATAAAGCACTGCAGTGCAAACAGTACAAACAACTAAACAATAGAGCTTAGCTATATATATATATATATATATATATATATATATAGTATTTGTAACTTGCAGTCCGCAGATCACTGCGTGGAATCACATGGTTTATAAATGCACATGAACACAGTGCACCAAACAGTACAATTTATAGCAGAGTATAGCGCAGCATACAGCAGCATGTCCCTATACACTCTGACTATAGAACACAGCTCCTTAGGAGTCTGGACACAGTGCACATAAATACAGCAGTGATTAACACAGCAAAAAGTACTGTGCCCCCTATACACACTGGCTATTCAGCACAGCCCCTTGTCAGACTCTGGACACAGCACAGTTATAATATAATAACATACAGCAGCATACAGTGTACCCCCTACAGTTACATACACTATTATTAATAGTGCCTCCACACTGCCAATACACTCTGGTCACCACAGTGTATCCCCTATACATTTATTTAAAGTGTTCCCATTGTTCCCCTATGTAGAACAATGTGTTAGCTCAACATGTTTCACTGGTAAAGAGTGTCCGTCTTCCTCAGGAGCAGCTTCCTCAGGACCAGCGAAACATGTTGAGTTTACCCACCACTGTGCTCTACGACATAGACTTCTTCTAAATCCACTGCTGGTGATATTTGGACACCCATTCTATTCTGGAGTTTTCACTACAGCACCATTGGCCTCATTACCCCTTCAGAAACGAAAGGATCTACTCCCAGCTGATATTTACGTGGACTGCACCTTACTAGTGGCCTACTGTTACCAACTTCATACCGATAATCACAGGACTATAACGAAGACATCTGGTAATATCGCTGCTTACTTCAGTGACTCTACCATTATCCATATGGGAAAGTCCTAATCAGTTTTGTGGAATTGAAGTTAAAAAGTATTATAAGCACAGTGATATATGTGGCTTTTTAACATGAATACATGGTTTTTATTTTACTATATATATTTGTTCCTAATAAATGTACTTTTTTGGTATTGACAAGCCATTCCATACATTTTATTTTAAACAGCCAGTGCTGGTATACAGTATTTTTTATTTTGTGGTTTACTGGCATAATAGAGGGAAGTTTGACCACCCCCATACCGGCTGCTGTTGACAATGCACCTGAAACTGCTTTTCTAATACCTCCCCAAATTTGTCTGGGCATGCCTGCGTTTTATTTTCTTACACATCCAGATAAGGGCAGATTTCCACACAGAAATGCCGACTTCCTTCCAGTCAAACAGTGGCTACATTACGTTTATGATCTGTACGCATTTTTAGTCACTATTTACTCATGTGCGTGTACAATGCGAATGTGTTAGGGTCTCCTGCCCTGTGCTGCCACGTCGTCATGGCAACCGGGAGACAAGTGCTAGCGGAGTGACCTGAGCGCAGCTGATACTCCGGTTCGGGTCTTTTGCTGTGCAGTGGTTATAGGCTCTGTGCATGGCAGGGGATCCGGTGCTGGTTTTTGTGCTCACAGTCTGTGAGGTCTGAGTGGGGCGTGGACAGCACCTGCTTTATAAGGCCTCTTCTCAGGGTAAGCAGATGCTGCTGAATCTTTGTTGGTTAGTCAGTTTCTGAAAGTTAGCCAGTACTGTGTAGCTTTGTATTTGTTTGTTGCTTACTGCAAATAGGCCTGGGGATTTGGTATTACACTCTGCCAATCCAGACCTAGCAGTAAGACTGGAGTCAGTCGTTTAGCTTGCTGGGGTTCTGTTACTACTCTGTGAACTTAGCAAGTTTGCGGCTGTATTCTAAGACTTGCCTGTCTAATCCTGTCTCACTTTGCTAGGTGTCAGGGGTCAGTTTAGTGGCAGTAAGCTGAACCTGTGCACTGCAAGTGAGAATTAGGATTGTGGAGACTCTCCTTGTGTCTATCATTCCATCTCTGACCAAGGAGTTTACTGCCACACCCGTTGGTAACCCTTTAGGGTTTTGCTGTTGCCCTTAGCAACAGCATTTCGGGTTCTCTACGTATTAAAACACAACATCTTGCTTTTCTCATCTGAGCAGTTCTAATACAAGGGAGATACCCAGTTCCTTAGCCTCTGGGCTTCTCTGTTCACTTTGTGTGTATTTTGTTACCCTATCACCTTCTGTGTACGTTATGTCATATTCCCCAGTCTGTCTGTAAGTCCATTTGTTTTGCATAACAGTTCAAACACCAGTACATTCCTGCAGGCACTGGAGTGCATAACAGTCCTGACACCAGTACTTTCCTGCAGGCACTGGTGTGCATAACATATTCAGCAGCCTAATACTCCTGTTGAAATTTTGTGGGAATATGGAGCATACCCCTCAAAATACGTTGCAACAGGTGGTCGATCAGGTGCAGGTCCTGACTCGACAATTTAATGATTTGTCCATTAAAATGCACACCTCCCAGGCTGCTGGCAGAGCTCCCGCAGCAGCAGCACCTGCAGGGGTTAAGGAGCCGAAAGTAAATCTCCCGGATCGTTTTTCTGGAGATCGCTCGCAGTTCTTTTGTTTCAAGGAGAGCTGCAAGCTATACTTCCGGCTTAGGCCTCAGTATTCTGGGTCGGAGATTCAGCGGGTGGGCATAGTGATTTCCTTGCTACAAGGAGACCCACAGGTCTGGGCATATGGGTTGCAGCCTGACTGTCGGTAGCTTAAAAGTGTTGATGCTTTTTTTACGGCACTGGGCATGTTGTATGATGACCCTGACAAGACGGCCTCAGCCGAGGCTCAGATTTCGATCCTTAAGCAAGGGCGAAGGCCAGTTGAGGTTTACTGTACGGAGTTTCGGAGGTTGGCCCATGATACCCAGTGGAATGACCCAGCCCTGAGACACCAGTACCGAAGAGGTCTTTCTAACCAGATAAAGGACCAACTGGTACAATATCCCTTGCCTGATAGCTTGGATCAGCTCATGCAGTTATCCATCTGGGTGGATAGACGGCTGAGAGAGCGTAGGCTTGAAAGGGAGACTGAGATTTCCTTCCTTCCCAAGGGATCCTCAGACTCTGAGGAATTTTCCGAGGAGCCTATGCAGATTGGGGCTACCCGCCTCTCCTCGCGTGAGAAGACGCGGAGGAGACAGCAGGGGTTGTGTTTGTACTGTGGGAATAAAGGTCATGTGGTAGTATCATGCCCAGAAAAGCCGGAAAACTTCAGGGCCTGAGGGTGATGGGAAATATCCTGTCAGGCCAGAAGTCAGAATTTCCCAAGAAGACTTTTATCATTCCGGTGACCTTGAAGATCCTCGGTCAAACTGTCAAGACTGAGGCCTTTGTGGACAGTGGGGCCGACGGGGTTTTTATGGACCGCCAATTCGCCCTGAAACACTCTGTTCCCTTAGTACCCTTGGCATCGGAAATTGAGATTTGTGGGTTAAACGGGGAACCATTATCCCAAGGTAAAATTACCTCTTGCACTAGCCAGATTTCTTTGTTTATTGGAGCCACACACTCTGAAAAATTGTCCTTTTATGTGACTGTCTGTACTTTTGCCCCATTGGTGTTGGGGTTACCCTGGTTAAGGGCCCACAATCCTCAATTTGACTGGGTCTCTGGGGAGATTCTTAGTTGGGGTACTGATTGTTTCAGGAGTTGCTTGAGCCTTCCAGTCAGGCTCTCGCAGCTAAGTTTGCCAGGATTGCCAGGGTGTTATGCAGATTTTGCGGACGTGTTCTCCAAAAAAGTTGCAGAGGTACTACCTCCCCATCGCCCCTATGACTGTGCCATTGATTTGTTGCCAAATGCTAAACTTCCCAAGAGCAGGTTGTACTCCCTGTCACGTCCTGAGACTCAGGCTATGGCAGAGTACATTCAGGAGAACTTGGCTAAGGGATTTATCAGACCTTCACAGTCTCCAGTTGGGTCGGGGTTCTTCTTCGTGGGTAAAAAGGACGGTTCGTTGCGACCCTGCATCGACTTCAGGGAATTGAACCGTATCACGATTAAAAACTCATACCCACTGCCTCTCATTTCGGTCTTGTTTGACCAGCTTCGTACTGCCACCATTTTTTCTAAGATTGACCTACGTGGTGCGTACAATCTAATCCGAATAAGAGAGGGGGATGAATGGAAGACTGCCTTTAATACCCACTCAGGGCATTATGAATATTTGGTGATGCCTTTTGGGCTCTGTAATGCCCCGGCAGTCTTCCAGGATTTCATGAATGATGTGCTCAGGGAATATTTGGATAGATTCTTAGTTGTATACTTAGATGACATCCTAATCTTCTCCCATTCCCTGGAGGAACATCGGAAGCATGTACGCTTAGTCCTCCAGAAACTCAGAGACCACCGGCTTGGGGCGAAGCTGGAGAAGTGCGAATTTGAAGTTCAGCAAATCGCATTTCTAGGATATATTATCTCCCCAGAAGGTTTCCAAATGGAGGGTTCCAAGGTACAGGCAGTCCTGGATTGGGTGCAGCCCACTAGTTTGAAGGCGCTTCAGCGTTTCCTGGGCTTTGCGAATTTTTATAGACGATTTATCGCTGGATTTTCGTCTATAGTGGCGCCCTTGGTGGCACTCACTAAGAAAGGGGCGGATGTTGCTCACTGGTCTTGTGAGGCTAAAGCGGCTTTTGCCTGTCTCAAAAGGGCATTTGTTTCGGCCAAGGTGCTGCGACACCCAGATCCAGAGCGTCCTTTTGTGGTGGAGGTGGATGCCTCTGAGATGGGTATTGGGGCAGTGCTTTCTCAGATGGGAGTGTCTGATAATCGCCTTCATCCCTGTGCTTACTTTTCCCGTAAATTTTCGCCTGCCGAGATGAATTATGACGTGGGTAACCGGGAATTGTTGGCTATTAAGGATGCACTCGAGGAGTGGAGACACTGGCTTGAGGGGGCTAAGTTTGTGGTCTCAATTCTCACTGACCATAAGAATCTGGCATATTTAGAGTCAGCGAAGCGTCTCAATGCCAGGCAGGCACGATGGGCTTTGTTTTTTGCTCGCTTTCATTTTTTGATAACATATCGCCCTGGGTCAAAAAACATCAAGGCTGATGCGCTCTCGCAGAGTTTTGCTCCAATCCAGGAGACCACCGAGGAGCCGTTGCCCATTGTTTCCCCATCATGTATTAAAGTGGGCATTACCCAGGACCTCTTATCATTAGTCCTTAGAGCACAGGAGCAGGCTCCTCCAGACCTTCCGGTAGGTCTTTTGTTTGTGCCTCCTAGGTTAAGACAGCGAGTGTTCCTGGAATTCCATGCCAAGAAGTCGGCAGGTCACCCGGGTATTGCCAGAACTCGGGAGTTGCTATCTAGGGCAGTGTGGTGGCCCTCGGTGGCTAAGGATGTGGATCAGTGGGTTCGGGCATGTGACATCTGTGCCCGAAATAAGACTCCTAGAGGGGTTCCTGTTGGCCCATTACATCCACTCTCTATCCCATCTAAGCCATGGACCCACATTTCAATGGATTTTGTGGTGGACTTGCCCAAATCCTCGGGGATGACAGCCATCTGGGTTGTCGTTGATAGGTTTTCGAAGATGGCGCACTTCGTTCCACTGGTTGGGCTGCCATCGGCCAGACGCCTGTCAGAATTATTTATGCTGCATGTTGTGCGTCTCCACGGGTTGCCACTTGATGTGGTCTCTGACCGCGGATCCCAGTTTGTGGCCAAATTCTGGAGGGCATTTTGTTCCGATCTCCAGATTTCTGTCAGCTTGTCGTCGGGCTACCATCCGCAGTCTAATGGGCAGACTGAAAGGGTGAACCAGTCCTTGGAGCAGTTCCTCAGGTGTTATGTCTCCAAGTGTCAGACTGACTGGGTTGCTCATCTGTCCATGGCGGAGTTTGCCTATAACAACGCGGCTCACTCTGCTACAGGGATCTCTCCCTTCCTTTGTGTGTATGGGCATCATCCTAAGGCCAATTCTTTTGACCCCCTGGACTCCACGCCTGGTGGTTCCTCTGTGGTTTCGGTCCTTAGAGGTATTTGGCGGAAAGTGAAGAAAGCCCTTGTGTCTGTGTCATTAGTGACCAAAAGGGTTTTTGATAAGCGGAAAAGACCCTGCAGCTTCAAATTAGGATACTTCGTCTGGTTGTCTACCAAGAATTTGAAGTTGAGACAGCCATCTCATAAGTTAGGCCCCCGGTTCATCGGCCCTTATAAGATCACCAGGGTTATCAATCCGGTGGCATTTCAGTTAGATCTGCCCCGTTCTTTGGGTATCAATAAAACATTTCATTGTTCCCTTTTAAAACGGGCGATTAGTAATCCTTCTTCCAGTGGAAGACCTTCCCCTCTTCTGATACGTGGCCAGAGGGAGTTTGTTGTTGAAAGGATTCTTGACTCCAAGGTGGTTCGGGGTCGGCTGTCATTTTTGGTGCACTGGAAGGGGTATGGCCCGGAGGAGCGGTCGTGGGTGCGCAGTTGTGATCTTCATGCCCCCAGACTGATACGCTCTTTCTTCTCGCAGTTCCCCGATAAACCCGGTGGTAGGGGTTCTTTGACCCCTCGTCAGAGGGGGGGTACTGTTAGGGTCTCCTGCCCTGTGCTGCCACATCGTCATGGCAACCGGGAGACAAGTGCTAGCGGAGTGACCTGAGCGCAGCTGATACTCCGGTTCGGGTCTTTTGCTGTGCAGTGGTTATAGGCTCTGTGCATGGCAGGGGATCCGGTGCTGGTTTTTGTGCTCACAGTCTGTGAGGTCTGAGTGGGGCGTGGACAGCACCTGCTTTATAAGGCCTCTTCTCAGGGTAAGCAGATGCTGCTGAATCTTTGTTGGTTAGTCAGTTTCTGAAAGTTAGCCAGTACTGTGTAGCTTTGTATTTGTTTGTTGCTTACTGCAAATAGGCCTGGGGATTTGGTATTACACTCTGCCAATCCAGACCTAGCAGTAAGACTGGAGTCAGTCGTTTAGCTTGCTGGGGTTCTGTTACTACTCTGTGAACTTAGCAAGTTTGCGGCTGTATTCTAAGACTTGCCTGTCTAATCCTGTCTCACTTTGCTAGGTGTCAGGGGTCAGTTTAGTGGCAGTAAGCTGAACCTGTGCACTGCAAGTGAGAATTAGGATTGTGGAGACTCTCCTTGTGTCTATCATTCCATCTCTGACCAAGGAGTTTACTGCCACACCCGTTGGTAACCCTTTAGGGTTTTGCTGTTGCCCTTAGCAACAGCATTTCGGGTTCTCTACGTATTAAAACACAACATCTTGCTTTTCTCATCTGAGCAGTTCTAATACAAGGGAGATACCCAGTTCCTTAGCCTCTGGGCTTCTCTGTTCACTTTGTGTGTATTTTGTTACCCTATCACCTTCTGTGTACGTTATGTCATATTCCCCAGTCTGTCTGTAAGTCCATTTGTTTTGCATAACAGTTCAAACACCAGTACATTCCTGCAGGCACTGGAGTGCATAACAGTCCTGACACCAGTACTTTCCTGCAGGCACTGGTGTGCATAACAGAATGCTACGCATGCCCAGTCATTTGATAATTGCTCCATTTGCAAATTCTCTATGTAGTGATCTATGATGAATTAGGCTCTTAGCTCTGAAATGAGTAGCCACACCATGCCCACTGCCACATTTAATTTTACTTAAGCTAAGACTTTATTCCAATTCCTTTGCAACAAAAGTACAATTCTAGTTTAACTGGTACACTGTGAGTGACAGAAAATGGGTGTGACTCCGCACCAGACAAATTAGATTTTTACAATAAGAAGAAATCAGAAAGACCAGCATTCGTGAGATGTGTGACTAATTGTATCTGTTCCAGCTGCTGGCGGTGCACCATGAATTCAATATTTGTCAGTTGTGTGGTACAAGAGAAAAGAGAGAGGACTTCTTTTTTTGGTGCACTCTTCAAACCAAAAAAAGATTTTTTTTGTCAGATGTAATGTTATAGAGATTAAAACGTAATCTTAATTGAATCATGTTAAAATCAGGTCTCCTGATGAATACATAAATATGTTTAGCCTATAGATAATGGTGCTTTTTTAGCAAAAATAAAGTAAATTCTTTTTTGTTATATTAAGTTATAATGAGTTTACAACTCCCTATTATTGGGTGGTAAGTAGCGGGAGAATAATTTCAAAGCGGGTCAAAAATTGAACTCAGTTCAACACACCTGTAAAATGAATAAGTAATCTGTTATATCCACACATGCACCATAGAACTGATTGAGCAGGTTACTAAGAGTTTGTGACAGAATTGATGGGTAAAAAAAGCCAAATAGCTTAGTGCTTAAATGCCAAAAGGTGACATGAAGGAAAAGAGATAAAGGTGAATCCGCTGTCAACGTTAGACTGGAGTGTTTTGATAAGTCTGACCTACTACACTGGGCATTCCCAGGTAGTCTCCCACTAGGTATTAACTCGGCCCTTTACTGTATAGCTTTCAAGATCAGATGAGATTGGGCATATGCAGTATGGTGAGGTAGTAGGTTACTGTTGTTTCAGAAAATCTGTCTCCTGAATCATTGATGAGAGTTCATGGAAAAATAGAATTTTAAGAGAAGTGCAGGTAGGATCTGCTGTTGGTGTTAGGCAGTAAACGTAAATCCACCAGTTGGAAAACCTCCGAGGGTAAAAGGATTTACTGGATCACCAATGAGAGTCCCAAAACAATAAGTGAGATAAATATGAATAAATCCTCTTTATAAGGAATTGGGTTTAGCCAAAATACAACAGTTTCAAAATTTGCTGGATTAATCTCATTAGTGCTAATGGCAGAAAATATATCTGCTGGATTAATAACAGTAGTGTTGGTAGCAAATTGCAGACAATCTATCCAATAGTTGATACTTAACAAAGTACCACAGATAACATAGTAAGAAAATAACAATGTATACACCAAGGGCTGGGTAAGTCTAAATTGTAGGTATACAGATAATCAATAGTATATTCTGGTATTATCTTTCAGAAATGAGGATAAGCATGTGGTTTAGAGAATAAATCAAGAAAACAAGCTTAATGAACACCAAGGGTTGGTAATTCTAAATTTTTAGTATATAGACAGACAATGGTTTGTGCTGGTATTTCTCCTGAGTGTAAATAATACACGTGTGTTTTTATAGAATGATTAACAAAGCTCAGCCCAGTGCATTGCTGATAAAAGATTATTGGTAGTTTAAATGGTAGGTTTAAATCCTAACTACTCTGCTCAGATTTGGAATGCAGCAACAACAGAAAAAATAGTTCAATATAAAATCCAAATGAATATAGCGTATGCTAGTGTCTGAGAATAGCCAGGCTGGCAGGATATAGGATCACACTAGTTCTGAGATGGGATGCTATCAGGCTGGGTTATAGGTTAATATGCAGGTGAAGTGGTTGTCTAACACATGCTAGAAGATTGTTAGATGCCATTCCCACTACCTGGTGTTTCATGTGCTTGGCTATTCCCGCTGCCGCTGCTGACACTCAAGAGGTGCACTGGGTTGGTCCCGTTACCGCTGCCCCACTGCCACAGGGAAGACACGTTTCACCTGTGAGTTTGGGCTTGTTCACTTCCTGATTGTAAACTCATTAAGAGTTAATATAACAAAAAAGTATTTACTTTATTTTTGCTACACAAGCGCCATTATCTATGGATTAAACATATTTATGTTTTCATCAGGAGACCTGATTTAAAACGATTCAAAAAAGGTTACATTTTAATCTCTATACATTACATCTGGCAAAAATCCTTTTATGTTTTGACGAGTGTGCCAAAAAAAGAAGTCCTCTCTCTTTTCTCTTGTACCACACACTGTGAGAGTGGTACAAGAGAAAAGTAGTACAAACTACTACCCCTGGCAGAGCATCTTTGACACATCAAGGGGGAAATGTTAGAGGGTCCAAGTTTGTAAACTATTTGAGTTTAGCACTAAACTTGAACATTTTTACAACTCAGATAATCCTGCAACTCGCAATAGCAAAACTCACATCCAGATGTTTTGCCATTAAAGTGAAACAACTAGGGAAATGTAATAGGATGTGAGTTGTAAATTCTCACCTAAAACATTACTGAAAAATCACAAAATAATAGACCAGCTTGTAGTTGGTGAGTTTGACAGAAGCATGTACAGATCAGTGAGATCTGTGCATGCTTCTGTTTGTAAAAATTTAGAAAGAGTTACATTTAAAAAAAAATGATGTAGGGTCCCCCTATTCCCAATGCATAACCAGCTCCTGGCTCTGGGAGCTGGTTCTGGCTAAAAAAAATACACTGGTAAAAATGTGTTAGGTCTCCCTGTATTTTAACTTCCAGCACCGGGCTCTTGGACTGGCCAAAGATCCAACAATATGGGGGGGGGAAACTCAGATGTTTCCTGAATTTTTGAAAGCTGCATAGGACTCCATTAGTCAGGGAGGTAATGGAACAGCCCAGGAACACACTTATATGGGTCCCTGCAGCTTTAGCATTAACCCATCAACTAGTCAGCCCTGGCCAAGGTTCCCCTCCAGGCACCCAAAGCCTGGGCAGTGGGTTTTGAGTTGGTAACTTTGAAGTGTACAAAGTTGTTAATATTGTCTTTTACATGAGGGACTACAGGTCCCAGCAAGCCTCCACCACATGCTGGTACTTGGAGATCCACAAGTAACAGCATGTGGGGCATTAAGGGTCCACTGCTACCTGCAGTCACCCTGTAAAAGAAATATACAAAACCACAAGACATACACACCATCAAAGATAACATTTATTAAACACCCTTGCACACTCCCACTCACACTAATAATCATGCATACTTACCTACATTCCCTGTAGCCATTCAGTCCTCTTCTCCATGTAGCATTTACAATACTGGAAAAAAAATCCTACTCACCTAATCCTAGTGTAGATTGGTCCTCTTGTTTCCAAAGTAGGCACATAGAACTCCTCTCCTGAATGCTGTATTCCATGTGACTTGCATCACTAGGAGAGCGAGCAATCAATAAGTGTGTGCCATATAGGGCTAGTCCTCTGATTTGTCATAAGATGCTGAGCTGTCAATCACAGTTTCCCCATAAACTTATATGGTGAGAAAGTTCCATAAAAGTATATTGGGCCTAATTCTGAGTTGAGTGCAGCAAGAAATTTGTTAGCAGTTGGGAAAAACCATGTGCACTGCAGGGGGGACAGATATAACATGTGCAGAGAGAGTTAGATTTGGGTGGGGTGTGTTCAAACTGAAATCTAAATTGCAGTGTAAAAATAAAGCAGCCAGTATTTACCCTGCACAGAAACAAAATAACCCACCCAAATCTAACTCTCTCTGCAAATGTTATATCTGCCCCCACTGCAGTGCACATGGTTTTGCCCAATTGCTAACAAACTTACTGCTGCGATCAACTAAGAATTACCCTCATTGTGGGAACCAAAACATTATGTAGTTAACCACAAGGTTAATAGAGGTGAACCACAAGGTTTACTAAGGACACTGGGACCTTAGGAGGCAGTCCACTGAGGCTGCCCCCGAGAAAACTTTAGGATGTTTCTGAAAGCATGTACTTGTTAAGTGGGCCAGGTAGGGTCCCAGCTGCTGTGGGGTGGCATATAAGTGGCAGCTGCATGAACCCCCAAGGAGGAAATGTAGTGCACACTGGTGCTGATTGCTGCTGCGCCTACATGAGGGCAGCCTCCATTTATAGCCACCACCTCCTCAGGAAGGACTGCATGTGGCCTGTAGTTGGACTGCTGCACCTTCCTGCCCTTTAGTGCCTCCAGCAATGTCCAACTGAACTTATTGCACTTCATGGCCATGTGTTTGTGGCTGTGATGGTGGATGGGCAGAGCCAGAGGTGGCAGAAGCTGAAAAAGGAGGGCCATCCCATATCATCACCAACACCCTGTTCAGCCTGCCTGGGGGTCTCTGAAGCTAATTCTCCAGGATGAGCACTGCCTGAGACTCCCAACTTTATATACATTTATAGACATCAAGCTCTCTCTCTCACATTATTTCTCACAATCTCACTTTCAAACTCTCACTCACTCACTCACTCACTCACTCACTCACTCTAAACCTCTATTTCTCTCACTTTGTCATACTCTCTCTCTTTCACACACTATCTCTGAATCTCACACTCTCATTTTCTCTCACACTCTCACACTCACATTCTCACTCTTTATTGCTCACTCTCTCACTATCACACAGTCTCACTCTCACTCTCTCTCTCATGCCACCTCCACACTTTCATCTAAGGGCGTGGGGGTGGTAGTTGTGAGGGCAATAGGCAGAAGTTTTGCCTAGGGTGCCAAGAAACATTGCAACATCCCTGTTTTACACCACTCTGTCTCTGACTCCTGTCTCTAGTAATCACTCAATGGCTTCCAATCCCCTACATAATGCAAACCGTCACTTTTACCTACAAAGCTCTTACCATCTCCTCTCTATCTTGCATATCCAACCTCATCTCCCACCACACTCCCTCCTGTCCTCTCAGCTCAGCCAGTGACTGACAACTCTCCACCCTACTGATCTCCACCTTTTACTTCGATCTCCAAGACTTTTCCTATTAAAAATACCCTATGGATCACTCTCCCCTTTTCTGTCAAACTCCCCTTAAACCTTCATTGCTTCAAATGCTCCCTCAATCTTACCTATTCACTCTCGACTATCCAACATCAGCTTCCTTACCCCATTGTATCTTTCTAATACCCCTACTCCTTCGCCTCCCTTTATATATATGCCTCGTGGGCAGGGCCCTCTATCCTCTTGTGTCATCCTTTTTCCTAAAATGATGTAACTAATCAATTAGACGTATACATTTTATTATGCCTACAGGTGTTAATATGTATTTGAATACAGATATGTTATTTTCTTGCTTTGTTTACCTGATTTTGTATCTATGCTTTGTATGGCACTGTTGAACTTTGTGGCACTTCTTAAATAAATACTGATAAGAAATAATGGTTATTGGTAAGTGTAAAAATGTAATATTCTGGCACAGAGGCGTAAGTTATTATAAGACGCCCGGAGGCGAAAAAGTTTATATCCCCCCCCCGCCCCCCCCGCGCCCCAGTCCAGGTATACACTCACAGCCACATATACACGCACTCACATATATACACATATACAAATACACACCCAACCACATATACACACAGCATATACACACACATTATATCACTTATACACACATAGCCACATATATACACACACATATCTACATACTCACAGTCACACAAATACACACACACACAGCCACATTGACACACACACTGTCCCCCACCCTGACACTTTCCTCTATCAGATATCGCATCTCACCTGCCTCAGTGTCAGCATGCAGGAGCTGGGCAGCGGCGTTTTGGGGCAGAAGCTGAATCCAGGCAGCGGCGTTGTGCGGAAGGAGCTGAAGCTGGGAAGCTGTGCTGTGGTGGTGCAGGAGCCGGAGCCGGAACCGGGTAGCGGCACTGTGAGGCGGGAGCCGGCCAGCCGTGAGGTTCTCAGGCTGAAGCCGGAGCTGGGTAGCTGCGCTATCGGGCGGGAGCTCAAGAGATGCTGAAGAGCTGAGACGCTGAGAGCTGAAGAGCGGTATCATCCTGGAGCCGGGCAGCCACACTTCTCAGGGGCGGGAGCCGGGGTGTCATTCAGGAGACGGGAGCCACAAGCGGACAACCACACTGTCGGAGGCAATGGAGAAGGTGCCCCCTTCATTGCTGGAGCCCGGCGGCATCCGACTCCATTGCCTCCCAGACTTCCGCCACTGTTCTGGCATAAAAACTATATATAAATTCTTGAATTTCATATATTCTTTGTGTTTATCTAAAGACAAAATATTTTCATATTAAAATAAGCATAAAGAGAATGTTTGACATTAACTATACTTGAACAAAAGACAATCCCAAACTATCAATAACTTTATTCAAAGTTAAAAAATCTTTCTTCTTTCTTTTCTTGACTCCAAATCACTGTGTAGCTAATTATAAATGTTTTATCATGATGGCTGCTTGTGATTAGCTGCAGTGGAAGAAGCATATCTGAGGGGTATATTTACTGAAGTGGATATGTTGCCCATAGCAACCAATAAAATGCTAACTATTAACTTCTAGAGGGTGGTAGATAAATAAGTGGAATCTGATTGGTTGCTATTGGCAATATATCTGCTTCTATAAACCCGCACTTTAGTACATTTGTCCATGCGACTCATGGCTTTCATAATACAGGTGCACATAGAGCTAGTTTGCTATTTTTTATTGGTATTTATCCAGATCTAGTTATGTGACCAGCGGTCGATAAACTGCTGCTTACAATATCGACGCCAGAATTAACCACCCTCACCAGCCCGATAGTTGTCATGCAGACTAGCAGGGACTAATCCCATTTGTGAGTGTCCATGACACCCATAGAGTGAGATTAGAACCTGTGGCGAGAGCAGTGAGCCACCGAGCCTGCTGCATGGAAAGTGCAGCGAGCCTACAATGGGCTTCCTTGTGCTCGCCCCCCCCCGACCAGTAATGTGGGTACCAGGATCCCGGGGTCGGTATGGTAACCACCAGGATATTGGCCACTGGTTTTCCATTACCAACCTGTATTTTTCAGTTACACAATTTTTCCATTAGTGCTGCATAAAAACATTGTATTTTTTTCTGTAAATAAAGAGGCAAATAACTTTTGGGAGTCGTTTTTATAGAGTATAACTTTTTTTTAATTCTTTTTAAAAGTATATGTTTTTTAAAACTGTTTTAGTATAATGGACAGGTATCTTATGAACTCCTTTCTATTATAGTGGGACCACTGGGGTGGCAAAATTGTCAAGTTTTCTAAACTTGAACATGGGGCTCTAGAACATCCCAGCACCTTTCACCATAATGTTAAGAACTCCAGCTCTGCAATGGTTGGCCTGCGGTTGTTTTTTTACTAAATCATGGGTAAGCTAGTGGGTCTCACTGTCACAGTAGAAATCAGTCCATGGTCCCTAGCACTTGGGGTAGTTTGATATTTTGTTTTTTTAATTTATTAATTTATGTACAGTATCTATTTGTTTTCCCATGAAATTAGAGATTGCTTTGAGGTCAAGAGGTAAATGATCAATTTTACTTTGAAATCTGGGTTAGTTACATTACGTCACACAGAATTTCTCAGATTTTCTTCAAACATACTGTAAACTGCATGTGACATCAGAAAACAGAACATTTGAGTTTCAAATTTACACTTGCAGATTGTATGTTCACCGTATTGTTAATTTGACATTTATATCACTGTTGTTTTGTAATCTACATTATCATGTGAAACATATTATACATTATAAAAGATGAAAAATTATATTACGCTGAAATATATTTTCACATTTCATAGTTTTTTTTTACATTTTACTCTTTGACAATGTTATCTACTACTACCCCTCAAATAAATGGTTTTGAATTTTTCTTTATTTCTGAGAATTTATTGTACTCATCATGTTCAGTAGCACACATTAGCATCCAGTGACATTGCTTTGTCTGTATATATTTCTAGCTGTCAACAGAATGTCCTAAGGCAATCACATCATGATTCTATAGCTATCATCTATTCTTTTTTTAATACACAGGGGTCTAATTTTCCATCAGTAAAGCATGAAATCATATAATGAAGGTTGCCACATAAGCAGCATATACAAACAAGTATCACTTTTTCCTGCGCATAAAATGCTTCACAAAACTATACGTAAATGAAGTTTCCTTATATGATACATATACGATACCTTTATCAGAGTGAACAAAACACTGATTTTATACAGTATGGCAGAACCCTATAAGTTTAATTATTTAACATTTGTTTTTTTAACCTGGGAGTTTTTCTATTATTTTTTAAGAAAAATAATAAAGAGCAATGTGCAATTTCTTTCTACAGTACTTTACATTTTACTTTTTAAGTAGACGGCATGTAGACTTAATTTTTAATATTTGATTTAATCAATAACAAGTCACCTTATTTGCAATCTTACCAAAGAGACTTTGGTGCCCTTTGCCAGAAAGAGAATCGGTGCCCCCATATTTAAAATAGGTACAGTGCAAGCCGAAGGTGCGCACCAAAAATACAGAGGCGTGGCTCCATGGGGAAGGAGCATGGCCACAGAATAGTCACAGTTCACATTACACCACACAGTGATGTCCAATAGTCACATTACACAGCACAATAGTATCCCTTATATACATTATGCTACAGTAGAGCTCCTGGGCCATTATACACATTATGCCAGGTAGAGTCCCTTATACATATTACTCCAGGTAGACCCTCTTATACACATTACATCAGGTAAAGTGTGTGTGTTATGCATCCATCCAGCTGGCCTCCACTCTCAGTCCAACAGCGCTGCACTGCACAGTGGACTCCTCTAACGCCTGCCAATATACTGCACTTCCTGCAGGACCCACAGGGTGGGCCACATGGTGTATGACTCTGGGCAGCACTTTCTGCTCTAACCTACACAGAATCCATTGATGCACTGTTCCCCGCATACAGACACTGCAAAATAGGGTAAGTGCTGACGGTGCACCAACACGAAAACTGCACTGTGTGTGACACACCGTCTGCACTGCCATAGCTACAGTGCTGTATGGCTACTGCAGTCACATTAAAAGGATTATATTATCAAGATACAGACCACAATAAGGACATTTTGCAGCATGGGGCCAAATCACAGATTTTCTTTGTACAGTATGTTATGGTTGTGCTAAAATATGCATAAACTCCGCAAAAGACAACTTGAGTAAAAAGAGGCCCAAATGCAGGTTTCTGTGATCTTCTTGCCGCACCCAAAAATGTAGAATTTGATCCTCTGAGAGAACACTGGACATCTGAGAAATCCTCAGGTTACTCAGGATGTGTACCAAAACCATGTAATTAGGGCAATCCAAGGACACAGCCAGTGGATTCAGCACACCTGGAAAACAGGGCCAAAAACCCCTCCCCCCATTTTCTGGAATGATCCACCTCCACACCCATAAATGACTGCAGACTGACATCACAGTACCTGATCTGCACATACATAGAGTGGCTCTTACAGAGATCATCAGCATCAAAGATTTGCATAAATATAGGATTCATGTAAATCTCTGAATCAGACCCATGGCCTTTAACACTTCCCAGATGAACAATTAATTATAAAATTCCACCACGCTAATTGTAAATGAGTAAATACTAGCAGATCCGTTAAATAAAATGTATAATATTAGTAAGAATAGAGTGCTTATGTAAACTATGAACACTCATACTAGACTGCTTGGGCAAAAACACGTGCACAAAAATATTTTTCCTTCATCCGGAGATGTCTCCAACATGTGTGTAGTGTACACACATTCATTCAGGTGACTGATAATGATGTCAGTTGGCATCAGCTAGCAGACTGCATGCATATGTTAATGAGTCAGTGCACATGGCTGTGGTTATCACCACAGCTACCACTTTACCACTCACTGTGCAGCCCCAGGATTGCTGGGTTCCCACCAGTGACTTTTGTTCTGCCTGTTTCACTTCTGCTTGGTGCTCACGAGATGTGCAATGAATCCTATGTGTGTGTGGTGCACTTCAGTGATATGTGGTGAAGTGAGGCCACCTGACATCATTAGCAGCCACCTGAATTAATTTGTGTACACACATGTTGAAGACATTTCCGGATGAATAGAAAAACAACATTTTTTGCTCGTGTTTTTGCCCAAGCAGTCTGGTATGAGCGTTCATAGTTTACATAAGTGCTCTATTCTTACTAATACTTCCCAGATATAGTGACTTATAGATGTGTTCTTTCTTATTCACCAAGCATAGTATATGGCAAAAGATGCGTTACTTACATGCAATGACATGAATAGCTACTACCAGTATATGGCAAAAGGTGCATGACTTAGATGCAACACCATGAATAGCTACTATAGTTTTGGTCTTCTGCACATTGGCCCTCATTCCGAGTTGTTCGCTCGGTAAAATTCTTCGCATCGCAGCGATTTTCCGCTTAATGCGCATGCGCAATGTCCGCACTGCGACTGCGCCAAGTAAATTTGCTATGTAGTTAGGAATTTTACTCACGGCTTTTTCATCGTTCTGGCGATCGTAATGTGATTGACAGGAAATGGGTGTTACTGGGCGGAAACAGGCCGTTTTATGGGCGTGTGGGAAAAAACGCTACCGTTTCCGGAAAAAATGCAGGAGTGGCCGGAGGAACGGAGGAGTGTCTGGCCGAACGCTGGGTGTGTTTGTGACGTCAAACCAGGAACGACAAGCACTGAACTGATCGCAGATGGCGAGTAAGTCTGGAGCTACTCAGAAACTGCTACGAGGTGTGTAATCGCAATATTGCGAATACATCGTTCGCAATTTTAAGATGCTAAGATTCACTCCCAGTAGGCGGTGGCTTAGCATGAGCAAATCTGCTAAAATCCGCTTGCGAGCGAACAACTCGGAATGAGGGCCATTAGCATCTCCTCCATCAGTTTCTTTAGCTGATTTTCCAGTAGTTTAATTAGTTTAACCTGACTCAGGCTGGCAGCGTCTGAACTTACTTCATTGGTTGCTACTTCAAATGGTTTCAGTAGCTTACATAAAATGGAAAGTAGTCTTCATTGTGTTGTAATATGATACATTACCCCTCCTCTCCCTATGGCATGGCTTGTTGTGTACACGTGGATGGCTTCTTGCTAGACAGGGTGGAATTCCACCTAGTTACTACCTCTTGCTTCAGTTGATGGCATGGCAAATTGAACTGTTCTTGCAGCCACTGCAATCTTCTACATGCAGTTGCTCAATGGTGAAAATGTCCAGGAAAATTTTGTGCCACAGACAGCATCTCCTGCATATCCTTTTCACATTTAAAAAAAATTCTGTGCCACCAATTTTATTGTGCATGCAAAAAATGGGATGCATTCAAATTCACCCACTTGTAATGCTCTCAATATTAGTTGCATTAACGAAAAATGACAAATCCTGAGGAGAATGCTAGGAGGGTAAGCCATTTTGCTATGAAAGCTCTGATTTTTTCTAACAGGTTGACACTGGTGTGCCTCTGAGTGAAGCAGGTATTACAGAGAATAGCATGCCTGTGAATGAACTTGCATTTTGTTACATACTGCTTCTTTTGCTGGTGCTGCTGTTGAAGGTGATGCACCCACCCATTGGGCGGTCACAGTCATGTAATCTTTAGTTTGACCACAACTGCTTGTCCATATATCTGTGGTTTAGTGGATAGTGGGTATAGTGCTATTTTCTAGAACACGTATTTATTATTTTCTTAACCTCGCAGTACAGGTGAGGAATTGCTATTCTAATAAGATGGAACCAAGATGGTATTTGGTAGCGGGGATTCAGGACCTCAATTAACTGTCTAAAACCAGATTAATTGATTGCAAATATTAAATGCAGATCTAATACTAGCATAGCCATCATGGCTTCAGTAATCCGCTTTGCAACTAGATGGCAGCTTTTGTACTTGTTTCCTCTTTCAAAAGATTGTTTCACATTCAATTCTTGTTTGTAACTACTAGTCTTCTTGGTCCCTTTTTGGGATGAAGATTCACCCCCAGCAGCAGTATCCTTAGTGTGCAAGGAAACTTATGGGTTATCCTGGATAGAGGATGATTCACTTAGCCTTTGCAAATGAGGAGATTGATTATCATTAATGATTAGATTGATGATGTGTGTGTGGGTGGTGGATATTGCATGTGCTGGGATTTAGCTGGGAGATAGGAGATAGCTGACACTGCACTGCTTGGAATTATTTTACTGTATTTTTCAGATTTTTCTAAATACTTTGCATGAACCTCCTCCAAATAATGTAACAGGTAAGAGGTTCCTAGAGGGGTAATTCCCCTACCTATACTTACTGTGGCTACACAAATGGTACAGATGGCTTCACAATTATTGTCAGGATTTGGGCAAAAATAATTCCTCACAATTCCTCATTTTTTGGTCTTATGTCCAGGTATGACAATGGCTTTCTTTTTATCATAGGCAAGAATTTTCTGCCACTGGTGGCTGGCTTACATGTACAACAACCTCATTAATGTTGGATACACAAATATCCCCCTCATCCTGTTGCATTGCCAAGGTAGCATCCTCAATTTCTATGTCACCTTCTTTTTTTTTTAAAGGTATAAAAAATGTTATTAATGCAGCGCTTCATATTACAAATAATAGTAAAGTGAAAGGTAACACGTACATACAGGTATCATCACATGACAAGTGAAAAAAACCATTTGTAACGGTCAAAGACAAAGTCATGATAAATAGTAAGTCTTGCTAGGTAACAATGTCATATACATTATGCTTTTCCACAGATATCATCTAAAATTAAGTGCAGAACAGAATATGTAACAAAAAACCTGCTGGTCTATTTGTTGCAGAGACATGAGGAGGCAGGGGCCCCACGACACCACCGATACTCAGTTTGCTAGTATTATGGGAGGGTCCCCAATTGCCATTCTTGTCTCAAACCACTCAGTATTTTTCAGTGAATTCTGGTTTGGAAATCTACTGGAAGGGTGGCAATATAACTTTCCCAAGATTTGAAAAATCGCCCTACCAATTTGTCTTTTTGTAAAGTCGTTTCTATCCAGTGCATTTGAAATAAATGATGCAGTTTTCATTTAAACAAAGGTAAAGTAGGAGGATCCTTAATGATCCAGGACTGCAAGATTGCCTTACATGCAGCCACACTTATCGCCATTAGCAACCCTCTACATCCCTTGGTTATTCTTTGCCCAGCCGGGGTTATTCCAAAAATTGCCCATTACGCTGTGAAGGGAATTACATTTTTCAAATGCTCCATGACATATTGTCTTACTTGGAGCCAAAAACGACAGAGTAATGGTCACAACTAGAAACAATGCAATAGATCCTCCTTAGGTATATGGCATTTCAAACACCTGTCTGAATCTTTCATGCCCGCCATGTATTGTTTATATGGAGAAAAATAAGCCCTTATGGAATATATTATAAAACATCTCTTGATATTGTGCCAAGGGCAGTAACTTGTAAGATTGTAGCAAACTATTCAATAGTGTCTCACATGTAAGCTCAGGAAAGTCTGACAGCCCTTTTTGTATCCCTGATTGTGATTGAGAGTGATCCAGCTGAGTGGTTAGTTTTCTGTAGTGTATAGATAGGGCTTTCTTCATGGCTGGTGGGGTTCTTAAAAGCACATCTGGATCATTATTTAAATCTGCCCCCGATAAAGCTTTAAGCACAGAGCAGGTATAATGTTGCAACTGGAGAAATGCCAGTGGATAATCATGTACAAATGGATAAGTCTTCTGTGCCTGTGCAAACGTTAGTGGTTTCCCGCTCTCCCCATTAACCTATATCCCTCAGGCCTTCAGTATGAAACATCGTGAATGGAAATCCCGCCTCCCCATGTTGGAATTCAGAATTACCCAGAAACATCAGATACAGGGATTTGTGTCCCCCTAAATTCCTAGAATGTCTGAGAGTATGCCAGAGACGATAGACCATCCACAGAAGGGGATTGTCTTTCAAATCTGGATCGCACTCCGCTTCTACACAATGAAGGAAATTTGTCAGATTTTTAGTCTTAACGAATTGTGCCTCTAGTAGTGTATTTGCATACGTGTCCTTGTCATTTAACCAGTCTCTCAGAAATCTCAATAAAGACGCTTGGTTATAAAGTTGTGTGTTTGGAAAATGAATTTCCCCGTTAGCTTTCAGTTGTTGTAACTTATGCATGGCTATATGAGGCATCTTTCCCTTCCATATAAATAGCCTTAACAATTTGGTTATGTTCATCAGATCTGATCTACTGAGTAGTACAGACAGGGATTGTAAAATATACAGCAGTCTTGGGAACGTACACATTTAATCAAATTGGTTCTTCCTATGTACAAGAGAGTTAAATGTTTTCATCCTTCCAGTTCCTTCGCTATTGAGGCTATTGCCTCCTTCACATTCAATCTATATATATCTGAGGGCTATTTTGGAAGCTTAATGCCAAAATATATTATATACATATTAGCCCATTTTATAGGTATCTGTATCCCCCATCCCGGACTTCTTTTCCCGTTTCTTAAATAGAGACCGATAGATTAAGAAAGGTTAACTTGAAAACCCAAAATTTTCCCGAAGTTATCTAATAAATCCAAAATATCCTGTAATGAGTCTTTGGGGTTCCCAATACATACTAGCACATCATCAGCGAATGCTGACAATTTTATCTCTTTTTCCCCTTTTGATAAATCGTCAAGTTCTGTAATATTTGGAAGAGGGGATCTACAGATAAATTAAAGAGAAGGGGCGACAAGGGGCAGCCCTGTCTTGTGCCTCTTTGCATAGTAATCTGGGAGCCTCGTTTTTCATTAACCAGCAAAGAGGTTGTCGGGTTAGTGTACAAGTACTTAATGAGACCCACAAAATTTTCATGAAAGCCCCTATGTCACCTTCTTTACTCATGCTCACTGCTCATTTCCAAATGTTCAGAGGGTGCAGGAATGGTGAAAGGAGGCTTATTTATTAGTACAGTGGCAGCAATGTCAGATTTACAGATAGCTAATGTGGTAATCCCTAGACTCTCCTCAGGGATTTGTGAACACATGTTTGTTCATAAACTTTACTGTACTCCTTTTACATGGGCACTGATTAGCCTGTTTTAAAGATTACTCTTCTACTAGAGTGGGAAGGTGTTGCATCATCATATGAGGTTACAGAAGAAGATAACTGCTGTTTTTGACACCAGCTTCCATAATAGGCATTCTAGAGCATGAAACAGCAGTGGCACTAGTACTAGCAGGACCTACATTAGCAAACAAAGGCCATTGCCTGAGCTATTCCTTTCCACTACATGTGGTGTATGGCATGTTACCAGTTTTTAAATTTTTTTAGCAGTACATTTTCCCTCTAGGATTTATGTTTTCTTTAACATTGTAAAATATTATATTTCAGGTGCGTTTCATTAAACTTTCTGCCCCCTTTACCACCTTTAGTAGATGTTAATGTACTATCATGACTGGCAGCAGCCACAGCACTAGTACTGTGTTGCTGCTTCTGCTCTTCAATCGACTGATCAATATCGCCTCATTGCCCTATTAGTAAGCAATGGTGGCACCAACTGAACATTAATTTTAAGATTGGTGCCTGAACAATATAAACATATTATATTTTAACACTGCTCTTCACTGTGCTATTAGTAACTGTGGCACCTACTGAACATTATATTTTAAGTAAAATGCCTGCCGTGAGGAAAAACACACACATTTTTTTTAACACTGCAAGTAGTAATGTTGGCACCTGTACAGAATGTTATTTTTTAAATTCAGTGCCTGCCCTGAATAACAACACACACATTTTATTTTTTTTAACACTGCATTCAATAATGGTGGCACTTGTACTAAATGTTATTTGATTTAAGTACAGTGCCTGAACCTGTACTAAGCACAATTTTTTTTATAATGATAATTTTCCTAACACTAACAAGGTCACAGTGCTGCAGCTCACAGCCCTTCACTGGTGATACTCACACAGTAACCCATAGCCTTTAATCTTCACTGACAGTCACACTGAGGTTCACAGATCTTTACTGATGATGATGACAGACACAGTCACAGGTAATTCTGCAGCCTACAGCCCTAGTTCACTGATGGCACTGAGCGTGTGTGTTCCTTTATCCCTAGGGCCTTATTAACCCATAGCTGGGCCCCTAGGCTTTCAGGTATTTAAGGCCCCCTATGGCTCTTACATTTTCACCCCACTACACCCGATGTTTGGAAACAGAGCTTATGCTATCATTTACACTTTCAATATTCACACAGACACTGATACCCAATTGAAATGAAGTCTGCTGACCGCTTTTCTCACAGTACAATTGTTCTTCCTGTTCTTTTCTCTTTTGACATAGCTGTAGGGCACTATTGGTCCACTGTCTCCCCACCACCACCACCACCACCACCACCACCACCACCACCACCACCACCACCACTGTCTGAAAGCAAATCTCAGCTGACTATGGCACAAAGTGCCTTTAACCAATTGAGCCCCAGAATGCAGGTAACAGTGCTTCAGAGAAAAAAGTCCCTGTGGGTCCCCTAGTTTTCAGCCTAGTAAGCCTTATGGTAATACAGCCCTGCATTTCTTGCTCCAGACCACAGCCCTAGTTCAATGATACAGTATTCCACAGCCCTTAATCACACTCACTTCAATAATCACACTGCAACCTGAGCCATAACCTCTCCTTCTGGTGTTGTGTGAAATGGTGCCCAATCTACGAGGGAGGGACTTTTATCAAATCCAAAACTGGTGCGATCCGATGCCAGGAAGATGATGTTTTTCCTTGCTTTGAAATCCAGGCCTGGTGGGAAAACCTGAACTCCTGTTCAGAACTACTCAGAACTTCAAAATTTGGGTGGGTTTGATTTTCGGGAAAACCAAACTACACATCTCTAGTTTAAGTGTAGAGATTTGTTATGGTATATATAAGTATTGTTTATATACTTGATTTTTAATGCTGTTGTTTTCCTTATGTATTGCTGAAATGTATATGTTATTTACTACAGCATATGCACCCAGTATAGTAATTTGGAGATGTTACATAAACTTAGATACATACAGTACAGTGTGTAATGGGGTTGTACAGGATTTGACCATAAAGATCTCAGGGGAAGTTGCTAGTAAAGATAAAATGGGAAACAGGTGATAAGCCACTTGCATATTATACACACTGGGGGGATTCAATTAGGCACGATCATTTTTCAGAAGTGAAAAATGTAACTTTGTTGCAATTTTTTAACAAATTTTTTGGGGGGCAATTCAATTAGTGCTCATTTTTGTGTTTGAAAAATTATCTATTTTCTCACTTTTCAGGCAAAAACATAGGGGGTAATTCAGAGTTGATCGCAGCAGCAAATGTGTTAGCAGTTGGGCAAAACCATGTGCACTGCAGGTGGGGCAGATATAACATTTGCAGAGAGAGTAAGATTTGGGTGGGTTATTTTGTTTCTGTGCAGGGTAAATACTGTCTGCTTTATGTTTACACTGCAATTTAGATTTCAGTTTGAACACACCCCACTCAAATCTAACTCTCTCTGCACATGTTATATCTGGCCCCCCTGCAGTGCACATGGGTGGCCGTTACGAGTTGATCACTCGCTAGCAGTTTTCAGCAGCCATGCAAACGCTATGCTGCCGCCCACTGGGAGTGTATTTTAGCTTAGCAGAAGTGCGAACGATAGTAACGCAGAGCAGCTACAAAATAATTTTGTGCAGTTTCAGAGTAGCTTCAAACCTACTCAGCACTTGCAATCAATTCAGACCATTCAGTTCATGATTTGACATCACAAACACGCCCTGCGTTTTCCTGGCACGCCTGCATTTTTCCGAATACTCCCTGAAAACGGTCAGTTGACACCTAGAAACGCCCTTTTCCTGTCAATCAGTCTGCGGATGCCAGTGCAACTGAAAAGAATCGCTAGGCCCTGTGTGAAACTACATCATTTGTTGTAATAGTACGCCGCGTGTGCGCATTGCGCCACATACACATGCGCAGAAGTGCCATTTTTTTGCCTCATCGCTGCACATCGAACGAATGCAGCTAGCGAACAACTCGGAATAACCACCATGGTTTTGCCCAACTGCTATCAAATTTGCTACTGCGATCAACTCTGAATTAGGCCCCCAGAACCATGGTAAGTTCACAGACCTATGTGTTTTCGCTGGAGCGATCTAATTATCGGTCCCTGAAAAAAATGCCCAGTAATAGCTACTGGAGACCTCATTTCAGGGCTAATTGGATAGCTCTGGGGGTTTAATTAGCCTATGGTAAATTACCATGGCTAACTGATTCCCCCCATTGTTTTGATATTTAGATTCAATGTATGTGCAATTTGTGCCACTTGAAAAATTGTGTAAAGGAGGAACTCCACATATTTTTATATATTCAGAATGATAAGACCCAATACAAATTAGGTTGCCTTTTTATAAAAGAACAAAAAAAAATGTAACCAAATAAAACACCTTTGATTACTACAGTACATGCAATAAACTGTAGCTTTCAATTCTTCTGTGTTCGAAAGCATTAAATATTGTATATAAAGTCCATAACATGAACATTAAACAGGCACATACAATTATCACACACAGGCTGCATAATTAAAATCTCTGACCAGTGGCTCAGCTTTAACTTGTGGCTAGAGGAAGAGGATTTTTACTCAGGCTATCTACATGTTCATGGACCAGTTGTATGTCATACTAACCATAGCCACAAGAACTTGTTAATTGTGTGCACATAGCTGATATATAAGTTACAGTTTGAAACATACAGTAGCAGAGGTGGAAGAAAAGCACAGCTACATTAGGGATTTGTACTCTAGAAATGTAATAAATGTTCTTTGGATGACTAATTCTACTGCTGCAGTTCCCAGGTGCCAGTGAAAGACAGAGGTCTCACCTTCATCTCGTCATTTTGATGATCATCTGGTGAAGGTTACTGTCTAGTTTGGAATGCTATTTACATTTTATATAGGACATGTCACAAGAACTGCTTATTGAGAATGAGGCGTTATGGATAGTTGCAGATGTTAATTGTTCTCGATGACCCATTCCGGAAACTGGCATGATGTTTTATTGAAATTAGATGATCCTAGCACATGTGATGATAGCAAACGCAGAGACATATTTTCTGAAGCATCCAGAAAGTCTACTGATTTTGGTGGTGATAAATTAAATTAGATGTGCTATTAAGTGAGATTAGATATATGTCTTAATGGGTGTGTATTGCATGACCAGTGGTCAGGCAACCGCCAGCCAGCATAATGACGCTGGCATCCCGGATGTGGAATGCCAGTGGGGGGGGGGGGCGGCAGCACAACAAGCCCCTTGTGGGCTCGGTGGTGACCTCTATGGGTGTCATGGACACCAATGAGTGGGAATAGTCCCTGTTGTTCAGCATGCTGACTATCCGGATTGTGAGGGTGCGGGATGTAGGGGGAGGTAATGTGACCGGTCACATAACTACATCTCGTCTTTACATTTGGTAGTATAATAAACACATTACATAATGCTAGACCATCTGTTTTCTTCCTACACCTCTCTTACAGCATGTCCAATTACAGTACCTCTCACTTGTATCCCTCGCCTTCCAGTGTCCTGTGTTTCTTCCTCTCTCTAATTCCTGTGATCTTGCATTCCTGTCATCTCATCTTTGTTTACTTACATTTTCCCTCATATTTCTTGTGTTCCTTCAAGTTTCCATAATATCTTCCCTGTGTTTCTCCAAATCTCCCTTCCATATGTTTCCCTTAAATGTTTCCTGTGTTTTGTCTGATTTGGTTGGGACCCTCTTTTCCTGTCTGTGGCACAATATACTACACACCACATTTACAAAGTCAGGCCTTGGTTTCTTGTGTTCGAAGTCTATGCTATAAGTTTTATTTTGACAAGAGGGTTTGGGCCTTGCATATGCATTCTCATGTCACTCTTTATATATATATATATATATATATATATACATACATACACATATAGTCAAAGATTACCTACAGTAGCATCTCAGATTACTAAAATAGGCAGTTTACAAAAACGCCGACATATGGTTGTCAACACCCCTATGAGACTATAATCAATAGTTTCCCTAAGCGACTCTATAAGGAACTATGTCTTATTAGTTTTAAGATATGTTATTTCCCATGATTAATGAATAGAATTTAAGAGGGGGTAAAATTGTTTAAAATTGGTCCACATTGGATTTTCTTTTCCTTCCCATTAGGTAGTTTACAAAAAACACCAATCTTAACAGAACACACTCCTTAGAGGGATCATCATTTAAGTTCCAATCAGGAGCCTTGATATAAGAGCTCCATTCACTAAGCCTTGCTTTAGGAGATTCTGATCAATTTTACATTTGAGGTATGTCTAGTTACCATCTATACCATTAAGAGGTGGTAAAATTGTTCAAAACTGGTCCACATTGGATTTCCCTTTCCTTTCCATTAGGTAGTTTGCAAAAAACACCAATTTTAACAGAATACACTTCTAAGTGGGATCATCATTCAAGCTCCAATTAGGAGCCCCGAGATTCTGATCAATTTTACATTTGAGGTATGTCTAGTTACCATTTATATTATTAATAGAAAACATCTTAGTAGCTCCATCAAAAAATACACCCAAGAATGGGCTTTTATATTTATTTATTTATTTTTTAGGTTATGACCCTTTGTACATAAACTCAGCAAGAGCAAATTAGTCCTTTTTCCATATTTGGTATGTATCTATGGCATACCACATATATACATTTTTTCCCAATTCACATTAGTATCTTTTTTCAAATAGAACATCATTTCCTTTTCCCCCAAACAAGCCACCCCTGATGAAGTCGATAAGACGAAACGTGTTGGGTTTGTCAGTCAGAAAATCGCAACCTAATTTGTGAAGATACTCCCTTTCGAGCTCGCACCTTGTAAAAGGTGAGGGAGTATCTAAAGTCCATCTAACAAACGTGTTGGTTGTGTATTTTTTTGGTTGTACTTAATGACACAATTGTAAATTTTAAACTGTGTAAAAAATGTATATGTTCAAATGTATGTTATTAAAACAACTTTTTACTAATTGGCCAGTTGGCCTCTTGTTTGGGTGACTATTTGGTGAGGGTTGTCTGTTACAGGTCCCCAGAATTAAACATCCTCCAGTCTACATTCCTACGAACACTGGAAGAATTGTGTAATTACATTTAACTTTATCGCACTTGGGAATTTTGTGCTTTTCTTGTATGCTTTTGAGGTCTCCCAACAAGGATCTCTCCCATTGTGCTGCTCCCAGGTTGGCGTGAGATAAAGATACTATTGTGTTTATATATATATATATATATATATATATACATATAGTCAAAGATTACCTACAGTAGCATCTCAGATTGTAGATTACCATTTTACAAAGTGCATGTTGAAAGATTAATGGCTGTTCACTGTCCTTATAGATTTCCCCACATGGTGAGTACACGTGTATAGGTACAATAATCAGTTTTAGGTTTTCATTATTTAGGGTACACGCAGGTGGACTTATTTTTTTGCAGTGTATAATGTTTTGATGTTTAGGAATGTTCACAAATGCCTCTCCTCTTTAGAACACACCAGACAATTGAACAAAATGAAGAATGTCTTATTTTATACACTCCTGCATGTGTGAGGGCGAAAAACACCTGCAGCATTTTAAATACAGTATAAATGTGTTTATCCATATGTAATTTTAGGGTTTTGTTATCTTCTATTTATTTTAGAAATCTGTATTGATGCATAGTAAATTAGTTGGTAAATTAAAACTATCTTTTCAGGGTGATAAAAAACAATATACCCTCTACACACATTTTGTATACCTGATTACCCACTGAAAGCATTGCAATTATTTAATAACTACTCTGAATCATTTATTAATATGTTAAATTTTCAGTGCAACTTCTACTCATAATTCCATAAATACACTAATTGTAAAAAACAGCTAGATAATCTGTCCAGTTTCTTTGAAGTATATAGTGATTAACTTTAAAGTTCTATTTATTTGCACTTCCGAGCCTGAATATGGAAGATCTGGGTTATTTTATTTCCCTAGATATGAGGTGACTGCCCAAAATACCCTATTAATTATCTGTCACTGTGCCTGAAATATGAACACCAATTTTCAACATTAAGTACAAATATAAATTTGTGACACAAACTGTTTCCTAAAGCACTAAGAAACAGGACTTCGTCTTTCTCACTCAACAAATATTTAAGTTTTAATGGATTTTATTTTTTAACAACCCTCATAATAGTTACCTGATAATTATATTACATTTATGTGTGATGTATTGTTAAATCTGTAATTTCGGGGGGCAATTTTTAATTGAAAGTGTATTTAAAACTATCTTTGAAAACAAATGACATTCATCCAAACTTTAAAACAGACATAAAATAATGTTAATGTGTGCTACACTGGCTTCTTTTTATCTTCCTTTCTAAGTATTTTATTTTTTATAACATGCAAGAGATAGATAGTGTGCAAGAAAGAGGTAAAATGTTATGTTACATCTACTTCTATTCTTCTATTTCATTTGTTTTGTATAAACCTAGTGAAGTTTGGAAGATTAATGAATGAATTGAAATATCCTTGGTAGAGCTGTCACACACTATGATTTCTATTTTTAAAAATTAACCAACTAAAAAGAAAGAGATATCACTGCTTCATGCAAGAAATTATTTGTCTATATTAAGAGATAAAAATGTAATCTCATTTTTAAACAGTAATAATTGAAAGCTATCATGATATTGGACCTTAGTCAGAGGTGGACACTGCTGCATCCTCAATAGCAGATGCTGTCAGAACAGCGGGAGAGATAATATGCATATTTGAAAATTAGCTTTCCCCTTGTGTACCAGTGTATGGTGGTGAGTACAAGCATTGCGTAGCCCACTTTCAGTGTCCATGGACAGTGCAACTGTGTTGGTGGTTCAAAACATTCCACCACCAGTACTCCATCCCTCACACCATTGACTCCATCGGCATAGACTTGCAATAGTCTATGCCCTGCTCAGTGTTTCCTTCTCAAATCCCTCTGACACAGCCTCTGTGGCTGTGAATCTGTGCTTGTTAACAGCTGCGTTCACCTGTGATGCTTCCTGAATATTCCCATGAGTTGATCTTTTTTTGCAAACACTTCAGGCCACCTTCCACTAACCACCCAGGAACGCCAATGGTTGTGTGCCACTGACTCTAGTGAAAGCAACTCCATATGCATCAGCAGTCTTTGGGTGGTATTCAATTGTTTGGAAAGTATTTTTCATTAGATAGGAAAAAACAGATACCCAACTGACTTTTCAAACAATTGAATTCCCCTTTGTGTACACTTAGTGACGTGCATGCACCATAGGGGTTTTCTCGTGTTTTTGCTTATGTGGTAGCCCCCCAAATATGTATATGCTAGCTATTTGGGAGGACTGTGGTGAATTACTGAATCTTATTGCATAGTTTTACTGGCAAAGTGAGGTTAAATGTTTAGACCAGAGTTCAGTCACTTGTTCTAAGAAGTGATGCAGGCATGAGACACCGCAGCCGGGAGCAGACACCACTAGAACTGAGAGCTGGTGTGGACACCACGGCCATTTTGTGGTCACAAGGACACTACGTGGAGATAGGTACAGGCATGAACAGCTTAAGTGAGGCCAGAAATGACAGAGGGATCATTGTCCTGCAGTGTGAGACAATTTTTGTGGTTGAGTGGTGAACTCCATTTTTCTATTGATACACACTGCCCAGCAAACACACTACAGAAGAGAACCAGTAGGCATATTTGAACAAGTTCTGTATACTGACCACTGCCTTACAGCATATATCACGGAGACATTGTACTAAGTTGATCTAGAAGTGCATATATCACAAATTCATTGTACTAAGCTGAGCATAAGAGCACATCTACTACAGATACAATATACTAATTAGAAGCATCAAGTGTACTTTGCGGAGACTGCCTTCTTTACTACAGTTAGATTCAAAAAAGGGATTAAGCAACCCGAGTGACAATTTACCAACCTTTTTGAGTAATACAAACCATTGTGCAACAAATAACTTCAAAACTCAGCCAGCATATGCAAAGGCCTAGTCAGGCCATCCTCAGCCACAAAATTAACCTTTTTTCCATAGTTGACAGTTGAGCTCCTACGTTGCCAATAAGTGAAGATTAGGACATTAATTAGGAACAGTGAACAGTGTCATTTGAACAGTAGATAGAGGTTAGTTCCTCTAAAGGTTTTTGTGTAGCATAATTTGATTCAGACTAATCGCTGTTTGATATTTCATCAAACTTTACAGCTCCACTATTTATTAACTGCCATGTTTTGATTGTTGTCCTTTTCAACCAGAGTGCATATTGAGTATTCATACACATATTACAAATAGAAATGAGCGGGTTCGGTTTACTCGGTTTTTCTCGGATTTACCCAAATCTCCTTATTGGCTATTGGACATTACCTGTTTTTGTTAGCCAATAAGAAAAATCCAGAAAATAAGAAATGGCGATAATTCTGGTGTAAAGAACCGAACAAATCCGAAACTGCTCATCTCTCATTACAAAAGTCTTGATTTAAATTAATTATTCTTCTTGAACTAGACCATAGAAAAGATTGAGTACTCCTTTTTAATGTGAGCTGTAGAATGGATTATAGCCATTGCACTGTTTTTCCAGTGTTTCCAGATAATATTTTGAAGTTTTAAAAATGTATGTGCTCTCCAGGGAGGTGGGCATTGACTAAATTCCTGTCTGCATATCAATCTTCCTTAACACTCTTCTGAGATCACATCAAAGTGCAGGAAATATATTAAAGGGAAAGTATCTATCACTAATCCACCTTACATCTGGGAGTTGACAATGCCACCAATCCTCCACAACCAGGAGATGACAATGCTAGGCAAGAGATGCTTCAGTGTGCCCAGTTTAATCCCATACTGATACCCTATTATTTTGGCTCCCCCTGGCTGCTTACATGTTCATGAGATGCAAGAGATAAGGAAAATAACAGCCTGAAAGAGTTTAGCTAGAGAATGTGATCCATGTTTCTCCTATATGCACTTACAGATGTTCAACAGGTTTAATTCCTAACAGGGCTGCTTAAAGGTTCAGCCAAGCAGGAGGTAGCATCATGGCCCTTTGATGAAATGAAAGCCACAGTACAGAATTTGCAGCACCTGGCTAAAATATTTGAAATTCACACCATCCCTGAGTTAAAGACACAATTCTATTTATGAAAACAGTTATCAGGACAGACTCTGAGAGATTATACATTAGGATTCCAAGAGGCTGTGCAAGCCATCAGTGCTGTAGATGATCAGGAAGTTAGAAACAAGGATGAGATGCTGGTGATGCAGTTCATTGATGGAGTTAAGTACAGAAACCTTAAATACCCAGTCAAAATTGCTATGCAGGCAGCTACCATAAGAGACATTTCTAAGTTTCAAAGAAGCTGCCATTCAGGTATTAGGGCAGTGGCAGGTCATGGAAAACTTTTTCCCAGAGACTGGGCTTTAGAGAAAACCAGTTCCCCAAGGAAATAGCCTTGCTAAGTGCTCAAATTACTACTGGTGACCCTCTCAGGGCACTGACTGCAAAAATGTTGACAAGTATGACAGAGATGTTTATGTAGATTAGCAACTTGAAGAGTTATCCAACATATGCTAATGGGCCACCTCAATGGTGATCAGAGAAAGGAAGGGACACCCATGAGTGGCAGGAATCTCTAGCGAGGAGCGGAAGTAGTGCATCAAACCAATTTGATGCCCAGGGTAGGCCTATCTGCCAGTGGTGTAACCAAAGTAGGCAAATTGAGAAGAACTGTGACATAATGGAGAGTTTAAACTCCAGTACCCTGAGGAGGATGACCGAACCTCAGGGAGAAGAACAGAACTAATGGTCAATCGAGAAGAGTGGGGGCCCTGTTACATTGGCAGGTGCCCAATTATACCAGTCTACATCGATGGAGTAAAGGCCATGTTAGACAGGGGCTCACAGATTTCCACCATATGGTTAGCCATGTTTGAACAGCACTGGGAATTGAGTTTGTGCTACACCCACCCCCATCTTGGCTTCATAACCAGCAATGGGGTAGAAATCTTGTGCCATGGATATTGGGAAGCCACAGTACAGATTGACAAGGCCCATCTTGAGAACCAGGGATGTCTCATCAAGAATATGCATGATAAAGATTTGGTTATGGTCATCATTGGGATGAATATATTGCAGCATTGCCCTGAAGAGCTGGTAGCTACTTTAAAGATGGAGATGTCTTGAACTGTCTATTCTGAACAACATGTGCTACAGCACACTGGGGGTCATTCAGACCCGATCATTTGCTAGCAGTGCTGTGATCAGGTCAGAGCTGTGCATGCGTATACACTGCAATGCACATGTGCATCGCACGAGTACAAAGCGGATTGTTGCTGTGCGATAGGTTTTAAGAAGAATCCATTTGCACAGCCATTTGCAAGGCGATTGACAGGAAGAAGGCATTTGTGGGTGACAACTGACCATTTTCAGGGAGTGGTTGGAAAAACACAGGCATGTCCAAGCATTTGCAGGGCAGTTGTCTGACGTCAATTCCAGCCCCAGACAGGCTGAAGTGATCACAACGTCTGAGTAAGTTCTGGGCAACTCAGAAACTGCACAAAGTTTTTTTGTACCGCTCGGCTGCACATGCAATTGCACACTTACACAGCTAAAATACATTCCCTGGTGGGTGGCAATTGTGCGAAGGCAGGACTGCAAAAACCAGCTAGCTAGCGATCAGGTCTGAATGACCCTCACTATTCATATCCTGCAAGGACACCAGAGAGTCCTAGATTGCAGTGGAGAGGGGGGAAAGGTGAGAATCACAGACAGAAAGCTAATAGTTTTGACGATGAACAAAGATAATTGTCAGGGAAAAGACTAACTAGAGTATTCAATTATCCGCAAATTCGCGAAAATTGCCGCGAAAACGCTCCATTTTTCGACCTATTTAATTCCAAACGGGTTTCACGTGAAAATTCTTGCAGTGAAAAGTGCAGGTGAAAATGGGGAAATCAGCCTGTACCCCAAAAAATGCTAAACTAACATAGGAAAACAGAAGAGAAGTGTGTTAGAGATCACATTAGAGAGTTTTTGGGGACTTAAATTGTGTGAAATGGCTGTTATATGCATTTAAAAAAAAAATGCAAAAAAATGATAGAAAGCAAGTTTTTTTTAGCAAAATAAATGCTCTCATTAAATTTGGGGTACATGAAAATGGGTATAAGTATATATTTGGGTCATTTTAGGGTACTTTGAAAAAAAAGTGGAAACAGACCGATTACTCCCATCTGCAAGCACAAAAACATCTGTCCCACTCATAAAGCACCCCAATATAGAATATACCTGTCCCATACCTTGAATCCCAATTTCCATCACTTTGTACTTTTTCACCCCAAAAATGACATGTCATTATTGGCCAATTAAAAATAATTAAAAACTTCAATGTGCCTAATTAGTCATTAAGGGGGGTGTCCCAGGAGTTCTGTACCATATCCAAACATTTTACCTTAAAATAGTGACTTTTTCCAACTTTTCCAACTTTTCACCTGCTTCAGAGTAGGTGAAGTGAAATTAGTGAAAAAATGATCACCGATAAATTTTCCCAGAAAATTGAATAGGCTGTAATTGCGTTTCGCGGGAAAAGTCAGTTTTTTCGCACGAAAACCGGACTTTTCACGCGAAAAGTTTGTTATCGCTGCTAATTGAATATACCCCTAAATGTGGTCCACAATGTACAAAGTATGAAGCATTAGAGGAACCATGTATGAATCCTATCAGGGATGAAGTGTTAGTAGCTCCAACAATAGTAGCCTTAGAGTCCCAGTGAGTATTCAGAACTGTCATAATCACCCCGTGAAGCTGTATCGAGACTGTCCAATTGCCCAGTTGAGTTGGATGACCTTTCAAGATACTGTGATCCTTCAGCTGAATGTGCAGCAGAGCAGCAACTGGTGGCAGAACAGCGGCAACTGGTGGCAAGGAGGCCCCAGTCACTGCCTGGTGAAAAGGTGTGCAGTTGGGCCAAGAAGAGACCCCGTTGAAACAAAAATTAGGTGTCCTGCTGGTGGTAAAAGAAAACACCAGGTACCCTACAGATTTTGGGAGTGTCCACAATCCAGCGTTACATCCCCATTGGAGCTGCCCCACCTATTAAGGAAAGGCACCATCCATTAGCCCCTCTGATGTATCAGTCTGTACAACAAATGCTTGAAGAGATGTTGAAAAGTGGCATAATTCAAAAGAGTCACATCCCGTGGGCCATGCCAATTGTCTTAGTGAGGAAGAATAACAGACAGTTGCATTTCTGTGTTGATTACATGCATCTAAATAGAATAATGCCCAAGGAAGCATACCCTTTGCCATGCATAGAAGTGTCACTCGCCACCCTTAAGTCAGCCTGGTATTTCTCAACCCTTGACCTTATAAGTGGTTACTGGCAGATTGAGATAACCCCACAAGATAAGCAGAAGACCACTTTTATGATTTCAATGTGTTTATTTGAATTTCTCCACATGCTGTTTGGGCTGTGCAATGCCTCAGGGACCTTTCAGAGAATGATGGAGCATTGCCTAGACTAAAGACATTTTGAATTTGTCCTCCTTAATCTCAATGATGTGATTATCTTTTCCGAGTCATATGAAGAGCACCTACTGCACCTGCTAGAAGTTTTCCAACAGTTGGTGAAATGTGGGCTCAAGTTATATCCAACCAAGTGTTATCTGTTAAAGCCAGAGGTCAAATACTTTAGACATCTAGTGAGCCCAGAAGGTGTGACCCCTGATCCAGAGAAAGTTGTTTCAGTAAATGTCTGGCCTGTGCCATGAACCATCAGAGAGGTGCAACGATTTTAGGCTTTGTAGGGTACTATCGGAGAATTGTGAAGAATTTAGCAAAAGTGGCGGCACCATTACATGAAATACTTTGAGGAGTCCCCAAGAGTGGGTCAGCTGCAAGCATCTCTGTAGCTTGGACTGTCAGTCAACAGTCAGCATTCGATCAATTGAAGGAGGCCCTGATTCAGGTGCCTTCACTGGCCTATCCCAACTACACAAACCATTTTGTTTATATACCAACACCAGCAACCAAGCAAGTACGAGAAGACTCTGCATGGGTGATTGCCTATGCAAGTCGCAGCCTCAAAAGAACTGTATGCAACAATGCCAACTGTAATCATTTAAGATATAATTATTGGTGGTAGTATGGCAGTGACATAAAAGTTCAAGGAATACCTGGCAGCAACTCCCTTTGTGGCTTTTACAGATTGCAACCCCCAGACGCAGCTCGATGCTGCTAAATTGGGAACCCTGGAGCAACGATGGTTGTCTCAACTGGCAAACTAACAGTTTATAATCAAATATCAGTCTGGGAAGACCAACCAAAATGCTGATGCCCTATTGAGAGTAACCAGAGGAGAAAAGCCAGGAGAAGGTAACTGGGAATTGTTAGAATGGCCAGCTTTCCATAAGCCTGACATTAAGGCTGCTCAGAATGCCCTTACTGTGAGAGCAGTAACCTCAGATGGGATGGACAAGGAGAGAATGGAAGTAGATTGGTAGAAATGGCAAGATGAACATCCAGTGTTCAGACTGTTAAAGTGGATGATTTTGACTCAAGTAGAAATGATGCAACAGGAGTGACAAAATGCAGAGCCATTGCTCTTAAAGTTATAGCATCAGAGAAATTGTTTTGCTGTAAAATAAAATATTCTTATGAGAAGAAGCATTGATATGCAAACCCACCAGTTAGTAACACAGATGTGATACCCAGTTCTATAGTGGAAACCCTGTTATGTGCTTACCATGACCAATTAGGTCATTTTGGTCATCACAAGACAGAGGCAAGTCTAAGATGACAATTTTAAGAAAAAGCATTGAAGATGGGTACAACCATTGTAAGGCCTGTGCTTTATGTTGTCCTCAGTTAGATACCCAAAAGTGCCTTTGCACCCTATTGTAAGTCAGCAGCCTTTGACACTAGTCACCATTGACCATGTCAAGCTAGAAAACAGTTTTGAAGGATATCTTTATGCAAACACCATTATGGATCATTGAACAAAGTTTTCACTGTAGATTACCTGTGAAAGACTTGACAGCAAAGACCACAGCTAAAATATTTTTGAGGGCTTTTGTCAGACCCTATGGGTGCCCTGCCAAGATCTTGACAGATAAAGGATCAGCCCTGAATCTAAGCTTTTCCAAGAAATATGCAAATTGTATGGATTCAAGAAGTTACAGACCACTGTGTATCACCCTTAAGGGAATGGATTATGTGACAGGACCAACCAAGTGATAATTAATCTTCTAAGAACACTACCTCACCAGCAACATACAGAATGGCCTATTGTATTAGCTGAACTTGTATTCATTTATAATAACACTGTTCATAGTTCACCAGGTTATACGCAATACAGTACTTCTTAATGTTTGGAAGACAAGGCAGACTACCAGTTGATGTCCGTTTAGGATTGCCATTTGAATTAGATCAAGAATTGTTCATAGAAGCAGATTGGGTGACGGAACACGAGACAAGATTAAGATTGTCACAGGGTCAAGTAAACCAGCACATGGAATTTGCAAGACAGAGACAGGAAGATAATTATAATGCAAGGGTGCAAGCAGATCCAATACCACTAGGAGCAAGGGTACTTAAGAAATAGCATCATCGTATTAGTAAACTTGATTATCAGTGGGAATCAAACCATATCACCTCAAGGAGATGTGGCTGTTTATCAGACTTCAAGAGAAAATGACTTAATGCAGAGTTTAGTTCACAGAGATCCGTTGAAGTTACGTCCAGAGTATATTAAGGAAAATTCAGAAGAAACAATGGCTCTGGTTACAGAAAGGCCAACTACTCAACAGATGGTCCCAATTTACCCCTGGGCCTTCTGTGCAATATGTGTGGCCAATTCTGCCTATAGCTGTAAACCCTATTCACTCAACCAGAGGAATCAAGAGAACAAGAGGTGGTAGAAGAAAATGTGTATGAGCCCCCTTTGAGGTGTTCAGAGAGACGTAAGAGGAATACCTCTCCCTAGGTACGGATAAATGCTATCTAGCCATTTAAATCCATAATTGCAGAATTGGAATTAAATTGGGTGCATGTTACTCCCCAAACTAAGTGCATGAAAACATTTTTACAGTATTCGCTTATATACATAGGTGTATTCAAATTGCAATTTGTCTGTTTCCTATGTGTATGCTTACTTTGCTATTAGGCATTATCATCACTGCACACTTGCACCTACCCTATAAAAAAGATATGTCTAAAAACATTTATGCATATGTCTTACTTTGCATGCAGTAGTTTGCAGCCCTTAATGAATGTCCTATTACAGCCCAGTTACACCTTTCAGAGCATGTGCAGTTCTAAACTACTTAAATTAAACTTCACAAACAGTGCATTAAATAGATTAAAATGCACTCAGGGATGTGGCACATTATGTTGATATTCAGAATGTTGGCATTGACAATGCCACCAGCATAATAAACTTTCAAATATATCAAGGGTTTTAACAAAGTCCAGAAGGGAAACATTCTCCAAATGAAGAGAAGCAATAGGACACGAGGACATGCACTGAGACTGGAGGGAGGTAGGTTCAAGGGAAATTTGTGGAAAAATTACTTCATAGAAAGGGTAGTGAACAAGTAGAATAGCCTCCCATCAACATTCTGTCTGTTAACACCACATTGTCAACTTTCTGAACATGCTGACTTCCTGAACGTTGACATTCAGATCATATTAACGTTATCAAGTTGACTTTCTGAATGTTGACAAAATGATTACATACTGCACTCAGATTCACGTAAAATTGTCTGTCATGGACACAAAATACATACAAGTTGTCACATCAGATTTTACAGAAGTCTTGCACTTTATTATTTGTATCTGTAAATGGCAACAAATTATTACAACTTTATAGTTTCCATGTTATTGACTACTGTCTTCATGAAGGTGGAGATATACTTTGGAAACACAATTTTTGCAAATTTCAGAGGAGCTACTGAAGTGATTGGAAGAACTATGTGATTACTTTCTAATCTTGTTGTGATTTTTTTGTGTGCTTTTTATCAATGTATCCCCACTAACTGGGTATCCGTACACCAATTGGTATAATGGTCCAAATGCATTAAGCCTTAAAAAATGATAAGGTGGAGATGGATAAAAAGTGATAAATGACCAGCCAATCAGCTTCTAACCGCCATGGACATGGCAGTTACAATAGGAAGCAGATTGGCTGGTCATTTATCACTCTATCTGTTTCCAGTTTATCTCTTGTTAAGGCTTAATACATTTGGGCCAAGATGTCCAGAATGACTGAGATACTCTAAGAGGTGTAGCCTACAGTATTTCTTTTTTAAATGTATCATGTTATTGAAATGCAGATATATTGAAAAGTTACTCAGAGTACCAAAGATGCTAGCCTACAACTTTAACCCCACTTGAATTTGTTTTACACACAAATGTACAATGCAGCCAAAGAAACACAACAGAACTTGTCATGAAGAGAAGCCACATCAGAGCCCTTTTTACACATATTCAAACCAATTTGCTTACAGATGTACAAATGTTGCACACCAAATTGATTATTGTACACTTGCAATATAGTTTTGTCATAACCATGTGTTTTATTAAGTGAATGATGCACATGTTGAGCAAAATAAAAGATGCTTTACGAGTTCGAGTCGCATAGGACCTGAAATGACAAGTAGGGCTATTTGGTACATTTGTACTTTGATTCCAAGCTTTGCAGAAATATTTATTATATGAAATATCATAGAAACATTTCGGTAAATGTAACTTTTTTTAATGAAGTTGCTATTTCTCATCTATCTATCTATCTATCTATCTATCTATCTATCTATCTATCTATCTATCTATCTATCTATCGGGATTAAACGGCACTCGCAGGGTATAAGTAGAGAAAGATAAACTGGTATATTTATTTAACGTTTTGGAGCTTCAGCCCCTTCTTCCAGAAAACACCAGACAAAACCTGCGAGTGCCATTTAATCCTGCTATTGGATTGGTATGTTACATTAGGATCCAGGCACCGGGGGATGCTGTTGTTAACAAACTGAGTGCCGACTGAATTGGAGGACTATATATAATTATATATATATATATATATATATATATTCACTGCTCAAAAAAATAAAGGGAACACTTATACGACACAATGTAACTCCAAGTCAATCACACTTCTGTGAAATCAAACTGTCCACTTAGGAAGCAACACTGATTGACAATCAATTTCACATGCTGTTGTGCAAATGGAATAGACAACAGGTGGAAATTATAGGCAATTAGCAAGACACCCCCAATAAAGGAGTTGTTCTGCAGGTGGTGACCACAGACCACTTCTCAGCTCCTTTGCTTTCTGGCTGATGTTTTGGTCACTTTTGAAAGCTGGCGGTGCTTTCACTCTAGTGGTAGCATGAGATGGAGTCTACAACCCACACAAGTGGCTCAGGTAGTGCAGCTCATCCAGGATGGCACATCAATGCGAGCTGTGGCAAGAAGGTTTGCTGTGTCTGTCAGCATAGTGTCCAGAGCATGGAGGTGCTACCAGGAGACAGGCCAGTACATCAGGAGATGTGGAGGAGGCCGTAGGAGGGCAACAACCCAGCAGCAGGACCGCTACCTCCGCCTTTGTGCAAGGAGGAACAGGAGGAGCACTGCCAGAGTCCTGCAAAATGACCTCCAGCAAGCCACAAATGTGCATGTGTCTACTCAAACGATCAGAATCAGACTCCATGAGGGTGGTATGAGGGCCCGACATCCACAGGTGGGGGTTGTGCTTACAGCCCAACACCATGCAGGACGTTTGGCATTTGCCAGAGAACACCAAGATTGGCAAATTCTCCACTGGCGCCATGTGCTCTTCACAGATGAAAGCAGGTTCTCACTGAGCACATGTGACAGACGTGACAGAGTCTGGAGACACCAAGGAGAACGTTCTGCTCCCTGCAACATCCTCCAACATGACCGGTTTGGCAGTGGGTCAGTAATGGTGTGGGGTGGCATTTCTTTAGGGGGCCGCACAGCCCTCCATGTGCTCACCAAAGGTAGCCTGACTGCCATTAGGTACAGAGATGAGATCCTCAGACCCCTAGTGAGACCATATACTGGTGCGGTTGGCCCTGGGTTCCTCCTAATGCAAGACAATGCTAGACCTCATGTGGCTGGAGTGTGTCAGCAGTTCCTGCAAGATGAAGGCATTGATGCTATGGACTGGCCCGCCCGTTCCCCAGACCTGAATCCAATTGAGCACATCTGGGACATCATGTCTCGTCCATCCACCAACGCCACGTTGCACCACAGACTGTCCAGGAGTTGGCGGATGCTTTAGTCCAGGTCTGGGAGGAGATCCCTCAGGAGACCATCCGCCACCTCATCAGGAGCATGCCCAGGCATTGTAGGGAGGTCATACAGGTACATGGAGGCCACACACACTACTGAGCCTCATTTTGACTTGTTTTAAGGACATTACATCAAAGTTGGATCAGCCTGTTGTGTGTTTTTCCACATTAATTTTGAGTGTGACTCCAAATCCAGACCTCCATGGGTTAATAAATTTGATTTCCATTGATCATTTTTGTGTGATTTTGTCTATGTAAAGAACAAAGTATTTAATAAGAATATTTCATTCATTCAGATCTAGGATGTGTTGTTTAAGTGTTCCCTTTATTTTTTTGAGCAGTGAATATAGTAACATGTTTATTTATCTCCTATATATTTGCCTTATTATAAGTCTGTGCCTGGCCCTCTAACACTGGGCGGAGTCACAGTGGTGGGTGGAGTTACAGGCCTGGGTGGAGTTAGAAGCTCCTGCCCTGTCCCAGCACACCACTAGCAGAACGGAGCAGCAGCTACATAATCCCAACATCCCCACACAGAAGCCGCCAGGGGACACCACAGTGCCAGGTAACCATGGACACCCCAATGCCACCCACACCAGACACCCCCAAACGCACCCTCCACCAGCTCCCACATGCAGCCACTGACGGCCCAGACACCCCCACACCCCATGCATAACGATCCCACCCTCCGCATAAGCCCAGCATCTCCCACAGCCATCTGCGGCACGGACGCGGTAGCCGGGCCCCGCTGCCCGCACCACGGCCGACCAGAAAGCCGCAGGCCGCACCACCCCTCCCGCCCTCCACACACCACCAGAGCCAGCTCCCAGACTGCAGCCGCGGCTGGGACCCACTGTCCCGCCAGACGCCGTCCGCACAACGGACGAAGACAGTGAGGTTACAGGTCAGCATCACCCGCGCCTGATTGCCGCCGCCACCGCCATACGCATTAGGAGGGACACGTGGCGCCGCAGGAGAAGGCTTCATAGCCCTCCTTGCGCTGCGTACAGACACCCGCCACCTCCTCCGTACACCTAATACAACGCTGCCTCCCACCATCCCCAGAGACCCGGACTGCACGCCACAGGGCCCCTGGGCTGCCGGCTCCACAGGCCAGAGACGGGAAGACAGCGCGCCTGCTACTGTGGACGCTGCACCAACCTCACAGGTAAGAGAGACTGCACAGGCAGCACCGCGTCTCTGCGTCCCCTCCCTGCCACTCCGTGCCCCCTCCCTGCCGCTCCGCATCCCCTCCTTACCTCTGCGTCCCCTCCCTGCCGCCCGCCTCTCTGCGCCCCTCCCTGCCGCTCTGCGCCCCCTCCCTGCCGCTCCGCATCCCCTCCCTGCCTCTGCATCCCCTCCCTGCTTCCCGCCTCTCTGCTTCCCCTCCCTGCAACCCGCGTCTCTGCGTTCCATCCCTGCCGCCCCGCATCTCTGCATTCCCTCCCTGCCACCGTGTCCCCAACCTGCCTCTGTCCCATCCCTGCCACCCCGCATCTCTGGACCCCCTCCCTGCCGCCCCGCGTATCTGTGTCCCCTCCCTGCCGCCCGCATCTCTGCGTCCCCTCCCTGCCACCGTGTTCCCTCTGTGCCGCCCCGCGTCTCTGCGTCCCCTTCCTGCCACCATGTCCCCTCTGTGCCGCCCCGCTTCTCTGCGTCCCCTCCGTGCCACCCTGCATCTCTGCGTCCCCTACCTGCCGCCCAGCGTCTCTGCTTTCCCTCCCTGCCGCCCCTCATCTCTGCATCCCCTCCCTGCCACCGTGTCCCCTCCCTGCCAACCTGCCTCTGTCCCCTCCCTGGCGCCCCGCATCTCTGCATCCCCTCCCTGCCGCCATGTCCCCTCCCTGCTGCCCCGCATCTCTGCGTCCCCTCCCTGCCGCCCGCATCTCTGCGTCCCCTCCCTGCCGCCCGCATCTCTGCGTCCCCTCCCTGCTGCCCGCATGTCTGCATCCTTTCCCTGCCGCCCCGCGTCTCTGCGTCCCCTCTCTGCCACCCCGCATCTCTGTGTCCCCTCCCTGCCACCGTGTCCCCTCCCTACAGCCCCGCGTCTCTGTGTCCCCTCTCTGCCACCCCGCATCTCTGCGTCCCTTCCCTTCCGACGGTGTGTGAAGAGCGCCCGTAGGGCGCGATGAAGAATCTAGTTTTACATATGTGTTGTATAATACTATATAACAGTAAATTTAATTTCTACCATATTATTTTGAAAGCCTGTTTCTTTTAGTGTCATGTGACAAGGCAACAGGTGAGCAATGTTATATTACATAGAGCTCACCTAATCAGAATAGTTCTACAGTACATATGATAGTTTGCCCCACCTGTCAGACCATAATGTGTTTCACTATTGGTGCCTTCTGTTACTTTATGCAAATGTTCTATTGCCTTCTAAAATGCCTGTTTCTTTCCTGTGAAACTTTAAAAAACTGAAGATATTTTGATCCAAGGGAGCTCCAGTTGATAGTCTCCCAAGGCTGTTACAAATTGTTGAGAGTCTAAGAGGTATATTTAATAAAGATTCTAAAACAAACTAGTAGTTTTGCCTATAGCAACCAATAGGATTTTAGCTATCATTTTTGTATTGTATTGTAGAAAATTATAGACAGAATCTGATTGTTTGCTATGGGAAACACATCTACTTGTGTGTATTAGAAGCTTCAGAAAATCTACCCCTAGCAGTTTGTACTCAGCTTACAGAGATACAGTCAGGGACTGTCAACTTCTTCCATACATGAGGTCACCTATTTATTATTATTATTTATTACCAGTTATTTATATAGAGCACACATATTCTGCAGCGCTTTACAGAGAGTATTTGGCCATTCACATTAGTCCCTGCCCCGGTGGAGAGCTTACAATCTATATTCCCTATCACATGTACACACACATTCACACTAGGGTTAATATTGTTGGGAGCCAATTATCCTACCAGTATATTTTTGGATTGTGGGAGGAAACCAGAGTACCTGGAGGAAACCCACTCAGTGCTGTGAGGCAGTAATGCTAACCATTACACCATCCGTACTGCCCCAATAATATCTGGTAACCATTACACCATCCATACTGCCCCAATAATAACTGGTAACAATTTTGTTGTATAATGATTTCATCGCTTGATTTTTGTCTGTGCAATGTCTGTTTGCCTTTTACTGTATATGTTATATTTGTTACCAGTAGGTTAAAATAAGTGCTTTCTGCATGAGTGAGCCCTGAGAAGGAGTTTTACACATAATTTGAAGAGTCTTTACAATGACCTTGTTTTTGCTACGGAATGCCAGACCTTGAACAGTGAGTCATGGTGTTATTTATTATAACACAGAGTGGAGACACTGAGCATTCTGGTCCAAATACCAGTTAGAACCAGATGATAGGGAGTAGCTTTGTAGGTAAAAGAGACAATGGGGTATATTTACTGCTATCCGTTCACATGGTCGACCATGTTATGGTCGACAGTCATTAGGTCGACCACTATTGGTCGACATTGGCATGGTCGACATGGACACATGGTCGACACATGAAAGGTCGACACATGAAAATGGTCGACACATAAAAGGTTGACACATGAAAAGGTCGACATGAGTTTTTTAACTTTTTTTTCTTTTGGGGAACTTTTCCATACTTTACGATCCACGTGGACTACGATTGGAATGGTAATCTGTGCCGAGCGAAGCGGTAGCGGAGCGAAGGCACCATGCCCGAAGCATGGCGAGCAAAGCGAACCATGCGAGGGGACGAGGTGCACTAATTGGGGTTCCCAGTCACTTTACGCAAAAAACGACACCAAAAAAAGTAAAAAAACTCATGTCGACCTTTTCATGTGTCGACCTTTCATGTGCCAACCATTTTCATGTGTCGACCATGTGTCCATGTCGACCATGTCTATGTCGACCATAAGTGGTCGACCTAATGACTGTCGACCATAACATGGTCGACCATTCATACCGGAACCATATTTACTAAGGTCCCGATTTTGACCGAGATGGTGTTTTTTCTTCAAAGTGTCATCTCGGGAATTTACTAAACTCAAATCTCAGCAGTGATGAGGGCATTCGTATTTTTTTGGAAGTCAAAGAAAAAAATACGAATGAATGAATACACCATCGGTCAAATACGACTCTGTAATTTACTAAAAAGTGTATTTCACGAACACTGCCAGCAATAGCCAAACACTGCCGTGAAAAAATACAAATCGTAAAAATAAGCAAATTTAAAACAGACCTGCTTTTTTTTTACCGTGTTCTGATAGGCATGCACGGATCCATGAGATCCGTGCATGTTTATCAGTGGGAAGGGGTGGGAAAGTGTTACATTTTCTGGAAAAAAATGCGTGGGGCCCCCCTTTCTAAGCAAAACCAGCCTCGGGCTCTTTGAGCCGGACCTGGTTGAAAAAATATGGGGGGAAAAATGTCAGAGGTTCCCCCATATTTAATCAACCAGCACCGGGCTCTGCGCCTGGTCCTGGTTCCAAAAATACGGGGGACAAACAGCATAGGGGTCCCTCGTATTTTTTAAACCAGCACCAGGCTCCACTAGCCAGCTATATAATGCCACAGCCGGGGGACACTTTTATCTAGGTCCCTGCGGCCCTGGCATTACATACCCAACTAGTCACCCCTGGCCGGGGTACCCTGGAGGAGTGGGAACCCCTTAAATCAAGGGGTCCCCCCCTCCAGCCACCCAAGGGCCAGGGGTGAAGCCCGAGGATGTCCCTCCCATCCAAGGGCGGCGGATGGGGGGCTGATAGCCTTTTGAAAAAAAATTGAATATTGTTTTTAGTAGCAGTACTCCAAGTCCCAGCATGCCTCCCCCGCAAGCTGGTACTTGGAGAACCACAAGTACCAGCATACGGTGGAAAACTGGGCCCGCTGGTACCTGTAGTACTACTACTAAAAAAAATACCCCCAAAAAAACAGGACACACACACACCGTCACAGTATAAGTTTATTACATACATGCACACCTCCAAACATACATACTTACCTATGTTCACACGAGGCTCGGTCCTCTTCTCCATGTAGAATCCTAGGGGTACCTGTGAAAAAAATTATACTCACATAATCCAGTGTACCTTCTGTTCTTTGTATAATCCACGTACTAGGCAAAACAAAAAACCGGAAACCCGACCACGCACTGAAAGGGGTCCCATGTTTACACATGGGACCCCTTTCCCCGACTGCCAGGAACCCCCTGACTCCTGTCAAAGAGGGTCCCTTCAGCCAATCAGGGAGCGCCACGTCGTGGCACTCTCCTGATTGGCTGTGTGCTCCTGTAGTGTCTGTCAGGCTGCACACGGCAGAGATACAATGTTGCGCCTATGCGCTCCATTGTATCCAATGGTGGGAACTTTGCGGTCAGCGGTTGACCGAAAGTAACCTAACCACTGACCGCAAAGTTCCCACCATTGGAGACAACGGAGCGCATAGGCATAGTACTACTACTAAAAACAATATTCACATTTTTTTCAAAAGGCTATCAGCCCCCCATCTGCCGCCCTTGGATGGGGGGACAGCCTCGGGCTTCACCCCTGGCCCTTGATTTAAGGGGTTCCCACTCCTCCAGGGTACCCCGGCCAGGGGTGACTAGTTGGGTATGTAATGCCAGGCCTCAGGGACCTAGTGGCTGTGGCATTATGTACCTGGCTAGTGGGGCCCGGTGCTGGTTTCAAAAATACGGGGGACCCCTACGCTTTTTGTCCCCCGTATTTTTGGAACCAGGACCAGGCGCAGAGCCCGGTGCTGGTTGATTAAATATGGGGGAACCCCTGACATTTTTATTCCCATATTTTGTCAACCAGGACCAGCTCAAAGAGCCCGAGGCTGGTTTAGCTTAGGGGGGGGGGACCCCACGCATTTTTTTAAATGATTTGTAACAATGTTATTTTTTATACGAAAGGTGCACAATGAAGCCCTGCACGGATCTCACAGATCCGGCCGAGATTCATTGTGTTAATGTCGGCAGTGATTTACTATTCACTCCCATAAAACACGAATGACATCGACATCGGAAAACACGAAAATGCAGAATACGACAGCTTAGTAAATTAGTCGTAATAAATTCAAAAAGTTGCAAATATACACTTGCGATGTCATTCGTGTTTGAACTTTAACCTCATTCTGAAAAATACGAATTTTAGTAAATATACCCCAATATATGAAGGGAGTCTCCCAGTTTAATTGGGATTTAACTAAAACAGAGAGCCATGAGACGTGTATCTGTGCTTAATACAGTATTTTTGCAATGAAATTGACCATTGATTCTGAGTATAATTTGATAATGGGTCTCCCTCAGATGATTGAAGATATGAAAGACTTATTCAAGAACTTTCACATATAAGTTGAGTATTGGTTCTTGTTTGATTATTATTATTATTTTTAATTTCATGCTGTTTTGTTAACATCACTTACTGTATAAGCACGAATAAACTGTATTGCCATATTTTAATATAATTCTTAGTCTTGGAGTACGGATGGAGCTATGATAATTGTGATTGTCATGCATGCCATCTTTGCATGCATGCCAAATGCAGGATCTGGGGCATGCGTGAATCCGTCTGTGCCTGGGTGCGCCGATTGCATCTGCGGCACACATGCTTCTGTGATTCGCATGCACCCCATTCTCTAGAATGGGAGCATCTCTGTGCACTCCCGTGGTGGGGCTAGGTGCCGGGGAGCCTAGTCCCACTGGTAGTGCACGTATGTGATGGAGCCGTACTAGCTGAGTGCAGCTCCATCTGTATATTTATTGATTGACATATAATCAAAGTGGCAAAAAATCTGCACTATGGACACTTTGTGTCACCTTATAAATAAATAAAAATAAGTTTAGAACTCACTAAATGGTTATTCTCATATTGGTGCTTCATACAATGAAATACTAAGCCACATCCCTTGGATGAAACAAGGTTGTTGCTTTGCTTCATGATCGACTCTAGCCTCAAAGAGAGTAAATTAATGCAGTAGTATAGAGAGTTAATTTTAGTACCCATCAGTTGTGGCCATGAACATTGCAAAAGTGATAAGGTTTCAAAGCACCACCATATCCAAAACAAGATGCACCATAGATTTCCACTTATAGCAATATAGCTGTAAATGGGCATATCATAAATCTCCACAATAATCCCAGCATTCTCAGACAGTCAGTATAAAATCTATGGATCTCCCATCAACCGGTCTCATAGACATCAAATAACCAAGAATTCAGAAAAATACTCAATAGTGAAATATCTGTTTAATTAATATAAAAAAGCACATACAGTAGATGAAGTACAAATTTACAAGGAAATCCTTATTTAATAAATGGGTCTCCTACCAGATATAATAAGATTTTGCACAAGGAATTATAAGTGATGAGCTGTTGTGATATATCCTCTAGTACTTCCAATAGGTCATATCTCTAGGATTTTTTTTAATCATGCACAGATTTGCTAATTTGTTTTGCTGGGTCAGTAATTATCACACCTGTTTCCACAGACATACAGTAGTAATCCTGACAGAATGACTTGTTGAGAGTGTTGATATGTCCTGTTGGGGTAGAACAATAGGTATCAGTGGAATGTGAAAAGGAGTTTAGTCCAGATAGTTTATCCTTAAAAAGTTGGAGGTTTATTCAGGATAACAGTGGATGTCAGCAATAATAGTGATAACAGTATACAGGATAGAGTAAGTGGTATTGTTACAAGAGAAAATGGTAGTGTTATCTGTACAGCCTTCCCTGGAGGAACATGTAATGTGGCTACTGCAGTACTTGGAGTATATACAAAGACATAGATGGGGGTCACATGTGAACAGTGAAGCTGTGGCAGTCACCTTGGTAAAGAGGACAGTTTAACTTCTCTATGTAGAGCAGGAGACAGTGCTGGGGAGCACGTCTCTCTTATAGGGAGTACCTGAGGATTAAAGTTGACAGCACCTCTTTGAAGTATATGTGATCTGGCATACATACTTCTTGTGAGACGTATGGTAATCCTACACTAGAAGTAATTGGATATAGAACCAACCCATCATGTTGTGAATATACATCATAGGAATAGCATTCATATAATTTTACTATGGGAAAAAGGGTGTGATGCTACCACGGTATCTTGTAAAAAGTATCATATAGCAACCAACAAGAAAGTGAAAGAGCAGCTTATTGTAGAGCATTCTGGTCCTAATGTTAAAAGATATACATTTTTTGCTTTTATTGCTTTTTAATTGCTTTTATTATTTAAAAAAAAACACAACATTTTGTGCACAGCTAATCTGCTTGAGAGAATAGGTAACAAAAACTCCAAAACTATGTGCAAACATGGTAGAAACTTACCCCAACAGATGTAAAGCTGTTATTGCAGCAGAAAATCCTCAGGGCTGTCATGGTTACATAAAAGAGTACTCACTAGAGTATTATTAAATGATGAATAAGTTTATTACATCAAAGCAGCTGTACAGAATACATAGTCAATGGTTCGGTCCATTCTGGTACCTTTATAAGGACCTCTGTATTGGTTACTGTTATGTGGTCATCCCGATGAACTAAATCTTCAATGAAGAAGTCCAGAGACAGTGTGTTCTTCCACAACTTCTCTATCTATCTATCTATCTATCTATCTATCTATCTATCTATCTATCCAATCAGTGTTGATCATATATCTCCAGGCTTCTCAGGCTTGTAACAATATGTGATGCTGCACTCCCAAGTAACCTTTTTTCCAAAGGTGAAATTATCTGTATACTGAAAAGATAGGAGGCGTACAATAGTGAAGTACATTAAAACCTCTTTTAGCTTTAATTCAATTTATTAAAACCCCTCAAAAGGAACACGTGTGATATATACAATATCACAGAAAGTGCATTATAATAAATAGCATGTGGTTTCTTATGCTGGGACCGCTTGGCTTAGTCTCCATCCACAGTGCTCTCCGCGCTTGTCAGCCCTGTCTCCCGCACTCCAAATGCTCCCACGTCACATAAGTGTTCTCCACAGCAGCCATGCCCAGATGAGTTTTGTCCAATAGGACTTCGTCAGTGGGCGTGGCTAACACCATCATTACTAAGCCATAAATATCTCATAGCTCTGATCACATGTCCATTTACAACCAATCAAAACACATTAAACTTTTTTTCAGGAACTAGGGGATCAATTTCTGCTTACTGATACACTGTATGCTCCATACGGGTGCCATTTTTATGTAGTCCAAATACTATTATAAGCAATTAGTAGGTGCTATTTTATTTTTACACTTTTTATTATTACATATATCGCTTAGGTTATTTATATGCCGATATACCATCAGTGGTTATCACTCATCTGTACTCTGAAAATATATTCATTTAGTAGAGCTTACACTCATTATGCAACCCACATTGCCTTCCCTTAAAGCTATATACTGTAGCACTATGTATCAGTAAGCACGTAAATAGCATATCATTACATATAAAATACATTAAAAAAGCAAAATAGAAGCAAGTACACTAAAATAAATTACATTTAAAAGATTCAACCCTTATTTCTATATAAATTCATAACCACTATATTACATCAGCAAATTTAGCGAGATTTTTTTCTTGGGATACTTGTATAGATATGTTAAAAAATACACATTTCCGTAGTATATTTATATATCTCATATAAGTATTTAACCATCTATATGCAAACAGCAGGAAAACAATGAGGACATGAAAAACTGCAACATTCAGGTCAAAACAGGGGTGAAATCACCCAACAACTGGTCTGACAAAGACGCAGCACTCACATCCCACGGGAGGAGGAACCAAGAGGAGTGTCATTTTTCAGACTAAAAAAAAGCAATATATTGCACCCTTCATTCAAACCTTCGGGGTACAAAGTATTTATTTGCGTATCCACCATGTTTCTCTTTTTGCCAGTTTATTAAGCAGGTCACCTTTTCTTATATCCTGTTTGACCCATTCAATAGCTCTAAACTTAAAATTTGTTAGTAGTGAATTCTGAAACGCTGCAAAATGTCGAGGTACACTATGATTGGTAACTTTATTCAATATTTTCCTCATATGCTCTAGCACTCGAAGCTTGAGATGACGTTTTGTCTTACCAATATACTTCATACCGCACTGGCATTCAATCATATATATAACATGGGTAGATAAACAATTCATTAAACTGTCTATTTTAGAGACCTTGTATTATCAAGCTTAGAAAAACTATCTCTCACAGGGCAGGAAAATTTACAAACTTTACATCTTGATCAGGGAAAAAAACCTTTTGTTGCTTTTAACCAGTGTTTAGACTCCACATTTTGCAATAGGCTAGGTGTCAAGCAGTTTTTTTTACAGAATTAGCTCATTTAAAAATCAATTGTGGGGTCCTGGGAAATACATTCCCTAATATTGGATCTAGCTGTAATACATTCCAATGTCTTTTCAGTACATGCTTAATTTATTTTTCTCTACTGCTATATTTGGTTACAAAAGGTACAAAAAAAGCACCATCCTCCACCATTTTTCTCTTATATTGGATTAATTGTTGTCTTGGAGTTGTTCTTGACCTTTCTATACTATTTTCAATTAATATTTTCAGATATTTTTTCTCCAAAAATCTCTCACTGTATATTTTGGCCTATTCCTCAAACTTACACTCTTCATTACAATTCCTTTGCAATCTAATGAACTGAGAATAAGGTATATTTTGTTTCCATTTACCCAAATGGCAACTGTTAAAATGAACATAGCTGTTGCTATCTACTTGTTTTATATATGTATATGTATCAACTGTTTTGTTATTTATTATATCACATTTTGATGCATCAAGAACCAGATCCAAAAATTCTATACTATCTTTCTGAATATTATAGGTGAACTTCAGATTTAGAACATTATTTTTTATATAATCCATAAATTGTAAGAAGACCATTTCACTCCCCTGCCAAATTATAATCATGTCATCAATATAATGTTTAAATAATTTCAAATGATTAAAGAAAGGATATTTTTCTCTATCCATAGAGATATTCACTTTCCTATTTCCCCAAATAGAGAAATGTAAAATTTGGTGCGAATGGTGAACCCATCGCGGTCCCACAGTGCTGTTTTATATACTGATCTTGGAATAGGAATATATTATTCTCTAAAATATATTTCATACAGTCAATAATGAATTCACGCTTAACTCCTTTAACATTCTGATTTCTACTTAAGACCTCATTAACAAGCCTCAAGACCTTTGGCATGGGGTATAGATGTATATAAGACCTCTATATCAATTGTGCACCAAACAAACATTCAGCACCTTCCAGAATCTGTAAGATTTAGGTTGAATCTTTTACATACAAATCTAATTTTGTCACAGAATGGTTGATGTTCAAATCCATATATTCTGAAAGTCTAGATGTAGCTGAACCCAACCCGGACAAATTGGTCATCCTGGTGGGTTATCAAGCAGTTAGTGCACTTCAGGCAAGAAAAAAAATGGGAGTCCTCGGATGCTCAACCTTCAGGTAGTTATACCCTCCCTTCAATATGCATTTATTGTTAAAGCATTCTAATAACATGGAATTGATCTCTTCCTTAATACGCCCACTCTCATGAGTCTTAATTTTTAGATATGTATTTTCATCATCTAACAATCTCCAGGCCTCTTTTAGATAATAAATTAAGAATGTACTGAAAAGACATTGGAATGTATTACAGCTAGATCCAATATTAGGGGATGTAATTCCTAGGACCCCACAAGTGATTTTTAAATGAGCTAATTCTGTAAAAATCTGCTTGGCACCTAGCCTATTGCAAAATGTGGAGTCTAAACAATGGTTAAAAGTAACAAAAGGTTTTTTTTCCCTGTTCAAGATGTAAAGTTTGTAAATTTTCTAGCCCTGTGAGAGAGAGATTTTCTAAGTTTGATAATACCAGGTCTTTAAAATAGACAGTTTAATTAATTGTTTATCTACCCATGTTATATATATGATTGAATGTCAGTATGGTATGAAGTATATTGGTAAGACAAAATGTCATCTCAAGCTGCGAGTGTTAGAGCATATGAGGAAAATATTGAATAAAGTTACCAATCATAGTGTACCTCGACATTTTTGCAGCATGTCAGAATTCACTACTAATAAATTTTAAGTTTAAAGCTATTGAATGGGTCACACAGGATATAAGAAAAGGTGACCTGCTTAATAAACTGGCAAAAAGAGAAACATGGTGGATATACAAATTAAAAACTCTGTGCCCCAACGGTTTGAATGAAGGGTGCGATATATTGCCTTTTTTTGGTCTGAAAAATGACACTCCTCTTGGCTCCTCCAGTGGGATGTGAGTGCTATTTTGACCTGAATGGTGCAGTTTTTCATATCCCCATTGTTTTCCTGCTGTTCGCATAGAGATGGTTAAATACAAATACATATATTACACTTATATACCTAAAAAACAGTTTTGCCTCCTTTACCCACTGACTGGGCCATTTTCTTCTCAACTTGTGCCTTTGCACATCTGATTTCTTTCTTAGTCTCCTTCTGTCTGACAGTGTCACACAAATGAGTCAAAAATATATATTTTTCCACACTGTGGTTCAGCTTCACCAACAGCGTTGCACAATATGTGTATGAGTCAGAAATTCAGAAATTGTAGTAAATCACTGCATTGACCTTCACCAACAGAGTCATACAAAACATGTATCAGTCAGAAATGGTAGTTGAACAAGGCATTTGACCTTCACCAACAGCATTGCATGATACATGTATGAGTCAGAAATGATAGTCAAACGCTGCGGTTGACCTTCACCAACAGCGTCGCAAAGTAGGAAATAATATACTGTGGTCTGACCGGCAGTGTCACAGTACTTATGAAAATAAAATAAAAATTGTATAGTACAATGGGGTACAGCACATACAAAAAAATATATATTATTTATCATTATAATTTTAGGCTTTTTGTTTTTAGCTTTTATTATTTTAATTTTACTCTGGGGCGGAGCAACTGAATGGACGGACAGATCACCCCTTTCAGATACAGCAGACAGAGAGACCATCCCTTTTTCAGATACAGCAGACAAAGAGACCCCCCTTTTCAGATGCAGCAGACAGAGAGAGCACCCCTTTTTCACATACAGCAGACAGAGAGAGTACCACTTTCAGATACAGCAGACAGAGAGAGCACCCTTTTTTCAGATACAGCAGACAGAGAGAGCACCCCTTCCAAATACAGCAGACAGGGCACCCCTTTCAGATACAACAGATGAAGAGAGCACCCCATTCAGATACAGCAGACAGAGCACCCTTTTCAGATGCAACAGACAGGGCATCCCTTTCAGATACAATAGACAGAGAGTGCACCCCTTTCAGATACAGCAGACAAAGCGCCCCTTTCAGATACAACAGACAGGGCACCCCTTTCAGATACAACAGACAGAGCACCTGCCCCACGCCAGACAACACAGTACTGAGATGGACACGTTCGTCCAGTACACTCTCCACAGCCAGAGTATAGATGGCGCAGATCACCGGGGACTTTATAGAATCCAAAACCCATGAGAATACGACAGCGGGAAGATGACGTTCGGCCTTGCTTAGGGATCTGGACTTAGATCCCACCTCGGATCTTAATGTTCAGGTGGGTTCGGCTCCCCAAGAGCCGAAACTGCAGATCACAATGGTTTACTGATTCATGAAGATGATGATGGCAGATTTATATAATTAATGGAATGTCTAAGTATCAGTAGAGTGAGGGTTACAAACAAATTAGATAGCTTTCCATCCAGATACAGTAGTTTTCCATCCCAATAGTTTTCTATCCTTATCTCATTCTCCTATTTAGTTTACTTGTGTGTGTATTTAAATGTATATTGTATTAGTTTTGCAAGCACAATCATAAACAGTATATTATTTCTTTATTACTAGTATAATGTAGAATGACAATGACATCTACAGCAATAATGAGTTGATTAAATCAGAAAATAAATTCCTTCCTACTGATTAGGTCTTAGCTTTTTCCATACTAGTACTAATTAATCCTATATGTCATAATGTACACAATACAAGTAATTAAAACATTTACATTTTTATATTTATTTAGTATATTTTGATTGCATTAATTTGTGAATCATTATTATATTGGACCATTATGACATGTAGGAGTAATTAGTATTAGTTTTGTAACTTTTTTATATGTGACCTGTCTGCATTTACAGAATTATGAGTAAATTGGATTAATTTTATCCTCATTTCACTGCACTTAAATATTTATTCTGCATACTGTATATTTTTTTGACATTTACTGTCAATATTGATGTGTTATTTATACAATGCCTACATTTGTAATTTCTTGGACTACGTATTTCTAAAATAATAATGAGGGGACTATATGAGGATTTGGGCGTGGGGAGGGGTGCAAAGGCGAATGACTTACCCCCCCCCATCATTTAGGAATATTTTTATTTTGTTTTATTCAAGTGCAGCAACACAGTGTGCAAAGATGTGAGCCATTATGGTGGGTCAGAAAGGGGCCACCAGTCAGTGTTGTGTGGTGCAGTGCGCTGAACAAACTTGTACTGTTTGGCTGTCTCCTGCATGTCCCTGTTTGCAGTACTGCTGAATCGGTTAGGTTGTGCCCATAGTGCCACTTCTGGTTCACTGCTCAGGGTCCTGACAGGAGGAGGAGTCTGTTAGGACTCTGAGCAGTCAGCCAGAAGCCACAAGATGGCCACCGCCCACCCAAGTGAGCAGCAATGCAGTCACAGAGGGACATGCAGGCAATGGCAAAATGGAATTAGTTCTCTAACTGCACTGGGTCTTATGACACTGGCTGGGGACCCTTGTCCCCTCTTCCCCATACCGACACGCATCTTTGCACACTGTGTTGCTGCACTTAAATTAAATTTAAAAAATCCTAAATTTACCCCATTATTATGTGCATATTACCCATGTGTGGCTCTTACCCCTGCATTACCTGTTCTGTGGCAAGACAATAAGACATTTCAATGTGTTGATGATTTTGTTCACTATTTAGCCAATTAACATTATAGCGAGATGATTCATAGCCGATGTTACCCGGAGGATCTCAACAAAACATTTCAGTGAAAACCTAATCAAAATTGGTCAGTAGTTCTCGAGTTTATTGCTCTCATACATACATATGAAAAATTTTATTAAAAGTATATATATAGAATATAAATATAGATAGATATGTGTGTGGTTTGTGTATATGTGTGTGCTGTATGTACTAAATATGTGTTATATGTGTTTATATTGTGTGTGCATATGTGCTGTGGGTGTGTGTAGCCAATTAATATGATAGAAAATAAATCATATCCATATTCTACTTTTTGGCTGCAAGATGTTCTCACATTTTTTTTTTTGTTTGCTAACTAGCCAATTAACATGATGACAAGATGATTAATAGACAATGTTGCTCAGAGGATCTCAATGACCATTTTAAGTGAAAACCCCATCAAAATCGTATCAGTAGTTGTAGAGTTTATCCTGAACATACATACATACATACATACATACATACAAACAAACAAACAAAAATGTTATATATACAATAGCATGCAAATATCTTTGGCCAAAGAAAAAAGTGGTTCCAAAAAGACAAAATGTGAATAGTGTGGATGGGTAACGAGATAGGTGCTAGTAACCACAAATGTCACTTATAAAAGAACAATTTATTGGTACAAATTGATATGAGATAAAATGCATGTGCCAGCACCTAATTACATTCTCAAACAACAAATGGTTAAAAAACAAAGTTTAAAAACAAAGGATCTTGATACATACAGTGCAGGTGCATGAATGTACAATCTCTCACCATATACAAAGGGTGCGGTGGGCTAAGCTTCACTATTCACTTTGTTAATTCGGGAGATTGGTGTTTCTCCACTTTTTGGGTACAAGAGGCTGCCATTAACCACTTAATTTGCGCAACCCTAAGTAAGATCTTTTTTATTAAAAAGACCAAATGTAGTGAAATAATGAAAATATTTATTCATAATAATGTTTCACATGATATTGTAACTAACCATTATTAAAATTATTTATAATTTTATTGTATACATTTCAGATTAAATTTGGCTTTCATCACTGTATCCTCCATTGAGCATATCACTGCTTCACATACTGTAAATTGGAAATTCGAGACAACAACTTTCCAGGCCTCGTTCAGACATTCCCATCAGTTTTTAGTATTTGTTGGAGCCATTACACAAACTTTTCTGTCTAATTCATCCCAGAGTTTCTCAATGGGATTGAGATCACATAATTGAGGAGACCATGTTATAATTTGTAGAACATTCTGCTTTTCTTTTACTTTTCAAATAATTGATACACAATTTAGATGTGTGCTTAGGGTCATTATCTTGTTGTGGTGTGAGGTTTCTTATCTATAGTTAATGTTATTTGAACTAAATCTCCATCCTTTCCTCCACCAAAACCACCCCAAATCATGACATGACCACCAACATGTATAACTGTATGACTTATACAATTATCTAACAAATGTTCTCTGACCATTCTTTGAACATACTGACATCTTCTGATTTCGAAAAGTTCAAATTGGGACTCGTCAGCCCAAAATACGTTTGATCCAGTGTACAATAACAGTGTTCTTTGGCCCACCTAAGGCATTTTACTTTATTTAAAGACTGCAACAACAAATGTTTCTCCAAGCTTTGCGACTATTTAGACCAACATTATGCAGGCGTCTTTTAATTGTACATGAGTTTGTCTAATAATGTTGAGTTCTTTTTTATTGCAGTTGCTGGGTGTCTTCGTTTTGCTTACTTAGTATGATAATGTATGCATCTTCCTCTTTTATGTATACCTGGGTCATCCAGAATTTTTTTTTTGTACATTTGTACCTACATTTGTACCTGTTTCTTTGTATCAAGCTAATGTATATGTTACACTAGACTGTGGAATTTTAAATGTTTTAGTAATTTGTCGATGAGTGAAGCCTACTTCAGATTGAGTTTGAATCTTGCCATGCAAATCAAGTGAATATTTACATTTTTTTTCTTCATTTAAAAAAAGTTATGGTTATTATTATTGATTTTAACACTGTAAATGGGGAAAGTAAAATAAAAAAGTAAGATATAAAACACTGAATTAATAAAAATACATTTTATATAAAAAATATTATTAAATAATCACCATACATACTAGATTTATGTATGACCAGCTCTAAATTAAATAATTTGGCATATCAATAAACTCTTGGGACTGCAATGAAAATAAACTATGCTTGTGTTTACATATAATATGGTAAATTAAGTATAGTACAATTGAAGTAAAGTCTTAAAGAAGGGAGCAATTCAAGTTGATATTCATTAAGATAGAGAAATATAAGTAAATATATAAGCTTTGGCCAAAGACTTTTTAACACTAGTGTGCGTATATATTATATATCCAAAATGACTGGCACTCCCAATACTGCAATCAGCAGCTGCGGTGCACAACATATATATATATATATATATATATATATATATATACATATAGAAGAATTGTTGTATATTCCTTATTTCCAGTCCCTTCTAACAGGGGACTTAGTTGAATCAGGCTGCCTATACCAAATAGTTTACGTACGTATTTATTCAGGGTGACAGGTTTTACAAATTAGCGCAAAGGGAGAGTATTTTTTTGATATATATATATATATATAAAATGAGGTAGGTACAGGTTTCCTAATGCATTTCATCTCATAAGACTTCTTCATTAGACCCCTTGAAGAAGTTTTATGAGACGTAGCACGTTGGTAAACCTGTACCTACCTCATTTAAGATAAGGAAAATCTCTTTTACTTGTTCTTATTGTGGTTTTATATGTTCATTTAAGTGCTTTTAGTTCAGCTGTGTACATATTGTTGTCCCATTTTTATGTGTTGCTTCTATGTACAACTTTTATGTTAATAAATAATTTTTATTTTAATTGGCAATTTTATACCTTATTAATTGACACCGTGGTCGCTATATATCCCTCATCCTCCCTTTCCTACATTTTTCTCAGGGAATCGCCACCCCTGTATATATTGAGGGATTCAGCTGACGCCCCATTAGCTGCATAGGGGAGTGTCATATAAGTTTGCCTTTTTTTACAACATATCTGTTATATCACATGTGGCGCAGTATTAATCTTTGTTTTTACAATATATATATATATGTATATTTTTATAATATGTGCAGTACATTAACTAGTTACCAGCCCAACAAAATGACGGAACATCATAAACACAGTTAATGTTAGCACCAGTGGCTGTGCGCACCCAAAGGAGCAACAATTGCTCCTTTGGGAGCCATCTAAGACTGCAAGCAGTATGCAACACTTGAAGTACCCCAATAGAGGTGAGGAGCAGCATTAGCCTTTTATTATATATGTGTATATCCAGGGCTGTAACTAGGTGTATGCAGAAGGTGCATTGCCCACTGTGCACTTGCCCTGTGGGTGCACCTTCTACATACAGTACACCCCAAGTGGTCGCAAATCCCTCCCGCCGATGGCTGCCCTTCTGCTCCCCCTCACCTGTGCCTGGCGCTCGCATCCCCAAGCTCCTACCAGCTGGAGCCTCTGCCACTAATCACTGTGTATAGTCAGCTGCAGCGCTGGACATTATATCCCCCCTGTGCTGCTGCGCTCCTGCGGCCCACTGCCTCTCTGTCTGTGGACTGTACAGAGGAGTTAGTTCTGTACAGGAGCCGGCATCAGCGCAGATAGAACGAATACATCATGTAAGTGCCTACACAGACAATACCCTACACTATATTACACTGGTCTTCACTATAGTGCACTACACTATACTACAGTACACTATACTATGCTACACTATATTACACTACACTACAGTACACTACACTATTTTACACTACACTTCACTACTGTACATGACACTATGCTACAGTACATTACACTACACTATATTACACTACACTTCACTACAGTACACTATACTACACTATATTACACTACACTACAGTATACTACAATATACCCTAAGGGTAGGAGGGGATGTAAGATGCTCTGTCTGCCGTAATGTGTAAAAGGGAAATCTACCTACCGTAATGTGTAAAAGGGGGACTCTGCCTGCCATAATGTGTAAACGGGAGCTCTGCCTGCTGTACTGTTTAAAAGGGAGCTCTGCCTGCCATAATGTGTTAATGGGGACTCTGCCTGCCATAATGTGTAAAAGGGAGCTCTGCCTGTCGTAATGTGTAAAGGGGTCTCTGTCCTCCGTAATGTGTAAATGGGGATGCTGCCTGCCATAATGTGTATAAGGGGATGCTTCCTGCTCTAATGTGTACCTGCCATACTATGTAAAAAGGGAATCTACCTGCCGTAATGTGTAAAATGGGTCTCTGCCTGCCGTAATGTGTGTAAGTGGCACTACTGTGTGGCATAATTTGAATAATAGGGACTACTGTGCAGCATAATATGAATTGGTATTATTTTGTGGCCACGCTTCTTCTCCATGTGGCGCGCACTGTCCCTATTTTACATATTATGGGGGGGAGGAGTGCCAATGCTGTTTCTTGCACACAGCGCTAAATGTTTAGTTACGGCACTGTGTATATCTATATGTCAATCAGTGATAATGGGCAGTAATACTGTATGCAGTCAGTAGCAATATGCCAGTAATATGAATAACACTATTGACAATGATGTTTTATACTCAGTATACTGCTAAAGGGCAATACAATATTTATGTCATGCAGACTTTTTACAATTCTCATATTTAGCCCACGAATGCAGTTGAACTGTGCTTTCAGTCTGCACATATACGATTTTAGGATGTGCAATACTCTACTGTATAACCTTTTACTTTCCAATAAAATGAACAATGTTATGCTGTTAGGAACAGTAGGTTATCTGGAGGCTGTCTCATGCTGTGTACAGATTAGCGCTAGCTGCTGTAAATAGCAGCCATCAGCGGGAGATCTTTGGCAGTTACAGTATTTCACACTAGCGTTCATGTACTCATCATGTCTGCTGTTGGGCTTCTTAGTCTTACTTGTGATGAGTTTGCTATTGAGAATGACACTGGTAATCTGTTCCTGCTTTGGCACTTCATCATTCATTCCTCATCTACAGTAGAACCTTTGAGTGGAACATGAAGGTTAGTAAATCATAGTCTCTGTTCAAATTTAAATCCTAGCTGTGACAGCCCATTAAAATAAGGCCATTCTTAAAAACAATGTAGCCGCCACTGCCATTTTAAATAAAGTTTATTTTAAAAAAATTGGAAGAGACATTTTGAGTCAATGTGAGGGGAGAGCTGATGCCATTAAGCAGATATGAGCAGCTGAGGAAGGGGATAAGAAGAAAGCTGAAATAAAGTAAGTAAGTAGAAGGGAGACACAGCAGTTGGAGAGCAACAGAAGTAAAACAGAGTCAAACATAGAGGTTTTCTATAAGCCTTGGAAAGAGATAAAGTGAAGAAAGTTAAGTACCAGCCAATCAGCTCCTAACAGGATGTGTATGAAAAATGAATTATAGAAGCTGGTTGGTTGGTGCTTTATCTCCATTCACTTTAGCTCTCTGGCTAGGTACATAGACCCCTAAGAACTGCATAGTGTGAAACTGAGATCCTGCTGACAACCTCAGCCAACAAAGCGCACAGTAAGTGTCATACACAGAAGAGTTTAAAGACTTGATCTGTCTGTATAGGTCCAGTATGTAATACCGGCGGTCGAGATATTGGCAGTTAGGAGACCAACACCAGAATCCCGACAGCCGAAATCCTGGTGGTGAGCGCAGTGAATCCCCTCGTGGGTTTGCTGCACTTGCCACGCTTCAGGCCTGCTCGACACACAATTATATTCCCACTCAGGTGGTGGCATGGACCACAACCCGAGTGTGATCTGGGGGCTTTGGTTTGGATTCTGACCAGTGTTATTTTGCCTGCTGTTGGGATTCTGGCATCGGTCTTCTGACCGCCGGTACAATAACTGCATCCTGTCTGTATATACAGATGTGTTCTTTTACATCTTTGCTGAGTTATGTATGCTTTGCTGTAATTTAGTGTTCTCAACTGCTCTTAAAGTGTTTCAGCTCTATTTAAATGCTTTTTTTAATTGTATAATACTGTTGCGGCATCATGGTGGTTAGTTGCACAGCTGACAGAGTATAGTAGTATTTAAAGTGTTGTACTTTATTGCACAGTCTACTGCTCAGGGAAGATACCAGAGCATATTACAGATTTCCACATACAGTACCATTTGCTGTGATGCCTTTCCTGAAATGAAACAATTCATAAGCTTCAAATAATAATAGTTTTGCAAACCTCTACTTCATTTAATGCAAGTCAATGACTTATATGGGCTATTGGTTTTCACAGAAATATAGAAACATAGAGTAAGCTAATTTGTAAATATTTAAGAGTAAATAGGTAGGAACATACTTGACTACTCTCCCAGCTCCTGAGGGAGACTTGCAATTGTTCAGGTAGTTCCCCGCTCCCCAGGAAGAGTAGGCAACCCTCTCTCATCCTGCCCACTTCCTAGTGAAGTGGGCAGAATAGGGGAGATAAATACCTTAAATTCCCAGTCTGTAGGGAGGGGAGCAGAACCTAATGTAAGAGAGAGCTCTATTGTAAGCGCACCATTTTAGCCCCACCCCTAGCCTAATCATGTGACTGATCTGGCTTTGCACCCAGGAGAATCCATATGTAGCCAAGTATGGGTAGGAAGGAGGAAATTATACCTTTGAATTTAGTTTACTTCAATAAATAAATAAAAGTTTAAACATTAAAGCTGTGGTACCCAAATAAGAATCACGGCAGAAAGAAGCAGGAGTACAATTTAAGTGAAATCCAAGACAGCTTCATTAAACTATGTATGTAAAGATACAAAGGTCTCTAAAGAGAAGGTTAAGTCATTACTGAATCAATGGAATATGCCATTACACATTGGCAGATCAATGGTAAAAGTACTTATGTGATCAAGGCATTTAAAGTATCAAACAGACAGCTTCTATACTGTGTTCAACAAAATTTGATCATTTGCACTAGGAAATGTCAACTTATATATAGACTTGTAATTCAATGCCTAAGAAAAGACAATATAATCGCAAGTGCTCATTGAGCCAGTTATTCTTGGGATGCATTACAGCTGTAACATTTGATATTCTAGCTTTGTCCATTACAAAAGAATAGATAGCAAAATGACAGACAAATTGTAACTGTTATTTTGAATTAGTGTTCTATTTAGCAGATCTGCAATCACAGTCCTGTACTTACTTGCAACATAAGGTGTTTCAACTCAGTATTTGCCGATATTCAAATTCCAGAAATAATTTTAGCAAAGATTAAAACCTTCAAAACTAAACCTGTTAGATTAAGAACTGAGAAAATAATTTACATACTATGGGCAAGATGTGATGCTGAAGTAATTTATTGAAAAGCTGTGTCCAAGAAATCAGTAGTGAGTTTAAGCCTGCCATTGGAAAGTAATGATTAGTGATGATTTCTAGAATTCAGAAATAACTGTCAGTTGCTGAAAATGGTTAGTTTACAATTGAATAAGTTTGAGTGGGTGTATCTTTATAGGGAATTACTGGTGCTGCTACTGAAGTGGACCTCCTGCATATTAGGGGGGCTATGGTGTCCCAATGATAGCTACTAAGCACTGCAATGTAATAACTTATGGATTTAATAGACATTGCATAGCAGTAAAACAGTTCTGTAATGAATTGCATTTGAGCTTTTAATTCTTTAACATTATACTTTTAAAATGGGCTACTGATTTATTTCTGTAATACAGTAGCAACTAATGCATAGCAGATTAATATGCTCTGCATATTTCTATGATGAACATTTGTAGATTAAAAGCATCTACAGTATTCAAGGTATCCTCAATTTATTTTAAGACAGACAGGTATAATATTATTTACTAAATTGCTAGACTATTTCCTGATAAGGGATATCCCTGTACAGGGACGTCTTAAGAGAGGACTGTGTGCAGATTCTTGGTGGGCCCCCTCTTCTCCAAGGTGCCATAGGCTCAGGCATTGAGCTGAAGTCTACTGCACATGCGCAGTTCTCCGGAAACATGGTGCCTACCATATTCCAGAGACACAATTTGTACTGCGCATGCGTGTTGGCCATTTTGGAAGGGATTTTCTTCCGAGACAGCTGCAGCTGCAGTATCCGAGGCTAGACTCCAGAGAGACGAGTATTAAAATATGGGTGCATCGCACACATTGCACCCATGATAGAAATGCTTATGTCCCTGTACTTGGAGTTGACATTTCTAAATATACTATAGAGACATACAAAACAAATTTAAAACTTATACCTTTCCCTCTTCATATTTTCATAAGCATTCCCATCAAACTGTGCAGTAAAGTTGTTTGTAGTGACTGCAAAACAATGTGTGACTCAGCTCATTCAGTTTCAGCATTTCAGGTAAAGTTGGACCAGTAAAAGAAAAGACTCAATATCCAAAAAGTGTCCAAACATACATATAATAATACAAGAGTAAACTTTTTTGAAAAAAAAAATTAATACATCATCATTAAATGCAAGTCTCTTCTTTTTTTAAAAAAATTAAAATTATAATAAAAGCTGAAATGTGCAAATTAGACATTTACATTTTGCTTTATAGAACACCACTATTCTCATGTAACAACTTTAAAAAGAAACAAATCTCTGTAGCTTGAAGCCCTTTCCTCAAAAAACATAATTGCATGACCTTAGATTTGGATATTACCTGTTTCACTGCTTGCAACTGTACATAATCATTCAATGGACATTACATCAGCAGAAGAACTCTCCCTCACAATAAAGAGTGCCAGAAGCACCTACCCTTTGCCCATTCAGTTTCCATTGTGGCCTTGATCTCTGAGTTACCCGGAGGTCCTTCCAACTTAGATGACATGAAGTAGCCCCTCTGAAAGCTCTGGTAGGTAATGGAGAGCTGATGACTGAATTGCTTGTCCTTGGGTGCTCCTATCTGTTCTCTAGCAGGGTTGGTGACAGGGACCTTGAGGACATATCTTCAGAAGGATATTAATACATTACAGACTCTACAAAGAAGGACAACTAAAATGCGGGGTTGGTGACAGGGACCTTGAGGACATAACTTCAGAAGAATGTTAATACATTAGAGACTTTACTAAGAGGGACAACTAAAATGGTGCATGGCCTAAATCACAAAACATACCCAGAAAGACTAAAAAAATCTCAATATTTATAGTTTTGAGCAGAGACGGGAAAATTAGGACATGATAGAAACTTTCAAATATATCAAGGGTTTTAACAAAGTCCAGGAGGGAAACATTCTTTAAAGGAAGAGAAGTATTAGAACACAAGGACATGCACTGAAACTGGAGGGAGATAGGTTCAGGGGAAATTTGAGGAACAATTTCTTCACAGAAAGGGTAGTGGACAAGTGAGAAAGCTTCCAATCAGAGGTGTTAGAGGCTAAGACAGTAGAGCAATTTAAACATGTATGTTTACCTGGAGATTTAATGACACCCTACTATTGAACCTCCTGGCTCAGTCTGAGATTTGTGAGGTGCTGAATGATTTTTGAGGTGCTGAATGATTGCTTTGAGATTAACTGCATTGGTGATATTTTTCATAACATGCAGGATACCATCCTTACAAAGAAATAAGGTTTGAGGTAAAAAAAAATCTGGTAAAAAAAGAGGCAGACTAGATGGGCCAAGTGGTTTTTATCTGCTGTCAGATTCTAGGACCTACAGCTACTGCTTTCAAGACACCTGGTTCAGATCCAGCCTTATCTACTGCAAGGAGAAGTGCCCCAAGATTGCAGTGGCTATACCCTCCTATACCAATACCCTCTGGGATTCCTGTCTTCAATCCGCAATGTTGAGACGGATTGATCCCAAGACTTAGCGGTGGCACGAATTCCTGCTCCCCTTCATCACATTGCTGTGATTGTTCCCCCACTGCATATCTCTCTGGGGCACACAAGCTGAAGGGCCTCCAGGAGTACATACGCTCCATAACAATACCTTTGATCTGTGGTGACTAGCAGGCTTCTCTCTCCTTCACGTGACAAGCATATTTCCTTATTTCAAAGCAGCATATTGGGACTTTACTAGGCACTCCTGGGGTACCTCTGCCCGACCTATCCCTGGTCACATCTCCCAGTGACCCAGGCTTTTGCCTGTAATTAATGCCAGAGGCTGCAATTGTGCATATCAGTTTAAGAGTTACAGCTGTCCAACCTTCTATGGTTCCTGTTGATGGTCCTGCTGACTGTCTCTGTACCAGATCCCCCAGCTACCTCTGAGTGCACCAGACCTGTAGACCCTCCATCATGGGTCCCCTGCTGCCTATTGTGACCACTGGACAGGAGGGGACTTGTTTCCTGTGACACCTGTCTCTTCTTCTGAGCAGTGGCCACTAGGTTACTGATTCTTCACAATTCAGATGAGCCCCTGACCCTGATTGTCCCACTCTCTACCACTTTGGATCTTTAAAAAATGACATTTGTGAGTCTTTAGCTGCAGTTGAGACTGACCTTCCACCCCCTGATGTGATATATTATTGATGGCCAACAAGCAAAAGGACATGGAAAACAGGGCATGCAGAAAAACAATAGGATTAAAGACATTCCTGATGCAATTGAATCATCAACTCTTCCTGTCTATCTTCAGGGCCTCTTCAAGTTTACATTTCTTGAAGCATCTGACTCTGATCTACTGTTGGATAGAGTGCATAAGACCCTTTGTCCTTGCCCATCTGCTAACAAACCACCCCTAGCCTCCCTTTATTTTTCTATAAAAATGCAAAGGTCCACTTCTACAACAACCTGGTTTACACCAACATCCAGAATAATAAAGCCTCCCAGGATATTATCCTTACAAAAACAACAACAAATCAATTAAGGAGAAAAAAACCTAGATATACTCCAAATGATCTACATATTTAACAATGCTTGCTGCTTCTAACAGAATTATTCTGCACTATTCCAATACATGAACAAATATAGGTTGCAAAAGTCTCCAAAATTAACACAAGAATTGTTGGCATAGGGTAAATACATTAATAGTTTATTAATAAAATAGTAAGCATTCAATAAGTAATAGCAATTTAAAATTATATATGCATATAAAAATAGGCTCTGAATTGTATCATTGAAACTCACACAAATAAAAATAAATGGATTGATAACATTGCAAATGAGAGCAAGAACATTAGTACACCATGCCCTAATAATAATGCTAACCCTTGAGGAATCTTGGTGATAAAGGTTTAAGGCTCATTTAACTAATCAGACTGATCCTGTGCATACTATTTATTCCCATATAGACATTGCCTTTGATAAACCTAGGCCTTCCTGTAAAGTAATTACAGCAAAAACATAGTCCTGTTTTCATGGATGGTTCATGCAGCCATTATGGTCCTTCTGGATGTATTCTACTCTCCTGGAGATTTAATGACACCCTACTATTGAACCTCTTGGCTCACTCTGAGATTTGTGAGATGCTGAATGCTTGCTTTGAGATTAACTGGATTGGAGATATTTTTCATAACATGCAGTGGGATACCATCCTTAACAAGCACCCCAGCCAGCCCCTTGACCTATGACTCTTCAAAAAATAGAGGCTGAGTTTCATTTCATTTTCCATGCCCTCTATAACTTGCTAAACCCCCTATCTGATCCTCATTATCCTTAATGCCCCTCGAAAAATCACTTAGCTGACTGTCATCTCACTCTACTTCCTCCAGATGTGCTTAATGCCACGATGATGGAGGAAGCCCTTACTTCTGGTAAATCATTGAAGTCAGATCCAGCCCTTAGGGGGACATTTACTAAGCAGTGATAAGATTGGAGAAGTGAGCCAGTGGAGAAGTTGCCCATGGCAACCAATCAGCACTGAAGTAACAACTATAATTTGTATACTATAAAATGATACAGAGCTGCTGATTGGTTAATGGGGCAATTTCTCCACTGGCTCACTTCTCCGCTCTTATCACTGCTTAGTACATGTCCCCTTTAGTCTGGATGGTTGTTTGGATATCTACTATAAAATGTTTAATGGCATCTTTTCTACTCAGCTTACTTACATATTCAATGCTACAGTATTAGGGATGTAGTATTCATTTGGATCAGCAACCTCAATATTATCCACAAGTAGGGAAAATACCCCATTTTATGTGGCAATTAAAGGCCATATCTCTTCTCAATGTTTCTGTTCTCAGAATGGCAATTTTTTCACCTCTCCACTTCACTGCTCTTTATACTCTTCCATGAAATTACCAACTCTTTCATATTTATTTAGCAGGTCTTATAAAAGTCTGTGGCCTATTTAATTGCAGATATAGATGTAGCCATACTCATTGTGGCTGCGCCTAGTCGTAGTTGTGACTAGGTTGCCATGATGTGCATGCTACCATGCGCATGCATATATTCACACCTGCGATGTATACACATTGCTTTGACTAGTCATGGGTGCAGATAGGTACAGCTAGATGCAGCTAGTGGGTACTGCAATGCATATGCACATGCGTAACCTTTGCAGCAATAATGAGCCTGGCTACATATGTATAATGCACTGTTGAAAGACTCAACCCATAGGTATAATTTTTCTGGTAATTGCTAAGTTATGCAACAGAAACATCATAAACCACTTTAATCTGTATAACTTTTGCTTAGGCACAGGGGCAGTCTCAATACCCAATAATACCATGAACGTGGCCAGGCAAACCAGCTTACAGTATCAGGTGCTATTGGCACTTCAAATTCCTCAGCCATGTGCTGTGTTACCGCAATTGTGTACCCTACTGACCTTCTGACTATAAATAGAAATACCCTTATAACCAATTCTAATTTCATCTTCCACTCTGGGGTGAAAATTAGAACAGAATCATTCAACTGGCAGATACGCAAGCTTCCGGTTTCATCAAGCAAACAATCCTGATGCTTAGCATAAACTACTGTAGGGTACTTAGCTAACCTAGTAAAAGTGAAATTGGTTTTATACTGAGCCAATACTATGTTTTATATATTGCATGAATGTTTTTGCTCAATAAGATAGATCTCTGGAGTATAAACATGTTTAATCTATTTTATAGAATATTAGAAACCAATGTGACACTAAATTTAGCAGAATAGAATGATAGAGTATACTGTAAGAACATATGGTTGTTTAATTTATTTTGGCAACAGCGGTTCATCTAGTAATGCAGCATGTGTTACAAATATGCTACAATAAGAACTTCAACTGTACAGCTCAATCACAAAAGAAAGTATAATACTAAAGATTGCAAATTTATCCAGATGCATTTTTTAAGAACATGTACTTTCAAATAGTATTTTCATAGCTTACATGCATACAGTATGCAAGGCAAGAAACATTTCTTATGTACAACAGATTAAATAATATTTCTCAAAATAAACAGTTCCTTAAAAATGTGATCACAAAAAGTGAATCTACCAGATTCTATACAGGTTTGTGATTGGTAAGGAATGCTGGATCATTCAGCATGTATGTCTATTGCAATATTTTGTAAGTTGGCCGTATCAAGCACTGTCCAACTGTGGCTGACCCACGCACATTTACCCTGTTCCTTCACATGGTGAATGGGAGGAACGCAGTTATTGTGGCAGATATGAGTTACTGTATCTCACAGTGTACATCCACTGGTTCTGGTATTAATAGACAACCATGTTAAGGGCAACAGTCATTAGGTCTACCACTATTGGTTGACCTTGGCATGGTCGACATGGACAAATAATCAACATATGACAATGTTCGACACGGGACAGGTCGACACATGAAAAGGTTGACATGGATTTTTTTTACTGTTTTTGGTGTAATTTTTTCCGTTACATGATCAGGAACCATAATTACTATACCGCGTCCCCTTGTATAGCTCGTTTCGCTCGCCATGCTGTGGGCAAGGTGCCTCACTCTGCTACCGCTCTGCTCGACACAGGTTACTATTCCCAATTGTAGTCCACATGGATAGTAAAGTATAAAAAAGTTAAAAATCTTTTTTTTAAGCCATGTCGACATTGTCATGTGTTGACCATTTTATGTGTCGACCATTTGACCATGTTGACCATGTCAATGTTGAACCAATAGTGGTCGACCTAGTAACTGTCGACCTAAGTAGGGTCAACCTGCCAAACGGATACCACATCCACTATATCTGAAGGGTCTGAGGCTGTCAGATAAAATGCCCGTCAGTCTGACAGACATTTTATCTGCATATGTATTCCCAGCTTAAGTCTTACTGTAACATTACAAATTGTTTATTTTTATTCATTACTAGAATTCAATGTTTGGTGAATATGGTATAGGCCTATTGTAACTAAAATCTGTGTATAAAACTGATTGCTTGCATAAGTCTCCACTACATCGAAGAAAAAATATATTACACACTATCTAATCCTTTAAAAACAGAATTAATAATTCTACTCAGAATTTTTATCTCCATTTGCGTTCATATTATAATTGTTATTTAGAAAAAGAGATGTGTTTTATTATTTAAAGTGATTTGTACTTTGTCAATGTCTGTGCTTGAAAGTTTTGATTCCCTGTAGGCATCTCCTGACTTTATATATGGTTCTCCTAATTATATTTTGAAAGATCATTCTCTGAAAACGGGCATAACCTGTGCTTCATCAGATATGTTCCTTGCAAAGGAACATTACTAAATATCACAGCTTCATTATGCTAGATTGTTGGGGGAAAAAAAGGCTTCTTTAAAATCTTACAACATTCCCATACTATTAAATAAGCAATTCATTTCAAAAGATGTCTGTTGTTGTTCTGCACATGCTTGCAGTATAGTCGTTTCATTTCATTGTGATTCATTTTTGAACATGAAAACACTTGCTTACTTTGATTTAAAAATCCTGGTGTTAAAAGGAAATATTCCTGGACATATGGTGTGGTTGATACAATGAAGGAAAATGATTCAATATATATTTTATCTTGTTCTCAATCAGAGTATGTCTTGGGAATTCCATGATGTTTCCTCTTCATATCCTTAAGTACTACACCTCTTTTAGATTTATGTCAATTACATTTATATTGTGGTTTCATATTTCTGGAAACTAAAGAAAAGTAAAAAAAGTTTACACATAAATGATATGCAAAGTAACTGTAATAACTCTTCACAGAATAGGTTTACTTCTAATACACACACATACTGTATATATATATATATATATATATATATTTGCATTTAATAGTTTTATGACCCCTTACAAATTATTTAAGTATTGTAAAGAGTAAATCTGAAATATAAAACAGTTTTACTACAGTTCCTGAGGCATTCTAAAGACCGAAGTTGAGGAATATATTGCATTTGAGTACCACAAAATACATACTGAGCATCACCATGATGTGCTGAAGTGCATTGCTGTGATTCTTGGCTGTGCACATATCAGACAGTTGTGTAGTCTTTGACATACTGTGTACCTCTTTGGGGTGTGAGGGAAAAATTGTGATGTTGATAGGCATGATACTGTATGCCATTGGTCAAAAAGTGTATTGATTGCCACTACTTGTTGTGGAAAAATAAAAAATCAACATTGCATATTTATAGACACTTACTTGTGTAGTCAAAGCATACATTTTAAATAAACTATACTATTACTACTACTACTACTACTACTACTACTACTACTAGTACCCGCCCCCCCTCCAAGCCTCCAAGCTTTTCAAGACATTACATAAGTTTTATATTCGAGGACACTGCATTGTTAGAAAACATAAGCATGGCAGCATAACCAGAGACCAACTCAAAATGCAAATAAAAATACACTGCTTTGAATTTTTCCTGGAATGTCATCTAAATGAGACATTATGGGCGGAATGTAATGTCGTCTGAGTGCATCGGTCATGTGGGATGCTGGCCGAAATCAGAGTTTTTTTTAAAGGGGCAATCACTTACAAGTAAAAACCATACCTTTGCATCAAGCAAATGTGATTACCTAATTTTGATTTTGATCTGCATTGCAAACCTAACATGTATAATGCACGCTCCATCTCCCACTGTGTGGACCATGCACAATAAAATGACTGGGAATGAAGGCTAGTGTAATAACCACATGTGGAGTTTTTTTTATGCTTATGAGACCCCTTGTTTTTTATTACTATAATTCTCCCCCACATGTGCATTACCCACAGCCCATAGCAGAAAATGAGCTGAACTTTCAGTGACCCTGCCACCCCTGACAGGGAGGTTTGGTGCCCGGTCCTTAAGTTTGTTACCATCCTGGCCAGCAACATCAGAGCTCAGGAAACTGTGCCCTAACTGATTGGGTCCTCTGGGTTGCAAGGCAGAGTGGCAGGGGGGGGAGGGCTGTTGCTGGGTCCCGAGGAGCCAGTGACCACAGATGATGGGGGTGGCCCGGAAGGACCAGGACTTATTTAAGGAAGTGTGGCAGTGCGAACCCTTCCCCCGGAGTAATGGGAAGTGTACCTGGGGAGTGCAGCCATGTAGTATCCAGAGCACAGAGACCTGCATCCTGAGGAGAAAAGTGCATCCTCGGTACTAGCAAACACCACCTGCAGCCATTGGGAAGGAGCGCACCAAGACCCAGTGACAGGAGCCAGCAATGCTGGGAAAGCTACAGCACGGAAGCTGCGGGCACTGCTGAAGACTCCCCCTTCTAATCCAGCTCAAGGACTCAGCGAGGAGCAATTCTGGCACAGAGAAAGAGGGATGGCAGCTGGACTAGAATCACAGTGAAAGAGAGAGAAGTAGCAGAGGAGCAGCACCAGCCAGTGATGTGCAAACAGGCACCGTGGAGGATGACCCTGGCTGAGAAGACCCTGGCTGGCTGCAAGATAATGGCACAGACTGGAGCTTGCAGCATGGACCGAAGACCCTGACCAGTGTGGAGAGGAAGACACTGCCAGCTGTAGGTAGCAGAACCCTGGGGAAAAGGTGTTGCCTGGTGCAGTGCGCATCACCCCGTGCAGCACTGGAGACGTGAAGCTGGTGATTGGAGGTCATGGAGCTGGTCAGAGGTGACAGAAGTGCCACAGGTTGGGGTGAGATATGCTGTAACCCTTTTGCTGCCAGACTCTGCTCCTGCTATACCTTCCGCTACGAGACTCTACATATGGGGGTAAATGTCATGAAGGTTCCCCTCTTTTTGTATCTGGCCCCCACTTCTCTGGTACCCAGGCAGGACAAGGACATAAGTGGGTAGGCTCCCCACTTCTCTAGTGCCTCAGCAGGACAAGTTTAAAAGGGGGTTGGAGCCCCACTTCTCTAGTGCCCAACAGGACAAGTTAAAAAGGGGGTAAATGTCCCTTTTTCCCCCTTCTCTATTGCCTCAGGGAGCAGTTCAGAGTATGGAGGCATCCCTGTTCTTGTGCCTGTTAATCCCTTCCACTGCAAGATTGCCTAACTGGATAGGGCAAAGGGGGTAGGCTCCTCTTCTTCTCAGAGGGTATCATGGGGAAAAGGAATTAAGGGGGTAGACTCCCCTTTTTGGCTTCCTTGGTAATAAGGATCACTCTAGGTTTAGGTACCCTGCTTCCAGTCTCACCTAGACATGTTGAGTAACAGGGCTAGGTTCCCTTGTGCTACCTCTCTTCCCCTTTAAGTAGCCCTGCATTCCTTTATGGCGATTTGAAATGCTAAAGTGTGATAATGCAAATATATGTTATGCTATGCTAATGTGGTTATTTAAAGGAATCTCATGCTGGTTATTGATGGAGATGTGCTCCTAAATGCTAAAGTGTATTGATGTAAATGTATGTTGTTCAAACGCTAATGTGTTCATGCCATAGTGAATGTTCAAAATGCTGACAGGTTAATGCAAAAGTGCGCTCCTAAATGTTGAGGTTGACGAAGTAGACATATCTTCTATAATGCTTTCGCTATCTAAAAATGCAGGGCTTTGTGATATTGCTTGTGCTTTCACAAACCTGGACCCTAGGTGCTAAGAGCCAAACTTGCGGGACTTTATGCTAGTGCTTTTCTCTCTGAACGTTGGACTATGTATGCTAAGGGATAACCTTGCAAATACTTTATACTAATGCTCATGCTCTGTAAATATTTTTTCCTTAACTACTAGAATGTGCATGTGTACTTTTTAAATTGCAGGGAATGGTATGCAAAATTTGTGTTTTCATATCCAAGTACATGCTAGTTAGTTAAGCTCTGTGTTAGGTCATTCCTCCTTTATCAGCATTACCTTGCTTAATTGAAGTCTCTCTTGGTGAGAAGTCGAGTTGCTACTGTACTTTGGGCCTAATTCAGACCTGATCATAACAGCAAATTTGTTAGCATATGGGCTGAAACTGTTATGCACACCAGTGCCAGCAGGAATGTACTGGTGTCTGAACGGTGAGGGATGCAAAACAAATGAACTCACAGACAGACTGGGGAATATGACATTACATACACAGAAGGTGATAGGGTAACAAAATAAACACAAAGTGAACAGAGAAGCTCAAAGGCTAAGAAACTGGGTGTCTCCCTAGTATTAGGAATGCTCAGATGGAAAGAAGCAAGATGTAGTGATTTAATACGTAGAGAACCCGAAATGCTGTTGCTAAGGGCAACAGCAAAACCCTAAAGGGTTACCAACGGGTGTGGCAGTAAACTCCTTGGTCAGAGATGGAATAATAGACACAAGGAGAGTCTCCACAATCCTAGTCCTCACTTGCAGTGCACTGGTTCAGCTTACTGCCACTAAACTGACACCTGAACACCTTGCACAGTGAGAAAGGATTTTGGCAGGCAAGTCTGAGAATACAGCCGCAAACTTGCTAGGTTCACAGAGTAGCAAAAGAACCCCAGCAGGTTAAACGACTGACTCCAGTCTTACTGCTAGGTCTGGATTGGCAGAGTGTAATACCAAATCCCAAGGCCTATTTGCAGTAAGCAACAAACAAATACAAAGTTACACAGTACTAGCTAGCTTTCAGGAACTGACTAACCAACAAAGATTCAGCAGCATCTGCCTAACCTGAGAAGAGGGTTTATATAGCAGGTGCTGTCCACGCCCCACTCAGACCTCACAGACTGTGAGCACAAAAACCAGCACCGGATCCCCTGCCGTGCACAGAGCCTGTAATCACTGCACAGCAAAAGACCCGAACCGGAGTATCAGCTACGCTCAGGTTACTCCGCTAGCACTTGTCTCCCGGTTGCCATGACGACGTGGCAGCACAGAGCAGGAGACCCTAACAGAAACAAGGTTGTCATTCAGACCCGATCGCAGGCTACAGTTTTTTGCAGCCGTGCGATCGGGTCTGAACTGCACATGCGTATGGTCCGCAATACACAGGTGCATCGCTGGCAGGTGACGGCCATCGCCGAGCAGCGACGAAAGGAATGAAGAAAGCTATTGCACCGGTGATCGCAAGAAGAAGATTGACAGAAGGCAGAACTCACTGTTTTCTGGGAGTGGTCGGAAAAACGCAGGCATGCCACAGCCATTTACAGGGAGGGATAATAATAATAATAATAATTTTATTTATATAGCGCTCTTTCTCCAACAGGACTCAAGGCACTTTACAGACATCAAAAACAATACACATAATACAGAAGATTTAAGTAATACAGCAATAGATAAGCCACACAGACATAAAAGAAAACCTTAAGCACACAGAAAGCATAATGCAGGATTGGTGTAGGCATTTTGGGTAATAACTTCCAAGGGTTGTGTATTCCACCCTCACAAGGTACCAAGTGCGGCATCCATCTTGGGCGCTCAGCGTAGGATTACCCAAGGTGGAATAGTCCACCCCTAGAAGAGATGACACAAAATGGGGGTGATTTCAGAGTCCTACAGTTTAGAGTAGGGTTCCAACAAAACCACAAGTTCCATGTATTTTTCATCCCATCCACAAGTGTACCATATGGGGCAGCCATGTTGGGCGCACTTTGAAGGTTACACTGTGGTAGGTGAGCCATACAAGGGCCAAGTTCATATATGGGAAAACTGATGCTTATGTAGTAGTATGATGTACCCTGCATGTAGGGCACAATGGCAATGTGTGCAATCAGCGGAGGTAAAAATTACAAGAAAAACACATGGTGGGGTGAAGCGAGCAATGGGGAAAAAAAACACAATAGCAGGTAATTAGCAGCAGAAGTAAAATTGGGATAACATTATTTTGATCAGATCTTAGTACGGGTGGGTAGGAGAATGTGGGTGGCATACTCAGAAGCAATGGGGATGTCCCTGCTGAGCCTGGTCCTGGTGCTCTTCCCCCACAGTTCCATGTTCATCTTGATGGTTAGGCCCAGGGGCAGACTTGAAGTTCTCAGCCAGAGAGGTGGTAAGCCTGGTCTTGGTGTTCTCATGTTAGAGGCGAGGAGAGGCCACATAAAGTTCCAGAGTTTTATGGTTGTAATGCAGTCCTTCTGTTATCATGTTTGTTTGCCTTCTGTTTTCCTTCGGTTTAACATACAGGTATAACACTGCTATTGATTTTAGCTGCCACTTGATAACTAGCCACTTCATATACTAGTCACTGCAGCGCCCTAATAGGCCTGGCGTCCTATGCTATAGTGACTAAATAAGTCTACAGACACTTCCTTTCTGATTACAACCCCCTCCCACACACACACACAGCAACCCTCCACCAAAAGGTGTTGATCAACTACCAAATGTGAGGATTGTAAACCACAGTCAATCACTATAAGTTTTTGCAGACTACAGATATTAATCCACTTAAAACAATTTTCAAAACATGCAAAGTAATGTGCAATGGTCTGCTGTAATTACCAAATATATCTTTAGCAAGAAAGAAACAATTGCCTGCACTCTGCTGTAATTACCAAATATATATTTAGCAAGAAAGAAACAATGGCCCGCACTCTGCTGTAATTACCAAATATATCTTTAGCAAGAAAGAAACAATGGCCTGCACTCTGCTGTAATTACCAAATATATCTTTAGCAAGAAAGAAACAATGGCCTGCACTCTGCTGTAATTACCAAATATATCTTTAGCAAGAAAGAAACAATGGCCTGCACTCTGCTGTAATTACCAAATATATCTTTAGCAAGAAAGAAACAATGGCCTGCACTCTGCTGTAATTACCAAATATATCTTTAGCAAGAAAGAAACAATGGCCTGCACTCTGCTGTAATTACCTGTTGACGAAAAGGAGAGACAGGAGTCAATTTTGAGTATCAGTTGAAGATGTAACTAATAACATACAGGTATAACACTGCTATTGATTTTAGCTGCCACTTGATAACTAGCCACTTCATATACTAGTCACTGAAGCGTCCTAATAGGCCTGGCGTCCTACGCTATACTCCTGACATCAGCTTCTTCCTGGATCATCACAGCGGGTGAGTAAGTCCAGGGCTGTGCAGAAACTGCACAAACTTTTGTTTGTGCAGCTCGCTGCACAGCCGAACACATCCCTGCAAAGCACTAACCCCCTCCCCTATAGGCGGTAATTACCTGGTCACAGCAGTGCAAAAAATAGCCTGCGTGCAACCAGGTCTGAATTACCCCCCATGTGCACTGCAGGGGGAGGGGCAGATGTAACATGTGCAGAGAGAGTTAGATTTGGATAGGTTATATTGTTTCTGTGCAGGGTAAATACTGGCTGCTTTATTTTTACACTGCAATTTAGATTTCAGTTTTAACACACCCCACCCAAATCAATCTCTTTCTGCACATGTTATATCTGCCCACCATGCAGTGCACATGGTTTTGCCCATCTGCTAACAAATTTGCTGCTACGATCAGGTCTGAATTAGGCCCTCTGTCTGTTGGATCCTGTATTGTGTGTACTCATTGTGTCTGAGTAGTAAAGTCAGGTCTGCCTCTCTGATTTTAACCGAACCTGGTTCATTTTATACCCCACACTCAGTTTTAAGTTCTGGCACCAGAATTTTGGGTGTTACATTAGCAACAACTGACAACTCACCGACACAGCAATTTTTCTCTTTGGCTATGGTGATATTTAAATGCAAAAAAGTGAAAGCTAAGTAAAGTGTGATAATAGATTTATTAAAGTTAGCCCTTAGTAAAGAATGTCAACACCCCAGCAGGGAAAAAAGAAAACCATGACAAGTCTTAGGCATGTAAGAAATGAGATCAAAAGTATGTCACATGAGCAGAGTCAGGTGTGTGGTAAAGCAAGTGACAGTTGGCATGGTGAGCTGCAGTTGATTGGGGGGAAGACAGTGATATTTTGTTACAGTGAGGAGAAAGGAGACATGTGTGTTTATCTTTGAACATTGTTAAAAAATGGTTGAATACCTTTTTTTTTGCCCTGGGGTGTTGATAGGCTTTACTAATATTTTGGATACATCCCACTTGCTTAGAAAGGGATAGTTGGCCCTTGCAAGTTATTTCACTCTTGCCTTTGATATTGGCCCTCGCATGTTGTAATGTCCTGTGCCTAAGCTGAGTGGATGCTGAATGGTTGCTGTTCTTACTTATCCCCTCATAATTTATAAATACAACATTTGGTCTTGTGTCTTTCTTTAAATAATGTTTAGAATGTTAAAATGGTTTCATTTATTGTTTTAACTGTAATCTGCCAGGTAGGTATTCAGTTAATTAATCATAATGATCATTATTTTATGCAAGCCATACTGTAGATTATTAGACACAAGAATAGTTGTATCTGTTATAAACACTTCACAGATTGAGTCTCAATGAAGCAATAATATTAAATGATAAAACATCTTAATTAAGTGAAGTGGTTTAATAATTAAAGCTTTTGATTTGAGACATTTACAGTTTTTCCAGAGTTAATTAACATGTAAAAGCATTTATTATTTATGCCAGATATTTTACATACATTTTTTATTGGTAGCACCAGTCATTAATAAAGTATATTTTATCATATGAAGACAACGACTTTAGTATCTATACACGAAAATGCCCAATACAAAGGGTGGTATCTTATTAGCCATAGTAAATTACCGCAGCTAAAGCTCTCACCGGGGACTATCCTATTAGCCCTGATAAGCATGTGCGAGTCATGGCTTATTGGGGATTTTGTTTAACCTGCCTCAGGAAGGTGAAACTGTATCTTCAGAAACAGCCTTGTTTTCAAGCGAAAATGGGGCTGTTTCTCACAAAAACACACGTTTTCTACTGAACCTGTGTGTTTTCGGGGGAAAAGGCATTTTCTTTTACGGGCGATTTAATTGGTTAGCCTGTAAAATAAATATTGGTGAAACATTAGGAAAAACTGTGAAAAAAGGAAATTTTTTGCACCGGATATTTTTGAAAAATTTATGTTTTTCGCAAGGGATGTTTTAGGATACCACCCTAAGGCCCTCATTCCGAGTCGTTCGCTCGGTATTTTTCATCGCATCGCAGTGAAATTCCGCTTAGTACGCATGCGCAATATTCGCACTGCGACTGCGCCAAGTAATTTTACAATGGAGATAGTATTTTTACTCACGGCTTTTTCATCGCTCCGGCGATCGTAGTGTGATTGACAGGAAATGGGTGTTACTGGGCGGAAACACGGCGTTTTATGGGTGTGTGGATAAAAACGCTACCGTTTCCGGAAAAAACGCAGGAGTGGCCGGAGAAACGGGGGAGTGTCTGGGCGAACGCTGGGTGTGTTTATGACGTCAAACCAGGAACGACAAGCACTGAACTGATCGCAGATGCCGAGTAAGTCTGAAGCTACTCTGAAACTGCTAAGTAGTTTGTAATCGCAATATTGCGAATACATCGGTCGCAATTTTAAGAAGCTAAGATACACTCCCAGTAGGCGTAGGCTTAGCCTGAGCAACTCTGCTAAATTCGCCTTGCGAGCGATCAACTCGGAATGAGGGCCTAAGTGTGAATCAGTTAATAATAAAAAATCAGAAATAGCACATCCAAGATTAAAATTTACATTGGTATAAATGTTATTACGAAAAAAAATGAATACATCATCCAATACATTAACATACACAGTGGTGGCTCCAGGGGTGGGGCTGCAGCCAGGACCGGCTCAACGAATATGCGCGGTACATGGCAACATAGAGCGCCAGACTCGGGAGGGAGCTGCTCAGAAACTGAGTGATGTTACTCACTCTACAACACCGCGGCAGCCCATCCACCCGACACAGGCTGCACTCCAATAGCACAGGGGGCCCCGTTACAGGGCAATTTAATATAGGACATTTTAGTGAGCTGGCAGACTGTCAGCACAATGGACAGCTGCCGGGTACCGGAGCTCCAACTCACGCAGCTACGTCACCTCTCCTGCACCATTAGTCACTGTGGTGTGCTGGTAAAGGAGATAAACAAACAAGAAGAAGGCAAGGTGGGGGCATGACTTGATGCAAGTACAGACATTGAAATGCTGCTTCTGGAATAAATGATATTCTCTTATTTTCTTTCATCCAGCAGCAGGGGTAAGCTATTCAGCTCTGCTCCGGAATTGCACAGTTGTGATTACCCCACTGCAATGCTGGCACCTTCAGTCTCTGCCTCGGTAACAGTAATCATAACAGATGTGACGGGAGGCAGGGGAGCAACTAAGCTGCACCACAGGAGTGAGGTACTATGCAGTCAATGCTGCAGGTGGTGGGAAGGTGTTGGTCCCTGCAGGCACTAATGGCATAAGGAAACCAAAGTGCCTGGCAGGTCTCTGGGGGACTGCAGCAGAACTGTGGAGATAGTATCACATTGGGCCACCAGGAGATCAGGGCACTTCCCTCTGGGCTGTATCCCATCAGCAGCTGCTATCACACAGATTTGTGGTCTGTGTTAGGGGCCGGCCAGAGTTCAACTTCTCCCTGATCATCAAAGACCCTGATCTTGCTGCCTGGTGGCTGGCTGGCTGGCCTTTCCCTCAAGTCCAGTAGCCACTGTACAATATGCAGCTGTGGATTGTCTTGTTGGACTTCCTCCCTCCCCCTCTGCCAGCACCCTCCCAGGGTGAGTACATCCTAGTTTTTATTCTAATTATAAAAATAAACAGTTTATCAAATATAGGTCTCCACCCTTCCCTTTCTTCCTCCCCCTTGCTTTACCCCGCTTTCCCTCTGCACCCTTCCTCCTTGCGCTTTCTTCCTCTCCCTCTCCCTCCCATTCCCTCTGCACTCTTCCTCCTCTCTCTCTTTCTTCCTTTCCCTCTATTCCACCTCCCTTCACCCTTTCCTCTCTTCAACCCACCCTCTCTCTCTCTTTCTCTTCCCCTTTCCCTCTCCACCCTTCCCCCTCTCTCTCTACCTGTGACCCTCTCCCTGTCACCAACTGCTTCTCCATCACCCCCTGCTTGTCACCCTCTCTCCCTCTCTCTCTGTCACCCTCTCTCTCTCTCCCAATCAAAAACTGTCTACTATGAAAATTGTGTGCAAGTTGCATTTATGGCCAACACGTCACACATCCTTTGAGGCCACGCTCTTTGTAGTGAGACCATGCCCCCTTTCTGGGAGCACATGCCTTCGGCATGCACAAATGAACCTCTCACTGCTACTAAACCCTTTTCTCTATCATGATGTACCCCTGTCAGTTTCTTCTGAGTCCGCCCCTGTATGTGTGTCAGTGTTATTGTCAATAGTTACTATATATAATTTATAAATGAGTCTAGTTTATATAGAGCCCTGTCTAAATAATATGTATAAACCAGCTGTTAAGCATTCTTATTGCTTTCCAGTCAGTGGCATTCTAGGGGTAGGCAACATGTAATGTGTATAAGGGGCTCTACTATTGCATAATGTGTAAAAGGGGTTCTACTGTAGTGTAACATGTATAAGGGGTACCACTGTAGTGTAACATGTATAACGGGCTCTACTGTGTTGTTTAATGTGACTAACTTCCCTTCCCCATGAAACCATGCCCCCATATATTCCACAGAGTGTTGCCAAAATAAATATTCACTTACCAAATAAGTTAGTTTTGAGCCGGCACTGGCTGCAGCACAGTCCATAATTCAAATAGGGGAGCCACACACTGTCATTTAAAATGCTGTCAAACACCGCTGGCCAGGGCTCACTGGCAGTTGGTGTGGCTCCTCCTTTGAATTTTGAACTGTGCTGCAGCCCCACCTCTGGAGTTGCCGCTGAATACGTGTATCTCAAACCTTTTATTTTGATTTTAGACAAGCTCCATTATAAATCTACTTTAATTCAGAGCATTATTTGCATTTTAAATCAAATAATACATACAGTAGTTCACTTTGTTTGCACATTGAGTTTGTTAATATTGGTTTAAAACATGTTAAATTCAGGTTGATGCATGATGGGCAGATGGCACTATTTTTTTTAGATTGCTTTAGAATTAGCAGTGCACAGTTTGTGCAATGACTAAAATAATGTTTATTACATTTGCTAAGAACCAGAATTTATCATGACCACATTCTGAGGGACTCCTAGAAAGAGGACTTCCTAAACTCCTTCTGGATAATGATGAAAGATGGAATGTTTCTGAATGGGCTAAAGTAGAATGGAGGTGAGGAAATACACCTTGCTAAACAGCTACAGTATATGCACATTAGTCTAAAGATTTCACAATGAATGGAAAAAAGAATAAGTAAACTTGCTGTCATTGAACAGATACAGATTAATCTTTGTTTATTTTGAAAAAAGACCAAGCATGCTGTTAAAAGACACCAGAGGCAAACACTCATAATATCTTAATAAACATAAAGTAATGCAAATGCTAATGAACTATTTGTCATTTGAATGTCATCAATATTACACAGAATAGATTCCTACTTGATTACAGCCTTTGTGAAGTGAGTTGGGTGAGCTACAGTACGAGATTAGGGCTGTCCCAGAAAGTGTCAGTGTACTGAAATTAAAAGGCCTGCACTCAAAGTGGAATCTTTTGCATTAGGAAGTATGCTCCTGAAGTAGGAACTGCTTGGTCCCTGCCCACTCCTAAAATTCATTACACTCACTGTAAATTGCAGTCTTCTTAGCCCTGAATACTCTGCATGTAAGATTCAAAAGCAAAAGCTGCCAATAGGGATTGAGCATTTGACAATTGAAGTGCGATAAGAGAAGAGGTCAATGGGATATAATCTTGTACCAGCATTCTATGTAAAATAGTGCTGATTAATAGGGTGACTTTACTTTTCAGTGAGTGGTATGTGTAGTAAATATTAAAATTGTAAGGGATTCTATACTGGTAAAGGGTATGTGTAGTTTATGTTATAATGTACTGGAGGCATGTGACAAAATCTGAGCTGCAACATGAGATACTGTAATATGAACTGGGGGCATAGCAATGTTACATATTCAGAACTGGGGCACTGTAATCTGAAACAATATGAACTGTGGCACTACAGTATGGCATAATATGAAATAGAAGCACTACAACATGTCATAATATGAAGTTTAGGCCCTACAATCAATGGGACAAAATATGAATTGATTGTATTAGAATGTGGCATAATATGATTTGAAGGATCTTCAATGTGGCATAATATGTACTGGGGACCTTGTGTTACCTAATGCGAACTAGGGGTACTACTATATGACTTAAAATCAACTTTGGACTTTTACAGAGCATAACATGCGCAACCAACCGCTATAGAGCAGGAACTGTATCTCTCTAGAACCACTGTGCCAAATTGTTGCTATGGGGCCCCAAAACTTCTGCCTAGCCCCTGAATCTATATTATGCAGTTATCACTTTAATTTCACATGCTGATAAATAATATGCTGCTGGGTTGATGCATGTGTATGTGATTTTATTATTATTATTATTATTATTATTATCATTATTATTATTACTACTATTATTATTACTATTATTGTTATTTAGTACTATGTAGAATTGTTGGAAACAAATTGCATCTTTGCACACTTCTTCATGTTCAAGAGAACTATGAGGCAGGAATTCAATTCACCTTTGTGTACAGTAGCACCACAATTTTTTTCTGCCCACATTAATATAATAATCAATCTTTGTTAATTTGTTTGTGCATTTCCATGGGGTGTAGTAAAAACTGAGTGCAGACACATCACCATATAGTGCTTTCGCCATTACAGAGGCTCATAAAAGAGAATTAAATTGCCTTGTAAATGTCTCCTGCAAAAATAATTATTTTGTAAAAACTGAGAAAAACTTAAAATATTTCAATAAACTATACCCTACTAAGTATATACTTTTTTTTATGAGCTGTAGCCTATTTAATCAGGAGCCCCAAAACAGGAGCGGGAAGTTTTTGAATATATATGAGTTAGGAAAAGTCCTGCAAGCTGGACACCTCATATTTTGATGTTCTTCAGTATCACATATGATAGTAACAAAGCCCCAGATGTATTACATGTACAAATTTATAAAATAGCATTCAGGACAAATGCTCTTTTAAATATGGTTAAAAAAAACAACATGTTATTTTAATTCACCTGCTGCTGCACTGCAAACATTTCTGTCTGAAAAAAATATAACATTATCTAAGAAAAAAAAACAATCAAAATAAAAATGTAAAACAAATAAAACTTTTGCTTGATACATTTTAGCTCACAGTGGGGGAGATTTATCAAAGTTTAAGGAGTGATAAAGTGGGGAGAGATAAAGTTCTAACCAATCAGCTTCTGTCATGTTACAGGCTATGTTTGAATATGGACAATTAGGAGCAGATTGGTTTGTACATTTCCTCTCTCCACATCATCACTCTCCTAGCTTTGATAAAACTCCCACAGCATCTGGTTACGTAAAACCAAAATATAAAGATACTAAATATTTTATACTCAAGAAAAAATTTCTGAACAACTGTTATTTTTCTGTTTTGCTCCCTTTTGTATGATACATCATAATGTGATGGGTTTATTAAAATATAATTTAGTCAAAAGAAAAGACACAGTTTTCTTAATTACAGCAATTATCCACATAACTTAATGATCATGATGATTTGCTTTTGAACATTAGCTTTTTTAAGCACATTTTTGTGTGGATCTCTTTCAAACGTGGATTATCAAGCCATAAAATGCATACATAAAATGAAATTTAAAGTATAAATTAACCTGCTTTCCACACTTCAAAGCAACCTCACAGAACAATTGTAGATGCAAGCCATGAAGCAGAGCAGCAGATGGGAATACTCTCCATCCACTCCTTATATCTGAGAAAAAAAATCCATTCTCTGGTAAAGAATCAAACATTGATTATAAAGTATGGTAACTATTAATATGCCAATTACTATGATCAGAAACATGCTACAGAAATTCACAAGTACTTACTACTACAATTGGTGTAGTTTAACAATCAGATGAAAAAGCTATACAAATAGTGTGTTTATTGAAAAATAACATTGTCTACTTATATTGATTTTCATTCAAAAGGGAATAAAAGAGAATAATTAATATAACATGTTTTTTATTTGTTTTATTAGTATAATTTAGCATATTGTACACTAAAATATTTATATTGAAAATGGAACAGTTCTAATGATTATGGTAAAAAAAAGAATATAAATATATTAATTAAATTGAATTTAATATGTGTTACTTTGGGAAATAATTATTATTGTATATATATATATATATATATATATATATATATAAAGTCCAGAAATGAAGCGCACACACTTAAATAGAAATAGAAGGGTGCCGTGTCGATTCGTAATGATACAATTGTTCCCAATGTTTACCCAAGGGGGTTAGACAAGAGGAGACCAGCACACCACCAAATGAAAAAATATGAAAACATTTAATGAGTAAATAGCATTAGCAGGCCTTTTGAAGAAAGATTCTTAGTACTCATCATAAGTCACTGAGCAGTATTCATAGTACAGAAAAGCCATCCCAACGGCCCGTTTCGGTTGTCACACCTTCATCATGGGGTCAGCTACAGCATAATGTTCAAACAGAGGTCCTTATAAAGCTATACCATTAGAGTGAATCAAGTACACCTGCTTCTCCCAATCACCAATGATTCAAAAAACCTTCCAAAGGTATGTAGGCAGACCAGAGTGGAACCACAGAAGCAGGACAAAGTCACCAAAACCACTAACGCTGGTTCCGTCGTGCCGGAAGTGACAACACACGACCGCGTTTGTCAACATCCGCCAGTAGGCGGAACCCAAGCGCCGGGATACGTTTCCAAGGCACTATCAAAGGTGCCGCTGTGCCGGAAGTGATGTCGCGTCATCGCGAGAATCAACATCCGCCAGGCCATGAACCAGCCTCAGATCTCGGGCAATGTCACTGCCTATGGGTTCAAACACACAGCTCGTCACATACAGTGATATACTCAAAAAACCAAAATAAGTCATACAACACAAAAAAATTAATAATAATAGAAAATAAGTAAAAAACAACAATCATAATAAGGCAGCCTGAATGTCGACACTATTCAAACACAAAACAAAGGGTCTCATTGTATGACAGAGATCAACCTTAGGTCAAAAAAAACATAATAAACAAACATGCAAAACCGTTTATGTTGGAGAGTGTCGACATAGAGGCATGTCAACAATACAAAATAATTTATACCAAAAAACAAAAATAAATAACAGTAGTGACACTGTCATGGACAGTCCCAAATGAGAAAAATTAGACATAAAGTATGTTAACTTAGTCAATCTACTGAAAAAAAGTAATAGCAGTAGAGGAGCTCAAATAAATGGAGTCAAAATTAGTTCTTCATTCAAACCACTGGGGGCAGTTGAATTTAGCTTGTAGATCCATTCACATTCACGTTGTAGAAGTATGCGATGTCTATCACCTCCCCTACGTAGTGGTGGGATATGGTCTATTGGCATACATCTAAAGTCCGCCATAGTATGACCACTAGTAACAAAGTGCCTGGCTACTGGTGGTGTGCTGGAATCTAGAGCATTAAAGGCCTTCTTGATTGAACTCCTGTGCATGGATATACGTTCTTTTAGCATACGGATAGTTTTACCCACATACAGTTTGTTGCAAGGACAAAGAATAATGTATACCACATAGCGTGAATCACACGTCAATCAATGTCTTAAAGTATAGCTACTGTTGGTAATTGGATGTGTAAAAGTTTTTCCTAATAGGAGGAATCTGCAATTGGCACAGCCCGCACACTTGTAGGCTCCTTTTTGCAGGGAAAGCCAATGCGTATTAGTGTGTATACCTGGACTAATATCCGAAAATGTAATACGTTCCTTTAAGTTGCGACTTCTCTTATAGCTGAAGAGAGGTAGATTCTTGCAACTTGATCCAAGGGTCAGGTCTGCTTGCAGTATGTGCCAGTGCTTGGTAATAGTCTTCCTAATTAACCCAGAGGAAATGCAATATGTAGTGGGAAAAACCAATCTAAGAGAGGTAGCATCGACACGTTGTGTAAGTAAGAGGTCTTCCTGTTTTAATAACAAACATCGATCAATTGCTTCTTCAACTTCATCTTTATTGTATCCCCGCTGGATAAAGTTATCACCCATTTTTTGGAGGGCTATTGGAAGTTTGGAAGGATCTGATGTCGTTCTGACAACTCTAACGAGTTGTGAGTATGGAAGTCCTTTTTTCAAGGGCCGTGGGTGGAAGCTGTCTGCCAAAAGTAATGTGTTTTTGTCCGTGGGTTTCTTAAAAAGTTCAGTATGGAAGGTATTGTTGTCAATAGATACCAAAACGTCCAGAAATTCAATACTGGCGGCACTACTCCTACATGTAAATGTGATGTTATCGACTTTATGGTTTAATTGCTCCACAAACAGTTCTAAATCTACTGATGTCCCTGACCAAACAAAAAACAAATCATCAATATATCGAAAATAACAACTAATAAATCTGGAAAAAAGTGGATCTGATATAATGTACGTGGTTTCAAAATCATACATAAAGATGTTAGCATATGACGGTGCCATGTTTGAACCCATGGCGGTTCCTTGAAGCTGTAAAAAAAATGCATTATTAAACAAAAAATAGTTTTTGTGTAAAATAATCTCCATAAGCAAAATCAAATAATCAACAGGTGGACCTTTGTAACTAGAGTTGGACATCACTACGCGGCATACCGCATTGATGCCTGCAGTATGTGTAATATTCGTATATAGGCTAGTTACATCTAAGGAGACCAAAAGACAGTTATCTGGTGGAGCCCCAAACTGTTTCAATTTCAACAAAAAATCAGTAGTATCTTTTAGATGGTAAGGGTTTTGTAATACCACGGGTTGCAGAAAGTAGTCGCAATATTGCGAAAGAGTTTGACACAGAGAGCCACGTGCCGAAATTATAGGTCTGCCGGGTGGCAAACTAAGAGACTTATGTATCTTCGGCAGAATATACAAAAGAGGGATTCTGGGAAAGTCCTGTATCAAAAAGTTTTTTGTATGTTCATCTATCCACCCATTAGTAAAACCAAGTTCAATGATGGAATCAATTTCTCTTTTATAAAGACCAGTGGGATCAAAGGGTAGTTTTTTGTAACAGCTTTGAATAGAGAGTTGCCTGTCCACCTCCCTGATGTAATCATCCCTGTTAAGGACAACAATACCACCGCCTTTATCGGCGGGACGTATTATGATTTGTTGGTTATTTTTTAGGGCCTGTATCGCTTTAATTTTCATTCAAAAAGGGGCTTGGACACACAATGAAACTAATTCAAATTATGACACATAGTGGTGCCCTTATTCACATGACACCACACAGTAGTGTCCCTTATTCATGTTACATCAAACAGTAGTACCCCTTATACACATTAGGCCTTATTCAGGGATAGGTGAAGCTGCTGCATTCGTATGTAGCGGCAACATCCATAAGGTGTGAGAAAGACTCTGAGGGAAAAGACATGGAGGATTTCCGTCTTGAAGCAAGTCTTAAAGAGCAAATGCAAGCACTCCATTCCAACTTGGCTACAGCCAGAGAAAATTCAGAGTGAAAGATATGTGTGTCTGAAGGAAAGTCTGCATAAAGCAGCAAAACAGAGTGAAGCAATTAACAGACAACTTAATAATGCACATGGCATGGCTGTAGACAACAAGCAGACAAAAATAACTTTTTTTTATCCAAAGCCAGTCAGAGAAGGGGAGCTGCAGTGTAAATTAATTGTGTCAGATTCTAAAATAGATGTACAAAAGTTGAGATTTGCTGAATTTGAAGATATGAAGAGCAATATTCTGCACTCTGAGAACAAGATGGAAAATGTCATGGAAAAAAATCCCTAGCTGGAAGAGCAGCTATCTGCAGCTCAGGAAAAGTTCCACGTGGTAGTCGGAAAAGCAGGCGAGGAAAAGAAGTTGGATAACACTCTGATTTTGGATCCTGAACTCAAATGGCATCTGATGTTTTCACGGAACCTAGTGTGACATAAGTACATAAACAAAAACAGCATTTACTACAGGTTGAGCCTGAAAAGGCTGGCATGAAGACTGATGCTACCAATACAAAGTAACTTGTATAATGAACAGCGGACATATAATGAATTGCTTGAACAAAATAATATGTTCCAGAAGGACGATGTCTGTCAGCAGTGGTTTGACAATGAAGATGTCCTCATTGAATGTTGCAGTGTGCAAGAGAGTCTGGCTTATCAAAACTGCAAAACTCCCTGAAGGATTATATTGCAGAAGTGGGTGAGGTACCCTGCAGCGACATTCATCTTCCAGTTATAGGTGAAGGAGTGAAGTCTTCCCAAAGGGTTCCAGTTTCAGACAATAAAGCTGTATCTAAAGTTGGAGATAAAGAATAAACACAGATGGTGATCGCTGGTTCCTTGAGTCAAAGGTACAGGATGCACAGAAGTTTACATAGATATTGATGGCTTCCAAGGATAAGACTCTGGTGTCCCCATGTGATCAGAGTGATATGAATGTGACCAAATCACATCATTTTGCAGTGGAAATCAGAACCTTACAGAAAGTTAGTGTTGATAGTCTTGTGAAGAATAATACTCCTGTATGTGAAGCAATGCCTTCATGCAGCCTGGATGGAACTTACTGTGAGGAAGTAAAGTTGTTTCACACTACAAAGATTGAAGCAAATCTGAAAAAAAGACCTCTGTGGAGAGTGAACTACAACCTGTACTGATGGAACATGTTAAAGTGTCCATCATACAGTATTTCAAAGCCCAAAAAGTGGATGCTCCGAGAAATATGAACCTTATTGACGTAGTAGAAAGCCTTTAAAAACTGAAATAAAGTTTGTAGGGGCAACTTAATAAACACTCAAGAAATTCCATTTTTATTGATATGTGATTTTATATTTACTTTATTTATGAATAAAAGTATTATTTGTCTATTAAGTTTATACATTGCTCTCTTTTGAAAGATTTTTTGAATATTTTATAATTATATGGGTCTAGAGTATTTTAGAGGTACTCATTAGGAGCTGTGGTGTATTATTCTAATATATCATTGGGTATATCTCTATTATAATTATTTATGTAAGTATTGGATTGTTCCTGAATTTTATAGAAATAATTATTTTTATAGAACTTCTATTTCTTAGATCACATTATACATTTAACACATAATTGGGTATGAGTATTTCTCTCGAAATTACTTAAAATTACAGAATACAAAATACAAAACAGAGCAAACATATTTATATAGGGGGTAATTCCAAGTTGATCTCAGCAGGATTTTTGATAGCAATTGGGCAAAACCATGTGCACTGCAGGGGAGGCAGATATAACATGTGCAGAAAGAGTTAGATTTGGGTGGGTTATTTTATTTCTGTGCAGGGTAAATACTGGCTGCTTTATTTTTACACTGCAAATTAGATTGCAGATTGAACACACCCCACCCAAATCAAACTATCTCTGCACGTTATATCTGCCTCCCCTGCAGTGCACATGGTTTTGCTCAATTGCTAACAAAAATCCTGCTGCGATCAACTTGGAATTAACCCCATAGGGTCATATACTTTTACATTTGACTCTTCAGGTGCATACACACGGAGAGATTTTGACTATGAGAGATTTTGACTAACTTTTCCCTTGAACTGGCAGTAGGAGATTTTGACTAACTTTACCAGAGATTTTGTCTAACTATGCAAGAGATTTTGGCTATGGGAGATTTTGACTATCTCATTTAAATAAGGGGATGAGTGTCATATATAGGACGATTTTACAGGGTGGCTGGTATTTAAATAGCTAAAAGTAAAAAAAATTTTTTGCGTGGGGTCCCCCCTCCTATGTAAAACCAGCCTCGGGCTCTTTGAGCCAGTCCTGGTTGTTAAAATACAGAGGAAAAAATGAGTAGGGTTCCCCTATATTTAGACAACCAGCACCGGGCTCTGCGTCCGGTCCTGGTTTAAAAAATACGGGGGACAAAAGACATAGGGGTCCCCCGTATTTTTAAAACCAGCACCGGGCTCCACTAGCCAGGGAGATAATGCCTCAGCCGGGGGACACTTTTATATTGGTCCCTGCGGCCGTGCCATTACCCCCCCAACTAGTCACCCCTGGCCGGGGTACACTGGAGTGAGGACCCCTTAAATCAAGGGGTCCCCCCCTCCAGCCACCCAAGGGCCAGGGGTGAAGCCCGAGGCTGTCCCCCCCATCCGTGGGCGGTGGATGGGAGGCTGATAGCCTTTCAATAGTAATATTGTTCTTTACAGGTGGCCTACAGGTCCCAGCAAGCCTGCCCCAGCATGCTGGCACTTGGAGAACCACAAGTGCCAGCATGCCCGGACATAAAGGGCCCGCTGGCACCTGTAGTCCACCTGTAAAGAAAATATTGGAAAAAAAACACGACACATTCTTTAAAAAATCCTTTATTAAACTGGGTCTTCACCTGGGGGCGGCGGCCTTTAAGCTCTTTTGCATGGCCGCCGCCTTCCCAGGGCTTCCGGCGTCTTCACCTGGGGGGGCGCCACCTCCCCAGGGCTTCTGGGGTCTTGCTCCGGCGTCTTCACCTGGTGGGCGGCGGCTGCTAAGCTCTTTTGCATAGCCGCCGCCCATCCAGGTCTTCAGTCTTCAGGAGCTCTTCTCCGCTCCTCCTCCGCCGTCGGACTGAAAGCCGCTGCCTCGCGCTGACTTATATAAGTCAGCGGGAGGGGGCGGGGCGATGACGCGGCGAGCCGTGATTGGCTCGCGGCGGCCATCTTGAATTTCAAAAATGACGCTGAGGCGCCATTTTTGAAACTGGTACCGCTCCGCTGCCAAACTCTGCAAGATAAAGGTAAATTTCCGCCGCCCGCACCGCCGCCGCCCGCACCACCGCCTCAACCCGCCGCCGCCCACACCGCCGCCACAACCCACCGCCGCCCACACCGCCACCGCAACCCGCCGCCGCCCGCACCGCCGCCACCACCACCCGCCGCCGCCCGCACCACCGCCACCGGCAACATCGCTATCGCTGGGAAAAATCGCTGGCCTCTAGCGATTTTAACTAACTTTCCCAGCGACATAGCCAAAATTGACTTGCCTGCACTGACTATTTTTCCCAGCGATAGCGACCTGGCGGGGACGCGCATCGCTATCGCTGCCTGTGTACACACGGAGCGATCTGCACTAACTTTCTGAGCGATTTTGACTATATAGTCAAAATCGCTCAGTTATATCGCTCCGTGTGTATGCACCTTTACTTTTTCTATAGAGTTTACAATTGATATTTTATATATAGGGAAAGCCCCAGGGATCAACCTACCCCTCTCTTAAATTTACCCAGACATCCCATCAAATGTATTCTTCCCTTTGTTCCAGAAACAGGTCCCAGTCATGCCATTTTTTCACTATATTGGAACTAAAAGTTTCAATTTTGTGACAATAATTTATTTTATTTATTACCATCTGCATGGTTGGGATCAGTTCCTGCCTCCATAGTTGGGCAGTTGTTGCTCTTATGGCAATAAAGACATGTATTTCTTTGTATTGCCCATATAGCAATAATTATTAAATGTCAATTCTTAATATACAGTAATAATGCATACATCAAAAAAAGGTCCTAGGAGCTTCTCTGATATCCTAAGGATCTCTTCTAGAAATAATAGATAATAATCCCAAATAGTTGCTTGCAGGTTCTCTTAAATTATAGCCCTACATCAAATGCACCACAAAAAGTCATCATAGTATTAAGGTAATTTATTGTCTTATAATATAGTATTAAACAATGTTCAGAAAATAAGCTGTTTTAAAGCATCTCACATAATACTGAAGAACTCCTTGGTAGTTTTAGAAATGCCCAGCAAGTCACTTCTTCTCTAGTTATGTGGAAATGCCTTAACTTTTGAGGTCATGTTACTTAACAAGATTGGAATCCCTGAGTAGTATAATGGGCAGGGGCATTTAAAACTGCTATACCAAAAGAGTGAAAAGAGCACTCAGATATGGTATTAGGACAGCTTAAACTTGCACTGATTGCCACTTAATGTTCAAATATGGGACTTCCCTTCATTACAGTCAAACACACGTGCCCAGCATGGAAAAATGTTTGTACATGGCTATCAGTGAAGGGCTATCCCTGTAACTTCCAGTTTTAATCCTTGTGTTAAATTTGTTTATTTTCTATTTGGATTGCAATTTATCAAGAAAGAGGAGAGAAGTAAACCACATTTTATTTCTATTTGTACCACGATGGTTAAGAAAAAATACAAAATATGAATTTCTATTTAATAAAGAGAACAAGGCCTTGCAGAAATTGTATTAATAAACACTTCTGCTATTGTATATTAATATCATTTTTTTATTACTTCTTGGTATAATCTGCTTTTTACTGGGGCTATGGGGTTGACAACTTTCTCCACCTGAAATCTTAACCCTGATCACCTAAGTGCAGAGTTTTTTATGGTCCCCACCATAGAGGCTAAGCACTAGTCTGGTGTTTGCTTTAACAATAGTAACATACATTCACACCCTCCCTGCTATAGAGTAATTGGTGAAAGATTTAGAAGGATCTCTGCCCACTCTTTACATGTGTGTGTGCTGGGAATGGTTTCACTGCAAATATGGTTCCAACTCCCATGGGAAATAATTAATTAGTAGCAGTGTGGTAGAAATATAATATAGCCGGTTACTGCTGATCTGTAAATGGGGACACAATTTCCCAATTTATTTATTCACTGAATTTTTGGAAAGTCAGGACTAAGCCATATAAAATACATAATTACAGACATCAATACAACATTGATTAACAGAAATGACTCTTAATGATTCTAAAATTATATCACATATATAAATACTAGAGATGAGCGGGTTCGGTTTCTCTGAAACCGAACCCGCACGAACTTCATGTTTTTTTCACGGGTCCGAGCAGACTCGGATCCTCCCGCCTTGCTCGGTTAACCCGAGCGCGCCCGAACGTCATCATGACGCTGTCGGATTCTCGCGAGACTCGGATTCTATATAAGGAGCCGCGCGTCGCCGCCATTTTCACACGTGCATTGAGATTGATAGGGAGAGGACGTGGCTGGCGTCCTCTCCATTAGAAATTAGATTAGAAGAGAGAGAGAGATTGTGCAGAGTCAGACAGAGTTTACCACAGTGACCAGTGCAGTTGTTGTTAGTTAACTTTTATTTATTTTAATATATATCCGTTCTCTGCTATATCCGTTCTCTGCCTGAAAAAAAACGATACACAGCAGCAGCCAGTCACACAGTGTGACTCAGTCTGTGTGCACTCAGCTCAGCCCAGTGTGCTGCACATCAATGTATAAAAGGCAAAGCTTATAATAATTGTGGGGGAGACTGGGGAGCACTGCAGGTTGTTATAGCAGGAGCCCCCAGGAGTACATAATATTATATTAATTTAAAATTAAACAGTGCACACTTTTGCTGCAGGAGTGCCACTGCCAGTGTGACTAGTGGTGACCAGTGCCTGACCACCAGTATAGTAGTATATTCATTGTTGTATGTATTGTATACTATCTCTTTATCAACCAGTCTATATTAGCAGCAGACACAGTACAGTGCGGTAGTTCACGGCTGTGGCTACCTCTGTGTCGGCAGTCGGAACTCGGCAGGCAGTCCGTCCATCCATAATTGTATTACAATATATACCACCTAACCGTGGTATTTTTTTTTCTTTCTTTATACCGTCATAGTGTCATACTAGTTGTTACGAGTATACTACTATCTCTTTATCAACCAGTGTACAGTGCGGTAGTTCACGGCTGTGGCTACCTCTGTGTCGGCAGTCGGCAGGCAGTCCGTCCATCCATAATTGTATTATTATTATAATATATACCACCTAACCGTGGTTTTTTTTCCATTCTTTATACCGTCGTCATAGTGTCATACTAGTTTACGAGTATACTACTATCTCTTTATCAACCAGTGTACAGTGCGGTAGTTCACGGCTGTGGCTACCTCTGTGTCGGCAGTCGGCAGGCAGTCCGTCCATCCATAATTGTATTATTATTATAATATATACCACCTAACCGTGGTTTTTTTTCCATTCTTTATACCGTCGTCATAGTGTCATACTAGTTGTTACGAGTATACTACTATCTCTTTATCAACCAGTGTACAGTGCGGTAGTTCACGGCTGTGGCTACCTCTGTGTCGGCAGTCGGCAGGCAGTCCGTCCATCCATAATTGTATTATTATTATAATATATACCACCTAACCGTGGTTTTTTTTCCATTCTTTATACCGTCGTCATAGTGTCATACTAGTTGTTACGAGTATACTACTATCTCTTTATCAACCAGTGTACAGTGCGGTAGTTCACGGCTGTGGCTACCTCTGTGTCGGCAGTCGGCAGGCAGTCCGTCCATCCATAATTGTATTATTATTATAATATATACCACCTAACCGTGGTTTTTTTTCCATTCTTTATACCGTCGTCATAGTGTCATACTAGTTGTTACGAGTATACTACTATCTCTTTATCAACCAGTGTACAGTGCGGTAGTTCACGGCTGTGGCTACCTCTGTGTCGGCAGTCGGCAGGCAGTCCGTCCATCCATAATTGTATTATTATTATAATATATACCACCTAACCGTGGTTTTTTTTCCATTCTTTATACCGTCGTCATAGTGTCATACTAGTTGTTACGAGTATACTACTATCTCTTTATCAACCAGTGTACAGTGCGGTAGTTCACGGCTGTGGCTACCTCTGTGTCGGCAGTCGGCAGGCAGTCCGTCCATCCATAATTGTATTATTATTATAATATATACCACCTAACCGTGGTTTTTTTTCCATTCTTTATACCGTCGTCATAGTGTCATACTAGTTGTTACGAGTATACTACTATCTCTTTATCAACCAGTGTACAGTGCGGTAGTTCACGGCTGTGGCTACCTCTGTGTCGGCAGTCGGCAGGCAGTCCGTCCATCCATAATTGTATTATTATTATAATATATACCACCTAACCGTGGTTTTTTTTCCATTCTTTATACCGTCGTCATAGTGTCATACTAGTTGTTACGAGTATACTACTATCTCTTTATCAACCAGTGTACAGTGCGGTAGTTCACGGCTGTGGCTACCTCTGTGTCGGCAGTCGGCAGGCAGTCCGTCCATCCATAATTGTATTATTATTATAATATATACCACCTAACCGTGGTTTTTTTATACCACCTAACCGTGGCAGTCCGTCCATAATTGTATACTAGTAAACTATCCAATCCATCCATCTCCATTGTTTACCTGAGGTGCCTTTTAGTTCTGCCTATAAAATATGGAGAACAAAAAAGTTGAGGTTCCAAAATTAGGGAAAGATCAAGATCCACTTCCACCTCGTGCTGAAGCTGCTGCCACTAGTCATGGCCGAGACGATGAAATGCCAGCAACGTCGTCTGCCAAGGCCGATGCCCAATGTCATAGTACAGAGCATGTCAAATCCAAAACACCAAATATCAGAAAAAAAAGGACTCCAAAACCTAAAATAAAATTGTCGGAGGAGAAGCGTAAACTTGCCAATATGCCATTTACCACACGGAGTGGCAAGGAACGGCTGAGGCCCTGGCCTATGTTCATGGCTAGTGGTTCAGCTTCACATGAGGATGGAAGCACTCAGCCTCTCGCTAGAAAACTGAAAAGACTCAAGCTGGCAAAAGCACCGCAAAGAACTGTGCGTTCTTTGAAATCCCAAATCCACAAGGAGAGTCCAATTGTGTCGTTTGCGATGCCTGACCTTCCCAACACTGGACGTGAAGAGCATGCGCCTTCCACTATTTGCATGCCCCCTGCAAGTGCTGGAAGGAGCACCCGCAGTCCAGTTCCTGATAGTCAGATTGAAGATGTCAGTGTTGAAGTACACCAGGATGAGGAGGATATGGGTGTTGCTGGCGCTGGGGAGGAAATTGACCAGGAGGATTCTGATGGTGAGGTGGTTTGTTTAAGTCAGGCACCCGGGGAGACACCTGTTGTCCGTGGGAGGAATATGGCCGTTGACATGCCAGGTGAAAATACCAAAAAAATCAGCTCTTCGGTGTGGAGGTATTTCACCAGAAATGCGGACAACAGGTGTCAAGCCGTGTGTTCCCTTTGTCAAGCTGTAATAAGTAGGGGTAAGGACGTTAACCACCTCGGAACATCCTCCCTTATACGTCACCTGCAGCGCATTCATAATAAGTCAGTGACAAGTTCAAAAACTTTGGGTGACAGCGGAAGCAGTCCACTGACCAGTAAATCCCTTCCTCTTGTAACCAAGCTCACGCAAACCACCCCACCAACTCCCTCAGTGTCAATTTCCTCCTTCCCCAGGAATGCCAATAGTCCTGCAGGCCATGTAACTGGCAAGTCTGACGAGTCCTTTCCTGCCTGGGATTCCTCCGATGCATCCTTGCGTGTAACGCCTACTGCTGCTGGCGCTGCTGTTGTTGCCGCTGGGAGTCGATGGTCATCCCAGAGGGGAAGTCGTAAGCCCACTTGTACTACTTCCAGTAAGCAATTGACTGTTCAACAGTCCTTTGCGAGGAAGATGAAATATCACAGCAGTCATCCTACTGCAAAGCGGATAACTGAGTCCTTGACAACTATGTTGGTGTTAGACGTGCGTCCGGTATCCGCCGTTAGTTCACAGGGAACTAGACAATTTATTGAGGCAGTGTGCCCCCGTTACCAAATACCATCTAGGTTCCACTTCTCTAGGCAGGCGATACCGAGAATGTACACGGACGTCAGAAAAAGACTCACCAGTGTCCTAAAAAATGCAGTTGTACCCAATGTCCACTTAACCACGGACATGTGGACAAGTGGAGCAGGGCAGGGTCAGGACTATATGACTGTGACAGCCCACTGGGTAGATGTATGGACTCCCGCCGCAAGAACAGCAGCGGCGGCACCAGTAGCAGCATCTCGCAAACGCCAACTCTTTCCTAGGCAGGCTACGCTTTGTATCACCGCTTTCCAGAATACGCACACAGCTGAAAACCTCTTACGGCAACTGAGGAAGATCATCGCGGAATGGCTTACCCCAATTGGACTCTCCTGTGGATTTGTGGCATCGGACAACGCCAGCAATATTGTGTGTGCATTAAATATGGGCAAATTCCAGCACGTCCCATGTTTTGCACATACCTTGAATTTGGTGGTGCAGAATTTTTTAAAAAACGACAGGGGCGTGCAAGAGATGCTGTCGGTGGCCAGAAAAATTGCGGGACACTTTCGGCGTACAGGCACCACGTACAGAAGACTGGAGCACCACCAAAAACTACTGAACCTGCCCTGCCATCATCTGAAGCAAGAAGTGGTAACGAGGTGGAATTCAACCCTCTATATGCTTCAGAGGTTGGAGGAGCAGCAAAAGGCCATTCAAGCCTATACAATTGAGCACGATATAGGAGATGGAATGCACCTGTCTCAAGTGCAGTGGAGAATGATTTCAACGTTGTGCAAGGTTCTGATGCCCTTTGAACTTGCCACACGTGAAGTCAGTTCAGACACTGCCAGCCTGAGTCAGGTCATTCCCCTCATCAGGCTTTTGCAGAAGAAGCTGGAGGCATTGAAGAAGGAGCTAACACGGAGCGATTCCGCTAGGCATGTGGGACTTGTGGATGCAGCCCTTAATTCGCTTAACAAGGATTCACGGGTGGTCAATCTGTTGAAATCAGAGCACTACATTTTGGCCACCGTGCTCGATCCTAGATTTAAAGCCTACCTTGGATCTCTCTTTCCGGCAGACACAGGTCTGCTGGGGTTGAAAGACCTGCTGGTGACAAAATTGTCAAGTCAAGCGGAACGCGACCTGTCAACATCTCCTCCTTCACATTCTCCCGCAACTGGGGGTGCGAGGAAAAGGCTCAGAATTCCGAGCCCACCCGCTGGCGGTGATGCAGGGCAGTCTGGAGCGACTGCTGATGCTGACATCTGGTCCGGACTGAAGGACCTGACAACGATTACGGACATGTCGTCTACTGTCACTGCATATGATTCTCTCAACATTGATAGAATGGTGGAGGATTATATGAGTGACCGCATCCAAGTAGGCACGTCACACAGTCCGTACTTATACTGGCAGGAAAAAGAGGCAATTTGGAGGCCCTTGCACAAACTGGCTTTATTCTACCTAAGTTGCCCTCCCACAAGTGTGTACTCCGAAAGAGTGTTTAGTGCCGCCGCTCACCTTGTCAGCAATCGGCGTACGAGGTTACATCCAGAAAATGTGGAGAAGATGATGTTCATTAAAATGAATTATAATCAATTCCTCCGCGGAGACATTGACCAGCAGCAATTGCCTCCACAAAGTACACAGGGAGCTGAGATGGTGGATTCCAGTGGGGACGAATTGATAATCTGTGAGGAGGGGGATGTACACGGTGATATATCGGAGGGTGAAGATGAGGTGGACATCTTGCCTCTGTAGAGCCAGTTTGTGCAAGGAGAGATTAATTGCTTCTTTTTTGGGGGGGGTCCAAACCAACCCGTCATATCAGTCACAGTCGTGTGGCAGACCCTGTCACTGAAATGATGGGTTGGTTAAAGTGTGCATGTCCTGTTTTGTTTATACAACATAAGGGTGGGTGGGAGGGCCCAAGGATAATTCCATCTTGCACCTCTTTTTTCTTTTCTTTTTCTTTGCATCATGTGCTGATTGGGGAGGGTTTTTTGGAAGGGACATCCTGCGTGACACTGCAGTGCCACTCCTAGATGGGCCCGGTGTTTGTGTCGGCCACTAGGGTCGCTAATCTTACTCACACAGCTACCTCATTGCGCCTCTTTTTTTCTTTGCGTCATGTGCTGTTTGGGGAGGGTTTTTTGGAAGGGACATCCTGCGTGACACTGCAGTGCCACTCCTAGATGTGCCCGGTGTTTGTGTCGGCCACTAGGGTCGCTAATCTTACTCACACAGTCAGCTACCTCATTGCGCCTCTTTTTTTCTTTGCGTCATGTGCTGTTTGGGGAGGGTTTTTTGGAAGGGCCATCCTGCGTGACACTGCAGTGCCACTCCTAGATGGGCCCGGTGTTTGTGTCGGCCACTAGGGTCGCTAATCTTACTCACACAGCTACCTCATTGCGCCTCTTTTTTTCTTTGCGTCATGTGCTGTTTGGGGAGGGTTTTTTGGAAGGGCCATCCTGCGTGACACTGCAGTGCCACTCCTAGATGGGCCCGGTGTTTGTGTCGGCCACTAGGGTCGCTAATCTTACTCACACAGCTACCTCATTGCGCCTCTTTTTTTCTTTGCGTCATGTGCTGTTTGGGGAGGGTTTTTTGGAAGGGACATCCTGCGTGACACTGCAGTGCCACTCCTAGATGGGCCCGGTGTTTGTGTCGGCCACTAGGGTCGCTTATCTTACTCACACAGCGACCTCGGTGCAAATTTTAGGACTAAAAATAATATTGTGAGGTGTGATGTGTTCAGAATAGGCTGAAAATGAGTGTAAATTATGTTTTTTGAGGTTAATAATACTTTGGGATCAAAATTACCCCCAAATTCTATGATTTAAGCTGTTTTTTAGGGTTTTTTGAAAAAAACACCCGAATCCAAAACACACCCGAATCCGACAAAAATAATTCGGTGAGGTTTTGCCAAAACGCGTTCGAACCCAAAACACGGCCGCGGAACCGAACCCAAAACCAAAACACAAAACCCGAAAAATTTCAGGCGCTCATCTCTAATAAATACAAACCATATGCAAAACATTTATAAAATTACAGCATAATGGCCAACTAACTTGTGTTTATTTTGTGCACCACAGTTAGCCAATTAGGGGATGATACAGAGTTAGATGCAGGTTGCCCATATACTGTAAGCATCCACATTATGTGCAAAGAAATAAATGCACATATTCACAAACATGAACAGTGGCACATATAAACAGTATTCAGCCACATCACCCCTGTTCATCCACTTGTTGAAGTAGGTCTCATAACTAATAGCAATAGTTGAACCAGCTCTATATCTGGTACAAGAGATCCCTATAAAATAATATGTATCTCTGCATATACCATAGACAGCTCACTATGTCTGAGTCCACAATCATATCTACACGCTTATGAAACACAGGTACTAATCTTAGCCTGTGTGCTGTTGCCCTATTGCCAGTGCCACCCAGTCATACCTGTTTATCTGCAAGTGGATATATGATCAAGCCATGTAAAACTCTTAGAGGTAGATTTATCAGTGCCTGGTGTGGAAAAAAGTGTAGAGAGTTAAAGTACCAACCAATCAGCTCCTGTCATTTTTCAAACACTGTAAAATGACAGAAGCTGATTGGTTTGTACCTTATCTCTCTCCATTTTACAGTATTTCTCTCCAAGCTTTGATAAATCTGCCCCTTAGTTTCTCAAAATTGCGTACAGTATGTTCTGCATCAGAGTATGCAAAGTGCTAAAAATTGCAAGAGCAATGTATTAAATGGAGTTGTATCAAACTAATATTTTGTTTTTCACTCCTTCATTGCCAATGTATGAGCTTTCGGGATTTACTGGTGTCATTGGCAATATCTTTTTTCTATTCAATGGACTAGAAGTGTAGGGCCCACTCCTTTCCAAGTAAATGTCAAACTTTTGCAGCACTTTATTTTACAAAATGGCTTCATAGTTATGACTAACGTTATTGTTTACATTCCATTACATGTTTTGTTAAATGTTATTATTCTCTTTGCTAAAAGAGATACATGCAAGGCCGGTTTCACCTCTTCAGGCAAGCTTATCAAATTCCAGAACCGCTCACATAACCTTCATAAATTTTCATATCCAATTACATCCCCACTGTAGAGTCCACTCATATCCTCACATATTTCTCATTCTTCAGTTTCCAGTCCTCCTGACCCCAGGCCAACATTGCTGTGTGACCATATCAGACAGACCAGCAAGAACCTTTGCAATCTGGTAGACATTTATGAAATAGAGCACCTATCCTTGTGTATCATCAATGCCTAGTACCGTATAGTTTGTAAGCTTTCAAACAGGACCTCCCTACCTCTACGACTGACTGCTATTACCAATTCTTGTTTTTTCCCTGTTTTTGCAATTGATTTGTTTTATGTTATCACTGTTTCCAATTGTATGGTGCAAAGGAATTTGCTGCACTATATAAGAAACTGGTAATAAAAAATTAAAAAAATTCTGCTCAATAGTTAAAGTCAGAGTTAGTCTAGTCTGTTCTCGTAATTAGGTATTCTAAACTTGGATCCAAGTCAGTAGGAGACACAGGTGTATGAATAAAGTGGTCCTATATACTGTACCAATAGCCACACCTCTCTGATCAGATTAGCCAATTGTACTTCCATGAGAAAATGGCTGATTCCCATACAACTGTAGTGGAGAACAGAGTGCTGGCAAGTGCCTGCAGGGAGGAATGATTTGGAGTACCAGTCATGCAAGACAGATGTGATTTCCATTTAGAGTCTTGCCTGCTGGTGATAGAGAATAATGACTTTCTGAAGATTCAGTTCACTGCAACATTCAGCCTATCTATCATACTTTTTCTGTAAAGGCTCATACACACTAGGCGAGCCCCCACCGATGCCAATATTACTGGTGGCGGGGACCCGGCAGGGTGCCGGCATCGGTAAGTGCATACACACAGCAGGGAAGGGAGTGACGGTGGGGGGAAAGCAAGGAAAACTAAGCCCATGCTGCATCTGCAGCATGGCTGTCGTTAACGAGGACCTTCCTTGTCTGTACATGCTTAGATGAGGGAGGGGGTCATTAACTATGCGCGGGAGCACAAATCATTAATGACATTGAGTATACACACTAGACGTGATTATAAAAGATCTCACTCAGATTGGTCCTTCTGAGCGATATCTTTTACTTTCTCATCTAGTGTGTAAGGGGCTTTACACCAAACTTTTTATTGCCCATTGGTATCAAATTGGTTTTAAACATTTGGAGGCTCAAATGTTCAAATCTGCATTGTCAGTATTCTCTGAACTGCCCAACTGTCTGTGGTTCTACTTCTATCAGAGATAACCTACATACTGTATATACTCATGCAGTTTCAGGAACCCAAGAAGGACTATTAAAATCTGCATATGTTACATAAAAAAACAGTAGAGTCAACCCCAATAAATGCTCTTATGTGTTAAATAACATTTTTTTTTAGCAAAATACATGTCTCCACACACCATAACCAGAAAAAAAAAGAATATTTATTTAAGTTAATCCATGATCTTTCTAAGATAGCATAAGTTGAGTAAAAAATAAAAAATAAAACCATATTACAGATTTCCCCTAATAAAATCTATTTAACAATTATCTAACTTGGAATATTTAAGAATAGATCCAAAATATTTCCTACATAGTAGGCTGAACATACAGAAGGGAATCTTTGAGATTCTAGCTGTGAATCAGTGTTACACAGTACTAGTGTGTGAGGGACATTATTTTTTCCAATATGTTGCCAGCAAATGCTTCCCAGATCCTTTGATCTGGTGCAATTGCTCTTATAGTTCAAAAAGGTTGGCTGTTTTGCAAACTCCTAGCAGCATTTTCCACCCTGTTCCACATTACTTTAAAATGCTACAATTTTTAGCAGTTATATTTAATTGAGTATGGCATGGAAGGAAAATTGTCGCTAGGCAAAGAGATACCAATATGTTATATTTGACCATTTGTTTTTTCTTTCTGGCCCTGAATGAGGCTTCTTTGTTATTCCTCTGCTTGGATGTGTTCTATACAACTAATAGTGGTATGGTTATATGTGTGCAAGAAGTGTGTCCAACTGTCCTCATTTACAAAGAACCTGAACTTACAGATCAGTATTTTAACAGACTACAGGCTGGGAGAATAAAGGGGTTATGTGTTGCACAATGCATATCAGTGTATAAGTACAGCCGTGGAGCAGCAGCAGAGTGTAAAATAAAGTTCTCCATTGGGAAATATATACGATTATATGCAAAGAGGTATAAGAAGCAATAGTTTGTGAAAGTGTTTTTATGAAACTCTGAGGCTCAAGTAAAGCCTCCTCTCAGGTTTGTAGGTCCTTCCATTGACTTAGGTCTATAGGTGCCAAATTGTGTTGTCACAGAAAAGCAAAATCCTTTGCTGGTAAGCTTTCTATGAGAAAGGGGGAATAGCCATGCTCATCCAGTCTGCAGTTTGGCATATTCGCGGCAATGCAGGCGCAGCAAGTGTGCCTGTGACTAGTACAAGTACATGCATCAAAGTATACGTGCCCATAGAAATACATAAGCAGAGTACTAAGATGCAGCTAGGCATACAAAGTTGCACCTGTGCCTAGCCACACTAAACTACAGGGTGATTCAAAAGTCACAGTACACCCTTTTGTTTCAAAAACAGTGCAGGAAATGGGAAAACTGAATACTCCAGTAAGGTATTGGTGAGATGGGCTATCTTTTAGGTTATGTACCGAACATGGGCGCCATCTTGAAATTGGCAATCTTGAAACTAAGTCAGTTTTTTTCAAATGGAAAGGGAGTTGTATAACATGTCAAGCAACATCAGAATTTGCTGAAAAGTTTATTGCTGCAAACAGATTTGAAATAGCAGTTATGGTTCACAAGTTACAACAATGCCTCTATTGGTGGTCCGGGGCTGTGGTCTCCCTGTCAATCATGCTGGCTGTACTCTCCATTGTTCTGGCTGTTGGCTTACATCAATGTTTACAGCTTCAGTGAGGGGGTTCTGAGAGGTTAGCCCTTGCATGGGGACCCATCTTGGCCATCCTCCACCATGAGGGACTTGGCTCCCACACTGGCTCTGCCTCTCACAGTCAATGACTCCCACAGACAGATTAGTCTGTCTCTTTCTCACTGGTGTGACCAGCCACCTGGGACCAATGGCTTTATACTAACTGCAGCTACCTGCTGCCTACCACTCACAGCTCCTGTTATGATTCTGGCTCCACCCCCCGGTGCATGGCAGCATGTTCACAGCTCAGATATTTACAGCTTGGTCAAAGGGGAAGTGATATGTCTTGCAGCTTGGTCATAGGGGAAGTGAGAGTGCTGGAGAGAGGGAATGCCAGTCTTGCTGTCAGATGTAACTGACAACTATTTTATAGGCCCCTCCCACTGGAAATCATCCCACTGGGTGCTTGACAGCTAGGAGCATGAGGACATCCAGAACCTTCCCAACAGTACTGACCACCACTGTGTACATTAATAAATTAACTTTACATATATGCATATACCTAAATATATGTATGTGTATATATATATATATATATATATACCTCCAAATAAATATATATATATATGTGTGTGTGTGTGTATATATATATATATATATATATATTTATTTGGAGCTGGAGACCAGTACACAGCCTTGCAGCACTTGTCCAGACATGCCTAACAGTTTTAAGGTCTTTTGAGAGTTCCACTCCAATTGTATTTATCTAATATCCTGTTCATTTTGACTGTATGGTGTTCACATAAGCCAAATTTTATCCACAAATAGCTGACTGATAGGATATACTGTAGCTGCCTTTGGATAAACTTCTAAAAGCCGTTATAGGGTAATCCTGTTACCTTTCTATTTAGGACATTTGGAGTTTAAAGAAGTCCAATCTTCTAATAATGACCCAATAATAGGATTTGATGGTTTCTAGACAAAAAACAGTCTATGCCCAGTTTTTTAACTGATTGGGATTTTATACCTTTCAAAAATATCAACCCACTTATGGGATAAAGCCACATTAGGAATCATTCCATACTTTCTTTTTTAGATGTTTTCTGATACCTACCCCTGATGAAGTCCGCAGGATGAAACACGTAGTGTTAAAAGTCCGTTGTCTAATCCAGTGAAGACTCTTCCCTGAGCTCACACCTATATAAGGTGGAGTAACTTAATTGTAACAACTCTACTGCATTGGTCATGTTTTAGTGATTGCTTTTCTGGTGTGAGGATATTTCCTACAGGATTGCCTCCTTAACCATTACTGGACTAAGATTGACGGAACAAGAAAAAGTGTACACATAAGAATTTTTGTCCTCTATGAAACTCTATTGCATGGATGGATTGTCAAATGTGAACATCTGAGAATAAGATACAATCTGATTTAACTTTACATCATTGCACTCTAGAAATGTTTATTGTTTATGTGTTTTATTGGTTCCTACTAACAGAGGCACCTCTATAAATTGGGTCCAAATGTGGTTTAGCTATATATTCTGTGTAATGGATCCTTGTTGGTGTTTTTAATGGTTGGATGAACGGTCATTATAATGGACATTGGTCATGTCCCATTAGGTTGATTCATTCTACAAATCTCATGAAAAAAACTTTCCTGTGAGTTTGAATTTCCAGGTATCATATGCTTTTCCCTGATATCACCAGGTATGTGGGCCTGGTATTATTAATAGTCTTATGTAATATTTACATTTTTATATACTTACTGTTTATTTATTGGCCTATATGAAAGTTTAAAATGGGATACTTTTCCAATAGGTACAAACGTTTGATTGTTTAACAACGTGAGATCTGCTCAGAAATAAAAGTGTTCAAGAATACAATATATTGGTTTAATTCCCGTATATACACATTTATTGAGGTATGTTTGCGATCCTGCTTCCTCTTTGTTCTGATTTCTTTACCTCTATCTGTACTCCAGGAGCCTTTTTTGTATGATTTTCCAATCCATATATGTTTTTATTCTTTCATACTGTACATTTGTATTGTTCATTTGTTGTAATTTTTTGGTTCTTAAATGACTATTTTCTGACATTATAGATACAACCCTGATGAAGTGTCTATGTGAGACAAAATGCGTTGGGTTCTCTAACTTGTTCTGATGTGACCTCCAATCTGCAATATTGGAATGAGGATATCACGGAAGAAGTGTATATGTATCTATGTTAAATCAGACCCCCCATTGCATATGTTACAGGGCTGATGTATTGGAGATAATCATACTTATATGAACACTGTCATTGTTTTACATATTTTATTAAATTTTAAAATAAAATATATGTTTTGGAACTTATTGTTCATTTTAGAAGCATGTAAAGGTCATGTTGAATGATATTACTAAAGCAAAGAAAATAAGGAATCAATACTAGTTTCCAGGGGCGCCAATTCCACTATTGTTATACATATCGTCCATCCCAGTTCTGTCTAACAGAGAACTTAGTGTAAGAGGGCAGCCCATAAACTTTATTTATCCCATTTATTGGTAAGTGCAACAAGGGAGTTTGCGGTTCATAGATATATATATATATATATATATATATATATATTGTTTGTCTATTGAGATGTTGTGATATGAGCAGTTACGGTATGTGGTGCCCTGTTATTTTCATGGTAACTATGGTAACTCTGTTTACAGCTCCAACGCGCTGGCTGGTCGGGCCGGGATGTCGTCACTTCCGGTGAGACAGATCCGGAACCCGGGCAACGCGAATGGAGGCTCCCTCGTACGCTAACATATATATGTTTGTCCAGGAGATGATACTGTTTTTTAATAACCAGGATATTAGTGATAATATTCTATTGTTTTGTCGCTATATCGACGATATTTTCCTACTATGGAAGGGTGGTGAAAGCTCGTTTAGAAAACTGATGTCGGATATCAATGATAGGGATTCCCCCATTAAGTTCACTTTTTCTTGCAGCACTAGTTATGCGCATTTCCTTGATGTGGCCATTAGGGTTGACAATGGTGCCCTTAATACTGAGGTGTTTCATAAACCCACGGATCGAAACACTTTTTTGACAGCAACTAGTCACCATCCTGTACCTTTAAAAAATGGCTTACCTCGGTCACAGATGTTGCGCATTGCCCGCATTGTTAGTGATCCATCGGTACTTATTGGGGAAATTGATATTTTGATCACAAAATTCTTGGCCCGTGGTTATGATAACAATCTCCTACAGGCCAATAAGGAGGAGGTGTTGCGGTTACCTAGACATATGCTACTCTGCCCTGAGAGGAAGCAACGGGGGCCTAGAATCCCCTTCCCCTGTGACTTTTCCACTTCCAATCCCATTATGAGAAGGGCCACTCGGGCACTATGGCCTGTAGTGTCTACTGACCCAGACCTTAGACGGTTACATAAATTCACCCCGATGATGGCAGTTAGACGGGGGAGGAATATTAGGGATCGAGTTTTTAGAACAGATATAACCGGGATGGGAGCTTCTAAACTCCCTAATGTACATTATAAAGCTCCGGGATGTTACCGCTGCAGCGGATGCACCACATGTAGCTTTATGTTTAACTGTAAAGCCTTTCAACACCCCCACTGTGAAAAGAAAAAATATGACATCAGATATGTATTAACTTGCTCCACCACCCATGTTGTTTACATTATCATATGCCCGTGTGGATTGTTTTATGTGGGGCAAACCATTCGTAAGTTTTCCGAAAGAATGGCTGCCCACAGGTCAGCTATTAAATTAACCCTTGAAGGTAAATTGATTGACCAACCGGTGGCCAAACATTTTAAGCAGGCTGGCCATTCGTTAGAATCCCTCCGGTACTTTATGATAGATCATGTCCCCGTGTCACTACGTGGTGGGGATAGATCGAAAATTTTACTTACTAAAGAAGCACGTTGGATCACCCGATTAGGTACTATCTTTCTGGGTGGTCTTAATGAAAAGATTAATTGGAACACGCTGATATAGCTTAACACTGGAATAGGTATCAAAGGTCTCCTAATATAAGTCACATTGTATATATTATAACGCATTAATCTTATATGTCTAATGGATATTCATATGTATATTGTGGGTATCTATATATGTCTCCCTCCATTTGCACTGTTTGTATAATTTTTTTTTCCGTTTTTATTTATATGTTGTCTTGAACCTGCATGGGATGTGTAGGACTTGACATCTGTATTTGTTTTCATGCTGGCGCCTCCGCCCCCCCTTTTTTTCCCCTCGCAGACTCCTTCCTGTTTTAATTAAGCACTGTTTGTAGCTGTGGAACGCAGCGCCGCTTGTTGTGGAACGCATGGTTACGTTCCCTTGGCAACCATCGGCCGTGAACACGGAAGTGACGTGGCGGATGTACTTTGGCAGGGCTGCGAGCGGACGGAAGTGAGGGACGGCGGTTCTGGCGGTGCGGGGTTCTATTTAAATTGGTAAGTGTGTCTCTTTGTTTTAATTACTGTGTTCATTCTGAGGACGGGGTTTGCTACCCCGAAACGTTAATGACTTGAATTAAACTCTTTCACTTTTTCAAGTTCTCTGAGTGCTGTTGTCGTTTGGAGTACTATTGCATCGCTTTAACTGGCACCTGAGCAAGTTGGTCTTTTGGATTTGAGTGCCGGCCGTCTCTGGAAGTATATATATATATATATATATATATATTGTTTGTCTATTGAGATGTTGTGATATGAGCAGTTACGGTATGTGGTGCCCTGTTATTTTCATGGTAACTATGGTAACTCTGTTTACAGCTCCAACGCGCTGGCTGGTCGGGCCGGGATGTCGTCACTTCCGGTGAGACAGATCCGGAACCCGGGCAACGCGAATGGAGGCTGAGCGGAGCTTCCTCGTGGGTTAAGGTATTTAAACACTGTATTTGTTGTATGCTGGTTATCCTGACGAAGGGGCTGCGTACCCCGAAACGTAGAATATTTACAATAAAAGATTTATGCACTTTATTCTAAGTCTCCGAGTGCCGCCGCTGTCTGCAAGGTATCGATGAGTGACTGGAAGAGCCACTCAAAGAGGAGGGCACAGGAGCAAACTTTTTGGATACCGTGGGGACGGAGGGAGTGCCGGATTTCTCTGGACATTGTATACACTTGTTAACCCGCAGCGGTGGACCAAGTGTTAAATCAAGGCACCCTGAATACCCAGGCGTTCACCCACAGGATCATCCACTCACGCTTCAGCACTTTAAGGAAGCTAACACTGGTGAGGCACTAAGCACTTTATTTCTGCACTTTATACTGCACGGCTGCACTGCCATGGCTAATACCAAGGATACCTCTGCTGAGGAAGCTACATTCTTTTTACAATGTGACACACACGATACCCTCAGCTTCAGTGATGTAGAGGCTGAAAAGATTTTATTGAAGGAACCTTTATTTATTTACTGAAACAGGTGTAACCAATGAAGATATATACAAGGAATTATTGAAATTATACAAGAGAGAAACAGACTTCCTCTATCATGCAATTACTCTCTCTGATTATCACAGAGCTAAACAGATTCCAAGAGGATTCAGAGTCCATAATATGCCAACTATTGGACGATATGATGCTACGTTTTGCAGAAAATGGATCATGATCTTTAATAAATGTTCCCTAGATTTGATGCTTCTGGTCATCGAAGAAGCAACAAGGGAACGACTGGTCACTAAGGAGAAGATCAATCAGGTGAAACAGGAGCATGGTATTGGAGAGGAACATCTACCTGACTGGCTCAAGAACCTGACAACAGAAGTTGAAACCTACAAAAACAACCTTATCAAATTTAAAAAACAGAAACGGACGAAAGTCCAACAAGATTATGAGCAGCACAAAGTATACGCCTGGTTAAGTAACCAAGCCAACAGAGGACAACCAGGGTGGAAGCCACAATATTGGAAAAAAGGACCGCGGCATTATGACTCCAGTACGTCAGCAAGTGAAGCAGATGAACATACCCCGGGGAGACAACAAAATTGTCGAGAAGTCCCTTTAGGGGTACGTATGAGAGCAATTATTGCCGGCAGAGAAGTGCCCCGACGAGGCGAGGGGGGCAGAAAAGACGGCAAGAGAGGAGCAAGAGGAAGTATGCGACCTCCACGAGCCAGGAACAATTGATTTATAATCTATCTTCGAAGCCGTTATCTCCAGCTGAGAATATGGTACTGGGAAAAGGACTATCTTTTGTGCCGACACGATCATTGGATCCATTTCAGTGGAAGATAGACTCATATAAATTAACAAGGTCTTTAAAATTAAAAGAACATTTTTCCAAGGTGGCAACAGTTGTGGCAGACAGGCAGGATGATGTTCTCCCTCCACAGGTGAGAAGGTTCGCTAAATCAACCTTTGAACCCTATTCTGCCAATTCATCTACTAAAACGTTTAGTAGAATGTTAGAATGTTTACCAGATGATTGTACTGATTGTTTACATCCTAATTTTTCAAAAATTGAATCTGATGCTCTTAGAGGGTTAAGTAAAAGGGAAGACATAATAATTCGGGGTGCAGACAAAGGGGGAGCAATTGTGATTCTGGATATAGCAGATTATAAACAAGAGTGTAAACGGCTGCTCTCAGATGTCAACACATACAGACCCCTTAAGTCAGACCCTACACTTAAATTCAAGGATGAGCTGGATGCTTTGCTGACACAGGCAGTGAAGGATAATATCATACCACCTTCGGTCAGCAAAGCATTAACAGTGGAGTTTCCGGTCACACCAGTTTTTTATGCAATTCCTAAATTGCATAAAGACCCCGTGAAACCCCCAGGCAGGCCAATAATTTCGGCCAGGGGATCTTTAAATGAACCGTTGGCGGTATATTGTGATAGCTCTTTACAGCCATGTATCCAACATACCTCCACGCATTTGAAAGATACTTCTTCCCTCTTACGAAGGTTTGTAGAAATGGGGAAAATTCCTGACAAAACACTCTTGGCGTCGTTAGACGTCACGAGTCTTTACACATGTATCCCGCATGAAGCGGGACTTGCGGCGGTTAAACACCTGATTACCAATAATGCTCGGTATAGTGGGCCGGATATTGGATTTTTCTTATCCCTGCTAGAATTTACACTGACAAAAAAAATATTTCTGCATGAGAAGCAGTTTTTTATCCAATGCACAGGTTGTGCGATGGGGTCGGCCGTAGTGCCGGCATTCGAAAACGCATATATGTGGGAATTAGAGAGATATCTATTCCTGAGGGAGCCTAACATTTCATCACGGTTGACACTGTACCTTAGGTATATTGATGATGTGATTATCTTTTGGAACAGTGATGAAGCCAGCCTGACCAGCATTGTGGAAGAGCACAATATGACTGACAGTCCGGTTAAATTTACAGCTACCATAGATAGAAAACAAATTAATTTTCTGGATGTCTGCATTACCTTAAATGAAGGGAATATAATGACAAGTTTGTATCATAAACCTACTGATAGAAACAATTTACTGAGGGCGGATAGTTTTCATCCAAAATCTACCACACAAGGTCTGCCATATTCACAATTATTACGAGTATGTCGGATCAATAGCGATAAAGTGGAGAGGGATAGACAATTGGAGATAATGGTCCAAAATTTTTTACAAAGAGGGTATTTGGCAGCGGATTTAGAGAAAGCTAAAAGGAAAGCCCTGTCAAAACCCCGTGACAAACTTCTTGTACCCAGTAACAAGAAAGAACTAGGTAACAGATTTCCATGGGTAACACAATATAATTCAAGTAGTCCACATCTAGCCAAGCAAGTAAAAAAGCTGTGGCCAATGGTAGCCACAGACAAGGAGCTAGGTAAAACAGTGGGTAGTAAGGTCCTTTTCAGCTACTCGAGAAACAAAAGTATCAGAGACATGGTAGTGAAAACGGACTTGTCAAAATTCAACTCTGAACCAACACATTTTTTAAAACAGAGAAAGGGATGTTTTCGCTGTAGTGGGTGCACCACTTGCAGTTTTCTGAGCCCAGAAGAATATTTCCAACATCCACATACCGGGAAAAAATATACTATACGGTTTCCATTGTCATGTAAATCTAAGTTTGTTGTGTATACACTGACCTGCCCATGTGGTTTAGTATATGTGGGTAAGACAGATTGTGAATTCAGAATACGCATGGCCCAACACAGGTATGCGATAAGGGAAGCTATCAAATCTGGACAAAGTGAGCAGCCTGTTGCAAGGCATTTTGCACAGGCAAGACACAATGTATCCACATTAAGGTACAAATTGATAGATCATGTCCCACGATCTATAAGAGGGGGGGATAGATCAAAAAGATTGTTACAGATAGAAGCTATGTGGATTAACAAACTAAACACTATAGTTCCCAAGGGTCTTAATGAAACCATCAATTTTAAATGCTTTTTGTAACGGATAGAGGCTTGGGATTAGTTGAAGGAGAACATTCACAACTGCGTGAGGTGGATACACTTGAGTGGGATCCAGTATTAATCAATAATAGATAAAAAACATCCTCAGCTTTTTTTAAAGTGTATAGTCACAATATCCAGGGGATAGCTAATGGCAGGGCAGATTATGCAAATGTTAGTGGTTTTGGCGAATTTGATTGTTTGTCTATTGAGATGTTGTGATATGAGCAGTTACGGTATGTGGTGCACTGTTATTTTCATGGTAACTATGGTTACTCTGTTTACAGCTCCAACGCGCTGGCTGGTCGGGCCGGGATGTCGTCACTTCCGGTGAGACAGATCCGGAACCCGGGCAACGCGAATGGAGGCTGAGCGGAGCTTCCTCGTGGGTTAAGGTATTTAAACACTGTATTTGTTGTATGCTGGTTATCCTGACGAAGGGGCTGCGTACCCCGAAACGTAGAATATTTACAATAAAAGATTTATGCACTTTATTCTAAGTCTCCGAGTGCCGCCGCTGTCTGCAAGGTATCGATGAGTGACTGGAAGAGCCAGAACTTTTTGGATACCGTGGGGACGGAGAGAGTGCCGGATTTCTCTGGACATTATATATATATATATATATATATAGCGAGAGAGAGCACCTTTATATACTGTACAATGTCATACAGTGTAAATATGTACAGTATATATTTATACGTCCTGACACATACCATATAACATAGCTCTCATAATTACATGTAAATAAATGAAGCTTTTGGTCACTGTCTACCCCATATTAGGTAAAATAACATCATTTTATGTGTAAATATATGAATTTATCATACTTTTCCCTCACAATCTTCCTATATCCATTTTTGGACATCTTCTTAACCCTCAACATAAAAGTCTACATAGAAATCTCATATTTTTGAAAAATAAATTTCAATTTGATGCTGTGAGTGAAAAATGAACCCTAAGGCTTCTTACGTTTAAGAATACTTGTAAAATCACTGAGCCATATACGATCTTAATCATCTGTAGCAAAATATTTTAGGTAATATTGACACAATAGTGAGACACTTGCTTTTATTAACATAAACCTGTTAGTTATCTATAGTTTATATACAGCTCTCTTCAGCGGCATTTTAAGAGAGGAGGGGACTCACGTGCAGCTTCCATTTTGGGCCCCCTCCTCTCCGGTAGTCAGTAGACTCTGGCATAATGTAAGAGTTTACTGGACATGAGCAGGTCTCTTGTAACATGGCACCCGCACCCATATAATATACTTACCCCTCCGGTGTCCCACGGCGGTGGCCCTGCAGTGCGGGCACAAACCACTTGGAAACTGGCCAATGCAGCCAATTCCAAGTGATTTGCACATGCGCACTCGAGATGTCCCTGAGAACATTATAATTATAAATAATGAATCAAGTGTATACAAAGATGACCAAAAAGCAGTTTTAGGAGGGATTTTAATCAATTACTCTTCCATTTAGATTAGTTGACAAATGTGATTTGGGGGTGGTAGTGGTGGTGGCCGGTTGGGGGCAGGGGTGTGCGGCATTTTTGTAAATGCATGCCAGTCTTTACATAATTTCTCTTGATATTGAAACCTTGCTTAACATCTTGCTTCCAGACCTGAATGTAAATTTACTAAAGATCGATTTTTAACCAATCAACATTGATATGGTGTTTCAGGGTCTAAATTACACATTTACTAGCAGATGATTTTTGACATTGCTTTTAATAAACAATGTAAAAAAATCAATTTGGACCCTGAATCACATTGGTTTTAATCGACTTAAAATTGTTCTTTAGTAATATTACCCTTAGGTCTGCTACTTGGTGTACTACAATTGGCCGGCACTCGGGATCCTGGCTCCCAGCATCCCAGCACCGGGATCCCGACCACCGGAATGCCAGTTGTGGGGCGAGCGCAAAACAGCCCCTTGCGGGCTCATTGCGCTTTCCACACTGCGGGCACTGTGGCGCGCTACATGTGACATGCTATTTATTCTCCATCCAGGGGTGTCGAGGACACCCCAAGAGGGAGAATAGTTGTTGGTATACCGGCTGTCAGGATCCTGGCACCGGTATGCTGAGCACGGGGATCCCGACAGCTGGTATATAGAGTGCCTCCTCTGCTACTTAAACTTCATGTGCTCCCAATGTCAATCATTTAAAAGCAAGTTCTTCATCTGAAGAAATAGGGGCAGATTACTAAAAAGTCTTAGACCATATGATGAATTAAAAAGATTTTGACAATACTAATCATATGGTTGTAACACATTCAATTAATAATGAAAAATGTAATCTGTACTAAAAGAACAACCAGAGCAAATTAAAACATTTATCCAACTACTTCTAAAATTAACATTAGTAAATTCCAAATATAGAGGAGTATTGTTATTTAAGCATAAATATCTGAGAATGAGAGAAGAGAAACTGAAAATACAATGTACATGCATGCATATATAACCATATGTACTACTATAATTGCAAAAGGAAAATGCTTTGCTGGTGGAAGACAAGTGATTCTGTCTGTGCACTAAAATTACAGAAGCTCACGGTGCGGTAAACAGTCATATGTGGAACAAGAGCATGTCCCTCTGGCATTATTTGAAAATAAGACACAATATACTTTATATGTCCAGAGTTTGAAAGCCTCACAACTCCAGAAGTAATTAGTACAAGATATGAATTCCACCAGTCTGACTATTATCCAGGGATGAGAGTATTCGATTATATCCACTGAATGAGCAAACTAACATCTGGTATTGTTGCAAATATAAAATCTTTGATGTGTTTCTCCGCTCTGTTAACTGTGGTTTCTCTAATCCACCTACAATCTGAAGTACTGTATTTGGTCTTAAATAATATTACTGCATATGTGCAAATGTTACTGCATTTAGAAATAGTTAAATACATATTTTAATTTATGACTTTTAATTTACAATTTTTTTTTAGTATTAAGTCACCAATTTTGCACTGCCAAATACATTTTATTTCCACTGATGTTTTGATTGGGTGAAGTGGCACCTTAGGGAAAGCTGTTGTGGCTGAATGTTACAATTCAATATTGTTATTTAATATCATATTGTTTGTGTTCTTTTTACTTAGTATCTGGTTTCTTGTTTATACCATATGATTAATGCCAACATTCTTTTTTGTTTGTTTTGATTTCACAAATCCCCAAACTGAATTGCTGACTCCAAATTAATGAAATTCATACAAGCTCAGCTTTTTTAAAATAGTCATATTGTTCATTTATATTTATTGCTTTTAGTGCTTCAGCAAGAAATGCACCTTTCTTTTAGAATTTATATTCATACATTTTTGTGGTGTGTATTTTCAGACAATATACATTTTTAAAGGACATTACAGTTTCTTTACCTCAGTTACTGCGGGAAAATGTAAATTTTATTTTAGTGGTTTAGAAAATAATCACTTTAAATATAAATGTTGTCATCATTAGTTACTTCTGAATTTGGCACTAATACTGTAAAGTATTAATTACCTAAATTTAGAAGGTTTTAGTGAAAACTCTTGAGTTTTTATACTCAGTGTGTGCTTAATTATATTTGTTGGCACAAAAAATCTGGTTTGTGCCAATATGTGATGGGAGAATATATTTCATACTTTCCCATCTTTACCTCTCTACACTTACTGCACATTCAAAGTTGCATGACAGATGCTTCTTCCTTAATGAGACCCTGTGCTGGACTGAGATATTATTAGAGATCTCTCAGAACAGGTCAGATGCAGTCACTTGTCATTAAATGTAAAAAATAAAAAAATATAAAAATAAAATAGAATTATACTTTCCAACATGGTGGGTAAACAAAGTAGAATGGCATCTATTGTTTGTCCAGTGGATGTGGTAAAATATTTCATTGTATACTATTTTTGAGCCCATTATATAATGCTAAAAAGACAAGTATAACAAGAGTAGTTGTCATAGTTAGTTATAGGTATTTGTATGCGACCTGACACATAAATCTCCACTCTTCACTTTACAGCTTTCATATTTCTAAGATTCTATTTTAGATTACTAGGAAATATAATAATTGAACATTGCATATTTATACTAAATAATAATTGTCAAGGACACAATTATAGTATGTTTTAGGGAAAAATATATTATTTATACAGGTGGTAATTAGATGGATAGCTAGGTTGCTAGATAGATAGATAGATAGATAGATAGATAGATAGATAGATAGATACAGATGTGTCATCATACACTTAGTCTCACTACCCCATAAGACATGAGATGCCCAGTGTGACTGAACTGCTCTGAGAGATGTAGCATACAGTACTATATTTTTCTTTAAATGTTGCATCTTACAGTGTACCAGAGACACTATGCTGTAACTTTAGGTGCGCTGATATTAACTTTAAATATGTACAGTCACATACAGTATAAAGCACTTGGCGTGAGAAAAAATAGGCAGCCTCTGCATCTTTGCACTTTGTATATAGATTCAGACTCGTTATTTACCACCAAATTGATCAGTGTAATCTAGCATATAAATTTTTCCTTTATGGAAGGGGAGTGGTCTCGGGTTGCTATGCTCCCCTTCCACCATTGTGTTATGCTCCCCATCCCACACAGCATCATCCCCCCTTGTGTCTCTCTAGCACACACAAATATCTCTCCATAATGTTGTTGTATAATGCACACTAATATTTATAATATCTCAAACAAAATGAATGAATATCTGCTGATTCCAGTCACAGCCCACATAAGTGTTTCCCTAACCCTAACTCCAGAACATTGTTAAAATAGTGCCCAATAATATATATAATATCTCCAACAACATGAATGAAGCCCTGTATGCATGGGGCAGTACGGATGGTGTAACGGCTAGCATTACTGCCTCACAGCACTGAGGTCATGGGTATGATTCCCACCATGGCCCTAACTGTGCAGAGTTTGTATATTCTCCCTGTACTTGCGTGGGTTTCCTTCGGGTTCTCCGGTTTCCTCCCACAATCCAAAAATATACTGGTAGGTTAATTGGCTACCAACAAAATTAACACTAGTGTGAATGTGTCTGTGTACATGTGGTAGGGAATATAGATTGTAAGCTCCACCGGGGCAGGGACTGATGTGAAAATATTCTCTGTAAAGCTCTGCAGAATATTAGTTCGCTATATAAAGAACTGGTAGTAATAATAATAATAATAATAATAATATGCTTTTGCAACAGCCCACACAAGTGTCTCTTTAGCCACTACACTTACTTTTCTTGATGTCTACTGACTGACCTCTGCTGTCTTCTGGTTGCCCACCACTGTGGCTGTTCTGTTCTGATGGTCTCTGCTGTGCTGCAATTAACTAAACAAACGTTTTGGTGCACCAGCTACTGCCAGTGCAATAAAGCTACATTGGCTACAGTGGATGCAATAATGTGTGACATAGGAACCATAAAATTAAATTTCCTACAGTATGTATAATCTATCAATGTATATTCTGAATGAAGACTATTATTTTCAAATTGTATGTCAAACTGCGATTCTGTAATTAACAGGCCAAAGATTGAATTAAGCCACAAGGCCTTTGGTTTAAAAAAATGCATATTTGTTATCCACAGCAGGAGGTCATATGTAGTTGACCCTCCCCAATGAGGAGACATGACATCCACAGAGGTGTTGATTTGTTTTGAAGGAAACTGACAGAAATTTCGTAAGAAAGAAATCTTGTCTGGTGAATCTCTTTCCTGTCTACATCCCTCAAGCTGCCCAGTATATTGATAAATCACAGGTCTCAGTCTTCAAATAGAATTAACCAAGTAATGATGTCACCCTTCTGGTTTAGCAGGGAAACCCAGGGTTACAAGAACAAAAGAGACTTTACACCAAGGCCACAATTATTTTTATTTTTTTGAAAGAGTTAAAATATGCAATGGTGGGGGCCTTTTGGAGTAGCTGTCAGAGGGATAAAAATGAGATGCAAACAGCACAGGTTGTCCACTACCTGGAGAGTAGTCAACTATATCCATTAAGTTATGTATTCTTTCCCATGGCAGTAACTAGGCCTCACTCATAAGCAACCTTGATTTGTGAACAGATTCCTATTTTTATTTCAGAAGCTATTACAAACCATAATCTGTATGTCATTCTTATTGTTTTTTTTTTTAACTATGGGCCTAATTAAGATGTGGTTGGAGTTAATTAGAATTTTGATGCATAACCTACTCAGATGCCCCTAGGCATTTAGTTATACTGCCGGCTCTGTGCGGCAGAGTCACTTAGGACTTGATACACCTAGAGGGGCTGTTTGGTGTGACTGAAGCCACAGTGTATTAGCACACATCTGTAGATAGAAGACTTTAAAATGCTACAAAATTTGTCAACTACAGCAGGTGAAACATATTTACAAATAAAAGTGAGATGATCAATTCTGCCAATTGTGAAATGAGTGAACTACTTTGCAAATTGATCAGTATTTGCCAAATAATTTTTACCATGGAAAATTAAGCCAATTACAGTACACTGAATGTAAAGAAGACAATCGGTAAGCATCATCAAATGTCACCAACTCACACATCTCTAGCATCTGAAATGGAGCTTCTGACAATCTCATACTGTAAGAAAGAGGACTGCACTTTTAAAATCAATTTGTTTGAGATACTGTTTCACAGACCCACAAGAATCAAGAAGTAAAACAATAAAACACATCAATTTATATATAAAAAATAAATATATATATATATATATATATATATATATATATATATGGCTCAAAAGTAAGGTCAGTGCGCTACTTCCCTTCTCAGTCAATAAAATATATTCATAAGAAATGTTTTTAGATTGTCAAACTTGCACACTGGTTCCACAGGATGCCCTGCGGGCGGCAGCTCAGTCCTTCGGGTTGTCACTAGGTTTAGTGACAAACAAATCTGGAAAAACAGGGAGAGAGGACAAGCGCCTAATAGTGCAGTAACTTCACACTAGTTTTGGTTATTGTAGCAAAATATCTGTAGGTACTCTGCATACCAGAAGGTGGGGTTTCTATCATGCACACCAAACAAAGTGGCTGATTTCTCCAGTCTGTTGTCCACCACACAGCGAATCTAAGAATACCAAGCACAAGACACACTCCTCATGGTGCAATATTGATTTGTTAGATTTCAATAATTAATTTGCACCTCTATAGGTGTTATGCGTACCAGACAGTTGAAACAATCAAGCATATCATGAGGGGTCTTTATCCTCCAGTAGGTCTGTTCGCAGAATAGCAGGGTCTAAAATCAACCAAAGAGAGATACGTCTCTCATAGTGCAGAATTGACTTCTCAAATTAATTGGGGCTCACACGGATCGATAGATATTAAGCGTACCAGAGCATAGATACAATACAGCATATTATTGGTGGTCTTTTTCAGGAGTAGTCGACCTCCGTTACGATGTGTTATACCAGTATTCCTAATTCCCACAGTATGAGTGAGGATATAGTAAACTAGTAAAACATAGGTTTATTTCCATAAACAAAGGGTAACAATAAAAGGTAAATGATAAAATAAACAAAAAGAAAAATTCATAAAGCTTATCTGAATAAATCAGTAAAATGTTAGGCAGTCCAGGGCATGTCCAAAGTGAGTGCCCACGTCAGAGGTGGTCAGAACAGGTCCTCTCGCAATTTCACTTTGCAAGGCACTCCTGAGGAAGCCTTGCAAGGTGAAATGCGTAGAGGACCTGTTCTGACCACCCCTGACGTGGGCACTCACTGTGGACATACCCTGGACTGCCTAACATTTTACTGATTTATTCAGATAAGCTTTATGAATTTTTCTTTTTGTTTATTTTATCATTTACCTTTTATTGTTACCCTTTGTTTATGGAAATAAACCTATGTTTTACTAGTTTACTATATCCTCACTCATACTGTGGGAATTACGAATACTGATATAACACATCGTAATGGAGGTCGACTACTCCTGAAAAAGACCACCAATGATATGCTGTATTGTATCTATGCCCTGGTACACTTAATATCTATCGATCCGTGTGAACCCCAATTAATTTGAGAAGCCAATTCTGCACTATGAGAGACGTATCTCTCTTTTGGTTGATTTTAGACCCTGCTATTCTGCGAACAGACCTACTGGAGGATAAAGACCCCTCATGATATGCTTGATTGCTTCAACTGTCTGGTATGCATAACACCTATAGAGGTGCAAATTAATTATTGAAATCTAACAAATCAATATTGCACCATGAGGAGTGTGTCTTGTGCTTGGTATTCTTAGATTCGCTGTGTGGCGGACAACAGACTGGAGAAATCAGCCACTGTGTTTGATGTGCATGATAGAAACCCCACCTTCTGGTACACAGATTACCTACAGATACTTTGCTACAATAACCAAAACTAGTGTGAAGTTACTGCACTATTAGGTGCTTGTCCTCTCTCCCTGTTTTTACACATATATATATATATATATATATATATATATATATATATTGCGAATAAAGTGCAAGTGGCGCTAACCTTATATTCTAAAGAACTCAAGTATAATGGATAACCACTAAAACCTTGTGACTAAATTAAACATAAAAACACTCCAACTATATATGGTGGCAACAGCCAGATTTCAAATTAGTCCAATTTCTATTAGAACAAGTATTAAATAATTTTGATGGTAAATCATGCGCATTCATTGTTCAAAATCAAATCTGTTCAAAATGTCCTCAATTAACAAAACAGCCTTCAGTGTTCAAAACCAAATCTGTTCAAAATGTCCTCAAATTACAACCAAATGTGTGTACCAGAATCAACTGGAAATATTGACTTGTAAGAGATATCTTTAAGGTAGTTTTCTTCTCCTTAATGTTCTCCTCCTCCTATAGTCATCCAGACGTTACGTGATATTACACGTATGCAGAGAATGGAGAAAAACATATCAATAAAGTGCACTGTGCTTACATGCAAAAAAAGTGCAAAGACCATGCATAAAAAAGTACTGTATAAAGTGCTATAGTGCCATGTGCAAAAATATGAAGAAGGGGACAGGAATGTCTCCCTCCAAAGAATGTGCTTATTTACCAAAAATGTGCACACCAGGTAAAGCTTTATTAATACAAATCTGAAGCAGCACTCATATTCTTCAAAATGCAATATGACCAGATGGAACTCTTAACACCATCCATCAGATCCGAGTACCTTAAAACCAAACATTCCCAATGGGAAAAAAACTCTGATTGTGTAATATCATTTTTACACATTTAATGAGACATATAACAAATACAGGATGGACTCGTACAATTAGATAAAAGTATATATGCTTATCAGAATCACATAGGAGAGCGGAGAACCAGTGATTTGCCCTAGATAAAAGTATATATGCTTATCTGAATCACATAGGAGAGCGGAGAACCAGTGATTTGACCAACATGTTTTGTCCCTTTTAATATGCTGGGATTTCCTCAGGGGTCATAAAAGGCAAGCCATGTATTTATTAACAACTGGGGGACTCAGTGGGAGACTGTCTGGAGATTGCGCCACAGCTGGTGTCCAGAAACCTCAAACACGCATGTGTGAGAGTTCTGGTAGTCCCTCGGGATCACAGTGACTAAGAAAACTACAGACTGCAGCAGTTTTTGCTCCCAGCTTCGCCAACCTGCACATGGGGAGCTGGGAGCAGAAACATGTTTATAATAATAATATTTACTGTTGCAACATCATAATGTATCGTAGATACACAGATGACATTCTAATTGTCTGGAAGGGCAGTAGGGAGTCTTTTTTCATTTTTTCCAAATAATATCTGTAAATTATTACAATCTGTCCTACCTACAAAATCCATGAGAATGAAATCGAATACCTGGATTTTATACTGATGTCAGAGGGAGAAAATGTAATGACTAAGAATCTTATAAAGGAAGTAGACAAAAATAGTTATCTCCATTTTAAAAGTGGACATCTGGCTAAGTAGAAGACGAATATAGTGTATTCACAGTTTTGTAGATTGAAGAGGAACTGTAACAGAGATGAAGATTACTACAAACAATTAGATGTATATGCAGGTAGATATTTGGAAAGATTTCCACCCAAAATAGTGGAAACAGCAAGTGTAAGAACCAACAACACCAAAAGAGAAGACCTCCTAACATACAAAGTGAAGAAGAAAGAAGAAAACCAATACCTCAACTTCATCATCACCTATAATGCTGGAGAGAACAAGATAGATGCAGCCTTAAGTAAACACTGGCACATTTTAAAAATGGATACCGTTTTAAACTCCATACTACCAGCCCGACTGAGAACAATCTATAGGAAGGCAAGAAATTTGAAGGACATCTTGGCCCCCAGCATGCTGCAACCTATCCAAACGGAACAACCGGACTGCTGGCTTAAGATCAAAGGCTTCTATAAATGTAACCATTGCTGTGTTTGCAGATATGCCCACAAGGATGGAAAAAACTTCAGTTCCTCTAATCTTTCAAATACATATAAAATTAAAGATCTGAAAAACTGTTCCACTAGTCATGTAATTTATTGTTTAAAATGCACCTGCGGGAATAAGTATATAGGTAAAACCAAAAGAACCCTTAGGTTAAGGATTCAGGAACATGTAAGAGCGATAAAAAACAAGTTCAATAACTATTCAGTTCCTAAACATTTTAACAAATTTCATAATTCAAATCCTGACCAGGTGGCATTTAAAGCAATAGAGCATGTGACATTGGGTCCTAGGGGTGGTGAAATAGACAAAAAATTGTCACAAAGGCAAATGTTTTGGATCCAGGTACTTAACACCCTTATGCCACAAGGACTGAATGAACATTATGAACTAACCCCTTTTTTATAAACTTTCTCATTACCTTTTTTAATAATGTGATTTATATGATCTCTAATTCTGTTTGTCATTTCAAGGGCTATCCTAATTATGTTTTTAAGGATAGTTCATTTATCTTTTTAATCCCTGAACTCATACAGTATGTATTTGTATTTTTTTATTTTTACTTATATATGTATATCTATGAGTGGCTATGTTTACATATTTAATCAGGGAGCCATGCACATAACTATGTGTGTCCATGTATATGAGACACTTTGTATAAAACCAAAAAGGAGCCACCTAATTTGCTTTTGCATCTTACCCTCCAATAATATGAGTCAATGTAGCTGAACTACGGGACCCGCTGCCTTAATGCAACGGGTCTGTAGTCATGACAACGCTATGTTTTCTATTTTGATTACGGAGCACATGCGAAATCTGTATGAGCAGACACGTATGCGCACTGTTAAGCTGCAGTCTGTAGTTTTTCTTAGGAACCGCGATCACGCGGGACTACCGGAACTCTCGCGCATGCGCATTTGAGGTTTCCGGATGCCAGCTGCGGCACAATCTCCATGCAGTCTCCCACTGAGTCCCCCAGTTGTTAATAAATACTTAGTAAGTACATGGCTTGCCTTTTATGACCCCTGAGGAAGTCCCAGCATATTAAAAGGGATGAAACGCATTAGGCAAATCACTGGTTCTCCGCTCTCCTATGTGATTCAGATAAGCATATATACTTTTATCTAATTGTACGAGTCCATCCTGTATTTGTTATATGTCTCATTAAATGTGTAAAAACGATATTACACAATCAGAGTTTTTTCCCCATTGGCAATGTTTGGTTTTAAGGTACTCGGATCTGATGGATGGTGTTAAGGATCCCATCTGGTCATATTGCATTTTGAAGAATGTTAGTGCTGCTTCAGAATTGTATTAATAAAACTTTACCTGGTGTGCACATTTTTGGTAAATAAGCACATTCTTTGGAGGGAAACATTCCAGTCCCCTTCTTCATATTTTTGCACACAGCACTATAGCACTTTATACAGCATCTTTTTATGCATGGTTTTTGCACTTTTTTTTTGCATGTAAGCACAGTGTCACTTTATATTACGAACAGTGCACTTTATTGATATATTTTTCTCCATCCTCCTCATACGTGTAATATCACGTAACGTCTGGACTACTATAAGAGGAGGAGAACATTAGGGAGAAGAAAACTACATTAAAGATATCTCTTACAAGTCAATATTTCCAGTTGATTCTGGTACGCACATTTGGTTGTTATTTGAGGACATTTTGAACAGGTTTGATTTTGAACATTGAAGGCTGTTGTTATTTGAGGACATTTTGAATAGATTTGATTTGGAACACTGAAGGCGCAACTGATTTACCATAAAAATAATAATACTAATAATACTAATATATATATATATATATATATATATATACTGTATATATACAGATATATAAATATTTGCATTAAGAATAGAGGATAATGTTGTGAATATTGCTGCGACTAATAGCTCATTAGAAAGCCATATGGCAATTGTAGATTCATTTGATCTTTAAGTAAGTGTACTGGGATCATGGCTCAGATATTTCTTACTGCCAATCTGGCATTTATTGTATCTAAATTGTGCTAGGCAAACATACTGTATCCGCAGATTCTATTTGTGATTATAACTTATAAAAGGAGCGGTGACTTATACTGTGAGTGGTCTTATCACTGTCTGTGCTAATCTTTATTTCTACTTCTATTCTTTACAGAACTGTGACATAAAAGCCTGATTTACCTAATTTTAAAACATTATAAGGAATGATGAGAGAAATATATTTAAAACTCAACTTAGGTCAAAGTGATGGTTTTGTAGATGAGTCAAAACCATGACATTATTTTGTGGTGGTCTTCAAGTTTTAGTTCATGGCAATTTGTCAGTGAAACACTTGTTCATTGTACCTGAGTGAGAGAATACTGCTGACCCTGTCCCTGAGAGAGGAAATTCCCAGGCCTATATGAGAACTCAAAATAAACCAGACCTTTAAGTTATTAGGTGAAACAAGTGTTAGGGTCTCCTGCCCTGTGCTGCCACGTCGTCAAGGCAACCGGGAGACAAGTGCTAGCAGAGTAACCTGAGCGCAGCTGATAATCCGGTTCGGGTCTTTTGCTGTGCAGTGGTTACAGGCTCTGTGCACGGCAGGGGATCCGGTGCTGGTTTTTGTGCTCACAGTCTGTGAGGTCTGAGTGGGGCGTGGACAGCACCTGCTATATAAGGCCTCTTCTCAGGTTAAGCAGATGCTGCTGAATCTTTGTTGGTTAGTCAGTTCCTGAAAGTTAGCCAGTACTGTGTAGCTTTGTATTTGTTGTTGCTTACTGCAAATAGGCCTGGGGATTTGGTACTACACTCTGCCAATCCAGACCTAGCAGTAAGACTGGAGTCAGTCGTTTAACTTGCTGGGGTTCTTTTGCTACTCTGTGAACTTAGCAAGTTTGCGGCTGTATTCTCAGATTTGCCTGCCTAAATCCTGTCTCACTGTGCAAGGTGTTCAGGTATCAGTTTAGTGGCAGTAAGCTGAACCTGTGCACTGCAAGTGAGCATTAGGATTGTGGAGACTCTCCCTGTGTCTATCATTCCATCTCTGACCAAGGAGTTTACTGCCACACCCGTTGGTAACCCTTTAGGGTTTTGCTGTTGCCCTTAGCAACAGCATTTCGGGTTCTCTACGTATTAAAACACAACATCTTGCTTTTTCCATCTGAGCATTACTAATACTAGGGAGACACCCAGTTTCTTAGCCTCTGGGCTTCTCTGTTCACTTTGTGTTTATTTTGTTACCCTATCACCTTCTGTGTACGTAATGTCATATTCCCCAGTCTGTCTGTGAGTTCATTTGTTTTGCATCCCTATCCGTTCAGACACCAGTACATTCCTGCAGGCACTGGTGTGCATAACAGTTCAAACACCAGTACATTCCTGCAGGCACTGGTGTGCATAACAGTTCAGACACCAGTACATCCCTGCAGGCACTGGTGTGCATAACAACAAGGCAATGTAAATAGACAAAATTAAAAATATACCAACATTTCTTTACAGAATTTATTGTTTATCACATTAATAACATAGGTCTAAAATGGAAAAATTTAAATATTTCCACACTGTTCCATAGATTTTTGGATGGTGATTTCAGTAATATATTTGAAAACAAAACATTAAAATACCATCATGTACCATTTTCCCACAAAATGACAATTTAATTTTGTTATCCATTAATGAGTCTATTCTTTTATATAAATCTATTATTTAAATTGTAGCTCCTATATGTAAAATTTAGTATAATTTGACAAAACTACTGCAGAAGGATTATTACCAGTGCTTATTGTATGACTGGGACAGCCATCTGAAGGGCCAACACTGGATCAAAACTAAATGGCCAAGAATGGCTGATTTCAAACTGGATACAAAAGGTTAGCTGAGAAAGTTTGATTGATCCCAAGAGAGTCCTTCTACCTCCTCTTTACATCAACTTTGCTAAAATGAGGACAGTGTTTAAAGTATCTGTGAAAAGTTTCAAGGACTGTTAGATGCAAAATTAAAAGAGGCTTGGAAAGCTTTGAAGTAGTTGCAAATAAGTTCTTGGGTAACTTCAAAGATCCCAACTATAAGCAAAGTAGGTTGTTTAATGAGCTTGAAAGTGCACTTTCTGAAGAATCACTTGGAATACTTTCCTGGAAACCTTTTGGTCTTTAGTGAGTATCAAGGATAAAGAGTCCACCAAGAGATAAATGAGACAGAATGGCAATACAATGGAAGATGGAACATGAACATGTTGAATGCTGTTCAAAACCAGCAAGTAGTGTATAGAATAAACAGTACTAAATTAAACTTTTTTTAAAAATAAAAGGCAGTATAATTTCTTGTAAGTGTAAGTAACATTGTAACATGGTTCTTTGTTACTTTTTTTGTACATTAGAATATATGTTTAACTTTCACAGCATACTGATTCAGATGCACACCTTATATGTTCCACCATTCACTGGAATGGCAGTCTGCTGATTTCTTTCCACCATTCTAGTGAATGGTGTGACCTGTAAGGAATGTATCTGAATCAATATGCTCTGTATAGAAGTTGACATTTATATAATGATAGCCAAACTTACAGCACAGTTGTAAAAACCAGTATTTAGGGATAAATGTATAGAAAATGGTAGAACATTATTGTTGGATGTCGCAATCTTGACACTGTTTATAAATATAGAAAAAGTTATTCCTGCGCTACTAATAGCATTGGAGAGTGAATGTTTTTAGATGGTATATTGCTTGGCAGTTAAGAATTATGTGGAAAATGTATGAAGCAGTGATAAGAGTGGAGAAGTGATCCAGTGGAGAAGCTGCCCATGGCAACCAATCAGCTGCTCTGTATAATATTATAATAAGAAAATTCTAAATGTTATTTCAATGCTGATTGGTTGCCATGGACAACATCTCCATTGGCTCACTTCTCCACTTTTATCACTGCTTCATACATTTACCTCATAATTCTTAACTGCCAAGCAATATACCATCTATAAACATCCACTCTCCAATGGTATTAGTAGTGCAGGAATAACATTTTCTATATTCATAAACAGTTTCAATATTGCGACATCCAACAATAATGTTCTACCATTTTCTAACCATGAGATTAGGTACCAGATTTGTACTCCCTATTGTAAACCATAAATACTAAATGTCTAAAGTATTGCAATGGCAACGATCCTGATTCAGGTGTGTTGCTTTACTGTCAGCATAAATGAAATAAACCAAAGACAACTCAGCTCCCATTCAGGACTCTGGCTCCCTTATTCGCCTCTGACTATCCTTGGGCAGCTAGTCTGCATCACAAAGTCACAAAGTATCTGCCTGCTTCATTGCAAGTCTATCACATTTTCCAGTCTGGCTTGGTTTCGCTGCCACAGCTACTCATAGTCTTAGTCCTGTCTCTCACAGGTAGAATAAGGAAGCTTCTGACCTCCTCACACTCAAAGCTCACTGGCCTTGCTTCTTCTCAGCAACACATAACTCAGTCCCTGAGTTTGGTAACCTTCCCTGTTTGCTACAGATATAGGCTCAGACTTCCTGACTTCTTGGCCATCAGTAGCTTCCTAGCATACTGAGATATGACTGGCTTTCCCAGCCACTATGCGCAGGTTATACAGGCCACAAGGCTGACTCTCCTCTACAGTAATTAGGTGTGCTCACACCAGTCTTTTTTCCCTTGGCAGATCCCTTCTGCTTTACTCAATAAATGTCAGCAATGCAATTTAATTCATGTTGCCACTATATATGATATGTGTTGGTTTTGACATGTCAGGGACAGGGCCGTACTGTCCATATGAAACTTCTGGCAAATAGCAGAAGTACTGATGGCCTGATGGTCCAGTCTGGTTATGCATAGAGATCAACGATGACCAAGAAGCTCAGCCTTTTGGCTCACTGCTCAACTGCCTGACTCACAAAGATGGGGGCTTGGCAAATAGCTCCACTTCTTGGTGCTCTGCTTGACTGCCCTGCATAGAGAGGGGGTGGGCAACAAGGACAGACCCCCATGACTTGCAACATGCCCCATGAACCATGACAATGCCTCTTAAATTTGTAACCTCCTGATATGATAACAAGCACAAACTCACTGCCCCCTTCATGGCTTACTACTCCATCTTAGGACACACTGACCCCCTCACAGCTTACTTCTCTAATAGCTCACTATTCTCCCTAGCAGCACTGATTGTCCCTTTGCAGCATACAACCCACCCTCATAGAACAAAGACCACACACAGCTTACAACCCCTCTCATAGTGCACACTGCCCCTGAGTTTTTGGAGGCACAACTAGTTGGACTGATTGTGAAGTTTTTAGATAGAGGTTATCCAATGGAATTATTATTTAAAAACAAGCTTAAGGTTTTGACATGCCAAGAGAATGATTATTTATATCACATAGAAATTTTAAAATGTAAAATTATTTGGGCCACTAATTATACTACAAACAGCCCTATATTACATAAAGCAACTGAAGGGGTTCCATAATAGAACTCCAATGGCATGTTTAGGTCATGGGAGAAACATCAGAAATTATGTTGTATGCAACGATATGTATAATGGATTTTGAACGGCACATACAAGAAAAATGAGTTGCTATAGGTGCGTAAATTGTATGATCTGTAGTTACATGTATGTAGGCAAGGCCTTCTGTCATCCACATACTGTAGTGGCAAATGGGTGGTCTTCAGGTTGCCGGCGGCTGGGCTCCCGGCAACCACCATATCAGCACCGGAATCCTGACTGCCGGCATATTGACATCTTTTCTCCCTCTTGGGGGTCCATGACCCCCCTGGAGGGAGAATAGATAGCGTGCCCGCAATATGGCAAGCGCAGTGAGCCTGCAAGGAGCTCATTTGCCCTCGCCCAGCTGCCAGAATGCTGGCGGTCAGGATTCCGGCACCGGTATGCTGGTTGCCGGGATCCCGTCCACCGGCAAACCATACTACACCCGTAGCAAATATATACATACTGTATCCACCATGCAGTAACATGTACCACAAGTTTTGTTATCTATATTATTTTGTGCCCATGTAGTCTTTATTATGTGTGCAAAAGACAATTTACAGATGGAGCCTCCAATATCTTTGCTGGCTGAGGCGTTAGTCGCAATCAGGTATATGCAGCGTGCCTGGGTGCAAGGAGGCTTGCCTAGTCATAGGGAGGCGCACAGAGCATTTGGCGTACCTTTAAGTGTAATACCTGTGATCATCCACCATATGTAATTTTTTAAAATCACCATTGCGCATGCGTGAGGTCTCTATTAAAATACAATACCGAACTACAGCGTAAGAACTACTTTACTGGTGCATCTAATTACGCTACAATATGCTACAGTATGTCATACAGTATATTACAGTGTACAGATGCAAATACAGTAGCACAGTACATACAGACGCAAACGAATATGATAAAGCCATAGTATAGTCTATTGACGTTAGGAATATTTGAGCATCCAAGTCCCGCAGACAAATCAACAAATAAAAACAGTAGTGTACACAGACGCAAACGAACGTGTTACAGGTACAGTGTGGTCTATTGATGTTAGGGATATGTTAGTGTCCAAATCTTGTAGCCATTATGACACAATCAAAATCAGTGGGATTATGCATCTGTTATGCGGCGATGTGTCCGAGTGGTGATGTGTGCCGCTTCCCATGCTTAGATTCCCGGGTTCGATTCCCAAAGTGCAAATGCATGTTAATTTTTTCCTGACACTGTATTCATTATTTATTTTTGTATCTATTGCAATATACCTTCACATTCAATAAAAGTGTGCATACAAGTTTTACATAAAGAAGGGCAAAGCTGCAGGAGCGTATCTACTGTAAAAGACACATCGGCTATGAAGATAAGGTTCTATGTACCGTACAGTACACATACAATTATGTAGCAGGCCAGGCTCGATTGAAATGGCTACCACCCGTGACCCCTTGCCTCGTGGCAGCCCTCAGCTATGGAGCAAGTGACGGCATAGGTTTTGCAAGTTACAGGGCAATGCTGAAGGATCGTCTGAATCCCCTAGATAAAATACACAGGGTTGATAGGGATGGGCGAGCTCTATGCACATTACAATACACTGGACTTGATTGCATAGCAAGTTGACAAAATGACTGCAGCCCGTGACCCATTGCACCATGGAAGCCGTCAGTTATGGAGCCAGCAAAGGCAAAGATTTTGCAGGCTACACAGCAATGCTGAAGGAGCATCTGAATCCCCTAGCTAAAATACACATGGGCGATAGGGATAAGCAAGCAAGCTCTATGCCCATTACAATACACCAGACTCGATTGCATAGCAAGTTGACAAAATGGCTGCCATCCATGATCGCTTGCCTCAAGGAAGCCGTCAGCTATGGATCCAGTGACAGCATAGGTTTATAATTACAGGGCAATACTGAAGGAGCCTCTCAATACCCTGACTAAAATACACAGCGGCAATGAGGTCCCGTAGAATGATCAATTAATAAATATAGTGTACACAGATGCAAAACAGGTAGTTTAAGCTACAGTACAGTATGATCCATTGCAGTCAGAGATACAGTACAGTACAGTACGTGAGCGGCCAAGTCCCATATCCATTAGGGCATAATCTAAAACCAATGGCAAGGGATCACTGCTTACTGTACATTTAGACATGAGCTTGTGTATCTGTCATGAGGCGTGCGCATGCCTTTTTTCCCCTGACGCTATATTTTTTTTGTCTATTGTAATATACTGTACTGTAACTTTACATTCAATAGAAATACTGTATGCACACATGTTTTACATGAATCAGGGCAATGCTGCAAGAGCATCTCATTATGCTATCTAAAATACACCAAGACTATGGGTGGGATTACAGTGAGTCCTGTCACCATAAGCTGTCTGCTGTACTGTACAGTACAGCATATTTCTGTCTGGGATGCATTTGTGTGTTTGCAATAAAACATTTTTTTTACTGTACATTTAGTGTATATAGTATACAGTACCTCTAATACACAGGATGACACATCACTGCTCTGCAATCAGAGTGGCTATAGCTAAACAAACAGGAGATCAACCAGTTGCATCACATTTTATAACCGGGGGCATTCCCTTGTTAGCTTAACAAATATGATCATTGATTACATTCCTGAAGGATGACATGGCGGTGACAGAAACAAAGATATTTTAGTATTGAAAGCCTAGTGAATTCTATGGGGTAAATTTACTAAGATTCGTATTTTCCCGTTTCAGGTCAAAGTTCAATCACGAATGACATCGAAAGTGTAAAACTGCAACTTTTTGAATTTATTACGACTAATTTACTAAGCTGTCGTATTCGGATTTTTCTTTTGTTCCGATGTCGATGTCATTCGTGTTTTTTTTTTTTTTTACGGCAGTGATTAGCAAAACACTGCCGACTTTTTAAAAATGAATCTCGGCCGGATCTGTGTGATCCGTGCTGGGGTTCATTTTTTTTTTTTTTAAATTAAACAGTGTAAAATAAAAAAAAAAATTGCGTGGGGTCCCCCCTCCTAAGCATAACCAGCCTCGGGCTCTTTGAGCCGATCCTGGTTGCAGAAATATGGGGGGAAAAATGACAGGGGTTCCCCCATATTTAAGCAACCAGCATCAGGCTCTGCGCCTGGTCCTTGTTCCAAAAATACGAGGGACAAAAAGAGTAGGGGTCCCCCGTATTTTTAAAACCAGCACCGGGCTCCACTAGCTGGACAGATAATGCCACAGCCGGGGGTCACTTTTATATAGTGCCCTGAGGCCGTGGCATCAAAAATCCAACTAGTCACCCCTGGCCGGTGAACCCTGGGGGAGTGGGGACCCCTTCAATCAAGGGGTCCCCCCCCAGCCACCCAAGGGCCAGGGGTGAAGCCCGAGGCTGTCCCCCCATCCAATTGGCTGCGGATGGGGGGCTGATAGCCTTTTTTGAAAATGAAAAGATATTGTTTTTAGTAGCAGTACTACAAGGCCCAGCAAGCCTCCCCCGCATGCTGGTACTTGGAGAACCACAAGTACCAGCATGCGGCGGAAAAACGGGCCCGCTAGTACCTGTAGTACTATTACTAAAAAAATACCCAAAAAAAGACAAGACACACACACCGTGAAAGTAAAGATTTATTACATACATGCACACAAACATACATACATACTTACCTTATGTTCACACGCAGGTCGGTCCTCTTCTCCAGTAGAATCCAAGGGGTACCTGTTGAATAAATTCTACTCACCAGATCCAGGGTCCCAGGGTCCTCGGGGCAACCATTTGTAATCCAGGTACTTGAATAAAATAACAAAACGGATATCCAGCCACGAACTGAAAGGGGCCCCATGTTTTCACATGGGACTCCTTTCCCCGAATGCCAGAAACCCACTCTGACTTCTGTCTAAGTGGGTTTCTTCAGCCAATCAGGGAGCGCCACATTGTAGCACTCTCCTGATCGGCTGTGTGCTCCTGTACTGAGTGACAGGCGGCACACGGCAGTGTTACAATGTAGCGCCTATGCGCTCCATTGTAACCAATGGTGGGAACTTTCTGCTCAGCGGTGACGTCACTTTAGGTCAACCGCAGGGCAGAAAGTTCCCACCATTGGTTACAATGGAGCGCATAGGCGCTACATTGTAACACTGCCGTGTGCCGCCTGTCACTCAGTACAGGAGCACACAGCCGATCAGGAGAGTGCTACAACGTGGCGCTCCCTGATTGGCTGAAGAAACCCACTTAGACAGAAGTCAGAGTGGGTTTCTGGCATTCGGGGAAAGGAGTCCCATGTGAAAACATGGGGCCCCTTTCAGTTCGTGGCTCGGGTATCCGTTTTGTTATTTTATTCAAGTACCTGGATTACAAATGGTTGCCCCGAGGACCCTGGGACCCTGGATCTGGTGAGTAGAATTTATTCAACAGGTACCCCTTGGATTCTACTGGAGAAGAGGACCGACCTGCGTGTGAACATAAGGTAAGTATGTATGTATGTTTGTGTGGATGTATGTAATAAATCTTTACTTTCACGGTGTGTGTGTCTTGTCTTTTTTTGTGTATTTTTTTAGTAGTAGTACTACAGGTACCAGCGGGCCCGTTTTTCCGCCGCATGCTGGTACTTGTGGTTCTCCAAGTACCAGCATGCGGGGGAGGCTTGCTGGGACTTGTAGTACTGCTACTAAAAACAATATCTTTTCATTTTCACAAAAGGCTATCAGCCCCCCCATCCGCAGCCAATTGGATGGGTGGGACAGCCTCGGGCTTCACCCCTGGCCCTTGGGTGGCTGGGGGGGGGTGACCCCTTGATTGAAGGGGTCCCCACTCCCCCAGGGTACCCCGGCCAGGGGTGACTAGTTGGATATTTGATGCCACGGCCGCAGGGCACTATATAAAAGTGACCCCCGGCTGTGGCATTATCTGTCCAGCTAGTGGAGCCCGGTGCTGGTTTTAAAAATACGGGGGACCCCTACTCTTTTTGTCCCCCGTATTTTTGGAACCAGGACCAGGCGCAGAGCCCGATGCTGGTTGCTTAAATATGGGGGAACCCCTGTCAATTTTTTTCCCATATTTCTGCAACCAGGATCGGCTCAAAGAGCCCGAGGCTGGTTATGCTTAGGAGGGGGGACCCCACGCAATTTTTTTTGAGAAAATAATCACTTTTCCACACCTTCCCACTGATATACATGCACGGATCTCATGGATCCGTGCATGCCTATCCAATCACGGATAAAAAAAGCAGGTCTGTTTTTTTAAAGCACTTTTTTACGAGTTGTAATTTTTCACGGCAGTGTTTTGTTTTTTTTGGCTTTGCACTTCTTAGTAAATGACCGAGATTCATACTTAAACAGCCGCGTTTTGACCGATGGTGTATTCATTCGTGATTTTTTCCTAGGACTTCCAAATATTACGAATGCCCTCATCACTGCCGTGATTTGAGTTTAGTAAATTACCGAGATGACACTTTGATGAAAAAACGGCATCTCGGTCAAAATCGGGACCTTAGTAAATTTACCCCTATGTCTCAATATGGTCTCACCTAAGGGACTCAACAAAAAGATTTGTTGGAATATTTTTCTTTGAGGAATTTATGAAAGCATACTATTCTGGATTGAGTGTACAGAACATATAATAATCTGCTTTAATAATCCTTATGGCATCTTCAATTAATTGTTTTTGAATATTTTTTAAATGTTGACTTTTGGTTCTTTTAATGTTTATCATTTTTTGTTTTTCTGGGGATTCCTCCTAGAGAGTTTGTATTATTTAAATATTCAATGATTATATATATTGTATATAGAGTGTAACATTAATGGTAATATTGATGTTGCCAAACATTGCTGTTACTCATTACCGATGTTGACAATACACTAATAGTTGGGATTTTTTCTTATAATTTTTTAGTTCTTTTTCTCTTCCTTCTTTTCTATGATCTTTTTAATGTTTATTTATTAATGTTAGGATGTTTATCTATAGAAACATAGCACATTGGTGGTCTCTTTTTCCAATGTGTTTTCAATACATTTATTTACTTTTTAGCACTACAAGGACCTGAGGCTTCTGGGATTTCAGTCTGTATTGGTGGTTATCTGGCAACAGGACGCAGTGGAGGATGGAAATATTTTTCAAAAGCTTACATATCATTAAAATTCAGCAAGACTCCACTTGTGGTATGACGGAGATTCACTTTTTGTCAGTATCACCTTGTGGCAGTTAATCTTGTATTTTCACATTACATGTTTAATCTACAAGACTTCATCAGGGGCACAGTGAACCATAGTAGGTAGAAATACTACTACTACTACTACTACTACTACTACTAATCCTATTAGTATGCAAACAAGGATGAACAGTCCAGACAAATTGGATGATGATGGATGTGAAGTGGAAACTATAAATATATATATATATATATATATATATATATATGGACAATGGAGCAGTACTGCGCCACAGGCAGAAAAAAATAATATCTCAGAGGAATATCATATATAATTACTAATAAATAACAGATTTGTTATCAAGACACTTCCTGACTTCCTGAAGTCTCACTAACTTTGCTGACCCCTTGATGAAGTCAGCGAGATGAAACGCGTTGGGCTGCCTGTACACTGACCTCTAATTCAGATAAGATATCTATCTTACTTGTCTTGCTTGAGAACTGCACTTTTATTAAGATATATATATATATTTTTTTACTACTATATATTTTATTTTTATAGATTTTTTTATACCACTCTTTGTTTAAATACACTTTTTATGCACATATATTGTCTTCTGAAAATATAATTGATGGTTAATAAATTGTTACTATTTTTTAAATATACTGGGTATCTAATTTTTTGGTTTTAGACACCATTGGTCGCACATACCCCCATCTTTTGTTTTAAAATAAATATATATTTATATATATATAACCCAACTTTGGCTTCCCATCTAGGTAGGACATGTTTTATTTGTTAGAAGTGCCTCCACCCGAAGCTATATTGTTAGATATACTTAACCTGTTGGGCTTACTATTGTGTTTCTTTATTTTCTAGGAACACTTCAATAGAGATCTTCAATTCTTCTTTCCACACTGGATGCATGAAAGATTATGAATGCAAGAAGATATGTATTCAATTAATATCTTACAATAAATATTCCCTCTTATTTCCCTTACATATACTACTACTGTTTTTGTGTGAAGTAGATATAACCCTTCACGTGACAAGCTACACACATACTGTATATATTGTGCAGTTAGCCCTCTGAATTACATTCTTATAACTACAGCAGAAGAGGTTATTCTTATAAACTACCTCTACCAAGGGCATAGCTATTCTTAATAAGGGCCCCAGAGCAAACTTTTTAGGGCCTCGCACCCCCTTGCACCTCAACTCTATCCCTATCACCCCCCACCCCTGCACCTCATCACATCCCTCAACTCCTGCACACCCCCTTCACAGCTTACTGCTGTGCGGCACTCACCTTCTCTGATTGTGGCTTCTCTTCTAGCAGTGCGCTGCTGCACATCCGCTGTCGGTGTCCCAGCCGGCTCCGTGACTCCATACTTACTGATGCCGGGAGGAGCCAGGCTAAACAATGCCATGCCTCCTGTCTGCACCAGCGTGAACGGAGAGTCAACACTAACACCGACAGCAGATGTGCATGCAGCAGCAGCTTACTGCCAAAAGAGAAGCCCTGTAGCAGCTGTACCCCCTGCGCCTACTGTTTCCACGCCTATGAACTCTACATAGTAAACTCTTACCTCTATGACTGTTTGCTATTACCCAGTTTTGTTTTATCATTGTGTCCAACTGTTTAGCGCAATGGAATTTGCTGCGCTATATAAGAAACTGTTAATAAATATATAAATACATAAATTAGCTATCTCTAATACTAAAATCCAATTTCCTTTGCATGACATGTCACATTTAAAGGCAAAAAGCATGCAATAAACATATTTATCACTACCTTCTGAAGAATTTCTTATATTGCAGTATAAGACTCAGAATCTTAAGTGTCATGGGAGTGATTCAGTAAGGATCGCTTATGCGATCCTTAAGCATTTACCCCGATGGCTGCGCAGGACCATTCTGCAAATGTGCAGAATGGGTCCTGCAATCTCATTGTAGGACTGCAAAAACCTCTGCCGGATTGACAGACAGTGGCATTAGTGGGGAGGGATGGGGGCGGGTGCAGCCAGTGTTCGGTAGTTCCTGGAATGGCGAGGCCAAGGACTGCATCGCAAGATGCAGTTTCCATGGCCTGAAACAACTGTACTGTGACGACAAGGCTTAGAAAGCTAAGGTTCACTCAGCCTAAGGTTCACTCAGCCTGCCGTCGCAGATGAACATTGCAACTGATGGTCCCGATGGTCATCTCAGATGCGATCGCAACGCAGATGCAGGGAGGAGGTATGCATCTCCTCTTGCATTTGCACTGCTAAGGACTGTAATTGCAAAGTTAAGCACCTTAGATACTACACCATAATGCAAGTAGTTTGTTTATGTGTCATTATGTTTCATTTTCACGTTGAGTATTTGACTTCATAGACATATGGGGGACATTTACTAAGTAGTGATTAAAGTGGAGATGTGAGCCAGTGAAGAAGTTGCCCATGGCAACCAATCAGCATTGACGTAACATCTATAATTTGCATACTCTAACAGTATACAGAGCAGCTGATTGGTTGACATGTGCAACTTCTCCACTGGCTCACTTCTCCACTTTTATCACTGCTTAGTACATGTCCCCCTTTATCCTGTTCATATTTATCTGTGATCATATTGCAACATTCTTGTGAAGATATTGGGTAATTTTGACACAGTTAAATATTAGGTTCCTATTTCAGCTGGATATCACCTGGATAAGATATCTTATAAACAGGCCTGGCCAACCTGTGGCTCTTCAGCTGTTGTGAAACTAGAAGTCCCAGCATGCCCTGTCTCCATTTTGCTATTAGAGAATGCTAAAACTGTTGCGTGGCATGCTGGGATGTGTAGTTTCACAACAGCTGGAGAGCCACAGGTTGGCTATGCAGGCCTGTCCTATAAAGCGCGAACAATTTATAATTCATTGTTTATTTATTATTTCCAGATATTTTGCCATTATACCTAGTTCTTCTCCATGCAGATTGTCATTTGCCTTATATATATGCCTAATTTAGTAAGGAGTTAACTACAGTATCTACTCAATACTGGTTTATTATTATGATCTGATAGCTATCAACATGATTTTTTTTAGTGTAGACAAATAAAAGTTATGTATCAATGTACTACTGTATATTTACTGTGGCCCAAACTAAGCTGTTTTGTCTTTTACTACTATTCTGCCTTTCTGATGCATTTGTATGTACTGTATGTTATCACTTTTTTATTACTTTCATCCCACTGTCAAGATAGATCAATATACTTTCAAGAATCATTTCCCCTCTTCAGGCAGTCAAGAGAATTCAGCTATGATTATTAATATGTCCAATAGTGCTCAATTCAGATAGTATGCATAGCAGAGAAAGATGATTTTGGCTAGTAGCACATCCACCAGAGCCCATTTTACTGTTCACACTTGTAAAAGATCTCCAAAACACTGTGCAAGGTTATGTTAGTTCGTAGTGTTGGATTCCTGCTAAAATCATGTGGTTATGTAAATTTGCTGCAGAAAAATACATATAGGGCCTGATTCCAAATTGAATGCAATGCCAATATTTATGGGGTTGAGTGTTTATCGGCAAACTGTGCAGGTCTCACGGTTGCACTGTGCACATGCCAAGGTGCCTTAGCGGTGTCAATCATAGAGTTTATTCTCAAAGTAATTGACAAGTAGGGACTGCTTGGGAAAGTTAACGGGGAGAATCTGTGACTGCCGCTGCTGCGTAATTGTACACCGCTGCTTGGATCTGCAAAAGCTACTGGTGGGCATCTCAGTAGAAATCCAGCGGTCTGTGTCATTTGCATATTATTGCATATCCTCTGTGCATTGGATCATAGTTATTAATGCATTAGCATTCAACTTTGAATCAGGCCCATCGCAGTTTTCACTGCACTGAAAAAATAATTTTTCTATGTAAAGATTATTCAGCTACATTAATGACCAAAATAATGGCTCTGCAGATTGATAAATATTTCTTTTAATACATTGAGATCATTCATTTAAATGATTTCTTTCATACAATATAGTGTCTTTTTGGTTTAAGAAATAGAAGCAGTGAATCAAAAATAATCACATTCAGGTATAGAGATTTATATTTCTTTATAGACTTGTGTCACAGTTAATATACAAGATCCTTAGTTATAGATTTTTCTAATGACCTCCGAAATGTTTTGTTTTCACATATAATTTTGCAATGTTTGACTGTGACTAAAATAGAACAGCTGTTGATATGGATGCATAAGCATTCTTCTGCCTTATAAATGCCACAGCACAAAGTTGCTGTCATATGGTGTTTGTCTTTTGTGTCAACCCAAGATATTTTTCTAACACATTTTTCCCACAAAATGGATGAGCTTTCTCACGAACAACTTAATTGATAATTTCACAAATGACCCTGGCACTTGCTTTAAATAAACATGAAAGTTACTTTCCATGAGGCTAGTCAAAATGATACCAAACAAATACATAAATAAGCAGAATACAGGGACAGAGGAAAAAGCATACAATAAATTATACAGTATATTGTACATACTAATAACAATAGAAAACATGTATAAAAATGTAACTACACCGCTTGTGTCCTTAAAAGTATTAGCAGTTACAATATAAAACATTTAAAAAATAATATATTTAATATAAACTTTAGTACCAAAATATTCCTCATATACTCTTTTACATTATATACGTATAAAGATAGGCTATATTATTTTTAATTACATTTTAAAATATATTTGCTTATTACACACAAAGTTTCAGGTACAGTCAATATTTTATGACATATAAATAATAAAATTAGGGATGTGCGCCGGCCCCCATCATGGGTTTTGGATCAGAATTTTCTCCATGTTTTGAATCTGCACTTGGTTTTGCCAAAACCACCATTGGGCCCAGATAGAATGGGGGCCAGCGGCAACCTCAATACCACCCTTCCCCCCACGCAGCTATGCCCGGCATCCCTGAATGCACACTGGTGTCCTGGCTGCTCCCCCTCTCAGCGCTTGAACACTGGCCCCATGGGGCAGCTGTCAGGTGCATAGCATTGTAATTAGTGATGGGCACCGGACATTTTTTGTGTTTTGTGTTTTGGTTTTGGATTCGGTTCTGCGGCCGTGTTTTGGATTCGGACGCGTTTTGGCAAAACCTCCCTTAATTTTTTTTGCCGGATTCGGTTTTTTTTTTTTTTTTAAAAACCCCTCAAAAACAGCTTAAATCATTAAATTTGGGGGTAATTTTAAACCGATAGTATTATTAACCTCAATAACCATATTTTCCACTCATTTCCAGTCTATTCTGAACACCTCACACCTCAAAATATTATTTTTAGTCCTAAAATTTGCACCGAGGTCGCTGGATGACTAAGCTAAGCAACCCAAGTGGCCGGCACAAACACCTGGCACATCTAGGAGTGGCACTGCAGTGTCAGACAGGATGGCACTTAAAAAACATCACATGATGCAGAGATAAATAAAAAAAGAGGTGCAAGATGGAATTGTCCTTGGGCCCTCCCACCCTTATGTTGTATAAACAGGACATGCACACTTTAAAAAACCCATAATTTCAGCGACAGGGTCTGCCACACGACTGTGGCTGAAATGACTGGTTGGTTTGGGCCCCCACCAAAAAAGAAGCAATCAATCTCTCCTTGCACAAACTGGCTCTACAGAGGCAGGATGTTGACCTCCTCCTCATCGTCTGATTCCTCACCCCTTTCACTGTGTACATCGCTCTACTCACAGAGTATTCATTCGTCCCTACTGGAATCCACCATCACAGGTCCCTGTGCACTTTCTGGAGGCAATTGCTGGTAAATGTCTCCATGGAGGAATTGATTATAATTCATTTTGATGAACATCATCTTCTCCACATTTTATGGAAGTAACCTTGTATGCCGATTGCTGACAAGGTGACCAGCTGCACTAAACACTCTTTCAGAGTACACACTGGAGGGGGGGCAACTTAGGTAAAATAAAGCCAGTTTGTGCAAGGGCCTCCAAATTGGCTCATTTTCTTGCCAGTATACGTACGGACTGTCTGATATGCCTATAGTGATGCTGTCACTCATATAATCCTCCACCATTCTTTCAATGGTGACAAAATCATATGCAGTGACAGTAGACGACATGTCAGTAATCATTGGCAGGTCCTTCAGTCCGGACAAGATGTCAGTTTTCGCTCCTGACTGCCCTGCATCACCGCCAGCGGGTGGTTTTGGAAATTTGATCCTTTTCCTGGCAGCTCCAGTGACGGTAGAAAATGAAGGAGGAGCTGTTGGCGGGTCATGTTCTGCTTGACTTGACAAGTGTCTCACCAGCAGGTCTTTGAACATCTGCAGACTTGTGTCTGCCGGAACGAGAGATACAACGTAGGCTTTAAAACTAGGATCGAGCGCGGTGGCCAAAATGTAGTGCTCTGATTTCAACAGATTGACCACCCGTGAATCCTGGTTAAGCGAATGAAGGGCTCCATCCACAAGTCCCACATGCCTAGCAGAATCGCTCCATTTTATCTCCTCCTTCAATCTCTCCAGCTGCTTCTGCAAAAGCCTGATGAGGGGAAAGACCTGACTCAGGCAGGCAGTGTCTGAACTGACTTCACGTGTGGCAAGTTCAAAGGGTTGCAGAACCTTGCACAATGTTGAAATCATTCTCCACTGCATTTGAGTCAGGTGCATTCCCCCTCCTTTGCCTATATCATAGGCAGATGTATAGGCTTGAATGGCCTTTTGCTGCTCCTCCATCCTCTGAAGCATATAGAGGGTTGAATTCCACCTCGTTACCACCTCTTGCTTCAGCTGATGGCGGGGAATGTTCAGGAGTGTTTGCTGGTGCTCCAGTCTTCGGCATGCGGTGGCTAAATGCCGAAAGTGGCCCGCAATTCTTCTGGCCACCGACAGCATCTCTTGCATGCCCCTGTAATTTTTTTAAAAATTCTGCACCACCAAATTTGTCAGCGTCTGAGTCTTACCAGTACACTTGAGCTGCGGGGCTGGCTTCTCGCGTGGTGTGTGGGCAGCCGTGGAGGTGGGCTGCTGCGCTGAGTCTGAGGGCAGCAGTGAGGGGTACGCTCGTGGCAGCGGGATGCCGCTGCAGTGGGTTGCTCTTGCTGAGCCGTTGCTGGGAGACCAGGGGCAGTGAGCTGTGTGGCTATGCAGAAAGGTCTGCATTACTGGGCGCCGCCATGTTGAAGACCAAGTTTCAGGCATAGTGCTTGTTTCCTGTTTCTTCCAGCCAATCCAGGGGAACTTCTTCCGATAAAAAAGGGCTGGTTTAGGACAGGGACACCAGTGCTTCAAGTTACAACTCTGTTGTAGGTGCTTTAGTCTGTGCTCCCAGGATTCTTGCCATATTCTGGTTACTACTGACCCTGCTTGGCGGGTTCTCTGTTGCTGCTGCAGCCCTTTCCGTTCCTAGCCTGCTGCTGCCTGTGGAAGCGCTCCTGGAAAACCCAGTCCAGTAAGACTCTTTGGGCATGGTCGGTCCCGGGTTTTCTGCCTCGTCTTTCAAGCCACACTCCACAGATCTTCATCTCCAGCCAAGTCTTTAACCACCATCCACAGATCTGCAGTTCATAATCTACAGCCTCGTCTTTCAAGCCACAGTTCACAGTCCTTTGTCTCCAGCCACGTCTTTAACCACTATTCAAAGTTCCACAGTTCATTATTCACAACCTCGTCTTTCAAGCCACAACCCGCAGTTCTTTGTCTACAACTACGTCTTTAAGTCAACGTTCATCAGCCACAGTTCTCTACCTCAGCCCTGTCCATAAGAACTACAATCCACTGACTGTTAGCTCCGCCTACATTCTTCATTGCCCATTGTCCCAAGAGAAGGAACAATATCCAACCCCCTCGTCTCGTTCATCCACAGCCAACTACCTCCTTGGGCAAGTCTCAGCTGCCGGATCCTCAAACCTCGCTAGTCATGACAAAATTCATTGTATGTGCAAAACATGGGATGTGCTGGAATTTACCCACATGTAATGCACGCACAATATTGGTGGCATTGTCTGATGTAACAAATCCCCAGGAGAATCCAATTGGGGTAAGCCAATCTGCAATGATTTTCTTCAGTTTCTGTAAGAGGTGGTCAGCTGTGTGCCTCTTATGGAAAGCGGTGATACAAAGCGTAGCCTGCCTAGGAACGAGTTGGCATTTGCGAGATGCTGCTACTGGTACCGCCGATGCTGTTGTTGCTGCGGGAGGCAATACATCTACCCAGTGGGCTGTCACAGTCATATAGTTCTTAGTCTGCCCTGCTCCACTTGTACACATGTCCGTGGTTAAGTGGACATTGGGTAGAACTGCATTTTTTAGGACACTGGTGACTCTTTTTCTGACGTCTGTGTACATTCTCGGTGTTTCCTGCCTAGAGAAGTGGAACCTAGATGGTATTTGGTACCGGGGACACACTACCTCAAGAAATTCTCTAAGTCCCTGTGAACTAATGGCGGATACCGGACGCACGTCTAACACCAACACAGCTGTCAAGGCCTGAGTTATCCGCTTTGCAACAGGATGACTGCTGTGATATTTCATCTTCCTCGCAAAGGACTGTTGGACAGTCAATTGCTTACTGGAAGTAGTACAAGTGGTCGTCCGACTTCCCCTCTGGGATGATGATCGACTCCCAGCAGCAACAACAGCAGCGACAGCAGCGGTAGGCGTTACACTCAAGGATCCATCTGAGGAATCCCAGTTAGGAGAGGACTCGTCAGACTTGCCAGTGACATGGCCTGCAGGACTATTGGCGTTCCTGTCTAAGGAGGAAACTAACACTGAGGGAGTTGGTGGTGTGGTTTGCAGGAGCTTGGGTACAAGAGGAAGAAGGGATTTAGTTGTCAGTGGACTGCTTCCGCTGTCACCCAAAGTTTTTGAACTGGTCAATGACTTCTGATGAATGCGCTACAGGTGACGTATAAGGGAGGATGTTCCTAGGTGGTTAACGTCCTTACCCCTACTTATTACAGCTTGACAAAGGCAATATACGGCTTGACACCAGTTGTCCGCATTTCTGTTGAAATAATTCCACACCGAAGAGGTGATATTTTGGGTATTTTGACCAGGCATGTCAATTGCCTTATTCATCCCACAGACAACAGGTGTCTCCCCGGGTGCCTGACTTAAACAAACCACCTCTCCACCAGAATCCTCCTAGTCAATTTCCCCCTCAGCACCAGCAACACCCATATCCTCATCCTGGTGTACTTCAATAGTGACATCTTCAATTTGAATATAAGGAACTAGACTGTGGGTGCTCCTTCCAGCACTTGCAGGGGGCGTGCAAATGGTGGAAGGAGCCACCTCTTCCCATCCAGTGTTGGGAAGGTCAGGCATCGCAACCGACACAATTCGTCTCTTCTTGGGGATTTGTGATTTAGAAGAATGCACAGTTCTTTGCTGTGCTTTTGCCAGCTTAACTCTTTTAATTTTTCTAGTGGGAGGATGAGTGCTTCCATCCTCATGTGAAGCTGACCCACTAGTCATGAGGAACATAGGAGAGGGCCTTAGCCATTCCTTGCCACTCCGTGTCGTAAATGGCATATTGGCAAGTTTATGCTTCTCCTCAGACGCTTTTAATTTAGATTTTTGGGTCATTTTACTGAACTTTTGTTTTTTGGATTTTACATGCTCTCTACTATGACATTGGGCATCGGCCTTGGCAGACGACGTTGATGGCATTTCATCATCTCTGACTAGTGGCAGCATCTTCAACACTAGGTGGAAGTGGATCTTGATCTTTCCCTATTTTACCCTCTACATTTTTGTTCTCCATTTTTTAATGTGTGGAATTATATGCCAGTAATATATCTGGAATTAGACGGCAGTAATGTCTGGAATTAGATACCACTAGATAGATACCAGACACCACTGTGACTGGAATGATGATGACCTATGCACAGTGACAGGACACTACCAACGCACCCTACAGCAGCAAGATGCAGCACAAGACACTGGACTTTTTGTCACCACAATGCAGCACTGACACTGAGCACAGATATTAAGCACTGTTGAGGATACTAGAAGTGACACGGAGCTGCAAGATACAGCAATGGACTACTGTACTGTACTACTATATACTGGTGGTCACTACAATGCAGCACTGTACTACTATATACTGGTCACCACAATGCAGCACAGATATTGAGCACTGATCAGGAGAATAGAACTGAGTCTGACACAGAGCTGCAAGATACAGCAGTGGCCTACTGTACTGTACTACTATATACTGGTGGTCACCACGATGCAGCACTGTACTACTATATACTGGTCACCACAATGCAGCACAGATATTGAGCACTGATCAGGAGAATAGAACTGAGTCTGACATGGAGCTGCAAGATACAGCAATGGCCTACTGTACTGTAATACTTTATACTGGTGGTCATCACAATGCAGCACTGTACTACTTTATACTGGCCACCACAATGCAGCACACTGAGCACAGATATTGAGCTTTTCAGGCGGAGAACGTAGCCACGTCCTTTCTGCTCAATTGACAATGCACGAGTGAAAATGGTGGCGACGCGCGGCTCTTTATATGGAATCCGAATCTCGCAAGAATCAGACAGTGGTATGATGATGTTTTCCCCCGTTCGGGTTTTGCGTGTTAGGCGGGAAGAACTGAGGCTGCCTTGGACCCATGTAAACCACGTGAAGTTCGGGGGGGTTCGGATATCGACGAACCGAACCCGCTCATCTCTAATTGTAATACGTGGAGCGGGAGGAGAAGCAGAGTCCTGTTTCTAGGGAAGGTGAGAATAGCCACAATTACCTCGCTGATGCCTAGTGGGGACAGGGGGGCATAACTGTACCCACACTGACTGCTAAGGTTGCCCAGATATAACGCCTGCTCTGAACTCAACTCCTCCTAGAATGCTTGGCATCAATGCCTGAGAGGCTTAGATAATGACAGTGGAGCCTGGAGCTGCAAGAGGGATGACGCACCCACTGGTCAGCCATCCCAAGTGTGAGAGTAAGCCCAAGGAGAAAAAGAGAAATAAGGTGAGGAATAGAGTCTTTCGTCCACATCGCTCTTCAGCCTATCCACCGTGTGTGTGTGAGGGGGATGGGGAATGGGGAGGCTCACGGGTACAGCATGTTCCCTATAATGTACCTCCCCTCTGTAAGTAACAGGGTGGGAGGGGATGTGAGGGAGGCAGGTACAGCATATTTCCTGTAATAATGTACCTCTCCTTTATTATTACCTGGGGGTGGAGGAGCAGGGATACTGAATGTTCTCTGTAATACTATAACTCCCCTCTATTAGTACCTGCGTGGGAGGGGATGTGAGGGAGGCAGGGGTACAGCATGTTCCCTATAATAATGTACCTCCCCTCTGTTATTCCCTTTGTGGGTGGGGATGTGAGGGAGGCAGGGTGCAGCATGTTCCTTATAATAATGTACCTACCCTCTGTTAGTACCTGGGGGCAGGGAGGCAGGGAAACGACATGTTCCCTATAATACTGTACCTCCCCTCTGTTAGTATCTGGGTGGGAGGGGGGCAGGGATGCTGCATGCTCTCTATAATGCTATACCTCCCCTCTGTCAATACCTGTGTGGGAGGGGATGTAAGGGAGGCAGGGGTACAGCATGTTCCCTATAATAATGTACCTACCCTCTGTTAGTACCTGGGGGAGGAAGGCAGGGATACTGCATGCTCTCTATAACACTGTACCTTTCATCTGTTAGTACCTGGGGAGAGGGAGGCAGGAATATAGCATGTTCCTTACAATATTGTACCTCCCCTCTGTCAGTACCTGGGGGGAAGTGAGGGGGGCAAGGAAACAGCATATTAATTATAATACTGTACTTCTCCTGTGTTAGTGCCTAGGGATGGAAGGCAGGCAAGGGTACAGCATATTCCCTATAAATACTGTTCCTCCCCTCTGTTAGTGCCTCATTCTATTAAATCTAATTTGCCATAAACAAAGTTCACATATTCCTAGAAACAGTGTAGAAGTAGAGTAGTGTGGCTCGTGTTGCGGAGCCCGGAAGTGTCACCAGGCATGCTGGGGGTTTGAGAAGGAGGGGGGCAGCCTATTTTGTCAGTCCCGGGCCCCAAAATTTCTGATGGCTGCCCTGGTTTCACCTGCCTAATTACACGTCTAAGAAACATCCCCTCTACAGAAAATAAATTTCCCAAGCTCACTAACTTAAGTTTTTGACATATGTTAAGTGTAAGATTGGGTACTGATTATTTTAAATATAGAATGCATAGTTTTATATTCCCAATATGGGGGGTAATTCAGAGTTGATCGCAGCAGCAAATTTGTTAGCAGTTGGGCAAAACCATGTGCACTGCAGAGGGGGGGGGGGGCAGATATAACATGTGCAGAAAGAGTTAGATTTGGGTGGGTTATTTTGTTTCTGTGCAGGGTAAATACTGTCTGCTTTATTTTTACACTGTAATTTAAATTTCAGTTTAACCCCCCCCCCCAAATCTAACTCTCTCTGCACATGTTATATCTTCCCTCCCTGCAGTGCACATGGTTTTGCCCAACTGCTAACAAATTTGCTGCTGCTATTCAGAGAAAACATCTTATTTCTGGGAGCCCTATTTTATTATTTATTTATTACCAGTAATTTATATAGCGCACACATATTCCACAGCGCTTTACAGAGAATATTTGACCTCAGTCCCTGCCCCAGTGGAGCTTACAATCTATATTCCCTATCATATGTGCACACACACATTCATGCTAGGGTTAATTTTGTTGGTAGCCAATTAACCTACCAGTATATTTTTGGATTGTGGGAGGAAACCGGAGTACCCGGAGAAAACCCACGCAAGTAAGGGTAGAATATACAAACTCCACACAGTTAGGGCCATGATGGGAATCGAACCCATGACCTCAGTGCTGTGAGGCAGTAATGCTAACCATTACACCATCCGTACATCCTTCCTTGAAGCATGTTGGGTACTGTTGAAAAATATTTACCTACCCTAAGCACTAGAACAGACTCTAATTGATCCATTATCACAAAGTAGTGGGAAAAAAGTTTTACTGCATCCCAGCTTACTCTTTAATATATAATGTCACCATGATTGGTTCAGAAAATGCAGGTATATATAGAAATTTATTCCAAAAGACAGAAAAAAACAGATGTACTGTATACTGTAGGAGGTGGTGCATCAATGTCATTTTGCAGAAAAACTTTCAAAAGAAGAAGGTTTCTGAGGCATTCCGATTTACATAAGTAAGAGCAGGGGATCACTGCAGGTATCAGAGATAGTGTGCTAGGGAGGGGCCCTAAGACTGCACATCTATAGCTGCCAATAATGTGAGGTGCTACCTACTGAGACTTGTAGGTCTACTGAGAAAAGTGGGGGTATTGTAGGTGCACTATCTCTAGCATTACTGATATCATACAGCTTAGCAAATAATACATAGTGGAGTTTGGTTATGTATAGATCAATGCATGTAGCTGCAGCCCCACGCCAAGGGACTCCACTCTGCTGCAGTACCTAACACTATAGGGGTTCATGCCTAGGGCACGGGACCCTCAAACCACCAAAGCCAAGCGACCCCAGGGCATCACAGGGAATGATTATGTGTAGTGAGAAGAATTAAGAAATAGGTGAGAAAAGAGTGTTATGGGGTGAATTAATATAAGTGAAAAAGGTGTGACATGAATAATAAAAAAACAGTGAAAGTGTCAAATTAAATGTAATGCTGCGATGCCCTGTTGTCACCCAGCACGGCAGTCCAGAAGGCCCCACACCCCAGGAGACACCCCATTGCTGACTTACAGTACAGAATAATTGGACTTACCTAAAATTGTGCCATATACAAGAGTACAGTCATGCTCGGTACCCTAGTTAAAATAAATGAAGGTCAAGTGTGGGCGGGTGCAGGTCCAAGAATGAAAGAATAGTGTACCTGCTGCTGTCCCTCTTTTGTTTCTATAGGTTTCAATGGGGTTTTGATCTGGCAAATGTGTTTTGATACATCCTCCTATAGAGGATTACATTGACATTCTGATTGGCCGTGATAGTCAAACGGTACAGTATTCATAAAAAAAAAACATATTGATGTATATTAGCCTATAGACAGGTAAATGTAATATTTGGGAAGCATCAGACTGGGTTATACAGGTAGGGTTGTTCCTATAATGGGACAATTTTGAGCATCTGTCCCAGGCAGAACATATCAGTTAGAATCAAGAAAAATCATTTTTACATTTACAGATGTTCTTCAAACAAAGTCAAAATGATCGATATTTAACTTGCTTGTGGATCTAATAAAGCTTAATGAAAATAATATTTCTCTTTAAAAATGTACATATTTCATACATAAATGTTTAAAACAATGTGTATGAGAAATGAGAAGAGAACAGAAGAGGACTTCAGGCAATGGAAAGTTTAGTGAAACTCATGTATGCAGGTCAAATTTAATGATTTTCATTATATTCATTGACTATAAAATATGACACATATTTGTCCAAGAGTAAAAGTACAATGAAATGTAAAAAATACGATATCCTAGTGACATTTATGTAAAACATGCCTCATTTTGAAGCATTTGGAGCATAACAAGATTTTTTATTCATAATCCTGGATTTCTCTCCCTTCAAGGTACTGTAGCCCCTAATTTTGGTATTGAGAAAATATTTTTTCAGGGCTCCCAAATAAATACTATAATAATACAAAACTGCAGAGTAACTATAATCAAGTAGCATAAATGATGTACAGGGCCTCTGAGACCCCATGCAGGCCCAGGGCTGGGGGGGCACGGCCATTGTGTACATATGTAAATTTCACAGTGGTATGCACTCTTGGGTACTTTGTTGTGATATCACAGGGAGAGTGGTTATGCCTCCTCTGCACACCTGGGCCTGGATAAAGTGTACCCACATGCCACCTCTCAGTGTCCCCGATTATGTACCATAAATACATTATCTAAAATACTGTTTAAATAGTTTGGTGATTTTGTGGTTTCATGACATTATAAAAGGTTAGGGGTTATGGTGACATAATGTTTCTCTACACCAACATGTCAAAGAAACTGTATTGGCAGAGGGGTTGCTTCTTAATGTAACTCAGTAGGCACTATTTATGCCTCTATAGCTAGAAAATATTCACAATATTGTAATATGTGTAACTATAGATTATTTGTGAAAATATATAAACAACATCAAAATTATCTTTGTACCTGTATCTTGAAACTTCTATTGTCCATAATCCTTGAAGGGAACATATGTGATCTATGTGGTTAGCCAAAGATATTTTTTTCTTTTTTTTATATACACACTAATGTGTATTTACTGAAACACAATGCTAGAACTTCCAACTACACAAATACTAACAATCAGGAACTAATCATAATCAGTGACATGTGATAACCATCCTGGCAGTGGGTAGAACGTTTCTGATTAGTCTTCTTCCTGGCAAGATAGAAAGAGGTTCAAGTACTCATCATTCCTGAGGATTGGGTCTATTTTTTTCTGGCATCCTAGACTCCAGTCTCTTTTTTTCTAATAAAAAAAAAATGGACATATGTATACATATAAAAATAATTGTAACTATGCTTAACAAAAAAAATATGCTGACATGCTTAATCAGTTGAAGTTGTTCTTAAGATTAGGTTTTGTTACATCATTATTATTATTATTATTATTATTATTATTATTAGTAGTAGTAGTAGTAGTAATAATAGTATTAGTATTATTATTTTCAGAGATTAACCCTTGCATGTCAAGATGGAACAAAATACCAGTCATCTGTGGCAGCTATGGGGTTAACATTGCACTGGTGAGTGATGTAGCATTGTAACAAGAACTCCATTTGTCTGTAAGCCCATCTGATGGTGAAACCTTAATATGAAAACTTTTGTCTAGCACTAGTGATTTGAAGATGTTTTGCTCCATGCATGTGAACTCAGCAGGTGATTCTTGCCTAACTTTGATGTCAAACAGCACAAAACTTCAGTGACTAGTAGCTTCAGAAATGCAATAGACATAGCTGAGTCTTCATATGAAGCTCATGCTTGAACTACATCAGAAGAACTGACATCTATTATGGCAAGCAAAGACAAGTGTTTGAAAAGGGATTCAAACAGAAGTGTCAAAATTTACAGTGCATAGTTTTATATAAGTTGATTTTAACCAAGCATATCCCTATGAACTCTGCAGGATAGAAAAGAAATTTCAAATGGCAGAGAAATTGTTGTCATCTAAGGGCATGGGATGTTTTAATAGCTTACGAAAGAAGGTTTCTGAAAGGTTTTATGGTGATCCACATATTTTGACTGACTAATAAGGCCAGTCATTGTGATAGTGGGAACAATAGGAATGTACACATCAGTAATGTGAAAAAACCCTAAAATAATTGGCTGTGTCTCTGTCTTTCAAGGTTGTGCATAGCAGAAGATAAACAGAATTGTAAAAAAAAAAATAGATTTAGACTGTATTACTCAACTGTTACAGTATATTTTGATCTCAAATATTTGACTTTCTATTATATCTAGATTTAGAAATTAAAATAGAAAGACTTTTCATTAGTGAACCATTATTGTCAATATAATTTGCATTTTAATCTTATCAAATGTCACTATCTCCATTTGTAATAGGTTCAGTCTCAGGAAAAAGAAAGAAAAAACTTCTAAATTAACATAGTTTTCTTGAATTCATGTCCTACCGACTTACTCACAGCAGTGTTCTGAAACTGTCACCAAGGAGTCTAGTGTCACAAACCAGCCTAATTGTCCTTCCCGAAATGTTCCTGTGTTTCGTTTGACAACCATTAAAATAAAGCAAGTCTGCTTGGGCAAAGACTCAAAACTCAGCACTTGTGCTGTAATTTTCAGCTTGTAATCAACTGATAGCAGTGTGATTGGAGCTCTTAATAACCCAGGATTATTAGAATACCCTGTGTGGCAAATCACTTAATCAGTCTCTGTACTCTTGGGTCTCTGGAATAAACTACATTTCTAAACTATAAAAAGCATATTTAGAGCAGAAACACAGGCCCAAATAATTTCATGTTATCTCCAAGCACAGAGTTTTAATTTAAGACACTTCAATGAAATGGATCTCATTTTCTGGCAAAATGAAACAGACTAAACACTGTCAAAAGATTGAGTTAGGAAATTGGAGGTGCTTGTAATTATTTAAACAGCTTAATTAAATTTAAGAGGGAAATGCAGATTGTTTAAATTTCTAATTATGATTTTAGATTATTGAATGTAGAAAATTGCACCTAAAAATAGAAATGGGCATGTTTAATAAATGTTACATACAGGATGGTCCTGTTTGTTGTGACATCAACAAGTATTACTGAGATCTTATTTTAACCATAAAATATATATTGTTGAACTACATTCTTAATTGTTACTAAATCACACATTAGAATATATACAGACTCTGCATTAATAAAACTTTTAAATGCTTTTAAAAACCATTTTTCGGTTGCTTTGTTTTTTCAGTGAATGAACCTACAGTAGTGATGAAGGTGAAGGAAGACTGAACCTTCCCTTTTAGCAATTATAATAAAAGGATTCCCTCTTTTAAAAAGTACATTTTTCTGAGTCAATATGGGAGAAAAAATGTACAAAAAAACGAAACTAGATCCTAATGCTGACACATGGTTTGTCACTGACCTAGGTTGGGGGTGTTGTGAACTCGGGGGTTCTCCCGATGGTAGGGGAGAGGAACCACAGTTGGGTCGGAACAGGGATGGCTTGATATAGGTCTTCCTCATACAGGACTCTGACAGTAAAGCTTGGTGAAAATATTAAAGAACTTTATTGCGGGAAGGGAGCAACACAATGTCACATAGCAGAGAAGGAACGTATGGCGGAATGTACAGGCCTATAAGAGAACTTGTAAGCAATGTTAAAGATTCCAGGAAAAGAAGTACTTGTGAGTGTTGGTACAAGATAATAGTGACTGAAGAACTTGTGAATGATGTTTTTAAAGATACCGATGATTTGAAGAACTGGTGAACGGTGGTTAAAGACTCTGATGATTTGAAACACTTGTGAGCGGTGGTTAAAGACACTGATGATTTGTATGACTTGAGAGCGGTGACTAAAGATACTGATGATTTATAGAACTTGAGAGGAGTGGTTAAAGACATTGATGATTTGTATGACTTGAGAGCGGTGATTAAAGACACTGTAGAACTTGAGAACGGTGGTTAAAGACACTGATGATTTGTATGACTTGAGAGCGGTGGTTAAAGACACTGGTAACTTGCAAGACTTGGGAGCGGTGGTTAAAGACACTGGTAACTTGCAAAACTTGGGAGCGGTGGTTAAAGACACTGATGACTTGTAGAATTTGAGAACAGTGTTTAAAGACACTGATGACCTGTAGAAATTGAGAGCGGTGTCTAAAGACACTGATGACTTGTAGAACTTGAGAGCGGTGTTTAAAGACACTGATGACTTGTAGAACTTGAGAGCGGCGTTTAGCCCGCAGCCCACGCTGACTCCAAGAAGCACTGGTGACTGGATTGCAGAGGAACACACCAGCCGGTGTACACGCTGGAACTGTGCAGCAACTGGCACCTGGAAGTGCCGGAGACACTGGGGTATGACTGCAGAGAGATTCGCCGGGAGCAAGAGCACTGGCATCCACTTCAGGGGAAAAGACGATACTCAGGCGCCGAGGCTCTGCCCGGCGTCTGCCTTTGAATCTCCCGCCTCCGCTGGATTGGCGGAACAGTCTGATGACGTCACCCGCTACCCACCCACGTGATGCCGGGTGTCATGGCGGTGCCCCTGCCCCGGGGAACCGCCGGGAGCCGCGCTAGCCAGCCAGCCAGAAGCCGGAGCTCATGGACCATCGAAGGCGGAGGCCGCAACACAGACCAGAAGGCACGCAGGGGTAAGCGCTGTGAATGCCGCCTATGGCGTGTGACAGTACCCCCTCCTCCAAGAGTGGCCCCCGGACACTTTCCAGGTTTTGTTGGATGTCTGGAATGGAAAATCCGCATCAGTCGGGGAGCCATAACTTCAGTAGCCTTGACCCAGCTCCTCTCCTCGGGGCCAAAACCTTTCCACTCCACCAAATGCTGTAGATTCTTGTGAAGATAACGAGAGTCAAGAATAGCTTTGATTTCAAAGTCCGTTCCAGCTTCAGACTCTGCAGAGGTTGGCCTCGGGGACTTTAAATGGAACCGATTAAAAACAAGGGGGCGAAGGAGAGAGACATGAAAGGAGTTTGGTATCCGGAGGTGGGAAGGTAATCCCAATTTGCAGACAACCGGGTTCAGGACTTATAACACGGGGTAAGGACCAATAAACTTTGGGGCGAACTTCATAGTGGGCACCCTTAACCGGAGGTTGCGGGTGGAAAGCCATACCCTGTCACCAACCTTGTATTGGGGAGCTGCTCGTCGCTTCCTATCCGCAAAGAACTTATAGCGGCCGGAGACTCTCTTGATTTTAGCATGAACTCGACTCCAAATTTGGCTGAAGTGCCGAAGAGTAGAGGCTGCAGCAGGAACATCCTCCGGAGGACAAATGGGTAATTCAGGAACTTGAGGATGGAACCCATAATTAATGAAAAATGGGGACTCACCAGTCGAAGAGTGGTACAGATGATTATGGGCAAACTCGGCCCATGGCAACAGTTCCACCCAATCATCTTGCGAGGGAGAAAGATAAACACGGAGAAAAGTCTCTAAATCTTGATTGACGCGTTCAGTTTGCCCATTGGTTTGTGGATGGTAAGCGAATGAAAACTTGAGTTTTATTTGTAAGGCCGTATAGAGAGCTCTCCAGAATCTTGCAGTGAATTGTACCCCCGGTCAGAGACGATTTCCTGAGGTAAGCCGTGCAGGCGGAAATGTTCTCGGATAAATAACAAAGCCAACTTGGGAGCTGATGGTAATCCGGTCAAAGGTACAAAATGTGCCATCTTAGAGAAACGGTTGATAATTACCCAGACAGTATTGTGACCCTTGGAGTGGGGCAATTCGGTGACAAAGTCCATAGAGATATGGGTCCAAGGCCTCTGAGGAATGGACAGTGGATGCAACAACCCCGCAGGAGGCAAACGAAGAATTTTGTGCTGAGCACACTGAGGACATGAGTTGACATAATCTTGACTATCCTTCTTCATAGTGTCCTACCAGTTAGAGCTTCGTAGAAACTCCCACATCTTTTGAACTCCAGGATGACTGGAAAACTTGGAAATATGAGCCCACTGCAACAACCTTGGTCGAAATTTAGCTGGCACAGACATTCTCCCAGGAGGAAGACCCAGAGCGGTGGGAGCCGCTGACATAAAAACTGGACTGAGAATCAAAGCCTTCTCAATGGAATTCTCCTCATCCGAAGCTGTTAAGGAACGGGATAAGGCATCAGCCTTGGTGTTAAAAGTCCCAGCCCAATACTTAATAACAAACGAAAACCGAGTAAAGAAGAGCGCCCATCTAGCTTGACGGGGATTCAAGCACTGGGCCGTCTTGAGGTACAGCAAATTCTTATGATCAGTGAAAATTGTAATTAGGTGTTTAGCACCTTCCAAAAGATATCTCCATTCCTCCAAGGCAGATTTTATTGCCAAAAGCTCTTTGTCTACAATGGTGTCATTCTGTTCCGCAGGAGAGAATTTGCGAGAATGGAAACCACATGGATGTAACTACCCATCTGGAGCGTACTGCGAAAGCACGGCACCTATGCCTACCGTGGAAGCATCAACCTCCAAAAAGAATGGTTTTGAAAAATTTGGTTGTTGAAGTACTGGAGCAGACATAAAGGCTGCCTTTAACTGAGCGAATGCTGCTACAGCTTCGGAGGACCAATGACTTGGGTCAGAACCCTTCTTGGTTAGGTGCCACGATGGTAGAGAATCCCTTTATGAATTTCCGGTAGTAATTTGCAAAACCCAGAAATCGTTGTACCGCTTTCAAGGAAAGAGGCTGAGTCCAGTCCCGGATGGCAGTGAGTTTCTCTGGATCCATACGAAGCTCCGTGCCCGAAATGATGTAACCAAGAAATGGAATAGAAGGAACCTCAAAAGTACATTTGGAAATCTTGCCATAAAGATGATTCTCTCGCAATCGAAGAAGTACCTCTTTGACCTGTATTCTGTACTCTGTGAGATTTTTAGAAAATATCAGAATGTCATCCAAATATACCACTACACTTAGGTATAGCATATCCCGAAAGACTTCGTGAATGAATCCCTGGAAGACGGCAGGGGCTTTGCTGAGGCCAAATGGCATTACCAGATACTCGTAATGCCCGTCCCTGGTATTGAAGGCCGTCTTCCATTCGTCCCCCTGTCGGATTCGTATCAAATTATAAGCTCCCCTTAAATCAAGCTTGGTGAAAACTCGGGCTCCGCGAACTCTATCAAAAAGCTCCGTAATGAGCGGCAAAGGATACTTATTCTTAATGGTGACATCATTTAGACCACGATAGTCAATACATTGTCTCAGCCCTCCATCCTTCTTCTTCACAAAAAAGAAACCCGCCCCCGCCGGGGAGGTAGAGGGGTGGACAAATCCTTTCTGCAGATTAGACTTGATATAGTCCGACATAGCTTGGGTCTTGGGCAATGATAAGGGATAAGTGTGACCCCGAGGTGGCATTTTCCCCGGAATGAGCTCAATGGGGCAGTCCCAGGGTCTACGCGGTGGTAGCTGATTGGCCGCTTGCTCCGAGAACACGTCAGAAAACTCCTGATAGGCATCTGGAATGAGCCCTTCATCTGACTTGGAAGATACACGGAGCGGATGTCACGATCTGGGTATCTGGACGCCATTACTTACCATTCAGATGTCTCCTGAGGCTGGCTCGGCGTCCCAGGGCCGGATCTTGCCTGTGTTGCTGATGTCCACACTGTACATCTCCCTCCTGTCACTTTAAAGCGCTGTCACAAGCGGCTCCATGTTAGGCCTCAGAATGGCGTCTCCAGTCCTCCGCGGCCTCCGCCGCCGTTCCTGTGTTTCCAGGATACAGATTGGTCAGTGTGGCGTCTCATGCCTGCCGCGGCCTCTGCTGTCATCCATGTGGTTCCAGTATGCAAGTTGTCAGTGTGGCGTCTCCTGCCTTCCGTGGTCCGTGCCGCCATTACTGCTGAATCTCCACATGGTTTCTCTAACTAACTTTTCCCTCCAAGTGCTAACATGGGCGCAGCCATGTTGGATTCTATCACATGCCTCAGTTTCCACCAATCCGCTGCTCCACTGGAATCTGCATAATTGCCCAGCCAAATCCTGCCTTGCTGCAGGTATAAGTATCCTGTGCCTGGGCCAGGAAGGGGTCAGTGCTTTGGTTGTCAAACCTTGTATCCAGTCTCTCTCTCCTGTGGTTGTTTTTCCAGGTTTCCAGCTCCTGTCTCCAGCTTCCACTTAGAGACCCGCACCAGCTTACCACCTTGCGGTGCAGCCTGACTCTCCAGTCCTCCGTGACTACTCTAGTTTCCAGCTACAGATCCATCTGCTTCCAGCAGCTAGCTTCCAGCAGCGATCAGCATTTCTTAAAGTGCCGGTGCTTCCCAGCAGATTTCCACAAACCACCGGTACCAGTATTTCTTCGCTCTCAAGCTTCATACTACCATTTGGCTGGTTCCACCCAGCATCCACTCCGTGTTAACACCTGACTGGTTCCAACCAGTACCCACAGCAGCTATTCCAACAACAACGTACCAGCTTACTGTTAACATCAGCTGGCGTGTTCCTTGGCTATTCTCACTACTACGTCCGGGCCTGGTAAGGACTTTCCATCTCAAGGACATTAAGAACTGTACCTATTGCTACCAGAGCCCTGTGGCCATTGCCAACCCGTAGTATCCAGGAACTGTGTTATACGTTATTGCTTATTGCATTATTCTTTTACCACTGCTGTGATTCATGGAGTCATCTTAAATAAATCATTATTGACTTTTACTCTGGTTGTCTTGGTCACGCCTTCAGGCAACTTTCTTACATGTTCCTTACATGTCCAGGGGTCTGATTCAACCTCCCAGGTTCCACTACATCTCAGCCCCTACAACTGAGGCTTCCTCCTGTCAGCCCAGACCCTCAGTTGTGACAGTAAGCACTGACCATATGAATCCAGTCGGAGACCAGGATCAAGCGACCAGGCCGATGCAAGAGCTGGCAGCCAACTCGAACATCAGGAGGCTGTACAAGGCCACATTATCCGCTGTCTCCAGGATCTCTCTACTCGGCTGGATGGGATCCAAACGACCCTTCGTGGATCTGGCGCATCCGGTGCATCCACCACAGTGACACCAGCTGTAACCCCACCCACCTTACCCATTTCTGCTCCACGTCTTCATCTTCCAACCCCAGCAAAATTTGATGGATCTCCAAGATTCTGCAGGGGATTTCTCAATCAATGTGAAATTCACTTTGAGCTACAACCCGGCAGTTTTCCCAGTGACCGTACTAAAATTGCCTATATTATTTCCCTTCTTAGTGGCTCAGCCCTTGACTGGGCATCACCTTTATGGGAGAAGTCTGATACCCTGCTATCCTCCTATACTGACTTTGTAACAACATTCAGGCGCATCTTCGACGAGCCAGGCCGAATAACTTCAGCTTCTTCTGAGATTCTCCGTTTACGCCAAGGAACGCGTACTGTGGGAAAGTATCTTATACAGTTCAAGATCCTGGCATCCGAACTGGCATGGAACGACGAAGCCCTGTATGCTGCATTCTGGCATGGCTTATCAGAACGCATCAAGGATGAGTTAGCTACCAGAGACTTGCCCTCTAAGTTGGATGAGCTAATCTCTTTATGCACAAATGTTGATCTACGGTTCAGAGAAAGAGCAACTGAGTGGGGAAGGTCTTCTACTCCAAAATCTTCTGCTCCTCCTCCTCGTCAACCGTCTCCATCCAACGATGAACCCATGCAAATTGGTCGTTCCCGTCTATCTCCTGCTGAGTGCCGAAGACGTCTTTCTAAGTCCCTCTGTCTTTACTGTGCAGCTCCGTCTCACGCAATCAATGCTTGTCCCAAACATCCGGGAAACTTCAAGTCCTAGCTCGCCAAGGAGGGGGCCGGCTAGGAGTAATGCTTTCCTCTCCATCTCCTCATGATTGTAATCTCCCAGTCTCGCTTCAAATTGCTCAACGTTATAGGAACGTCATTGCCCTCCTAGATTCCGGAGCAGCTGGGAATTTCATAACTGAAGCATATGTTAAACGGTGGTCCCTACCCACCGAGAGACTTTCCTCATCCATTTCCTTGACTGCCGTGGATGGCAGTAAGATTTTTGATGCTGTTATTTCTCTAAGGACTCTACCAGTTCGTCTGAAAGTAGGAGTTCTTCATTCAGAATTTATTTCTTTGTTAGTGATTCCAAGAGCCACACATCCAGTGGTTTTGGGCCTTCCATGGCTTCGTCTCCACAATTCATTGATTGACTGGAAAACTACGCAAATACTTGCATGGGGTCCCTCCTGTGCTGAGACCTGTTTGTCCAAAGTACTTCCTGTTTGTTCTTCCTCCTCTAGGTCGTCTGATGTTCCACCTCCTCCATATCGAGACTACACGGACGTGTTCAGTAAAGCTTCTGCTGACATCCTTCCTCCTCATAGGGAATGGGACTGTCCAATTGATCTCATCCCAGGGAAGGTTCCACCTCGAGGCCGAACTTACCCGTTGTCCATACCAGAGACGCATTCCATGGAGGAATACATTAAGGAGAATTTGGCGAAGGGTTTCATCCGACCTTCTTCTTCCCCAGCAGGTGCAGGTTTCTTCTTCGTGAAGAAGAAAGATGGTGGCCTGTGGCCGTGCATCGATTACAGAGGCTTGAACGACATTACCGTTAAGAACCGATATCCTTTACCCTTGATTACAGAACTCTTCGATAGAGTTAGTGGAGCAACCATCTTTACAAAGTTGGATTTGAGGGGTGCCTACAATCTCATCCGGATCCGAGAGGGTGACTAGTGGAAGACCGCCTTTAACACCCGTGATGGACATTATGAGTACCTCGTCATGCCCTTCGGATTAAGTAATGCTCCAGCTGTCTTCCAGCATTTCGTGAATGAGATCTTCAGAGACATCTTATATCGCCATGTCGTGGTTTACCTAGATGATATACTCATCTTTGCCAATAATCTAGAGGAACATCGTTTTTGGGTAAAGGAGGTTCTGTCCTGTCTCCGAGTCAACCATCTCTATTGCAAGTTAGAGAAGTGTGTTTTTGAAGTCAAATCCATTCCGTTTCTATGCTACATTGTGTCCGGTTCCGGACTAGAGATGGATCCTGAGAAACTACAAGCAATCCAGAATTGGCCGATAACCTTAACCCTCAAAGGGGTCCAGAGGTTTTTAGGATTCGCCAATTACTATAGAAAGTTTATACGAGACTTTTCCACCATTGTGGCGCCTATCACTGCATTGACTAAGAAGGTGCTAATCCGTCCAAGTGGTCTGAGGAAGCTACGCAAGCTTTTCATCTTTTAAAGCAACGATTCATCTCTGCTCCGGTTTTGAAACAGCCTGACATCGACTCTCCTTTCATCTTAGAGGTGGATGCCTCCTCCGTTGGAGTAGGAGCGGTGTTATCCCAGAGAGCTAAAGATGGTCATCTACATCCTTGCAGTTTCTTCTCCCGGAAGTTCTCCCCAGCTGAGCGCAACTATGCCATTGGCGATCAGGAGTTGCTGGCAATCAAACTCGCTCTAGAGGAGTAGAGATATCTGTTGGAGGGAGCTTCTCATTCAGTTACCATACTCACCGACCACAAGAATCTTTTATATCTGAAAGGCGCACAATGTCTTAACCCTCGTCAGGCCAGATGGGCACTTTTTTTTTCCAGGTTCGATTTTAAACGCCAGTTCTGTCCGGGCTCTCAGAATCGCAAGGCCGATGCCCTTTCCCGCTCTTGGTGCAAGAAAATGAGTCTTCTGACAAGCATCCTATTATTAATCCGTTGGCATTCTCCACGGTAAGGATGGACTCTACGCCCCCACCAGGGAAAAGTTTTGTGAAACCGGTATTAAGGAAGAAGCTCATGCATTGGGCTCATGCTTCCCGTTTCGCCGGACATACAGGCATTCAGCAAACCCTTGAGTTTATCTCTAGGTCTTATTGGTGGCAAACTCTGAAGAAGGACGTCATGGAGTTTATTGCATCTTGCCCAAAATGTGCCCAACACAAAGTATCCCGCCAGTCACCTGCCGGGCAACTGGTTCCATTATCCGTTCCCCGTCGACCATGGACCCATTTGTCGATGGACTTTGTTACAGATCTGCCTATGTGCAACAAGTTTAATACCATCTGGGTGGTAGTTGACTGATTCACCAAGATGGCACATTTCATTCCTCTCACCGGTCTTCCGTCAGCTTCCAAGTTGGCTCAAGTATTCATTCAAGAAATCTTCCGACTTCACGGTCTTCCTGAAGAGATCATCTCTGATAGAGGAGTACAATTTGTAGCCAAGTTCTGGCGAAGGTTGTGTTAAGCCCTCCAAGTCAAATTAAAGTTTTCCACAGCTTACCATCCTCAGACCAATGGTCAAACTGAGAGGGTGTATCAGGACTTGGAGGCCTTCCTCCGCATCTATGTATCTTCCTCTCAAGACGACTGGATTCAACTCCTTCCCTGGGCCGAATTCAGCCATAACAACCAATATCATTCCTCATCTTCTTCAACACCATTCTTCATTAACTATGGATTCCACCCTAAAGTTCCAGAATTCCAGCCGCTTACAGCAACTTTGGTACCAGCAGTGGATATCACCTTACGCCAGTTTTCAGATAACTGGAAAAATGTACGAGCGGCTCTGCTCAAAGCATTATTCAGGTACAAGAAGTTTGCGGATCGGAAGCGTAGGGCAGTTCCTGCTCTCAAGGTGGGTGATCGTGTGTGGTTATCTATGAAGAATCTGAGGTTAAGAGTTCCCAGCATGAAGTTTGCACCTCGTTACATCGGTCCTTTTCGAGTTGAACAAGTCGTCAATCCTGTTGCTTACAGACTCCAGTTACCCCCCTTCTTGAAAATACCTAGGACATTCCATATTTCCCTTCTGAAACCACTGATTCTGAATCGCTTTCATTCTGCACTACCTCCGGCTCCTAAAGTCCAGACTCAACGGGGAGTTGAGTATGAAGTTGCCAAGATTCTGGATTCACGTTTCCGTTACGGTCAGTTGCAATATCTTATTGACTGGAAGGGCTATGGTCCTGAAGAACGCTCTTGGACCAATGCTTCAGATGTCCATGCTCCTGCCTTGGTCCGGAATTTCCACTCTAAATTCCCTCAGAAGCCAAAAAAGTGTCCTGGGGCTACTCCTAAAGGGGGGGGGGAGGGGGGTGCTGTCACGATCCGGGTATCTGGACGCCATTACTTACCATTCAGATGTCTCCTGAGGCTGGCTTGGCGTCCCAGGGCCGGATCTTGCCTGCGTTGCTGATGTCCACACTGTACATCTCCCTCCTGTCCCTTTAAAGCGATGTCACAAGCGGCTCCATGTTAGGCCTCAGAATTGCGTCTCCAGTCCTCCGCGGCCTCCGCCACCGTTCCTGTGTTTCCAGTATACAGATTGGTCAGTGTGGCGTCTCATGCCTGCCGCGGCCTCCGCTGTCATCCATGTGGTTCCAGTATGCAAGTCATCAGTGTGGCGTCTCCTGCCTTCCGTGGTCCGTGCCGCCATTACTGCTGAATCTCCACATGGTTTCTCTAACTAACTTTTCCCTCCAAGTGCTAACATGGGCACAGCCATGTTGGATTCTATCACATGCCTCAGTTTCCACCAATCCGCTGCTCCACTGGAATCTGCATAATTGCCCAGCCAATGCCTTACCTTGATGCAGGTATAAGTATCCTGTGCCTGGGCCAGGAAGGGGTCAGTGCTTTGGTTGTCAAACCTTGTTTCCAGTCTCTCTCTCCTGTGGTTGTTTTTCCAGGTTTCCAGCTCCTGTTTCCAGCTTCCACTTAGAGACCCGCACCAGCTTACCACCTTGCGGTGCAGCCTGACTCTCCAGTCCTCCGTGACTACTCCAGTTTCCAGCTACAGATCCATCTGCTTCCAGCAGCGATCAGCATTTCTTAAAGTGCCGGTGCTTCCCAGCAGATTTCCACAAACCACCGGTACCAGTATTTCTTTGCTCTCAAGCTTCATACTACCATTTGGCTGGTTCCACCCAGCATCCACTCCGTGTTAACACCTGACTGGTTCCAACCAGTACCCACAGCAGCTATTCCAACAACAACGTACCAGCTTACTGTTAACATCAGCTGGCGTGTTCCTTGGCTATTCTCACTACTACGTCCGGGCCTGGTAAGGACTTTCCATCTCAAGGACATTAAGAACTGTACCTATTGCTACCAGAGCCCTGTGGCCATTGCCAACCCGTAGTATCCAGGAACTGTGTTATACGTTATTGCTTATTGCATTATTCTTTTACCACTGCTGTGATTCATGGAGTCATCTTAAATAAATCATTATTGACTTTTACTCTGGTTGTCTTGGTCACGCCTTCAGGCAACTTTCTTACATGTTCCTTACATGTCCAGGGGTCTGATTCAACCTCCCAGGTTCCACTACATCTCAGCCCCTACAACTGAGGCTTCCTCCTGTCAGCCCAGACCCTCAGTTGTGACAGCGGATAGACAGGGGTGAGACAATTTGAATGACAAAAAGAACTCCAAGATGTTATTTGCGTCGAACTCCAGTCGACGTGAGGGTTGTGAAGTTTAAGCCAAGGAAGGCCAAGAACCAGATCGTGGGGCATCTCCCAAATCACTAGGAACTCCAGGTGTTCTTGATGCAGAGCTCCCACTTGCAGTTTGATTGGTACTGTACAACTTGAAATCAAACCGTTAGAAATTTGGGTACCATTGACAGCAGTCAACGTAATAGGTCGTTCGACCGACCGTAGCTGAAAACCCAGATCCTGGGCACAGGAAAGGGAAATAAAATTCCCTGCAGCGCCTGAGTCCAGCAGAGCCTTAACGGGTTTGACTATTGACTCGGAGAACAGAGACACGGAGAGTAAACAGTCCACTGGCGGAGAAGGTTTAGAAGAACCCCTAGCTCGACTCCTCCGGAACAAGCCAGGACTGCCCGTTTCCTGGGCGAGACGTCCAAAACTTGAGAAAGTGATCCGCGGCTCCACAGTAGAGGCAGAGTCTACCCTCACGACGACGCTGACGTTCTTCTGGGGACAGCCGAGATCGATTAATCTGCATGGGTTCATCAGGACTTGGAATAACCGTTTGCTTAGACGGAAGAGAATGGACCCTTGATCGATCTGACCGACTACGTTCGCCACCTCTTTCCTGCATGCGAAGATCCACCTTTACACAGAGTGAGATCAACTGTTCTAAAGAATCCGGCAAATCTCTAGTGACCAACTCGTCCTTTAGACGATCGGAGAGCCCGTTCCAAAAGGCAGCCAGAAGGGCATCATTATTCCAGCGCAGTTCTGAGGCTATGGTCTGAAAATTAATCACATATTGTCCCACGAAACGAGAGCTTTGTCGGACATGAAGCAAGTCTGCAGAGGTAGCGGTCGTCCTGCCGGGCTCATCAAAGATCCTCCGGAATGACGTAATGAAATTGGTGTAACTAGAAACCAATGGATCAGATCGCTCCCATAACGGAGACACCCAGTCCAATGCTGAACCCTTGAGCAAAGAAATAATGTATGCCACCTTGGACCGATCAGTAGGGAAGTTATGTGAAAGAAGTTCAAAATGTACCTCGCACTGATTGAGAAAACCATGGCAATTCTTTGGATTCCCATTATAGTGAGAAGGAGTAGGGAGCTGAAGGCGTGACCTGGTTCCAGAGGAGGATGGAACATTACTAGAGACAACCACTGGAGCAGGTACTGGAGCTGGGGCCGGTACTACTGAAGCCAGAGAAGTCTGAATTATTCCTGGAGATAATGCATCACCTGGCCCTGTGCTGCTTCCTGACTTTGTACTCGAGAAATCAAGTCCTGGATGGTACTTGCCTCTGGGCTCCTATCCCCCGGGTCCATGAGGCCTGAGTATACTGTCACTGACCTAGGTTGGGGGTGTTGTGAACTCCGGGGTTCTCCCGATGGTAGGGGAGAGGAACCACAGTTGGGTCGGAACAGGGATGGCTTGATATAGGTCTTCCTCATACAGGACTCTGACAGTAAAGCTTGGTGAAAATATTAAAGAACTTTATTGCGGGAAGGGAGCAACACAATGTCAAATAGCAGAGACGGAACGTATGGGGGGAATGTCCAGGCCTATAGGAGAACTTGTAAGCAATGTTAAAGATTCCAGGAAAAGAAGTACTTGTGAGTGTTGGTACAAGATAATAGTGACTGAAGAACTTGTGAATGATGTTTTTAAAGATACTGATGATTTGAAGAACTGGTGAACGGTGGTTAAAGACTCTAATGATTTGAAACACTTGTGAGCGGTGGTTAAAGACACTGATGATTTGTATGACTTGAGAGTGGTGACTAAAGATACTGATGATTTATAGAACTTGAGAGCGGTGGTTAAAGACACTGATGATTTGTATGACTTGAGAGCGGTGATTAAAGACACTGTAGAACTCGAGAACGGTGGTTAAAGACACTGATGATTTGTATGACTTGAGAGCGGTGGTTAAAGACACTGGTAACTTGCAAAACTTGGGAGCGGTGGTTAAAGACACTGGTAACTTGCAAAACTTGGGAGCGGTGGTTAAAGACACTGATGACTTGTAGAATTTGAGAACAGTGTTTAAAGACACTGATGACCTGTAGAACTTGAGAGCGGTGTCTAAAGACACTGATGACTTGTAGAACTTGAGAGCGGTGTTTAAAGACACTGATGACTTGTAGAACTTAAGAGCGGCATTTAGCCCGCAGCCCACGCTGACTCCAAGAAGCACTGGTGACTGGATTGCAGAGGAACACACCAGCCGCTGTATACGCTGGAACTGTGCAGCAACTGGCACCTGGAAGTGCCGGAGACACTGGGGTATGACTGCAGAGAGATTCGCCGGGAACAAGAGCACTGGCATCCACTTCAGGGGAAAAGACGATACTCAGGCGCGGAGGCTCTGCCCGGTGTCTGCCTTTGAATCTCCCGCCTCCGCTGGATTGGCGGAACAGTCTGATGACGTCACCTGTTCCCCGCCCACGTGATGCCGGGTGTCATGGCGGCACCCCTGCCCCGGGGAACCGCCGGGAGCCGCGCCAGCCAGACGCCGGAGCCCGTGGACCATCGTAGGCAGAGGCCGCAACACAGACCAGCAGGCACGCAGGGGTAAGCGCGGTGAACGCCGCCTATGGCGTGTGACATGGTTGTTCTTGCTGTTTGATCTAAATGTAAAGTAAAAGTATTTGTAAACAATTCAACCACAGGATCTTGCTAACTTTTGGGACCTCTACTAAGTGCAAGGGGCATGGTAAACCAATTTGTGGTAATCATGGCATCATTCATTAGAGTGGTTGGCTTGGACCAGGAGAGTTCCCTGCTCTAAAAGGGTCAGGGAGAACCTTTAAAATGTGTAAGTGTCCTGGGCATTCAAGAGTGCCACACATGTACAGATGTGTCTTCATACATTTTTGCTGCAGTCACGCCAAACAGCCACTCTTGGCATGCCAGGTCATATGAGAATCTTCTAATTTCAGGCATGTGTCTTAGTTGCAACACAATGTGAGTAGGACACACCAGGAAACTAAGCTGATTAATTTGATATATTGCACTGGTATATCTGTGTGTGACTGAGTCTCTGAATTTGTATACAAGGTACTACAATGTAGTAGCCACAGCTTTTCTACAATACAAGTCTGTACTGTATACAGACTCAGTCATACAGAATATACAAGAATCACATATCAAATGAATCAGCACAGTCTTCACATGCATACTAGTCACATTGCATTGTGACAAAGATGCATTTTCAGCAAAAAAGTTGCCTGACATTAGGAGAGTTGTCAGCTCACTCAAGCCAGGAATTCATGCTGCATGGTGTATAGAAGCTAGATGTATAAGGATGCATCTGTAGGTGTTTATATTTTATGAGATTCCTTTGTTTTATCTAAAGAGAGCCTGATCTCTTCCAGTTATAAAATATCTACACACACAAGCTGGTAGCTGTCATCAATTGGATGACCCCAAAAAAGAACATCTCAAACAAGCCATGACATACTCGTATTGAAGATCAGTTTTATCCCTACACAAGCTGCTGTATACTATTCATTTTTTGACACTAGTTCCATCCAGTGAGTAACAGATTGAGACAGCCAGAATTCTCCTAACATCTCTCCCAAGTGCTGGTTGCCCTAAATACCAAGGGGTAGATTACTAATGCTTCAAAAACAGACATGTGGTGGTGTAGCCCATCAGATTTTGCCTATCAATTTCCAGAATGCAATAGAGAAATGATAGCAAGATTCTGATTGGTTGCTATGGTGCTATCTGCAAAAACATACCTTTCATTTTTATAATTTGTAGTAATGATGTAATAAATGTACCCCTAAAGTTTACTGCTCATTCTGGTACCCCAGGCATGAGTCACAGTGGTATGAGCTAACGGTAGCTTCCTATAAACTGGCAGGTATGCCTAATGTCCTGAGAGCTATAGCCTTTACACATATTGGACTGAGATCACTGATATACCTTTAATAATGACTAGGTTATTGTGTTTTTCCACCCCAGGAGATTCTGTCTGTGGCTGACACTCCTGGCTAATTACACCTCAGATGTTGCTGCAGACCCTTAGTGAAATGCTGTGATCTGCAATTGCCAAAAAGTGTGTGCACTGGGTCATATTGCGCCATCTGGAGGAAAAATAACTTTCCAAATACACTGTTTGACCAGCCTGGAGCAAAAGGGATATATGATTGTTTCTCTCTTATTCTGAACTCTGATATACAGTATGTGTGGACACAGTGATCTTTAACATTGGTATATGCCTTGAAACATTCAAAGTTTAGCATTATAATTATATATGTCAGCATATGATCTACCTCCTTAGGCAGTGGCAAATTTCCTATTAGGCACATCAGGCGGCACTTGTTTGGGGGCGGCACTTGGATGCTTGTGTTGGTACTGTCAGCCAGAAATGCACCAATAACTGCAAAATATTTCCACTGTACTGTACATCTACATGTACTGTATGTACAGCTGTACATGTACTGCCATCTAGATTGGAGTGTAAATGGGTAGGACATGCATCTGTCCTACTTAGTAAATATGTATACATATAGTAAATTAAAATATAAAAATGGTGGGGGATTTATTATTCTATTAAATCGACTATCATCAAATGAGAGCTTATAACCAATCAATGAAAATAATAAAATTAAGCAAGGGGGGGGGGGGGCGGCCATTACTGTACCGTCGCCACGAAATCCCCACCTGTCCTTAGAAATCTTTAAATAACAATTTCTATTGATATGATAAGTATTGATCTGCAATATTGTATTTAAATTCTTGATTTATAGCACCCAGTTGCTTAATGTACTATAAATACTTTCAATATTTAAACTTATTTTTGTGCTTTTATATTGTTTCCATATCAGTTTTCACTTGTGAACATAGCACAAGATCTCTTGAGAATAGTTGTTACACTCTATTTTGGAAGGATATAGCATATTATGTATGCATCCACATGCATACTCTGATTTTTAGTATTTTATTTGATATTTGACCACTTAAAAGCTATTCGTTAATATAATTAGCACCTGAATTTTTGGGTATTTTTCACTAATTTATTTGGATTACTTCCAGAGAAATAATTATAATTAGTTCTAAATATTATAAACTTAATAAACTCTTATTCTTGTGTGACTATTTGCTCTTATTACATCATAGTAACTAATTAAATCAGTTCCAGAGCAGATCATGAGTAGCAGTGATTTAAGATGTTGAAACAGGCATTCCTTAACTGAAAAGTAGACCATTTCAGCTTAACAATTAAACTGTATCTGTGACTAAGGCAGACCAATTGATTAATACAACACCACACTAGGAACCTGAATTGTCCCATAAAAGACTTAAATAAAAAACTTACACAATGTAATTTTTCAAATGTAATTTTTGGATAATAAACAATGATATTCAGATTGTAAAATATAAGTTAGCTTCATGTGATATATTTATTAAAAAATAACTCCTGTATAAAAAAAAAATACAATATATAAAAAGATGACAAAACCATAAATAAATAAGCCTAAAAAACAGAAGTTAAATAGCAGAGGAGGTATCGGGGGTTAAATATATATATTTAAAGTGCATAATAAACATTAAACACATTTAAAAATATATGTTGTTTCCTCCTGCACCCTGAATGATAACACTAACCAGATTTAAATCCCATACAATATTACAATTCAGAGATCTCAAGTACAATAAATTTTCGCAAATGTTTGAATAAGCCCCAAAGCCACGTCAAGGCCTCTCTGTATATTTGGGGTCCCTAGCGCTATATCTAGGTGCAGGGTGTGGCACCCAAAAAAATCAGCATAAGCCAGAAAGCCCAGGGCCGCATACCAGTGAAAAACTATAGTGTTAATAAATTAGTGTTAGGAAGCCGAAGCTATAAAGAAAGTGATACAAAAATGAGATGTAATTAAAATGAAGAAATAGTGTTAAAGAAATTACCAAGTGATAAGAGTTAATAGAATATAAAGGTATGCCACACTAAAGCCATTCAGCTCAGCCAGTCCAGGGACACGACACCCCACACCTCCATTACCCCAATCTGGGTCTATGATTAATCAGCAAGGAGCCACATGATAATGGCTCCTTACTTAAATATATCTAAGCTAAGAGCTACCTACCTTGGAGCAACCACATAATGCTCCATATGGCATGTCAGGACCTGCACCTCCTCATAATGCAGGAACCTCACAACAGACATATATAGCGCAAGATGCTCAATTAGCTTAGTGACATCATTCAGGTGCTTGAAAGGGAGGAGTATATCTAAGCAAGAAAAAAAGGCATTTTGTTTCCCCCTGCACCCTGAATGATAACAGTAACCAGATTTAAATCCCACACAATATTAGAATTCAGAGATATCGGTTACATATATTTGCACAAATGTATGAATAAGCCCCAAAGCCGTGTCACCTCTCTGTATATTTGGGGTCCCTAGCACTATATCTAGATGCAAGGTGTGGCACCCAAAAAAATCAGCATAAGCCACTATATACATTTAAAATATGTTTTTACTTATTTGATAATAGAAAAATATATAATACTAGGTGATTCATCGTGCCCTACGGGTACTCTTCACACCGTCGCAAAGGGCTATGCCCTCTAAAACCTTGCATGCCCTTGGGGCATGCAATATTTTTATTATATGTAGTATTACCTCCAGTCATAATTTGGTGAGTGGATAAATATTGCACGGGCAAAGAGTGTGCGATGGTCAAGGGGCTGTAGCCCTTTGCAACGACGTGAGCAGCGCACAATGAATGACCTAGTAGGTGCTGCAGTTGGAGTGGCGGGTTCGGGGGAGATGTGGATGGGTCAGGGATGCCATGGGTGGGGAAGGGGCAGTTGCGGGGGTGTTGCGGGTGTGGGAGGGGTGGGTGCCACAGGTGCGGGAGTGAGTCTGGTGCCACCACTGGTGGTGGAGGGGCTTGGTTGCCATGGGAGGGGGAGGGGCAGTGGTGGGAGAGGGGTGGGTGTGGGTGGGATGTGGGTGGGGGTGGTTGTGAAGGTGCTGCGGGTGTAGGAGGGGCAGTTATGGGGGTGATGGGCATGACATGGGTGGGGGAGAGGCAGTTGCGAGGGTGCCGCGGGGTGGGGGAGGAGCGGGTGCTGGGGTGCCAAAGGTGGGAGAGAGAGTCCGGAGCCACCACAGGTAGGGGAGGGGTGGGGGTTCCGCAAGTGGGAGAGGCGCGGTTGTGGGGGTGACATGGATGGGAGAGGGGTGGGTGCAGGTGTGCCGCGGGTGGTGGAGGGGCAGGTGAGCCATGGGTGGGGGAGGGAGTCAGGAGCCACCATGGGTTGGGGAGGGGAGAGGGTGCAGGGTTTGCCACGGGTGGGGCGGTTGTGAGTGTGCCACAGATGGGTGAGAGGTGGTTGTGATGCGGGTAGGGGAGGGGCGGGTGCAGGGTTCACCATGGGTGGGGGAGGGGTTATTATTATTATCCTTTATTTATATTATATATTCTTTCTTATATTATGCAGGGGTTGCTGGATAATGATGACCTGCATGCTAGAAACCTGAAGCAGGCGCTATGTAGATATGAGCTATTTATGTTTAGGTCCCAAGCGCGCAAGTACCACAGCCCCCACATCCGGCATACAGTACCTGGTCTAGTCCCGACTCCCAACTGCCATTACCGAGCAAGAGCAGAAATCTGGCGTCGCTTCCAGAGGCAAGTGATGGAGTGAGCTGGATGATGTCAGTGTATAGGGCACAGGCAGAGGTGTAGCATGTGGGGTTAAATTAAAATGTGCAGTGTGCATGTGGGGTTAAATGAAAGGGGTGTCTCCCCATGGCTGCCTCTTCCCTGTTTCTCCCCAAAACTGCCCCCCCCTGTATCTCCCCAAGACTGCCTCCCCCCTGTATGGGCCCAAGACTGCCTCCCCCGTGTATATTCCCTAAGACTGCTTACCCCCTGTGTATCCCCATGGTTGCCTCCCCACTTTATGTCCCCAAAGCTGCCTCCCCCCGTGTCTCCCCATGGCTGTCTCGCCCTTAAGGTCCCCAAGGTTGGTTACTCCCTGTGTATTCCCATGGCTGCCTCCCCCTGTTAGTCCCCATGGCTGCCTCCCCCCTTAAGGTCCCAAGGCTGCCTCCCCCCCTTAATGTCCCCAGGGCTGCTTCCCCCCCTTAATGTCCCCAGGGCTGCCTCCCCCTTAATGTCCCCAGGGCTGCCGCCACCCCTGATTCCCCACATGGCTGCCTCTCCTTTTGTATTCCCAAGGCTGCCCCCCTTTCCCCTGTGTCTCCGCATGGCTGCCCCTTCCCCACCATGTGTCCGAATGGATACCCCTCCTGAGTCCCTGCATGGCTGCCTCTCTCCCCTGTCTCCCCATGGCTGGCTCCCCCCCATGTCTCGTCTCTGGCCCTCCTTGCATACCCGGGATCATTGCTGGGGTCACCGGTGAAAATGCTCATCCCTCCCGTCCTGCAGCACAGCCGCCGAGCTTAGTGAGATGCATAGAATGTAGCTACTGGCCGGCGGGACTGTGGCGCCCTTCCCAGAGACAGGTGCCTGGAGCATGAGCTCCACTGGCAGTGCCCTGGCAACGCCCCTGAGCGCAGGGCCAAAGCCGGTGTCTGTGGTGTAGGGTTCTGCCCTGGACTGCATGTGTGGCCACAGGGGGGTTCCGGAGCGGCGGATCACAGTATGCCTGGAGGACCCGCCACAAGACCGTGCTGGCCTATGTGACTGCTGCCGGGGCATGTACTGCCAGGTGTGTGCTCCTGTCCTGTCCCTGCCATATCTCCTATATAATAGCCCAGATCTGTCAATCTGTGACTGCTGTTGGCTGGGTGTGAGAGACCTGCCGCTGACCAAATGAGAGCTCCTAGCCACACAGTCACAGAGTGACAGATCTGGACTATTATATAGGAGATTTAGATTTATACCACCCAAACACTATACAAATGCAACAATTTCTAATGTAGCACTGCAGGTTGGGCAGATGTAACATGCAGAGAGATTTAGATTTTGGTGGGGTTTGTTCAGACTGAAATCTAAGTTGCAGTGTAAAAATAAAGCAACCAGTATTTATCCTGCACAGAAAAAAATATAACCCATCCAAATCTAAATGTCTCTGCACATGTTACATCTGCACCACCTGCAGTGCAACGTGGTTTTGCCCAGTTGCTTAACTCATAATTTGCTTTACTTAAAAACATGAATCAGACCCACTGTATATATCTGAAGGGCCCTACACACTAAGCGATTACACTGAAAGATATGAATGATCTCACTCATTAATGAATGAGATTTCGTTCATATCTTTCAGTGTGTATGCACTAACGATGAATGATTCCCGGCCTCGCGCCTGTACGTCATTGGTATCAGGTCGTTTGTACATGCATGCCAATATGGACAATCTCGTCATTATTAGCATGCAGGGCTATGGGGCCGGGTGATGGGGTAGTGAAGAAATTTCACTACCCCCATCACCCCCTTCTCCACTGCCGGGTCATCTGTCGACCGTATTGGCTGTCGGGCACCTCGGTGGCATATCCGCCAGTGTGCAGGGCCCTTAAGCCCTTTTAGATGATTAACAGTATTCTCTTTGTTTTCAATTGAAAGGAAGTTTTTTCCACATACTAGAGGTGGAAAAGGCACACCAACAGGTAAATAAAGGAATTGTAACTACAAATGATATGTATTTATTCATTACCAGTTGTTTATATAGCTCAGTGACATGCAGTGGGATGAGGCAGGTGAGGCATAGCCTTTGCTGCCATACTAACATTTAAACCAGATGTTATAAAGTATATGACAAATGCAAAGAATATATTATAAATATCTTCTTTTTATTATTCTTTTGATTTTTATAGTCAAATCTCTGGAGTAAAAAGTCTATGGCAGGTGAGGCAGTGCCTCATCTGCTCACCTTTTCCGCACATCTCTGATCAAAACTCGCCAAATTTCCAGCACGTGTCTCCATCCTCAGTGTCTGTGTGGGCAGGAAAGTGGGGTGGCGATTCTAGTGCTATCATTTGATGCTCAGTCCAGTGTAGTCAGTGTCTTATGCTGCATCAGTCCAACCAGTCACAGTGTTGGTGTCCTCTGCTGCTATATGTCTCCAGTGCTGCTGGCTGCTGTATAAGTCCCTTGCAGTTTTGCTGTGTTGTCTTGCATCAGACCAGGGGTAGTGTCTCTCTTGTGCAGCCTCAGTCCATTGACTAGTCACATTGGTGGTGTTCTCTGCTGCTATATGTCCCCAGTGCTGCTGTATAAGTCCCTTGCAGTTTTGCTGTGTTGTCTTGCATCAGACCAGGGGTAGTGTCTCTCTTGTGCAGCATCAGTCCAGTGACCAGTCACAGTGGTGGTACCCTCTGCTGCCATATATCCAGTGTTACTGGCGTATAATACCAGTGATATTGCTATATAATTCCCGTGATACTGGCGTATAATTCCTGTGATATTGCCGTATAATTACAGTGATATTGCCATATAATTCCTGTGATACTGGAGTATAATTATAGTGATATTGCCATATAATTCATGTGATATAGCCGTATAATTCAGGTGGTCATCAGGTTGCCGACTGTCGGGATCCCGGCGCACAGCCAGAATCCCGACAGCCGGCATACCGACAGATTTTCTCCCTCGTGGGGGTTCACAACCCCCCTGGAGGGAGAATAAATAGAGAGGTGCATGTAGCGTGCCACCGTGACCGCAGCGTGGTGAGCACAGCGAGCCCACAAGGGGCTCATTTGCGCTCACCACTCTGTTGGTATGCTTGCGGTCAGGCTCCCGGCGCCGGTACGCCGGCTGCCGGCATACCATAATACACCCGTATAATTCCTGTGATACTGGCGTATAATTCCTGTGATCCTACCGTATAATTACAGTGGTACTGGCGTATAAGTCCAATCCAGTGTTACTGCCATAAATGTCCATTGATACTGCCGTATATGTCCAGCGGTACTGCCGTATAAATCCAATGATCCTGCTGTATAATTCCAGTGATCCTGCCGTATAATTCCAGTGATCCTGCCGTATAAATCCAGTGATCCTGCTGTATAATTACAGTGGTACTGGCGTATAAGTCCAGTCCGGTAATACTGCCATATATGTCCAGTGATCCTGACATATATGTCCAGTGGTACTGCCGTATAAATCCAGTGATCCTACCGTATAATTCCAGTGATCCTGCTGTATAATTCCAGTGATGCTGCCGTATAAATCCAGTGATCCTGCCGCATAAGTCCAGTGATCCTGCCATATAATTACAGTGGTACTGGCGTATAAGTCCAGTCCGGTGATACTGCCGTTTATGTCCAGTGATACTGCCGTATATGTCCAGCGGTACTGCCATATAAATCCAGTGGTACTGGCGTATAACTTCAGTGATCCTGCCATATAAATCCAGTGATCCTGCCGTATAAGTCCAGTGATCCTGCCGTATATTTCCAGGGGTACTGGTGTATAAGTCCAGTCCAGTGATACTGCCATATATGTCCAGTGATACTGCCATATATGTCCGTTGATACTGCCGTATATGTCCAGCGGTACTGCCGTTTAAATCCAGTGATCCTGCCGTATAATTACAGTGATCCTGCTGTATAAATCCAGTGATCCTGCCGTATAATTACAGTGGTACTGGCGTATAAGTCCAGTCCAGTGATACTGCCGTATATATCCAGTGATACTGCCATATATGTCCATTGATACTGACATATATGTCCAGTGGTACTGCCGTATAAGTCCAGTGATCCTGCTGTATAATTACAGTGGTACTGGTGTAAAAGTCCAGTCCAGTGATACTGCCGTATATATATATATATATATATATATATATACCCTGTTGCAAAGTGGATTACTGAGGCCATAACAACTATGCTGGTGTTAGACATGCGTCCGGTATCCGCCATTAGTGCAGTGGGACTGCAGTGCCAACCCTAGATGGGCCAGGTGTTTGTGCCGCACACTTGTGTCGCTTAGCTTAGTCATACAGCTACCTCATTGCCCTCTTTTACTTCTTGGCATGATGTGCTGTTTGGGTACTATTTTTTTAAGTGCCCTCCTTTCTGATACTGCAATGCAACTCCTATGTGGGCCAATTGTTTGTGTCGCTTAGCTTACTCATACAGCTACCTCATTGCCCTCTTTTACATCTTTGCATGATGCGCTGTTTGGGGCCTTTTTTTATATCTGCCTTCCTGTCTGACACTGCATTGCCACTCCTAGATGGGCCAATTGTTTGTGTTGCTTAGCTTAGTCATACAGCTACCTCATTGCCTTATTTACTTCTTGGCATGATGTGCTGTTTGGGGCCTTTTTTATATATGCCCTCCTGTCTGCCACTGCATTGCCACTCCTAGATGGGCCAGGTGTTTGTGCCACTCACTTGTGTTGCTTAGCTTAGTCATACAGCAACCTTGGTGCACCTCTTTTTCATCTTTGCATCATGTGCTGTTTGGGACATGGGCCCTCATTCCGAGTTGTTCGCTCGCAAGGCGAATGTAGCAGAGTTACACACGCTAAGCCGCCGCCTACTGGGAGTGAATCTTAGCTTCTTAAAATTGCGACCGACGTACGCGCAATATTGCGATTACAAACGAGTTAGCAGTTTCAGAGTAGCTCCAGACTTACTCTGCCTGTGCGATCATTTCAGTGCTTGTCGTTCCTGGTTGACGTCACAAACACACCCAGCGTTCGCCCAGGCACTCCCACCGTTTCCCCGGCCACTCCTGCGTTTTTTCCGGAAACGGTAGCGTTTTCAGCCACACGCCCCTGAAACGCCGTGTATCCGCCCAGTAACACCCATTTCCTGTCAATCACATTACGATCGCCGGAGCGAAGAAAAAGCCGTGAGTAAAAATACTTTCTTCATAGTAAAGTTACTTGGCGCAGTCGCAGTGCGAACATTGCGCATGCGTACTAAGCGGATTTTCACTGCGATGCGATGAAAAATACCGAGCGAACAACTCGGAATGAGGGCCATGGTTTTTTAACGTGCCATCCTGTCTGACACTGCCGTATAAGTCCAGGGGTACTGCTGTATTAGTACAGGGGCACTGCCGTATAAGTCCACCTATTGCAGATTTTTTAAAAAATGACAAGGGCGTGCAGGAGATGCTGTCAGTGGACTGAAAATTGCGGGACACTTTCGACATTCAGCCACTGCATGCCACTACTAGATGGGCCAGGTGGTTGTATCGCTTAGCTTAGTTGTACAGCAACCTCGGTGACCTCTTTTTCCTCTTTGCATCATGTGCTGTTTGGGGCCTACTTTTTAAATCTGCCATCCTGTCTGCCACTGCAGTGCCACTCCTAGATGGGCCAGGTGTTTGTGTTACTTAGCTTAGTCATACAGCTACCTCGGTGCAACCTTTTGGCCTAAGAAGAATATTGTGAGGTGTGAGGTGTTCAGAATAGACTGGAAATGAGTGGAAATGAATGTTAATGAGGTTAATAATACCGTAGGATCAACATTACCCCCACATTCTCTGATCTTAGCTGTTTTTATGTTTTTTTTTTAAATTATCCAGATCCAAAACCAAAACACGAAAGGGTGGTTTTGGCAAAACCAACCCAAAATCAAAACATGAGCGGAGAATTAGAGCCAAAACACAAAACACGAAAAGTGCCCGCCACACATCTCTAATTTTAATCATATACTGTATTATGCCATACATTTGGTTACAATTAAAGAATTGTTGTTCTTTCATAGAAATAATTGGTTATAGCACCCCTAACTTGTTCTATTATTTGAATCTGATCGATATGTGCCTTTTCTGATAAACACTGCTAGGTAAATTGTAATCTTACTCCTAGCAACTGTGCATCTGATATGTTCCTTTTCTGCTAAACACTGTCAGGTAAATAGAACTTTATATTAGTGGCTCTCAGTCTGTAGCTAGGCAGGAAATCATTGTGTATTAATGGGAGTGTACTAGACTATGGGGGTCATTCAAACCCGATCGCACGCTAGCTTTTTTTGAAGCGGGGCGATCGTGTCTGAACTGTGCATGCATATGCACAGCAATGCACAGGCGCGTCGGCCGCCGGCGACGGGCATCGCAAGAAGATTGACAGGAAGAGGCCTTTTGTGGGTGGCAACTGACCATTTTTAAGGAGTGTCCGGGAGAATGCAGGCGTGCCCAGCCATTCGGAATGAGGGTCTCTGGTGTCAGCATCGGTCCGGATCCTCACAGCGGGTGAGTAAGTCCTGGACTTTTGTTTGTGCAGCTCTCTGCACATCTGTTCTCACCCCTGCACAGCTATTACCCCCTCCCCCTGTAGGTGGCGATTACCTGGTCGCAGCAGTGCAAAAAATGCCTGCTTGCGACCAGGTCTGAATTAGGTCCTATGTTCACACTTTGTCAATTACCTTTTGCTTTGTGTGGAGTCTCCTGAGTATGGGGTCTTCCAATTAGGCCTCTACACATGTCTGCATGTTCTATTTAATCAGGATAGTGTAGGCCAGAAGTTTTCAAACATGGTCCTCAAGGCACCCCAACGGTCCAGGTTTTAAGTTTATACAGGCTTGGCCACAGGTGACTTGAGTAGCACCTCAGTCAATTTGATTATCCATCTGTGCTGAGCCATGGATATACCTAAAACATAGACAATTGGGGTACCTTGAGGACTGTGTTTGAGAACCTCTGGTCTAGGCTGTAAAGTGTGTTAGTGTAAAGTGTGATGACATTTTTATATGAATTATGGAGATTACTGGAGATAAACAGGAGAAAAACAAAAGGACAATGCACTTACTTCTATCCTCCATCAAACAGACTGCTATCAACATACAACACTGAGTTAACTAATTCACCACCTCCCAGACCTGCTGAATGCACAACCTTGACACCCCTTAAATAACTCCCTGTCTGGAAATCTTAATGATAACAACCATTGCTTTCTATTCTTCAAAATATCACTATATACTCTGTTTCAATATCAATTTGCTGTTATTCCCCACAAAGGCCTGCCTGCACTGCTTTTCTTTTTAATACACCTGTTTTTAACATTTGCAATTTTTTTTATAGTATTTTCACCTACTCCATTCTCTCAAGCTTCCTCTGATCACTACTAATGTATTGTACCAGAGCTATGGCTCCTAGACCCTGTCCCATACCAATCCACTCTGCCAGCTCACACCCCAACCCCAGCTCCCGACCCCCTCCCCTGCACCCACAACCCAGCCAACCTGATTCACATCTCCTCTGTACCTCCCCTCCCCTTCTCCTCTGAACTCTGGAATGCCAGATCAATTTGCAAGAAGCAGCCCGCTATCCATGACCTCTTCATCCCCCACTCTCTTAACCTTCTCGGCATCCACGAAACCTGGCCCTCCTCCTCTGACTCCACCTCCCCAGCTGCCCTCTCCCATGGGGGCTTCTCCTTCGCCCACTCTGTCAGACCTTACAACCGCCAAGGTGGCTGAGTGGGAATCATTTTCTCCCCAACCTGCACCTTTCACATCATACCTCCTGAACACTCACTCATTTTCTCTACCTTTTGTGGTCCACTTTATCCGCCTCTTCTACCCCATCCACCTCCATGTGACAGTCATCTACTGACTGCATGGATGCTCCTCCCCATTCCTTAACAACTTTACTGCCTGGCTTCCCCAATTCCTCTCCTCTGACCTCCTTTAATATCCCTATTGACATCACTAAACCAACATCCACTAATCTTTTTGCCCTCTCTTCCTTCTTTGGCCTACCTCAATGGACCTCTACCCCACTCACAGTCTCGGCCACTCCCTTGAGCTTGTCTTCACCCATCAGTTAGATCTATCTGATTTCTCCAACTTTGCCTTCCCCCTCTATGACCATCATCTGCTCTCTTTTTACCCTTTCATGTCCTTCTCTCCTCCCCACACCGACACACCATCACCAGATGCAATCGGAGGTCTCTTGACTCCGCTGTTCTATCCTCCCTCGATACTATCTGTCCTCCTCTATCTACCATGGCCTGCCTCAACCAGGCAACTGCCTTCTATAATTCCTCTCTCACCTTGGCACTCAATTGTGTTGCTCCTATCTCCTCAGGAGAGAATTTCAGTCTCTGGCAGATTTCCTCCATTTCATGTTTATTTTCACTTCCTACAGCTCTGCCCTCTACTTCACCAATCATTTTTCCAGTCACTCATCTTTTCTCAGTCCTCCAGTCCCCACCACTTCTTTGATACTTTCAACACTCTTGTTCGCCCTCCTCCTCTGACATTGACTTTGCCTCCTACTTCCCCAAAATTAAAGCACTACATCATTAAATCTCCTCCTGTCTCCCCTCATCAGTTCTGCTGCACCCACCATCATCTCCCTCCAGCCATCCCACCTTGTGTTCCTTCCACCCCACCAGAGTCAAGGAAGTTCACTCTCTCATCTTATCCTTCCCCGTCCACCAGCCCCCTGGACCCCTTCCCTTCCCACTTCCTCTGTTTCGTCCCCCCACTGCTTCCTCCCACCTTGTTCCTCTCTTCAACCTATCACTCTCTACCAGCATATTTACCTTGTGATTCAAACATGCTCTTGTCTCACCTATTCTTAAAAAACCCGAACTTGACTCTTCCTCATCTGCTAGCTACTGCCCCATCTCTCTTCTCCCTTTTGCCTCCAAATTACTTGAGTAGCTGATATATAGCCAGAACTCCAGCTACCTCTCTGACAACTCCATCCTTTATCCTCTTCATTCATTTAGTCCCCTCCACTTCACTGAAACTGTCCTTTCTCAACCTCCTGGACCTCTTTGCTGCCTTTAACATTGTGGTACATTGTGGACCAACCTCTCCTCCACCAACCCCTATAGACCATTGACCTCTCCAGCACTGTGCTTGCCTGGTTCAACTCTTACCTCACTAACCGCTCTTTATCATTGTCTGCCTCCAGCTCTACCTCACCGATGTCCATCCTCCCCTTTGTTGTCCCACAGTGCTCTGTCCTTGACCCCCTTCTCTTGTCCCTGTACACATCTTCCCAGGGTACTCTCAAACTCCTTTGACTTTCAATACCACTTCTATGCAGATGATACGCTACTATACCTCATCTCTTCTGACCTTTTCCCCCTCTCTGCCATTTCCTTCTGGATGTCTGTGCACTCCCTAAAACTCAACATGGACAAAATCAAACGTATCATCTTTCCCCCATCCAGAGTCTCTACCCCCTAATATTCTTATCAATGTTGACAATCAACTAACCTTGTTCCACAACTCGGCTTCTTGGGCATCACTCTTGACACCTCCCTCTCATTCACAACCAATGTCCAATCCCTGGTTCAATCCTGTCGGTTCCAGATGCACAACATGGCTCAGATTAGGCCATTCCTTGCCCAGTTTGCAACTAAACTTATTATCCACTCACTGGTCATCTCACAGCTCAACTATTGCAACATTCTCCTCACTGGCCTTTCGTGCTCCCATCTTGCTCCACTCCAATCTGTTCTCAACTCTGCAGCTAGACTTATGTTCCTCTCCCACCACTCCATCTGCCACCCCCCTTTGACAAAACATGCACTACTCCCATTCCCTTACAGAATCCTATTCAAACTCCTCACCCTCACATACAAGGCCCTCTCTAACTACACTGCTCCCTATATCTCAAACCTCATCTCCCTACAAACTCCTTACCACATAATCCAGCCAATGACTTTTACCTCTACTCTACCCTGGTCACTGCATCCCTTGCAGGAATCCAAGATTTTACCCACACTTTCCGCTTCACTGGAATAAGCTCCCTCCCTCTATTAGACTGTGCCTGACCTTGCAACGCTTCAAACAGGCACTGATAGCTCACCTGTTCCTCAAAGCGTACCCTTCCATATAACCTAGTCTCAAGGCCACTCTCCTAACTACCTGCTTTATGCAGTGGCCATCTATGCCTCACATCCTGTTATCAGGCTGCCTTCCACTTGCTTGCACCTCAAGTCACCTGTCTGTCTACCCCCACCCCCTAAACTGTGAGCTCCTTGGAGCAGAGCTATCTTCCCTCCTGTTCTCAAAACTCTCTTCTCACACACTTCAATTACAGCTTTTTTTCTATGTAGCGATATAACTGATGCAAACACATCTCCCTGCCCGCACATGTGCAGAGTGGGTGCTCACATGCACACTGCAGGTTCAAATGGGGAGATGCAATCTCATCTTAGTAGCATCTGTTACTGATTAACCCCCTTGACCTGTTTTTGCTTGTGGTATTAAAACATTTTGCTGATACTGTACCTATATCGTGTCTTGTGGACTGAACTTGATTGCTGCTGCCTACCAGTTACTCATTGTGTATAGATGTCTAAATGAAAGATATCTAATAAGTGAGTAACCTTCTGCTTTATTTGAATGCTCACTGCTGTTTCCATATTGTATAAAATATTCTGATACTGCAAACAAATATAAGTAAATAGAATTTAACAACTCCCATTTTCTGTGACACAATGACTGATTAGTTAGCCAATCTAGTAGTAGTAGCAGCAGTAAGCATCAGACAATGAACTCAGAGTCTGCTCAACATTTAATGCAGAGTGGAGGAGACAAGCATAAATTCAGTTCATGCAATAAACAGATACAGTCAAGGTCACAAGCAAAAATTGTCATCATGCAGGAGAAAAGCCAAATTAATTGTCGCAGGCACAGGTCAACCCAAGCAGCAACCAAAGAAAAAACCAGAATAGAAGTAATAGCATGGAAACATTGTCTGATGAACTCTGTGACTGATAAGGTATGTCAGTGACGGGTGTAGTATGGTTTGCCAGCGGCCGGGTTCCCGGCAGGCCGCACACCGGCGCCAGGATCCGGACCGCCGGCATGCCGACAGCGGGGTGAGCGCAAATGACCCCCTTTCGGGCTCGCTGTGTTTGCCACGCTGCAGGTACAGAGGTGCGCTACGCGTACCATGCTATTTATTCTCCCTCCAGGGGGTCGTGGACCCCCAAGAGGGATAATAGGTGTCGGTATGCCGGGTGTCGAGATTCTGGCCCCGGTATACTGAGCGCCAGGATCCCAACAGCTGGCAAACTGAATACCACCCGTCAATGACATGTTGTTATTTAATGCAATTGGCACCAATGAAAATGAATCATATGACAATACACCAAATATCAAGATATAAGGTAGCAGATGGTCAGCACTGCTGGCTCACGGCACTGAGGTAAAGTGTTATATTCCTGACCAAGTCCTTATCTGTATGTTACAGTATCCCTGTGTTTATATAAGTTTTCTAACATATATAAGAACAATACACTAAACCTTGTTAATTGTGGGTAAAGGGGGCAAATTGCCATTGTTTCAATATAAATGGCAACCTGATTTACCCCCTTTACCCAGCTGGCTGAATGCCCAATTTGCCTAAAAGTACTCGCTACCCTATGGGGTAGTGAGCACTTTTGAGCGAGTTCCCCGCCACTTTAAAGAGCAGCAGTGTCAGGCAGATTCGCTGGATGACTCTGTTCGGCACATAATTGAATTACTCCCTAAGTGCACTGTTTATTAATGCTTTCCATTCTCTTTGTATGGTGTTCTGTGAAAATAATATACATTTTGAATCACAAATTGGTGATTTAATGTAAAAAAGGAATATATTTTTAAATATAAACCTGTAGTATGGTCATGAATACTGATTACTTGATTTGGAAAATTATAAATATTGTTCATTCAATAATAGGCAAGCAGTGATCTTTTCTGAGATGCAGCTACTGACTGGATCCACTATTGACTGTTTGTTATTGGTATATACTTTACTATGAAAACTTAACCCAAAATGAACTCACTGCAATACTCTTTGTCTATATATTTGTAAGCATTTTTATTTGTATTTGAAAAGCCTTATTTATTAAATTTGATAATACAATTGCATGTCCTAAGAGGAGGCACTGTATTTATGAACAGGAAGGTTGTCATACAAGTCAAGGGCATACATGGGGAAGCAATCCAAAGCAACCTTCAGGAGCCCAAAGTTTAAATAATGAAAATATATATATTTAAAAAGTATGGTAGACAATTAGTGCCTGAACTCTGCATAACAGGCAAAATATAGGGTGTCAGGACTCAGGATGGAAGACTTGTAGCAAGTAATCCATATCCTTGGAAAGAAGGAGCAGGACCAAAACTACAACTTTAAAACAGAATAAATTCAATAATAATGACCATAGTCGTGCGGAAAACCAGAGTTTTAATCTCAAATAACAGGTAAAGTCTGTTTTATTTGTGAGTAGTGCCAAAGGAGTCGATTAATTGTTGCACTTCTGAAACAGCAGAAGTCAAGATACTGTAAGGAGCAAAGCTTGATGGGAGTATGGTACAGAACCCACAGTCATTAGAAACTTGAGGTGGAATTCTTGACGATACCTCAAATTCCATTGTGTATTTCAGGCACAGTGATGCACATAGTTGTGGTGTGGTCAATATGGGATTTTGTGAAAAATATCATGCATAAGCATAGCTCAGGAACCACAGCTTGATAATCAATGTGACTAAATAGCATAGATGAAGAACATGATGATGAGTATGGGAATGTAGAGTACAATTTGTGGAGAGCAGGCACGTCTTGACCAGCCACAGAATGCACAGCAAAAATCAGAGAAGGTATGGCTGGAACCTCACAAATTGAAGTGAGGGCAACAGATCTGAACACCAAAGCAAGACATTTGTCTTTAGACATGGAGGTATGGCTTTATCTTAAAGAGCCAGGAAAACATGTACTGTATTTCCAGAGATCCTATGGACAGATCAACAATTTTTATCCTCAGATAAGTAATTTGTCTCTGAAACATCAAGCAAGGCAGTCATCTCAGAAACCTCCTGCAAAGCAGGTGTCTCTGAAACCTTGGCTAAGGAAGGAGTGGAGACCTCAGGTATGACAGGTGTTTAATGAGTTTGACCAAACTCATACTAAGGGCCAAATGTAATAGAGTGAGAGTTTCAAAAAGTGAGAGATTTGGTAAGGTTTTGCAGTTTTTTTTAAATGACAATCATTTACACAGCAAGATCAACCTGATTTTGCAGAGTAAATGATTGCCACCTTAAAAAAAAACTGAAAACCCTTACCAAATCTCTCACTTTCTGAAACTCTCACTCTATTACATTTGGCCCTAAATGTCATAGAGTTTTCTGCAACATAACATGCTTTGAGATGGATGCACTAAGGAAATTACAAACTTGGCACAACATTATAATCAAACCTTCTGATAAAGGGGGGAATGTTGTGATATGGTCCAAAAAGAAATTTCTTTAAGAGGCCTATCATCAGTTGGAGGATACTATATGTTATCAGAGAATCCTGATGAATCCACTGGAAATCTAAAAAACCAACTATCATAGTATTAAAAATATAGCCTATGAATAAGGCACCATCACCTACTAGGAACATCAATATCTTCAAGTCCACAATGCCAGGATCCCTACTTTTTACATGTTGCAGAAAGTGCATAAATATATTACAACACCTCCAGGTAGACCAATTGTTTCAGGGATTGGGGGACTCATAGAGAGGACAAGTATTTTTAGCGATCTACTTCGGCAACATCATGTCTTGTGCCTTGCATTCTTTGTTCAGGTACTGCTGCTTTTTCTGGAAACTACTTGACATTAAACTTGAAGATAATAATTTTTGTCTTTTTGGTTGTAGAGGCCTTATATACTTCCATTAGCCATGAGAAGGGCCTGGAAGCAGTCAAATATCTTCTACGGCTAGAAGAAGTTTCACATGCTCCTTGTCGATTTATTACATTTTGTGTGGCATTACAATTTTTTTTTTCCTTCAATGACAAGTTTTACTTGTAAACAAGGAAAACAGTTATGGGGGCAGCACCCACATATGTGATCATTTTTTCTTGGATGGTGGGAGAAAGATCTCATTTTCAATTACCTGAATGATGATTTTACATCCAATGTCATAATGTGGATCAGGTACATTGATTATTATTATTATTATTATTATCCTGTATTTATATGGCGCCACAAGGGTTCCGCAGCACCCAATTACAGAGTAAATATGGACTTAATCAAAACAGGAAAACAGTGCCTGACAGTTGGAGACAATACAGGACAAGAACAGGGTAACTAAGCATAACTACACCAGTAAACGACAGAGATAAGTTTCAAGGTGACCAAAAAACTGCAGGATTTGGGCAGTTGAGGAATATTAAAGTAAGAAAAGCATAAGCACATGAGGAAAGAGGGCCCTACTCGTGAGAGCTTACATTCTAAAGGGGAGGGGCAGACAGACAGGGGTGACACAGATTGATGACATCCTTATGATCTTGGAAGGTGATATGCAACTACTACTTCTTTTCATTGAGCATCTCAATAATAACTACTTGAACATCCATCTTACTCATAATAGCAGCAGAAAGAATTACCATCCTTTGAGCTTATGATTTACAAGTATGTTGATGCCATACTTTCTACCAACCTCTATAGAAAATAAACATCTACTAAAACCCTACTACATCAGACAAGCTTCCATGTTCTATCAACAATAGTAAATATTCCAAAGAAACTGTTCAGACGACCAACAATTCAGACAACAGAGTACTGACCTTTCTCTGAGATTATATGAGAGGGGCTATAGCAATACATCCATTAAAAAGGCAACAGGAAATGCCCATAGTATTAAAAGGGAAAATTCATATTTAAGAAAAAAGGCAAGAAGAAAGAGAACGGCACAATTAGATTTGTGGGCAACTTTTGCCAAGAATGGTGCAAGGTCAAGGAAGTTATACAGAAACATTGGTCCATCCTTCAACTGGACACTACTTTGTCTGAAAAATTAGGTCCTCTTGTTTCAATAAGCTGGTCAAGATCAAAAAACCTAAAAGATGAACTTGTCATGAGCCATTTACATAAAGTCCATGGTCAGATAAACGCAATAACAGGCACATACCTTTGCGGTATGTGCAAACTGACCTTCCCGGCCGCATTCCGTCCTATTTGTCCAGCAGTTCCCACACCCATCAGGGGCAGACTCATGCTCTCAAGAGTGTCATCGCCCCTGGCCACGGTGACTTGCGACCATGCCGTCAGCCGCCATTGCTGCCGTCAGTCCTCAGTCCCCTGCATGCTGACTTTCCCGCCAGTCCCATCCATGGGAGCAGCCATGATACTTTGATCAGCTGATCAGACTGCATACCAATCAGAACTCTGTCTGCAATCATGTGACATGTCCGGCCATTCCACAGTAAGACCCGGTATAAAGTTGGTGAGTTGAAGTCTCTCCAGTGTCATTGCTTTGTTTTCCTTGCAGGTCTGCTGCTCAATTTCTCAGGAGAGTTCCAAGCTGACATTTGCACAGAGACCTGGTGCAATCAGTATCTTTTGCATCGCCAGACTTCCAGCTATCCAGCTACCCTGCTCTGCAGTGCACCTGTGCTCAAGCATTCAGCCATGTCCAGGCTATCCCAGCTATCCATCTACCCTACTCTGCAGTGCACCTGTGCTTAAGCATTCATCCATATCCCAGCTATCCTAGCTATCCAGCTACCCTGCTCTGCAGTTCACCTGTGCTTAAGCATTCAGCCATGTCCTGGCTATATCAGCTATCCAGCTACCCTGATCTGCAGTGCACCTGTGCTCAAGCATTGAGCCATGTCCTCGCTATCCCAGGTATCCAGCTACCCTGCTCTGCAGTGCAACTGTTCTCAAGCATTCAGCCATATCCTGGCTATCACAGCTATCTGGTTACCCTGCTCTGCAGTACACCTGTGCTCAGGCATTCAGCCATGTCCCAGCTATCCTAGTTATCCAGCTACCCTGCTATGCAGTGCACCTGTGCTTAAGCATTCAGCCATGTCCTGGCTATCTCAGCTATCCAGCTACCCTGACCTGCAGTGCACCTGTGCTCAAGCATTTAGCCATGTCCCGGCTATCCCAGCTATCCTGCTACCCTGCACTGCAGTGCACCTGTGCTCAAGCAATCAGCTGTGTCCCAGCTATTTAGCTACCCCACTTTGCAGTATACCTGTGCTCAAACATTTAGCAGTGTTCCGCTATCCCAGCAATCTGGCTATCCATGTCTACAGTGCACCTGTTCACAGGCATCAAGCTGTGTTCTAGCTAATCCAGCTATCCAGCTCTACAGTGCTCCTGTGTTCATGCATCAAGCTTTGCCCCGGCTATTCCAGTTATACAGCTTTTCTGCTCAATTGTGCAGCTAAGTTCAAGCAACAAGCAGTGTCTCGGCTTCTAGTGGAGTGGACACCCAGCTACTGCTTGACATCTGTGAACAAGCATCCAGCTGATTTTCTCACTACCCCATGGTTATGAACCCTATGCAACTTTTCTAATAGTATTGTTATCAATCTTCTGTCATATCCTGTATGCAGAAAAGTTACATTAAACCACCTTGGTGTACTCCAAGGCTTCTGCGCTCATTCCGTGGTGCAAACCCTAGTCCAGGTCCAACAGATTCTCAAAGTCTGACACAAACTATATACATTTATCTACAAAACCAACAATATTACCAACTGGTTCGGTAGGAGTCTACAACTGAAGGACTTTATCAACTGCAAAACTGAGGGTGTTCTTTATTATTGAATATTCTACATCTGCAATAAATGAAATGTTGGGATAACCACTAGATCTTTAAAACAACGTGTTCTTGAACATGTGGGTTATCACTGTATGCAATGCAGGTAAGGATTTGACCAAAATTAAAGTTAACCTCTGCAGCTCATAATTTTCATTTTCATCATGTTAACACATGGGTAGACCTCAAAGCAATTAGCTTAGAAAAAGTAAAACTAGGTATACGATGTGGAGACTTAACAAACAGCTTATTAAGAAAAGAATGTGAGTGGATCTTCAAATTAGGTGCACACAATTCTCAAGGTATGAATGAGAATATAAATTACAGAGCTTTTCTAACAATGTAATTAACCCATCTTCTCCGGGAAACAAGTACCATAACACAGCTATCATCTACTATATATATATATTTTGTTTCTTTTGATTATACATGTTTTTTCTTCCCATTCACTAACATACCTCTATATGGTTTCTTGCTCAATAATTTGGTATTTCCTTTTTCTTCTTACAACTGAGACAGTTATGGTTCACATCACACACTTAACTAGGGTTTATTCCCCCCTCAATATTTACACCTTGGTTTCATACATGTATTCTAATTCCTATTGTCATACCATACAGTACAACATGCACTACACTTATATATATATATGTGCTCTCAATATCTGGCTCATTGACAGACATATAATGAGCATGTGTCACTATGTGAGCACATCCTACATACACATTCACTTGACATAGTAACTTCAGTCATTTTTATTTCACAATTTGCAGTGACACACATACGCCTCACTTATCTAAGGCCCTAACTGTTTATCATGTATTCATAATAACTCCTTAATACACACACCAACTTCGACTCACCAATATTATTGTAACACTCCTTGTATTGATTAATAGTATTAATGCTCTTATTAATACTAGGTGACAATAATCACATAGATCAATCCAGGCAAGGATTACAATATATTTTTTATTTATATATTTCTTATTTTCTGATTTTGTGTTTATTTTTTTTCTATTTTAATTTTGTTTAGGTATTTATTTTTATTTTTATTTATTTTTTATTTATACTTTTTATTTTTTCATTCATTCTAATTTTTATCTAACTTAGATTTCTCACTTGTCCAACAATTCAGCTCTTGTAGATTTTTTCATTTACATATACAGTACATTCTTTATTCTTTGGATATACAAACCAATACAAATTCCTTTTGCTTCTTTATCCATTAACACTCATGGGTCATAATAATATATTTCTCTTCACCAATTGTGCTCGTTACTTCCTCCTCTGTACATATGTATATAAAGTTATACATTATATATAATGTATCTCATGTTTTTACGCTACAGTGTACACCATTTTTTAACAATGGATACATTGTATCCTATTAAATTACACACTCCCTACTTCCACATTATTATTGGAGTTAGCAGATGTCTATTACCTTGCTCATTGCAGACATTGGACATAGCTCTTCAATCTGAAAATAGGCCTTAAAAGTCACTATTACTGTATGTTTACCCAAGCGGCTCCTAATTGGCCAGCACCTTGTATATAGTGATGTCAGAAGAACGGGACTACTACAGGAATACCATTGGGATCCAAGGTTGTCTATCATTATGTCTATGCTTATTATAGGACAAATGGGGGAGATGTCTTGCATTGCGAAGCAGGTTCATACATTGGCATAATGTATTAAATATACTTAACCGAAGAGGGAGAGTGTTAACGCAACTCTATGGTGAAGTGCACTCTCTCTCTTGCGGCTGCAGATGCTACCAGTGACCATCGCTGCATGGCTTGTGCACATGCACTGGTCATTAAACACCCAGTAGCACCCACGGTCATATTAGAAAAAAAAGCCAACAGCCAGTGGCAGTGCTGTGCTCCGGGTAACGAAACCTGCAGCTGTCAAAACTGATAGTTGCACGTGTCAAAATGGTCAGTCCGCTGACCATTCATACAATGCCTACCACATCGGTGTGCTATCTTTTAGACAGAAGCACTGATATGGACAGGGGTCATAGCGCTCCTGTCATGTATCATGCACCATCACTGTCATAAATGTGGGAGAAGTGGTATTAGTGCACATAACACTTCCCCTACATATCGAAGCTTAATAAATCTACCCAAGTGTTACTCAGTAATATGGTAAGCCATGACACTAATTTATTCACAAAGGGATCTATTCATGAAGCAGTGAAAAGTGTGGAGAGTTGAGCCAGTGGAGAAGTTGCCTATGGCAACCAATCAGTGTTTAGGTAACATTTCTAAAATGCATTCTATAAAATCATACTTGTCAACTGATTGGTTGCCATGGGCAACTTCTCCACTGGCTCACTTCTCCACACTTTTCACTGCTTCTTTAATAGACCCCAAAGGTCCATCCTGTGAACAAGCTCCAGCAAAATGTCCATAAGTAGGTGCACTATGTAGGTCACATGGTGTACACATGTGACCAGCAGAACCGGCATCAGCTAGTGGCACAGTTTGGCACCCTGCCTGTGCTCCGTCACCGTGAACAGTAAAGCGCTTGACCTCCAGTCATGTATAATCGTGGTTTACTGACATGGCACGGTGGTCCTTATTTTTGTTTGTCTTCAGATACATGTTACTGTATACCACCAAGACTATTTCACCCTTATGTAGTACAATTTTTTTACAATAATTTCTAAATTGCACCAGAGACATCGCTGCACTACACTGTCAGCTGAGGTATATTTTTTTTCTAAATACATTGGATACTTATCACTGGCCATATACATTGAGACCACTTGAAGGAGGTCTTTTATAATGTGTTTTCCTTTGTGTATCAATTGACACAACATCTCTGTTATTAAAAGATTATAAGCCTGTATGGGTACATATTTTCCTATATTCATTACTAAGCTTTATTTACAGATGTGTCCACAATTACCTTTCTGAAAAAAGTGTCATGGCTTGCCATTCATGGCACTAGATAATCTTTCCTGTCAAGACTTATATGGCAGGCCATATGTAAAGCATCTGAAATATAGTGCAGTATAACTTTTCAGACAGCAGGTGGCATCTTGAGAAACTGTGTAAGCCGAAAGTCTAAGAGGATGATTACAGTATGTCCAGTGATATCGCAGGCAGGCTTATAAAATGCAGACTTTACCTACACATACTGCACAGTTAAAGGTCCTACTGTAACTGTTATCACCATCTGACACTAGCGATTGTTGAAAACTGTTTTCAGTTTTTGAAATCTAATTAGAAATTGGTGAATTGTTAGTCCAGTTTTACTATGTAGGGATCAAAAGACAGTGGTTTTTCACCTACAGTTATTGTGATGTAGTGGTAAAGTCACTGCATATCATACAAGCTGCTTGGGGTTCAAATCCAAGTTTCTGTGTATAATTTTTTTTAAATTCAAGAATAGATTTATACAGTGTATATTAATAATATCATAATTTTCTTGTAAACCATTTACTGTACCATACACATATACTGCACCAATACTCGATCTGCACCCACTTTCATCTCCTTTTACAAGTTGACCCATTGCTTGACTCAACACACAGGGGTAACAAGGAATTCACTTGTAGAGACTTAACTCTTTCCACAGAGAGACAACTAGATGTACAATCTATAGGTAGACAGGAGATAGGTCGACACCATATGGCCATTATTACACATAAGTTACATACCTTTTTGTCATATATGTTGAGTCTGTACTTGCTGTACTGTTTTTTTAAAGAAACATGAGACCCAGGCCTGATCAACCAATAGGCTTATCAGTCTGCAGCATGAAGGGGCGCAGCACCAGCACAGTAGACGCTTAGGCTCTACCTACTACTGGAAGCCACAGTGGCAGGAGGGGGGGGGGAGTCTCTGCAGATTCCCTGTGGATGGCATGGAAGACAATTCTTAAAAAATGGCAGCTGCCTTCTAGGAGACAGATGCTAGATGGTATTACTAGACCATTACCCAGCGCTACCCAGAATAAGCATGTAACCCCCTGGCACTGAGCATGTAACCCATGACATGACAACTTTGCTGCCTGGCTTCCCCACTTTCTCTCCTCCGACCTCCCCTCTATCATCCTCGGTGACTTTAACATCCCTATCGACATCACTAATGCAGCTTCCTCTAACCTTCTTGCTCTTTCCACCTCCTTTGGACTTTCTCAATGGTCCTCCACCCCTACTCACAATCTCGGCCACTCCCTCGACCTTGTCTTCACCCACCGATGTGATCTCTCTGATTTCTCTAACTCTTCCTTCCCTCTCTCTGACCCCCATCTGCTTTCTTTCACCCTCTCATCTTCCCCTCTCTGCTCCACACCCAGACCCACCATCACCAGACGCAATCTTGGGTCCCTCAACCCCGCTATCATGTCCTCCCTAGAGACCTTCCTCTCTCCTCTTTCCACTATGACTTGTCCCAACCAGGCAGCCTCCTTCTATAACTCTTCCCTTACTGCTGCTCTTGACTCTGTGGCCCCCCTCTCATCTGTCCCCCTCCGCCGCTCCAAACCCCAACCCTGGCACACCAAACTCACACGATTCCTACAAAAATGTTCACGGTCTGCAGAACGCTCCTGGAGGAGATCCCACTCTCTGGCGGACTTTCTCCATTTCAAGTTTATCCTCTCTTCCTATAGCTCTGCTCTTTCTCTCGCCAAGCAATCCTTTTTCCAAACACTCATCTCTTCTCAGTCCTCCAGTCCACGCCGCCTCTTTGAAACTTTCAACACTCTCCTTCGCCCCCCTCCTCCTCCCCTCTTCCCTCACTCCCACTGACTTTGCCTCCTTCTTCATCTCCAAAATTGAGGATATTCAAAATTACATCTCCTCCCGTCACCCCTCTGCTGCCCCCCTGCTCCCACCATCCCTCCCGTCCATCTATCCCACTCTGTCCTGCTTCCGTCCCACCTCAGACAAGGAAGTCCACTCCCTCATCCTATCCTCTCCCCCCACAACCTGCCACTTGGACCCTCTCCCCTCCCGTCTTCTCCGCTCCCTCCCCCCCACGGCATGCTCCCACCTTGCTCACCTCTTTAACCTATTGCTCTCTACTGGCATCTTTCCCTCACCATTCAAACATGCTCTGGTGTCCCCTATTCTCAAAAAAGCCAACCTCGACCCTTCATCACTCACTAGCTACCGCCCCATCTCTCTTCTCCCTTTCGCCTCCAAACTACTTGAACGACTGGTCTACAGCCGTCTCACAAGCTACCTCTCTGACCACTCCATCCTTGATCCACTACAATCTGGCTTTCGCCCACTCCACTCCACCGAGACTGCCCTGGTGAAAGTCACCAGTGACCTGCTTTCGGCCAAATCCAAGGGCCACTTCTCTTTGCTCATCCTTCTGGACCTCTCTGCTGCCTTTGACACCGTGGAACACCCTCTCCTCCTCCGCACACTCCAAAATGTTGGCCTCTCTAGCACCGTCCTTGACTGGTTTACCTCATACCTCACTAACCGCTCCTTCTCTGTGTCTGCCTCCGGAACCACCTCACACCCTTCCATCCTTCCTGTTGGTGTCCCTCAGGGTTCTGTCCTAGGCCCCCTTCTGTTCTCCCTCTACACCTCTTCCCTGGGTGCGCTCATTAACTCCTTTGGCCTTCAATACCACCTCTATGCTGATGACACAAAACTCTACCTCTCCTCTTCTGATCTGTCCCCCTCTGTCCTCTCTCAGGTCTCCAGCTGCCTCTCTGCCATCTCCTCCTGGATGTCTGAGTGCTCTCTGAAGCTCAACATGGATAAAACTGAACTTATTATCTTTCCCCCAGCCAGAGCAACACCCCCTACAAACATCTCTATCACTGTTGACAACACTATCATCTCCCCCGTTCCCCAACTCCGCTGCCTGGGCGTCACTCTTGACTCCTCCCTCTCCTTTGCACCCTACATCCAAGCTCTGGCGCAATCTTGTCGGTTCCAGCTACGCAACATTGCTCGCATCAGGCCATTTCTTTCCCAGAGTGCAACTAAACTTATCATCCACTCACTGGTTATCTCACGACTTGACTACTGCAATGTGCTCCTCACTGGCCTCACTTGCTCCCACATCGCTCCCCTCCAATCTGTCCTCAACTATGCAGCTAGGCTCATCTTCCTCTCCCGCCGCTCCACTTGTGCCACTCCCCTTCAACAAAATCTACACTGGCTCCCATTCCCCTACAGAATCCTCTTCAAACTCCTCACCCTCACATACAAGGCCATCTCTAATTCCACTGCTCCCTACATCTCCAACCTCCTCTCCCTTAATACTCCCTCCCGCCCACTACGGTCGGCTGATGACCGTCGCCTCTCCTCTGCCTTGGTCACTGCTTCCCATGCACGAGTTCAAGATTTTGTCCGTGCTGCACCCCTTCAGTGGAATGCGCTCCCCCGCTCCATTAGACTCTCCCCGACCTTGCAAAGCTTCAAACGGGCATTGAAAACCCACCTATTCATCAAAGCGTACCCCTCCAATGCATTACCTAGTCCTTAGGCTGCTCCTCCATCCCCCTGCCCCATGCCTTGGACATCTCTGCTTTGCTCGCATACCACCATCAGGCTTCTACCTGCTTGCACCTCATGTCATCTGTCTGTTGCCCCTCCCCACTAGATTGTTAGCTCTTCAGAGCAGGGCCCTCTTTCCTCTTGTCTAAACCCTCTTCTTGACACATTTCACTCAGCGACCATCTTTACCTGCTTTCTCTCCTGCTGGTAAAGGCTCATCTCTATCTATGGCCGCCAGCCCCAAGTAGTACAATGATTACTCCTTCGCTATTTACATCTAAGCTGTATTATGTTTTGAGAATTGTGTTGCTCTTTGTTACCTGCACTCCATTTTTGTTATTTATTTACTGTTATGCTAAGTTTTGTCTCCCTGTACTGTCATTTGTATGGCGCTGCAAAACACTTGTGGCGCCCTATAAATAAAATGTAATAATAATAATAATATGGCAATGAGCATATGTAACCCCTGGTAACAAGCACGTAACCCCTGCAACGAGCACAGAACCCCTGGCAACAAGCACGTAATCCCTGGAAACCAGCACGTAACCCCTGGCATCCAGCACTTAGGTAATCAAAATTCTAATTAAGGTATGGGGGGTGGTCACTTCTGTATTAGCCTAGGGTGGCTGAACCCCTTAATCAGGCCCTGATGAGACCCTATCTTGTAGCATAAAGACGTACAGGTAAGATTACCAAATAGTACCATTAGGTACTAATTATTACATGTTATATGTTACATGTGCTTTTGTCATATATGTGTTGAGTTTGTACTTGTTTTTGAGAATATAATTTTTTTTGGAAAATTAATAAAAGTAAAATTTTAAGCACAGTTTTGTCTACATCAACGGTAGGTAAGTGCACCACAAAGAAAGTACATTCTTTCTCTCCTTTGCTTACAATTTACTCTAAATACTCTCCTGGGAGCACACCCATAATCCAGTAAATAACATATCCCACTATTAGGGAACACATTCACCACATACCTATTCCTCTACTACTCACTTGATTTTTTGTTACCAATGCTCCAGTCTTTCCCCTTCTCCCATTGCTCCATTTATAATATCTCAGCAAAGATTGGCACCATCGGGGGCAGTGCCACAGAGCTGTGGCAAGGAAAGGCTTTCTTTCAGACACTCGCCTAAAGGAGCAAAACACAACTCTGGATCGGAATTGGGTTAGTTATTCTATCTGGTAGGTCGAGACTCTGGCCTCCCAGAACAAGACACCCAAGAAGAGTCCTGAGGAACTTTTACTACACCAGTTGTTCCCAAGCTGTGTGCCTAGGCACTCTGTGCTGCCGCAAGACATTTGCAGGGGTGCCTCAGGTTGGTGGTCCAGAACCAAAATAAATTATTTATTGTCAAAGTGATAGGCAAAACCAGTGCCACTGGCTGCCAATTATAAATTATTGGGCAATTAGAACCACAACTATGTCGTCCACCACCACATAACTAAACCTAAGGGTAACAATTAAGCACAATATATGTAATCTAATATAATTTTTGAAATTTATCAATAAGAAACTTTTGGACTAGGGGTGCCTTGAAAAAATGCTGATATTCTAGGGTGCCATGATTCAATAAAGTTTGGAAACCACTGTTACACTAATTAAGACTTACTATATAAATTTGAGCGGACATAAACACCACACCATTAGATTCTATTTGCAAACTGTTATGGGGCCTACACACATAGGGGGTAATTCTGAGTTGATCTCAGCAGGAAATTTTTTAGCAGTTGGGCAAAACCATGGGGGTCATTCCGAGTTGGTCGCTCGTTGCCGATTTTCGCTATATTGCGATTAGTCGCTTACTGCGCATGCGCAGGGTTCGCAGAGCGCATGCGCTTAGTTATTTTACACAAAAGTTAGGTATTTTACTCACGGCATAATGAGGATTTTTCAACGTTCTGGTGATCGTACTGTGATTGACAGGAAGTGGGTGTTTCTGGGCGGAAACTGGCCGTTTTATGGGCGTGTGCAAAAAAACGCTGGCGTTTCTGGGAAAAACGCGGGAGTGTCTGGAGAAACGGGGGAGTGTCTGGGCGAACGCTGGGTGTGTTTGTGATGTCAAACCAGGAACTAAACTGACTGAACTGATCGCAATGGCTGAGTAAGTCTGCAGCTACTCAGAAACTGCTAAGAAATTTCTATTTGCAATTCTGCCAATCTTTCGTTCGCAATTCTGCTAAGCTAAGATACACTCCCAGAGGGTGGCGGCTTAGCGTGTGCAATGCTACTAAAAGCAGCTAGCGAGCGAACAACTCAGAATGAGGGCCCATGTGCACTGCAGGAGAGGCAGATATAACATTTGCAGAGAGAGTTAGATTTGGGTGTGATGAGTTCAATCTGCAATCTAAATTGCAGTGTAAAAATAAAGCAGCCAGTATTTACCCTGCACAGAAACAAAATAACCCACCCAAATCTAACTCGCTCTGCACATGTTATATCTGCCTCCCCTGCAGTGCACATGGTTTTGCCCAACTGCTAAAAAATTTCCTGCTGCGATCAACTTGGAATTACCCCCATAGTGATGTGTGCTGGCGATCTGAGCAATACTAGATTGCTAAGATTGCTCAGCAAGATCACTCAGCACACAGCGATGCACCAGCGATGAGTCAGCTATGTTTGCTGAGCGATCTGGTGATCTGACTAGATTTATCATGGATGTATGATCTACATCACCCAGCGATAGTGACGTGTGGGGCCGTACATCGCTATGGCCCCTACACACACATAGCGATGTGTGCTCATTTTCTAAGCGAACTAGTCAAATCTAGTCAGATCACTTAGAAAATGGCATAAAATCACTCCATGTGTAGGCCCCATTACTCCAGTAGGGATTTGGAGAATTACAACTTGATACCTATGGGTCCGGGCCCACATGTCTTGTGTATTTTCATGTGCACGCAAGTAGGACCGGATTAAGGTTTGCGGGGGCCCGGGGCACTTGATACAGGGGGCCAGGGTAAAGAGAGGGTTGTATAGTCGACTGTGCATACGTCCCAAAATTTCCCATTCTAGGTGGGACAAAATGCCCTCTACCTGGACTTCCTTCTTAATATATGATTGGTGTCACCTGTGTTGAACTGATTTTTAATAAAGGAATTTCAACACAGATGATTGCAATCATAAATTAAAAGATAAATCCAGGTAGAGAGTATTTTGTCCCTCCTGGAAAGAGTCATGTAGGGAGGAGTATATTACATTTAAACCATACCTCCCAACTGTCCCGATTTTCGCGGGACAGTCCCATTTTTTGGGGACTGTCCCGCTGTCCCACCCGCGGGCCGCAGTGTCCCGCGGTGGGTGGGGCAGTTGGGAGGCTCTGTCTGTCGCTGCCCAGCTTAGCAGAGCAGCGTTGAATAGACGCTGTGCGCATGCGCACAGCGTCTATTCAGGGGAGTCAGAGGGAGAGGGGGCATGCCAGCGGCTCACAGAGCGCTGGGCATGCCCCCTCAGTGACGAAAACGGGGGCGTGGCTCGTGATCATGGGTCCGTCGCGAAGCCACGCCCTATTTTCTTAGGCCACGCCCATTTTTCGCTGCGTGTGTGTCCCTCTTTGAAGAAACACAAAGTTGGGAGGTATGTTTAAACTAATAGTTTAATAATGTCTGGATACTGTTTATTGCACCACCGAATTGAGAGACAACTATTTTATAATGTTTTGTTGTAGTGGAACAAAGACAACTAAAACAACCTTAAAAAAAAACACATAGAAAAAATAAAATCTACTGTATGATCTATCTTGTAACATGCAAGAATAGCAGCAGCCTCTGTACTACTTACACACTGGGACTGTGATCAGGAGAGCTGTGATAACACTGCTCTGGCTGGCAGGTCCAATGACAGAGGGGGGCCTGAGGTACAGTATCCCCTGCATCCGTCCCTTAATCTGGCTATGCATGCAAATTATAGTCCATGTAGTTTCTGCTAACCTATTAACTTACATACAGTATAATACACCTTGTGTGTATAATTAATATGCATGTGACCTGAGCATTGTGTCTCAATAAAGAACACGACAAATACACCATTGTACACTCCTGATAATGTAAGACACATACACCTAGACATCAGGTGAGCGCAGGTATCACACCCCTGAAACTACATAATACTACCATGAGCCTGAACAACTCATTATATACCTGTTGTTCCCTAATCAGAAAACATCTACTCACAGCAGCAAATGGTCAACATGGAAATAGTCAACACATACATATGGTCGACACAATGTTTTTCAAAAGTTTTCATATTTTTTTACTTTTTCCATCCTTGTCTATACATGTAAAAAATTATAACCACTTGTAGTGAGTGATTCGTTTAATGCAGGTCTGAGCACCAGGCATTATGCAGCTCTGTATGCGCTCCCCTCCCCCAACAGAATGACAAGAATCACTAACAGTGCACACAGCACAAGAAATTCCCCTTCCTCACCCTCCGCGATCACAGCAGTGGCAGCTCTGTGTGATAGCAATCACTCTATGGGGGTAATTCTGAGTTGATCGCAGCAGGAACTTTGGTGGTCATTCCGAGTTGTTCGCTCGTTGCCGATTTTCGCTATATTGCGATTAGTCGCTTACTGCGCATACGCAAGGTTTGCAGAGCGCATGCGCTTAGTTATTTTACACAAAAGTTAGGTATTTTACTCACGGCATAACAAGGATTTTTCATCGTTCTGGTGATCGTAGTGTGATTGACAGGAAGTGGGTGTTTCTGGGCGGAAACTGGCCGTTTCCTGGGCATGTGTGAAAAAACGCTGGCGTTTCTGGGAAAAACGCGGTAGTGTCTGAAGAAACGGGGGAGTGTCTGGCCGAACGCTGGGTGTGTTTGTGACGTCAAACCAGGAACAAAACTGACTGAACTGATCGCAATGGCAGAGTAAGTCTGCAGCTACTCAGAAACTGCTAAGAAATTTCTATTCACAATTCTGCTAATCTTTCGTTCGCAATTCTGCTAAGCTAAGATACACTCCCAGAGGGCGGCGGCCTAGCGTGTGCAATGCTGCTAAAAGCAGCTAGCGAGCGAACAACTCGGAATGAGGGCATTTGTTAGCAGTTGGGCAAAACCATGTGCACTGCAGGGGAGGCAGATATAACATGTGCAGAGAGAGTTAGATTTGGGTGGGTTATTTTGTTTCTGTGCAGGGTAAATACTGGCTGCTTTATTGTTACACTGCAAATTAGATTACAGATTGAACTCACCACACTCAAATCTAACTCTCTCTTCACATGTTATATCTGCCTCCCCTGCAGTGCACAATGGCCCTCATTCCGAGTTGTTCGCTCGCTGGCTGCTTTTAGCAGCATTGCACACGCTAAGCCGCCGCCTACTGGGAGTGAATCTTAGCTTAGCAAAATTGCGAACGAAAGATTCTCAAAATTGCAAATAGAAATTTCTAAGCAGTTTCTGAGTAGCTCGACACTTACTCTGCCACTGCGATCAGTTCAGTCAGTTTCGTTCCTGGTTTGACGTCACAAACACACCCAGCGTTCGCCCAGACACTCCTCCGTTTCTCCAGCCACTCCCGTGTTTTTCCCAGAAACGGCAGCGTTTTTTCACACACACCCATAAAACGGCCAGTTTCCGCCCAGAAACACCCACTTCCTGTCAATCACACAACGATCACCAGAACGAAGGACAAACCTCGTAATGCCGTGAGTAAAATACCAAACTTCTTAGCAAATTTACTTGGCGCAGTGCGAACATTGCGCATGCGCAATTAGCGGAAAATCGCTGCGATGCGAAGAAAATTACCGAGCGATCAACTCGGAATGAGGGCCCTGGTTTTGCCCAACTGCTAACAAAGTTCCTGCTGCGATCAACTCATAATTACCCCCTATACACAGTCAGAGTGCACACAAAATAACCAATATTTTTTAAATGGACCAGTGGGAAAGAATCTTTGTAATGTCACTGTTTATTAGTTAGAATTTCTCCCCACATTGCTTCAGGATATCCTCCGTCAGATTTACTGGTAGTGCCCTTTTTTTTCCCATCAATAATTTTTATTGAAAACAAGTTTTCTTTTTGCAAGGGGAAGGGGTACAGAAAGAAAGAAGGAAGGGGCGGGGGGGGGGGGGGGGGGTACATAGAATCAAGGGAACAGGATGTAAACATGCAAATATCAAAATTGTCAGAAGTCAAATATAACAATCCAATATAGATACAATAGGAAAAATACAAAGTCATCTTGGAAAAAGATACAGATAAAGATAAACACGGGTCAAACATGAAAACCTCTATATCTGTCTGTTTTTTCCCAGTTTTGTTCTATTACTGTTCTAATTGTAAAGCGCAACGGAATATGCTGCACTATATAAGAAACTGTTAATAAATAAATAAATAAAACATATCAATAAACAGATAATCAATAATAGACACAGGGCTAGTAAGGCACAGCCGGTGCACAGAGCGGAAATAAAAGCCGAGTCAGTTAGGGGGAAGGCGAAACACCCCCTCCAGCAGTGACATAGTCATGCCATGCTCTCCATTTCACCATTGGGGAGGAGGCCGCAGAAGAGTTAGGCATGAACTCAGTTTCCATAGTAAAATGGAATTTAATTTTGTTGGTGACTAGTGATAAAGGAGGGGGAGAAGCTTGTTTCTAACTTTGGGTCAATGCAGCCCTGGCAGCTATACAAATATGCCCCACCAGATATCTCTGATGAGGTGGTATCTCAGCAGGAAAAATGTGGAGCAGGGCCATGGCCGGAGAGGTGGTAAGGGACAGGCGTAAGACTGAATTAATCAAAAGCAAATATCTCGCTCCAGAAATGTCGAAGGGTAGGACAGGACCAGAAAATATGGAAAATATGGCCTATTTCCCCACAGTTACGCCAGCAATATTTGGAACAAGACTGCCAGAATGAGTGTAGCCTATCCGGTGTTAAATATAGTCTATTAAGGAGTTTGATATGCATCTCCGTGTGATTCAAGCACTTGGACATTCGGTAAGAAGAAATAAAAATGTGTTCCCATTGGGCTTCAGATAGGGGAAGATCCAAGTCTTGTTCCCATTTCAGCTGCGTTTTAGACTTAGTAGTAGTAAGCAAGCTGATAAGCGTCCTGTACCAAAATTAGATGTCCCCTCTAGAGTCACACAGAGATACACGTGTTAAGACAACCTGGGATAACGAGTTCGGGAAAGCCACCTGTCTAGGCAAACCTTTGTACCAGTGGTGATTTTGGAAATAATGCAATAATTCTCCACTGGGGAGATTATATCGAGACTGGAGTTGAGAAAACGATAGCATAACATTACCATCCATAAGGTCCCCCAAGACAGTCAAACCACAAACAAACCAGATATAGAGATTTAAATTAGGGATTAATTTAGCTATGGCTCGTAGTGAGATAGTAGAATATGGAAATTGATGTCCAGGCAGGCGAGTCACCAATTTATCCCATATTTGTTAAGATGTTCTAATGGCGGGGAGGAGGGACAATAAGCGGGGTCTAGAGTTTGGGTGTATCTTAAAAAGGTCTTCTAAGGGAAGGTACAAACTCCCAGTACGTTCAAGATATACCCATCCCACTACAGGCGCCCCACTCAACCAGTATTTAAACTGGGCCAGCACACATGCCTCCTGGTAAAGGACCAGGTCGGGCATATCTAGCCCTCCCTTTCTACGAGGGAGAATTATTTTGGACCAAGCCAATCGGGGTGGCCGTGCCTTCCAGACATAGTGTTGCTTTATAGCATGACATCTATCAAGGTACGTTTTAGGGAAAAGAAAAGGTATGGTTCGGTATAAGTACATGAGTTTAGGTAAGAGAGTCATTTTGAAGGCTGATAGGCGGCCAATCCACGAAATATCATAAAATAGCCAGGACTTAGTCAGGTCTAAAAAACTATTAATGAGTGGAGGTAAGTTAACATCAAAAACAGAGGCCGTAGAAGGTGGAATTTGGATCCCCAAATACTGTATTGAAGCCAAATGCCAGTTATATGGATAGCGTGATTGAAAAGTGGACACTATGGAGCTGGGATATTAATGGGGAGAGCATCTGTCTTTGTCATATTAATTTTATAATAGGAAGCGTCACTATACTGTCCCAAGATAACATGCAAACAAGGAAGGGAGGATAGCGGGTCCGTGACAAACAGAAGGACGTCATCCGCAAAGAGGCACAACTTGTGAGTAGTAGTGCCAATAGTCACCCCCGGGAAGCCCCCAGACATCCTAATCTTCTCAGCAAGGGGTTCTATGCCCAACGTAAATATTAAGGGTGATAGAGGGCAACCCTGTCGGGTTCCATTCATATTAGGAAATGTATCGGAGAGGAAACCATTACTAAATACCCATGCAGAGGGGGAGCTATATAGAGATAAAACCAAAGAAAGAATATGGCCACTAAAACCAAACTTGTCTAGAACCGAGGACATATATTGCCAGTTCAGTTTATCAAACGCCTTCTCTGCATCTAAAGAGAGCAGGAGAAGGCCAATGTTAGAGGGAATGATATCAATCAAGTCAAAAACTCTACAGGTATTGTCAGACGCCTGTCTACCAGGCACAAACCCAACTTGGTCATAGGCAATGAGAGATGGCAGAAAGATATTTAAAAGGAAAGCGACAAGTTTGGCAAAAGTTTAATATCGCCGTTCAATAGTGCAATGGGCCTATAATTTTGACAATGCGCTGGGTTTTTACCTGGCTTGGGTATAGTGATAATTTGAGCCTCCAGCATTTCTGTAGGGAAAGCACCAAGAGAGGAGATTGAATAATACAAGGAGGTCAGGGTCGGCGATAGTTGATCACAGAGAGAAACATAAAATTAATTTATGAAGCCATCTGGACCAGGGGCTTTATTATGCGGGAGTGATTTCATTACTTGAATTACCTCGGAGGGGGTCCACGGGGCATTTAATGTCTCGAGCTGTTCCGCAGAAAGGGAGGGGAGTTTGACATCAGCTAGGAAGAATTGTATAGAATCAGGAGTGGGTTGAAAAGTAAGGGGATCAGAAGAAAGGTTGTACAGCTTGGTATAATATCTAGCGAATTGATTTGCTATGTCATATGGATTGGACACTTTACCACCCTGAGGAGAAATCAGATGTCTAATCCTATTACAAGCCTGGAGAGCACGGAGCTTGCGAGCCATCATTTTCCCCGGTCTATTACCAGTCAGGTAAAAATTTCTGTCTCAACCTATTTAAAGCAAACTGGGTCCGTCTCATAAGGAGTTTCTGAAGTTGGCCTCGGATATCCTTTAATTCCCTACGTAGGGCCCTAGAGGGGTGGAGCTTATTCCTATCTTCAACCTCCTTAAGTTTAGATTCCAAGTCTTGTTGTTGTTGGATAGCTTGTCGTTTGAGTCTAGCACCGGCTTGGATCGCAGTACCTCGCACAACTGCCTTAAGGGCACACAAGAAAGTCGTGATAGAAGTATCTGAGGGGGAATTAGTTTCCACATAAAGGGAGATGCAATCATCAATCTTTTTTTTTGATATAGGGTCTGACAGCAGGTGGGCAGATAGGCGCCATGGCCGAGGGGGGGTAAATTGGTGGCAAATATTCCAAGACCATAGGAGAGGAGCATGATCGGACCAAGAAATAGGCAGAACATCCACCTGTGCTGAGTGCTGCAAAGTCCACTTATCGCAAATAATAAGATCTATGCGAGAGCAGGAATTGTGCACTGGAGAGAAATACGTATAATCTTTCAAAGTTGGGTTCTGAACTCTCCACAAGTCATACAGGTCATATTCTGCCAGCAAATTACGGAAGGCTAATGATGGGCCAGCCAGAGCCGCAGACATCTGGGAAGAAGACCGAGGAGATCTATCTAATTTAGGATCAAGCACTAAATTATAGTCGCCCAACATAAGCAGGGCACCCTGACGAACCCTCGTAATAGTCGAGCAAACTTTTCTAAGGAAGGGGACTTGGTTAGAATTGGGAGCGTAGAGAGATGCAATCGTAACCATCTTATCCTCCAATTTTTCAACTAGAATGAGGAAACGTCCATTCTTTTCAGCTATCTGGGACAGCAGTTCAAACAAAACAAAGCTCCGAAAAAGAACAGCCACTCCATTGCGCTTGAAGGGGCCAGTTGCAAAAAAGCCAACTGGGTATCTCCAGTCTCTCAGAGCCGGGGGACCTGCTGACGAAAAATGCATTTCCTGCAAGGCAACTATGTCAGCTCTGTGTTTATGAAAAGTGGTCAAGGCTAGCCTGCGTTTATTGGGGAAGTTCAACCCTTTAACATTCAATGAATATATTCGTACCATTTAAAATATAGAAGAAGCAAAAACAGCTGACATCCCAAATGGGGGGGGGGGGGGGACAAACTAGGAAAAAAAGAGGAAAGGGCAGGCAGGAAAAACCTTAAGGGCCCCATTATATCGGGACCGCATTGCTACTGCAGGGGAAAGGTATACAGTAGAAAAAGTATGGGGAGGTGGCAGTAGTATCACCACCCGGGCTACAAAAGGCACATGTATACCTGGAGCAATAACGTATAGCCAAACTACAAGTACCAATAAGGGTACCAACAGGCACATCAACAAATAATGTAAGTGACTAGTGAGATACCCTTATGTGTACAGTAAGAAGAAAAAGAAAGATAAAAGAGATAGAATCAGAGGAAAATGCAAGTACACATAGTAATATAAACAGCAAATGAAGGAACCAAAAGCATACACATATATAACAGATAAACTCACGTATCCGGTATGCATTATAAGGGGGATGGAGTCCCCAACCAAACATGAAGATCAACCAGGAACTACATTAATTGGAACATTGAATACTCAGTCAGGTCGCAGACCACTCACAGGTAAGTGGCAGGCGAGGTTTCAATGTAGAGGGCACTTTGACCGAAACATCCCACTCATTAAGCAGCTTAACCCCAGCGTCCAGAGTGGCAACTACGTAGGAGGAATTCTCATGGGAAATCACCAATTTCACTGGGAAGCGCCATCTGTATCTAATGTCATGAGAATGTAGTGCCTCCGTGATAGGAGCCAGAGCTCTATGTTTAGAGATGGTCAGTGCCGAGAAGTCAGGAAATATTTGTATGCCTCCAAGCGTATCCGAATCAGACGCAGATCTGGCAGCTTGCATTATCCGTTCCTTGGTCGTGATCAAGTGAACACGGAGGAGGGTATCTCGAGTGTAGGAGGCGGAAACCAACCGTGGTTTCGGAAGCCGGTGAATGCGATCGATGAGAAGGTCTCTGTCGTCCGCCCCAGGTAGCAGTTTGCGGAAGAGGGACATAGCATAGTCCAGAAGTTCTGAATTGGCCTTAGAGTCTGGGATACCTCAGATTTTAATATTATTTCTCCGTGATCTGTCCTCTATATCCGCAATTTTGTCTTTATACGTCTCCATCTCAGCTTGTTGTCAGTCATGGGACGAAATAAGGTCATTATGAGAGGACATCAGTTCCTCAATTTTACATTCAAGATGGTCTGTGCGATCACCTAGAGCAGTTAGCTCCACTTTAACTTCACGGATAGCCAGAGAGAGGTCTTGAGTGAGCTCAGATTTAAAAGCCGCAAGGACTTGACACAGAGTCTTGACAGTGAGAGGATCCGTAGAATTAGAGTACACCCCAGGGACCGATAAGGAATGGCCAGAACTCTCCTTAGGACGGTTAGGTTGGCTCGATGGGATGGAGCTCCTGGCAGGAGACGAGGAGATACGAGCCCCTTTTTGATTAGAGAAAGCGACCAAGAGCAGGAGTGCATCCTTAATTTTTTTAGGGGGCATCATTAGAGAGCTGCAGTAGAAGGAGTAGATGATTGAAACTGGAAGGCCAATGCGTCACAGGCCCTGGAGGCAGAGTAGTATGCCGGTTCCAAACAGAAGCTACTATGTATGCATCAGAACCCTGGGTGGAGGCGTAGAGAGGACAGAGCACATCACATCCCTATTCAAACATTATTACATGCAGGAGATCTTTGCAGGGTTGGGGAGAAATGACAAATATGAGAGATGCACAACAAATCCCAGCAAGGGGGTACTCACAGATCCAGTACAGGGGATTCCAGCAGGAATCGGCAGCACTACCACATAATGGAATATACACCCCAAGGGAAATGTAGTAGGAAAAGCTGGAGGAGAGTCCCAGGCAGATATCACTGGTCCTGGTCCAGCTCAGGGTTCAGTTTCAGCCTAAGAAGGGGACAGAGCTGCAGAGATGCACAGACTGAAGAGTCCAAAATGGGCACTGGCTGAGAATGTCTCCTTCCCAGCTGGAGACAGAGGTGGATCCCAGGCACACAGGAGTAAAAGCACAAGGGCCCACGGGTCCTCAGCCTCTGGGAGCCCCCAGAGACACTCCAGGAGCCTGCAGGGAGAGATAGGAGCCGTCCGGCTGAGCCACGTCCTGTTTTCCTGGGTCCCGGAAGTCCGGCCCGGGTAGGCTTGAAAATTTAGTCCCCAGCTTCAGGGCAGAAGGTAGGCCGCAATCTGCAGGAGCCTCCAGGAGTACTCCCTGATTCCGCGGACATCACCGTACGGCCAGCGCACAGCAGCAGGAGTGGGGGAGAGGGCACCAGGCTGAAAGGAGCAGAGATGGATGTGCAGGGAGGGAGAGAAGTGCCCGAAATCCTGGAGCTCTGCTGAGACACTTCCACTCACAGCAGCAGCTAGGCCACGCCCCCCGGTAGTGCCTTTTTACCTTGTTACCATCAAACTTTTTCATGATTTTTGGTGTCTATGTCGACATATGTCGTCATGGACACCGTATAAGTGTACCGCGTCCCCTCGCATAGCTTGCTTCACTCACCATGCTACGCTCGGCACACTATTGTAATCTAGCTTTAAGTGCACTTGGATAGTAAAGTATGAAAAACCACCTTTTTTTTTTAAAAAAAGGGAGACTCATGTTAACCTTTTTCTTTTTGTTGACTTTTTGACCATGTCGACCTAATGTATTTCAACCTTTTTCATGTGTCGATCTATGGCCTGTTGATAAATAGTGGTGGACCTATTGACTGCCACAACTCCAGTTAATTATCTCCAGTCCACTGCTACAGTACCTCCAGACTGCCGTACCATCCACATCAATGCCAGTGTCACCATCAGTTCCAAAGCCATCTTCATTCCTCGGGCTGCCAAATCTCTTCCTGTGGGCTGCATCATCAGATGTGTGTACGCAAAGGAATAATGCATATAATTTGCATAAAGGGCCTTTTACCTATCGTACTAATCCTTTCTGCAAATGCTTGAAATATCAAAATTAGACTACCTGCTTAAATTAATTAATTTGTTATATTTTATCTGTAACATGTCCTTCACCCTAGTATTACAATTGTTATGGAATCTTGAAAATGGTTTAAAAAAAGTAAAGTCACCTCTGCAACACTGTATACTGTAATTGTGTATGGATTGTACACAGCATCCAAGTGATTGCATTCATTTTCTCCACTTTTGTTTATACTCTTTATTTGGAATTATTTTATTATTGCAAAATCTCATATGTTCTTTTACTCTGTAGCACTATTAGGTTTTTATTAACTTATTCTTTAATGTCATTTTAGACTTCATTCACCTCTGTGCTCTGAACAACAAGTAACTCCAATTTCTGCATTAATAAACTGAGGCACTGAATTGCTTAAGGGTCACTGTCCATTTCAATCCCAGGACCCCAGCCACCCCCCAGCCAGGATACATGTTATCTCTACCCCCCAAGGAATCTACTTCAAAGGCCTATTACACTCAGATTTTCACACCTACACAATTAGGAATTAGACTCTAAAGTTGGCCATACATCAGAACGACCTGCATACGATCAGATCGTATGCGGGTCGTATGGTAGATGATGTGACTCACAATGTGCACACAATGTGCACACACTTGGTCGTGCATTTGGGAGCAATGTCATTCTGATGTATGGCCAGCTTAACACCTTTTCACAAGCCTGCTTGTCCTGGAAAAATTGACTAATGGGGCCTATACAAGTAGCATTTGGTGTGCTTTTGTAAGTGATTTGACTAAATCGTTTAGAAAATCAGCACAAATTGCTCTGTGTGTATGGACTACAGCGAGTGTGATGCTTGTCCCCGTGCATCGCTGTGGATTATCTAGACAGTTCAAGCTTGCGTAAAATATGTAGTCGTCGTCCATGTTTTCTCTATTGAGAGCACGGGCAGTGACAGATTGCCCAGCACACATTGCTGGTGCAGCGCTGTGTGCTGGGTGATCTTGCTGAGCGATTTGAGCTGGAGCTGCCCTGTCTGCCAAATAAATGGGTGCACTGCTACTGCATCTGTGTCAAATAATTAGGAGCTGATGTGGCAAATAATTGGGAGCTGCCCTGTCTGACAAATAAGTGGGTGCTGCCGGGTCATTTAAAAACAATGCTGCACTGCCATGTGAAGGAAAGGGGTGTTGTTGTCCCGTGCTGTCCTGTAATGTAAAGGGGTGATGCCCTGTGTGCGCCAAAAAAAAAGGGGTGCTGCGATTAACAGGGGGCATTCGAGGTAGGCTAGACTGCTGGTCTTTTTTGCTGTTTTTTTGCTAGACTGCTGGTCAAGAGCGCTTAAAGATGACAACAAACTCACTGGATTTGTTGTTGACAAATTGGCAAAAATGTAGGAGCAAGCCTCATAAATATCTCCACTCCATTCTCTTGGCACCGCTCATATTTCGGTTATGATCATGGACTTTTGTAAACATATTCCGTATGGACTTTAACTTGTTAATGACTTGTTGCTGGAACCTATTGATTCCCCAACTGGCCAGCATCTTTGGGATTTATGATACACACTTGCATCCCTCACTGTGCCTGTCATTTGATGCATAATTTCTTCCTCAACGCAGATGTTCAATAGTTCCCAGACCTCTTCATCAGTCCACATGGTAGCCACTCACTCACAGACTGTGCCCAGCATGTGCTCTGCCCAGTGGTGTGTGCCCACCTCTCCAAACAACCTCTGCAGCTTACCAGTGTCATCTGCCCAGCTCTGGCCACCTCTCCAAACAGCCTGCAGCCTCCCAGTGGTGTGTGCCCAGCTCTGACCACCTCTCGAAACAGCCTGCAGCCTCCCAACAGTGCCCTCTCCTCTCCGGTCCCTGGGCGATGACATCAGCAGCCAATGTCCAGAAGGGACCAATCAGTCGCTTCCAAGAAATCCCGGGTCTAAAATCCCAGGTAAGAGCTGTTTCCACTACAGCCTACCCAGGATAGACTCGCTAAAAACCCTGCTTGATTTCCTGGTAAGAATCCCAGGTCACTAGACCCAGCATTTTTACCTTGACATAATTTCCACTGAAAGAAATCCTGGGAAGGTGCGCGTTCATGTACAAAATCCCGGGATTTTTATGTCAGTGGAAAAGCAGTATTAAATTTGGGTGAGGTCTGTTCAAACTGAATTTTTAATTGCAGTTTAAAAATAAAGCAGCCAGTAGTAACCATGCATGCACAGAAATAAAATAACTCACCCAAATCTAAATCTCACTGCACATATTACATTTGCCCCAACTGCAGTGCAGCATGGTTTTGTCCATTTTGAGAACAAATTTGTCCTGCGATCAGGTCTGGATTGCTTTAGGCCCATGGATCTGTACAGGGAGGTATGGGACACTGAAAGAAAACATTGGTTAAATTGTTTTTCAACTTTGGTTGAATGTTTCAGTCTAAATGTTTTTCAACATTTAGACTGAAACATTGGTACTGCGAGACCGATGTTAACCATTGTTTCTATCTTTTAAAATAAACTGGCTACCTAAACATATAATACACCAATAAACTTCTAAAATGATAAATCATCCTTCTATTATGTATATATATATATATATATATATATATATATGTAAAAAAATATGTGTGTTACATACACACGGCTGCTTACCTATGGGGCTTCATTTCCAGGCCTACCCATAGCCATGTTTTAATTAAGTACACAGTCACAAGGGGCCGGATTTAGACCTGCTCGCTAGGCTGCATGTAATCGAAGCCTAGCAAGCAGGTAAATGCCTTCCCGCTGAACAAATTCCCCCCACTGTCCGAATACCCCCATAATGAGCTGATGTGTACACGTATACATCCGCTTAGAAGCACCCGCACACAGGAGAAATCCTTCGATGTATATTCACCATCGAAAGATTTCTTCCTGTGTTCCCATCACTCACAGCTGCTGAGTGAGCCAGGACTCACTCGGCGGCTGCCCATAGTCTTCCAAATAGGGGGCAAGCACTGACATCATATGACATCAGCCGCCCACCCCAGGCAGCCAGGGAAAAGCCTGCATTCCCAGAGGTGCACCCAGCATTTACATGGGCGTGCCCACCATTCATATGGGCTTTCCATTTAATATAGGTCCACAGAATGACTGGTCTTGAATAAGTTAGGTACATGTGTCTATATTTTTACAGGATGCCACATATTTTAGTCATTTTATCACATATTTTTACACTCTGATTCAATTTCTGTGTGGAGTTTTTATGTGTTTGCTCCACGCCTTCATTATCACTTTATATTCAGCTATGTTTTATTCACACTTTTCAACTAGATTTCACTTTTAGGTGATCTTCCTTTTTAATAATTACACTTATATGTTTACACTGAACATTTAAGGATGATATATACATGTAAACATTATGTTTTTAGTACGCTTAGGTTATGCACTCAGGTAATAGGATAAGCTATTAATGGTTCATACATACTTATATCTGAAATTAATTATATATATATATATATATATATACACAGTATATATATACACTACAGTATATATATATATACACAGTATTTAATTCTAGTGCCCAGACTTTACTGCACAAGGAGGCGGGTGGGCGGGCCCAGCTGGAGGAGGATGCACACGGGCCTCCTGCTCTCTTAAAAGCACCCCTGCTTTCATCTATTGTTTGCCTCAACACACAGGGAGAACGAGAAATGAATTTAGAGACAGTTGGTAAGATGTACTAAGCCTTAAAAAGTGATAAAGTGAAGAGTGATAAACCACCAACCAATCAGCTTCTGTAATTTTTCAAACACAGCCTGTGACATGGCAGTAGGGAGCTGATTGGCTGGTACTTTATCACTCTCCATTTTATTACTTTTTAAGCTTAGTACTTTAGGCCCAGTGCACTGTTCCCAGACAGACAACTAATTTGGGTTCCATTTGCCCTCCCCTGCCTGTTGTTAATACTCATTGATGTTGTATTGAGACACTTTGTACACCCCTGTTATTTGTTTTTATTTAAAAACGTTGTTACATTGGAGACCTGTAATTATGTAGACCATTTATTTTCTGTGCTGCCAGTGATAATAGGAAGAAATGGACAAGCCAGCTGGTTACATTAAATTGAACTATCATTGTAATAGCAAACCACATTTTTTATGTCATTGTACATTGATGGCTGTAAAAACCCACTGATGGCTATAGTTCAGCAACAGACATACGTTGTGACAGAAGCTATATTTTCTAAATTTTTGAAGCACCCACCCATAGCCATGTTTCAATTAAGTACACAAGCACATGGGGCCTGATTCAGACCTGCTCACTAGGCTGTGTGTAATCGGAGCCTAGCAAGCAGGTAAACGCCACCCCGCCGAACACCCCCTCAATGCCCAAATCCCCCTGCAATGCTGCGAGTGGATGTGTATGCTAATACATCCACTCACAAGCGCCCACACACAGGAGAAATCCTTCAATGTATACTCACCATGGAAGGATTTCTTCCTGTGTTCCCGCAACTCACAGCCGCTGAGTGAGCCAGGACTCACTCTGCAGCTGCCCGAAGTCTTCCGAATTGGGGGAGAGCACTGACATCATATGACATCAGCTGCCTGCCCCAGGCAGACAGGGGAAAGCCTGCATTCCCAGGGGCGTGCCCAGTGTTTACATGGGCGCACCCACTGTTCACATGGGCCTTCCATTTAATATAGGTCCACAGAATGTCTGGTTCTGAATAAGTTAGGTACAGGTGTCTATATTTTTACAGGATACCACATATTTTAGTAATTTTTCACATATTTTTACAATTTGATTCACTTTCTGTTTGGAGTTTTAATGTGTTTGCTCCACACATTCATTATCACTTTATATTCATCTATGTTTTATTCACACTTTTCATTTAGATTTCACTTTTATGTGATTTTTTTAAATAATTACACTTATAAGTTTACATTGAACATTTAAGGATGATATATAAATGTATACATGTACATTTTTAGTACGCTTAGGTTATGCACTTGGGTAATAGGATAAACTATTAATGGTTCATATATACTGATATCTGAATTTATATTCCGTCAATTCTAGTTTTATAAAATGTGTACAGTATATTATAAATATTAGTCTAGAAATTTTTTCCTGATACACCATACTTGTTCTTAACCTTAAAATGATGTCTGCTTATATTTAAACTCTTTTTTTTAAGAATTAAAATATATATAAAATAAAGTTGCTTTCCTGGGGTTTGAACTTGGGTACTTGTTTTGCTAAATCAAAGCATTAGTCCACTAGACTACCTTGTTGTCTAGTAAACATTCTTCATTTGCCCTCTTTCTGTACTATCTGTTCTACAGCAAATGTAGGTGGAAAGCTGGCCCAGTGGTGAAACTATGAATTGTCATGACACAACATCATAGCACAACAACACAAGGAATTGATGTCCTGCCAAATTCAGTGCCATAGCACTGTTTTTAGTAAAGGTAAATGGGGACACATCTGTATATTTGAATACTACAGTGTATGGTGCAGACCATTTCCATAACATTGAGCATCATAAGGCTAGATATGTAATGTAACCACTACAGTAAATTACCTAACAGACTATTTTTGTTATTATTCAATCTACACACTCTCCTAGGGAGCATACCGCATGGTAGACAAGTAATCTGCCTACTCTGCACTGCTACAGCATGAGAGAGGTTATCATTAAATCTTTGTTCTTGATACCTCTCAATTTTCCTTCATTCAAGCCATCTGCAGGCACCCTACTCTCTCATTCTCCATCCTATACCTCTGGCACTATGGATAAACAGCAGAAATGAGGTGAAACCAATCACATTTATTACACTATTTATCTCAGTTTATTTATAAGCAACTACAGATAATAATGTTAACAATGCATCTGTTAGATACTAATGTATTATTATTTATGGTTGAACTGACATTATTAGCATACCAGTACTCTATATATGTGAATACTTGTACCAAGAGAAAGAATTGAGCTAAGGTAAAAATGACCATAGATGGTTATGACCTGTGATTTTAACCCTACACTGATTAATCAGTTTGGACAAATGGTAGTAAGATGACAGTCATGGGATTTTTTTGCATAACATGTTATGAGTGCATGTCAAAACTGTCCACAGAGTGGGAGTCTACTATTAGAGCTCCCATTACTACTGGAACACCTTATTTATTTATATATATCTGGTTAGGGATGGTATTGGGATCCTGGCACTTGGGATGTCAGCAGACAGAATACCGACAGCGGTATACCGATGCTCGTGATCCTGACACCTACTAGATAAGGATTCTACCCCTAATCCCTAACCTCCTTTACCCTCCTTACCTGCAGCCTGATCCTAACCACCCTTGCAGCCTATCTCTAACCCCTACCAGTAGTGCATAACAATTACCTCCCCACAGTCTACATCTAACCCTACCTCCACCCGCAGCCTAACCCTAACCCTCTCCAGTGGTGCCTAACTCTAATCCTCCCTCCCCACAGCCTAGTCTTCCCCTTGCAGCCTAACCTTAACCTCCCCCCATGGCTTACCACTTAGCAGTCCTGGCATGCTTACGTTAGGGTTTCCGGCGCTTGCATTGTGATCCATGTCGGGATCCTGAAGTCGGTATTTTGAGCAGTGTTGGTATTCCAACTGCAAGGATCCTGAATGGTGAGATAGTGACCAGATCCCCCTGGCTATACAGATATAGCCATACTCATCGTGGGTACTTCTTGCCATGATCACTCCTAGTTTGGGGCAACCGTGTGCACATCTGGGATGTGCAAGTGCCTTAGATGCCCACACGCCCCATTTGCATGAACGGGAGTGGTGAGTGTCCATTTAGCACAGATGTAGCCACGGTGAGCATGCTACTTTTGTATCTACAGACATACCACACTGGATATACCAAATCTCGTATGATCCTGGAAGCTATGCAGTGTCGGGCCTGGTCAGTAGATTTTACCAGGTACATTAGATTTTTAACTCATAATATTGATATTGGTGGACCATTTGTATTTATCTGGTCTCTGCTACATGTTAGCAATCTTTGCTTATTACCCAAGTAACTAAATTCATATTTTCACTCTATTATTTTGTTCTACATGAGACACTTTCTTACTAATATATATATTTTTTACTTATAGTATGTTTAGGCTCTGCAGGTGTGGCAGATTTTTACACTGCAATTTAGATTTCAGTTTGAACACACCCCACCCATATCTAACTCTCTCTGGAGAGGCAGATATAACATTTGCAGAGAGAGTTAGATTTGGGTGTGGTGAGTTCAATCTGCAATCTAAATTGCAGTGTAAAAATAAAGCAGCCAGTATTTACCCTGCACAGAAACAAAATAACCCACCCAAATCTAACTCTCTCTGCACATGTTATATCTACTTCCCCTGCAGTGCACATGGTTTTGCCCAACTGCTAACAAATTTGATGCTGCGATCAACTCTGAATTAGGCCCAAAATTAGGCATTTAATTTAAGCCTGCCCAGATGTTAAAAAAAACAAAACATTTCAGATTTCTGCACTGAGTATATTCATTGTCTTTGAATCTCTATGAAAAATGTAAGTTTTTTTCCATGGCATTATTGTTATTATTACTGCCACTAGCAACACTAGTAGAAGCTGAAGAAGCGGATGTAGCACTTGAGATTTATAGGGTAATGTTCACTGCAAATAAAATATATGAAGAAAAAAAATGAAATGCTTAATACTGTAAAATAAGAACATTATGAACATTATGCAGAATGACTGAAGTTCAAGGAAATGCTTAACTGACCCTCAAAATATGTTTACACAATGAACACATCGTGGCTACATCTGCGCTGAACGAGCACTCTCCTAGCTGTGCCAAGAAGCGGCATTTGTCACTCAAATTCATGCGAATGGTGTACATGCGCGTCTCAGACACACGTGCATCCCAGACATGCACGCGATTGCAACAAGATGTAGCCATAATGACCATAGCTACATCTGTATAAAGATACACATACGGGTACATGCTGGGGGGATGGCTGCAGTGAATATAGTTTGTCCCTGGCTTGGTGTCTACATCTGAAAACATTGTGGTATGTTCTGTGTGTATGCTAATGTTCACAAGCAGAACATCTTATCTTTGTATATATACACAAATGTTTATAAGCATAGCTGATGGTGTGCAGAAGTAGACTGTTGATTAATAAGAACTAGAAGTAATAAGCAATGTATGTAATTATGTTCATTCAAATCCCATATTGATGGGATGTAATAGAGTCCAAGTTCGCCCAACTTGCGGGATGCTGGACAAACTTGGATTTTTTTTAAAGGGGCAGTCATTTACAGGGCATAATAATGCCTTGTAAATGACTGCTCCTTTAAAAAAACATTTGAGTTTGGCCAGCATCCCACACATCAGGCAAACTCGGATTCCTTTACATCCCGCCCAATGATTAATAATATTTCCATTTACTACTGTATATCAGGACTTGGTTCATCAGCTTTCTCACAAATATCTCTTTACATGTCTTAAGATCCATGTCATTTGAAAAAAGACATAACATACAGATGTGTCCTCATACAACTATCCAGCAAGATCTTGTACACCTTTGGGTCAGTGCAGAGAATATAAAGGCATTGATCTACTAAGCTAACATATTTTGCTTGCTTCATCATATCCTTTTTCAGCTTCTCTAAATGATTTTTGAGTAGTTTAATTAGGGGTGTGTTTTTGGGTGTGAATGGATTCTCCAGTGTTTTGCAGTAAGGCAGAGTCACACCTGTGGAAGGCAACTGCATCAGCTGGTGCCGGGCTCCTGCTCTGAAGGGGGCACCTCTAAACCCGTGTGTTTAGCGACACCATTCACCTTACAAGTCACACCCTCTTTATTATAGATACAGTACACATTTTACAAGTATCATACCCAGGATTGGAACCTACAACCTTACTGGTGGAACGATTTGCTCCTTTGTAGGAGGCATGAGAATTCTAACTATATGAAGTTACTTCTCTGACAATTTTTTTTTCACTTTTTGGATGAACCACTTACACCATTATGCTGCAAATTATGTATTAGTGAGGAGCGTAGATAGTTAATTTTCCTACTGTACCTTGACTTTTTTTGGTGTCACAAAATCTATAAAAGACTTGGCAAAAATTGTCTGGGTTTGCCAGTTCCACACCTAAGTTGTGGATTTTTTTTGTCTTTTGGTAAGGCAGAGCAACAATGCACTTGGGGAGGCTGCTGGTATACTGTATCTGGGATAAAGTGGACTGGCGATGGGTTCCTAAGACCTCCTTTATATTACCCGGGAAGGAAGTCAACCTTTACATCTGGGACTGTGGCTCCTGTAATTCTACACATCTGGCAAGTACACCAGTATGGCTGATTTTTATTGTGAATTGTTTTGAATAAATTGATATTCTGCCATGTAGGAGATATAAGAAATGAAATGGTATACCAATGGTGTATCAATAAATAATATATTAAATAGCTTGTAATAATTTTGCATCTATTATATACTAATAAAGTAATAAAAATCATAAAAAAGACAATATAAATTCCACACATATGTTTTGTGCAGACAATACATTACATTTAACCACTGTATATGACCAATGTCCAATATATCTGGTTAGTACTCTTCCCTAGATAGACTGCAAAGTCACTATAATAAGTAGCTGGTTTTACTGGATGTGATGTAAAAGTCGATGAGAGTCGGCTGGAATTTAAAACCGATAACATATTCCAACTACAGATGTGCACCGGAAATTTTTCGGGTTTTGTGTTTTGGTTTTGGATTTGGTTCCGCGGCCGTGTTTTGGATTCAGACGCGTTTTGGCAAAACCTCCCTTAAAATTTTTTGTTGGATTCGGGTGCGTTTTGGTTTCGGGTGTTTTTTTTCAAAAACCCCTCAAAAACAGCTTAAATCATAGAATTTGAGGGTTATTTTGTTCCTATAGTATTATTAACCTCAATAACCATAATTTCCACTCATTTCCAGTCTATTCTGAACACCTCACACCTCACAATATTATTTTTAGTCCTAAAATGTGCACCAAGGTCGCTAGATGACTAAGCTAAGCGACCCAAGTGGGCGGCACAAACACCTGGCCCATCTAGGAGTGGCACTGCAGTGTCAGACAGGATGGCAGTTAAAAAATTGGCCCCAAACATCACATGATGCAAAGATAAATAAAAAAGATGTGCAAGATGGAATTGTCCTTGGGCCCTCCCACCCACCCTTATGTTGTATAAACAGGACATGCACATTTTAACAAACCCATCATTTCAGCACAGGGTCTGCGACACGACTGTGGCTGAAATGACTGGTTGGTTTGGGCCCCCACCAAAAAAAGAAGCAATCAATCTATCCTTGCTCAAACTGGTTCTACAGAGGCAAGATGTCGACCTCTTCATCATCCTCCGATTCCTCACCCTTTCACTGTGTACATCATGCTCCTCACAGAGTATTAATTTGTCCCCACTGGAATCCACCATCATAGGTCCCTGTGTACTTTCTGGAGGCAATTGCTGGTAAATGTCTCCACTGAGGAATTGATTATAATTCATTTTTAGGAAAATCATCTTCTCCACATTTTGTGAAAGTAACCTCGTACGCCGATCGCTGACAAGGTGACCGGCTGCACTAAACACTCTATCGGAGTACACACTGGAGGGGGGCCAATATAGGTAAAATAAAGCCAGTTTGTGCAAGGGCCTCCAAATTGCCTCTTTTTCCTGCCAGTGTACGTACGGACTGTCTGACGTGCCTACTTGGATGCTGTCACTCATATAATCCTCCACCATTCTTTCAGTGGTGACAGAATCATATGCAGTGACAGTAGACGACATGTCAGTAATCGTTAGCAGGTCCTTCAGTCCGGACAAGATGTCAGTTTTCTCTCCTGACTGCCCTGCATTGCCACCAGTGGGTGGTTTTGGAAATCTGATCCTTTTCCTGGCAGCTCCAGTGGTGGTAGAAAATGAAGGAGGAGCTGTTGGCAGGTCACGTTCCGCTTGACTTGACTAGTGTTTCACCAGCAGGTCTTTGAACATCTGCAGACTTGTGTCTGCCGGAAAGAGAGATACAACATAGGCTTTAAACCTAGGATCGAGCACGGTGGCCAAAATGTAGTGCTCTGATTTCAACAGATTGACCACCCGTGAATCCTGGTTAAGCGAATGAAGGGCTCCATCCACAAGTCCCACATGCCTAGTGGAATTGCTCCATTTTAGCTCCTCCTTCAATCTCTCCAGCTGCTTCTGCAAAAGCCTGACTCAGGCAGGCAGGGGAATGACCTGACTCAGGCTGGCAGTGTCTGAACTGACTTCACGTGTGGCAAGTTCATAGGGTTGCAGAACCTTGCACAACGTTGAAATCATTCTCCACTGCACCTGAGTCAGGTGCATTCCCCCTCCTTTGCCTATATCGTAGGCAGATGTATAGGCTTGAATGGCCTTTTGCTGCTTCTCCATCCTCTGAAGCATATAGAGGTTTGAATTCTACCTCGTTACCACCTCTTGCTTCAGCTGATGGCGGGGCAGGTTCAGGAGTGTTTGCTGGTGCTCCAGTCTTCAGCATGTGGTGGCTGAATGCCGAAAGTGGCCAGCAATTCTTCGGGCCACCGACAGCATCTCTTGCATGCCCCAGTCTTTTTTTAAAAAATTCTGCACCACCAAATTCATTGTATGTGCAAAACATGGGACATGCTGGAATTTCTTCACATGTAATGCACGCACAATATTGGTAACGTTGTCCCATATCAAAAATCCCCAGGAGAGTCCAATTGGAGTAATCCAATCTGCGATGATGTTCCTCAGTTTCCGTAAGAGGTTGTCAGCTGTGTGCCTCTTATGGAAAGCGGTGATACAAAGCGTAGCCTGTCTAGGAACGAGTTGGTGTTTGCGAGATGCTTCTACTGGTGCCGCCGCTGCTGTTGTTGCTGTGGGAGGCAATACATCTACCCAGTGGGCTGTCACAGTCATATAGTCCTGAGTCTGCCCTGCTCCACTTGTCCACATGTCCGTGGTTAAGTGGACATTGGGTACAACTGCATTTTTTAGGACACTGGTGACTCTTTTTCTGATGTCTGTGTACATTCTCGGTATCGCCTGCCTAGAGTAGTGGAACCTAGATGGCATTTGGTACCGGGGACACACTACCTCAAGAAATTCCCTGTGAACTAATGGTGGATACCGGATGCACGTCTAACACCAACACAGCTGCCAAGGCCTGAGTTATCCGCTTTGCAACAGGATGACTGCTGTGATATTTCATCTTCCTCGCAAAGGACTGTTGGACAGTCCAGGTGACGTATAAGGGAGGATGTTCCTAGGTGGTTAACGTCCTTACCCATACTTATTACAGCTTTACAAAGGCAACACACGGCTTGACACCTGTTGTCTGCATTTCTGTTAAAATAATTCCACACCGAAGAGGTGATTTTTTTTTTTGTATTTTGACCAGGCATGTCAATGGCCATATTCATCCCATGGACAACAGGTGTCTCCCCGGGTGCCTGACTTAAACAAACCACCTCACCATCAGAATCCTCCTTGTTAATTTCCTCCTCAGCGCCAGCAACACCCATATCCTCATCCTGGTGTACTTCAACAGTGACATTTTCAATTTGACTATCAGGAACTGGACTGTTGGTGCTCCTTCCAGCACTTGCAGGGGCGTGCAAATGGTGGAAGGAGCCACCTCTTCCCGTCCAGTGTTGGGAAGGTCAGGCATCGCAACCGACACAATTGGACTCTCCTTGGGGATTTGTGATTTAGAAGAACGCACAGTTCTTTGCTGTGCTTTTGCCAGGTTAACTCTTTTCATTTTTCTAGTGGGAGGATGAGTGCTTCCATCCTCATGTGAAGCTGAACCACTAGCCATGAACATAGGCCAGGGCCTCAGCCATTCCTTGCCACTCCGTGTCGTAAATGACATATTGGCAAGTGAACGCTTCTCCTCAGATGCTTTTAATTTAGATTTTTGGGCCATTTTACTGAACTTTTGATTTTTGGATTTTACATGCTCTTTACTATGACATTGGGCATCGGCCTTGGAAGATGACGTTGATGGCACTGAATCATCTCTCCCATGACTAGTGGCAGCAGCTTTAGCACTAGGTGGAAGTAGATCCCTCCACATTTTTGTTCTCCATTTTTTAACGTGTGGAATTATATGCCAGTAATATTATTATATCAATAGCAATGGCCTACTGTACTGTACTACTATATATACTGGTGGTCACCAAAATGCTGCACTGTACTACTATATACTGCTCACAACAATGCAGCACAGATATGGATACTAGAAGTGACACAGAGCTGCAAGATACAGCAATGGCCTACTGTACTGTACTACTATATATACTGGTGGTCACCAAAATGCTGCACTGTACTACTATATACTGCTCACAACAATGCAGCACAGATATGGATACTAAAAGTGACACAGAGCTGCAAGATACAGCAATGGCCTACTGTACTGTACTACTATATATACTGGTGGTCACCAAAATGCTGCACTGTACTACTATATAGTATATACTGGTCACACAACAATGCAGCAGATATTGAGCACTGATCAGAATACTAGAACTGAGTCTGACACGGAGTTGCAAGATACAGCAATGGCCTACTGTACTGTACTACTATAATATACTGGTGGTCACCACAATGCAGCACACTGAGCACAGATATTGAGCTTTTCAGGCAGAGAACGTAGCCACGACCTCTCCGCTCAATCTACAATGCACGAGTGAAAATGACGGCGACGCGCGGCTCTTTATATGGAATACGAATCTCGCAAGAATCTGACAGCAGGATGATGACGTTCGGCCTTGTTCGGGTTAACCGAGCAAGGCAGGAAGATTCGAGGCTGCCTCGGACCCGTGTTAAACACGTGAAGTTCGGGGGGGGGGGGGGGAGTTCGGATCTCAACGAACCGAACCCGCTCATCTCTAATTCCAACCGACCCTTATCGACTTTTACAACACATCCGGTAAAACCAGCTGCATATTCTAGTGAATGTGCAATCTATTTAGGGGAGAGTCCTAGCCATATACTGTATATTGGATGTTGGTCATATACAGTGGCTGAATGTAATGTATTGTTGGCACAACACATCAGTGTGGAGTTTATATTATCTTTTTCATGATTTTTAAATACTTTATTAGTATATAATAAATACAAAATTATTACAAGCCATTTAATTTATTATTTATTGATAGAACCATTGCTGGTATACCATTTTATTACTTTTGTCTATAGATTATTTGGGGATTTTGACCACCCCGATACCAGCACACTTGGACATTCTTGTATTTATATAGTGTAGGAGATATAACTGTTTATTTTGATGCTGTAACATCTGGGGAAGAATGATTTAATCTATAAAGGGATAATAAATAGCTAACTTTGTTACTCAAGGACATTTGAACATTACATTGAACAATACACACCCCTGCAGGAGTAATTCTTTACCTCTCTGTAGCTATTCAACATTGTACTTATCATGAGCATCATGTGGGACAACTGGTGGCTGCTGTACTTGGAGACATTCTTTATCATCATCATCATCATCATCATCATTATAATCATCATCATTATCATCTTTTTTTTTTTAAGTACAACACAGTATTCATCATAGTCCTCATTGTCAGTTACACAGTTATCACCATCATCCTTTTGCATATTAATTTCTATATTTCTGTCTTGGGTGTAGAATGGGATGCCGGCGGCCGGGCTCCCGGTGACCAGCATACTGGCTCCGTAATCCCGACCACCGGCATACTGACAGCTGGGCGAGTGCAAATGAGCCCCTTGGGGGCATGGTGGTGCACATCCCTCCAGGTGGGTCGTGGACCCCCAAGAGTAAGAAAAGGTGTCGGTATGCCGGGTGTTGGGATTCCAGTGCTGGTATACTGTGCGTCGGGATACCAACAGCCGGCAAACTGAAGACCACCCTTCTGTCCTGTTTCTAATTCTTACTCAAAAAGAAATTGTGGGAGGTTGTTGATTAGTTTAGGAAAATGTGGTTTAAAAAGTGTGTGGGGGTCCTTTGTGCTGACTGATTTGTGTGTCTCAATGTAAACCAGTGAGGCATGTATTGGTGAAAATAGCAGTTTAATTACAACAAAGGGGTCACAATGCTCCTACTATATCAATTGCATATGAAGGAAATATAAAACAATTGCAAGTAGGGAGAAATGATCTCACCAAAAGTCCAAGTCCTTATTGCTGCTCCTGTAGCGTGTCAATGGGTCCGATGTATGTTGTCAAGTTGTTGTGCGATGGTAAGCCGCTGATCTTGCGGTTCCTCCTACGCTGGGCATATGGGGTTCGGTCACTTCCCTATCCCAGTCTGTGCCCCCTCATCACCCAGGCTACTCAATTTACCACTGTAAGGTGACGTCTTTATTCACTCCTCCATCTGGTTTCCGATCCTCTGTGTTATGCTGGGGGTGTGATTCATCGTCATCTGACAGACCCTGGGGGACCACAGGACATCTGAGTTGTCTCAGACTCACGTGAGCCTGATGTTACACGGTCCTGATGGTTCACTGCCTGTCGTTCTACTTACCAGCCGGCAAGGAGACTAGGAGCGTGACAGTTTGATGCTGCAGTGATGTTTGGTGTGCATGCTGCTTTAATGCATATTGCCCTCCAGGCCTTTTTCAGGAAGTAGTGTATGCACCATATTTGTTTGAGTCAATCTATTTAAGTGCTATTTGAGTACTACCCTTAGGTGTCTCCATGATGCTATTGGCCCTGTTTGCAATATGGGTGGCGTTGAATCCATTACAGATGAGTCAATTAACATTGGTTGTATGCTACACATTAGTTGGGTGGAGTTGAATCCATTGCAGGTGGTGTCAACTGACATTCAGTTTATTCCTCACATTAGTTGGGTGGAGTTGAATCCATTACAGCTGGTGTCAAATAATATTAGAAATCATTAAATGGATCAATTGATAATTACTGTTTTCACTTCATTGTCAATGTTGAGACCTTTGGGTCTGATGGTTTTTAATGTGAAAATCTACCTCAGTTCCTCTCTGTTAATATGTTTACTGAAATCTCCTTCCAATTTCTTTTCACTTGCTCTTGCTCATAAACCTTAGGCCTTAGGGTTCTGATTATGGTGCTCTCTAAAGTTGTGTGACAAGCTGTGTCTTTCCACACCTTTCTTTAGGTTCCTTATGTGTTTGGATATGCATATTCTCAATTTGCGTATTGTTCTTCCCAAATATTGGAGTCCACATTGGCATTCTATCATGTAAATTACATGGGGTATATTTACTAAGGTCCCGATTTTGACCGAGATGCCGTTTTTTCTTCAAAGTGTCATCTCGGTAATTTACTAAGCCAAAAACACGGCAGTGATGAGGCCATTCGTATTTTTTTGGAAGTTCATGTGTAAAATTACGAATGAATACACCATCGGTCAAAACGCGGCTGTTTAGGTATGAATCACGGTCATTTACTAACCATTCGTATTTGTAATGTCTACCGTGATAATGCATTTGCGGTCGTGAAAAAATACAATTCGTACAAAAGTCCTAAAAAAAAGTAGACCTGCTTTTGAGAAGCGTGTTTACATGTGTATTCAATTATTCATTAGTCACACCTGAATGTTTGGCCCTATAAAAGGCTCCCAGGCACATTTTGAATATCTCTCACTCTGAAATGGCGGCTGTTGTGTGTGCTTCAGATTTTTTGGTTGCTGGGGGATACCTGAGAGTGCTCCATGACGCTTCAATAAATCAGGGCCAGGTAAGTGAACATGGTCAGCAGGTTAAGCAGGTTCCGCGGAGGCTGCGCCAGCCTCGTTTTTTTAGGGGACGTTTAAACTTAAACGCATTGTCTGATGATAGGGTCATACAGATGTTTAGGCTAAATCGAAACAACATTTTCCATCTGTTTGACCTTGTCAAACTGGGACTAGACCCTGAGACAGCACGCTCTCGCTCTGTCTCAGGCCTGCACAAACTCCTGGCTGTGTTGCACTTTATGGCTACTGGGAGCTTCCAGGCTGTGACAGGCGACGTCATTGGTATCTCCCAGCCCACCTTTTCCAAATATTTGAATCAGGTGAGTTGAAATATACATACACGTCTATGTCTAAGTGTTGCTTCTGTTAGGTCTTAGAACACAGTATTGTATTGAATACAGATCATGACACTCACCTTATATTTATTAATGTCCACTCAGGTTTTGGATGTCTTGGACCCCCATATAAATGCCTCTATCTGCTTCCCTACCCAGGAGTCGCAGTGGCATGCAGTCAGGGTAGCTTTCTATGAGCTTGCTGGCATGCCCAATGTGCTGGGGGCCATAGATTGCACACACGTTGAGCTGAGACCACCTAGGGGCCGTCAATATATTTATACTAATCGACATATGGACAAATCCACTAATGTCCAGGTGGTTTGTGATGCAAATCTAAAAATTATGAGTGTGGTTGCAGGTTACCCTGGCGGCTGCCATGACTCCTTCATCCTCAGTCAGTCATCTCTCTTCGATAAATTTGAGGATGGACAAATGCCTGATGGCTGGCTGCTGGGTATGTTCCAAGTGTGTTGTGTGTATGTGTGTTAACTTCAAACTCCTTTTTTTTTTTAGGGTAATTATTCATCATACACATGTACTAATGTTGCCTATATCTGTTTTTCAGGTGATGGTGGTTATGGCTGCTACTCTTGGCTACTTACTCCATTGTCCCATCCTGATTCTCCTGCTGAACACAGTTACAATCATGCACATAAGTCTACGCGGAACGTGATAGAAAGATGTTTTGGAGTGCTGAAATCTAGGTTTCGGTGTCTGGATAAATCTGCTGGGCTTTTGTTGTATAGTCCCTCTAAGGTGACTAGGATTGTGTTCTGCTGCTGTTTTCTCCATAATCTGTGTTTGCAACAACATCTGCCACATGATGATGAAGAAAACAGTCAGCAAGCAGAGGAGTTAGAAACATCTGGTGACAGTGTGAGTACAGATGTAGGGATGCAGGTAAGGCAAGAAGTTATTCAGCGATATTTAACTAGAGATGAGCGGGTTCGGTTTCTCTGAATCCGAACCCGCCAGAACTTCATGTTTTTTTTCACGGGTCCGAGCGACTCGGATCTTCCCGCCTTGCTCGGTTAACCCGAGCGCGCCCGAACGTCATCATGACGCTGTCGGATTCTCGCGAGGCTCGGATTCTATCGCGAGACTCGGATTCTATATAAGGAGCCGCGCGTCGCCGCCATTTTCACACGTGCATTGAGATTGATAGGGAGAGGACGTGGCTGGCGTCCTCTCCGTTTAGAATAGATTAGAGAGACACTTGATTTACTAATTTTGGGGAGCATTAGGAGTACTCAGTACAGTGCAGAGTTTTGCTGATAGTGACCAGTGACCACCAGTTTTATTTATAATCCGTTCTCTGCCTGAAAAAAGCGATACACAGCACACAGTGACTCAGTCACATACCATATCTGTGTGCACTGCTCAGGCTCAGGCCAGTGTGCTGCATCATCTATTATCTATATATAATATTATATATATCTGTCTGACTGCTCAGCTCACACAGCTTCTAATTGTGGGGGAGACTGGGGAGCACTACTGCAGTGCCAGTTATAGGTTATAGCAGGAGCCAGGAGTACATAATATATTATATAGTGAGTGACCACCAGACACACAGTGCAGTTTATTTAATATATCCGTTCTCTGCCTGAAAAAAGCGATACACACAGTGACTCAGTCAGTCACATACCATATCTGTGTGCACTGCTCAGGCTCAGGCCAGTGTGCTGCATCATCTATATTTTATATATCTGTCTGACTGCTCAGCTCACACAGCTTATAATTGTGGGGGAGACTGGGGAGCACTACTGCAGTGCCAGTTATAGGTTATAGCAGGAGCCAGGAGTACATAATATTATATTAAAATTAAACAGTGCACACTTTTGCTGCAGGAGTGCCACTGCCAGTGTGACTAGTGACCAGTGACCTGACCACCAGTATATATAATATTAGTAGTATACTATCTCTTTATCAACCAGTCTATATATTAGCAGCAGACACAGTACAGTGCGGTAGTTCACGGCTGTGGCTACCTCTGTGTCGGCACTCGGCAGCCCGTCCATAATTGTATATACCACCTAACCGTGGTTTTTTTTTCTTTCTTTATACATACATACTAGTTACGAGTATACTATCTCTTTATCAACCAGTCTATATTAGCAGCAGACACAGTACAGTGCGGTAGTTCACGGCTGTGGCTACCTCTGTGTCGGCACTCGGCAGCCCGTCCATAATTGTATATACCACCTAACCGTGGTTTTTTTTTCTTTCTTTATACATACATACTAGTTACGAGTATACTATCTCTTTATCAACCAGTCTATATATTAGCAGCAGACACAGTACAGTGCGGTAGTTCACGGCTGTGGCTACCTCTGTGTCGGCACTCGGCAGCCCGTCCATAATTGTATATACCTCCTAACCGTGGTTTTTTTTTCTTTCTTTATACATACATACTAGTTACGAGTATACTATCTCTTTATCAACCAGTCTATATATTAGCAGCAGACACAGTACAGTGCGGTAGTTCACGGCTGTGGCTACCTCTGTGTCGGCACTCGGCAGCCCGTCCATAATTGTATATACCACCTAACCGTGGTTTTTTTTTCTTTCTTTATACATACATACTAGTTACGAGTATACTATCTCTTTATCAACCAGTCTATATATTAGCAGCAGACACAGTACAGTGCGGTAGTTCACGGCTGTGGCTACCTCTGTGTCGGCACTCGGCAGCCCGTCCATAATTGTATATACCACCTAACCGTGGTTTTTTTTTCTTTCTTTTTACATACATACTAGTTATGAGTATACTATCTCTTTATCAACCAGTCTATATATTAGCAGCAGACACAGTACAGTGCGGTAGTTCACGGCTGTGGCTACCTCTGTGTCGGCACTCGGCAGCCCGTCCATAATTGTATATACCACCTAACCGTGTTTTTTTTTTCTTTCTTTATACATACATACTAGTTACGAGTATACTATCTCTTTATCAACCAGTCTATATATTAGCAGCAGACACAGTACAGTGCGGTAGTTCACGGCTGTGGCTACCTCTGTGTTGGCACTCGGCAGCCCGTCCATAATTGTATACTAGTATCCAATCCATCCATCTCCATTGTTTACCTGAGGTGCCTTTTAGTTGTGCCTATTAAAATATGGAGAACAAAAATGTTGAGGTTCCAAAATTAGGGAAAGATCAAGATCCACTTCCACCTCGTGCTGAAGCTGCTGCCACTAGTCATGGCCGAGACGATGAAATGCCAGCAACGTCGTCTGCCAAGGCCGATGCCCAATGTCATAGTACAGAGCATGTCAAATCCAAAACACCAAATATCAGTAAAAAGCCTCTTTTTTTCTTTGCGTCATGTGCTGTTTGGGGAGGTTTTTTTGGAAGGGACATCCTGCGTGACACTGCAGTGCCACTCCTAGATGGGCCCGGTGTTTGTGTCGGCCACTAGGGTCGCTAATCTTACTCACACAGCTACCTCATTGTGCCTCTTTTTTTCTTTGCGTCATGTGCTGTTTGGGGAGGGTTTTTTGGAAGGGCCATCCTGCGTGACACTGCAGTGCCACTCCTAGATGGGCCTGGTGTTTGTGTCGGCCACTAGGGTCGCTAATCTTACTCACACAGCTACCTCATTGCGCCTCTTTTTTTCTTTGCGTCATGTGCTGTTTGGGGAGGGTTTTTTGGAAGGGACATCCTGCGTGACACTGCAGTGCCACTCCTAGATGGGCCCGGTGTTTGTGTCGGCCACTAGGGTCGCTTATCTTACTCACACAGCGACCTCGGTGCAAATTTTAGGACTAAAAATAATATTGTGAGGTGTGAGGTATTCAGAATAGACTGAAAATGAGTGTAAATTATGGTTTTTGAGGTTAATAATACTTTGGGATCAAAATGACCCCCAAATTCTATGATTTAAGCTGTTTTTTAGTGTTTTTTGAAAAAAACACCCGAATCCAAAACACACCCGAATCCGACAAAAAAAATTCGGTGAGGTTTTGCCAAAACGCGTTCGAACCCAAAACATGGCCGCGGAACCGAACCCAAAACCAAAACACAAAACCCGAAAAATTTCAGGCGCTCATCTCTATATTTTACCCGTAAGTATTATTTTGTTTTAAATTACCTTGCCTAACCACTTTTATTACATGTATTGTAGGGGGTGATTGTTTGTTTTGTTCGTTAGTGTTTGTTCTTTATACTGGTGTGTATTTTTTTTTTTTTTATTAAAAAAACATTGACAATCATTACCCCATTAAACCATACACACATAGCGTGTTTTACAATGATTGACACGGACACAGGTTTTTTTTGGGAATACAATAGCAAAACATTTATTGTGTTGCACAAATTTCCTGTCTTAATCATTTTTTTTTGGTGTGTGTGCTTGGTGCAGAAGTTTGTCCTGGGTCGCTGGCCCGTGTTCTGCTTGAGCGTCGAACAGGGGAGGTAACTGGGGTCTGGCTAGGGGTAGTCGTTCCGGAGCTGGAGCTCACTTGTTGTGCTGCCAGCACAGTAATGCTTTGGCTAAGGTTGTGAATACTGGCATTCAGCTGATTATTGGTGGCAGTGTGGCTGGCAACAATTCTGGACAAAGTTTCAGTCACTACTTGGTTGTGCTGGATGACTTGTATTAGGGCTTGTTGCTGCCGCTGTTGCTCATCGATTACTCGAGATAAATTTGCCAGCATTTGCATGTTGTCCGCCCTGATTTGCTCCATTGAAGTAGCTATTCTGCCTACCTGAGCAATCAGTCTGCCCGAGTTCCTACTAATGCGAGGTAGATGATGCGGCAGACTGGCAAGGTGTTGTGTGTGTGTGTTCAGGTAGGCAGTGTTTTGGACCTGTTGTGTGGCCCAACTGCTCCAAAAGTCTGCGGACATTTGTTGCTGTGGTGGAGTTGGGATCAATTGGGGGCTTACAGAGGCTTGGGGCATATCCTGCTGCTGGGTTGGCTGGGTAGGAGCAACGGGCTGCAGGTGCAGTATAAAGATAGTCTGTTGGTCAGGTTCCTGCTGGTCGTCCTCGGCCATGATGGTTGGTTCTGTATGGGGGTCACAACAGCCACTGTTTATTTTCAAATATATTTCTTTGCTTGTCCTAAACATGGCATACTTAATAATACTCATGAAAATGTAACAGTTTGTGTGTTGTCAAAAAAACTTGGAATATTGCCTTAAGAAACACATATGTGCCTTCACAGGCATGCGTAGACACTGACTGGCGGGTTCCGCACCAAACTTCACCCCCTACACAACATTATAGTGTTCTCTATCCTCCCCTGTCCTGGATATAGACTGCTCACCTGGACGACCCAGAGGAGCGGACCAGGTAAGCAGTCTACATCTAGGACAGGGGAGGTGTGAGAACACTATAATGCCGTGGAGGGGGGGGGGGGGGAAGTCCTGTGCGAAACCCGCAATTCAGTTTCTGTGCACGCCTGTGTGTGCCTTCTAATTTACACAACACAATTTTTTTTAATTTGTTTTGTTCAGAGACTCTAAGCCATAATGATATGTGAAACACGAAGATATGTCCCCATTTAACATTAATGCATGTAAAAATTGTGTATGGCCCTTCCTTTAGATAAACACAAACAAGGCAGTAAATGTGGTTTCTTACAAACTCATTAATTTGTAAAGGCAGTCATTTTTTTCATTAAAAAAAAAGAAAAAAGTAAATTTTATTTGTGTATTTTTCACAAAACATGCAAATGTGTTAAGTTGGACTATGTTTATAAATGGTGATGTGGGCCATGTTAAACATTTGTCTTAAACAATGTTTTTTTTTTTTCATTTTTTTTTTTAAATGTTATTACAAATACAAAATGGATGCTAGGGCCAACATGACATATGAAAATGGGTGCAGTAATTTTGGCAAAAAAACACATGTGCTTGGTAATTGACATTATGGCCATGACTAATAATGTGCCAAAATATAATTGTCTTGACAATACACAAACAGTGGTGCAGCTGAATTAACCATGAGAAGACCTAAGGATTTGAACAGACAATGATATGTGCAAGGTGATAAAGGCACAAGGCAAACAGATTATTTTTTACATTTATAAACAAAAACAAAAAACTTTTTCAGCATATAACACCTTGCACATATCAGTGCTTAGTAAAATTAATATGACTTATCCATGTTCATTCATAGTCCACACTGTGTCAAACTTTTATTAATTTTTTCCTAACATTTTTTACTCACCAGACAGCTGAGGTGATCGTGGCTCATCACTTTGAGGACTTGCCAAAATGTCCAGAGGTGGCTGGGGCAACACTGCGGAGATGCGCCGCCTGGGTGGTGAAGATGGAGCCGCAGACTTAGACTCCACACGACTTGACTTACTGGGCCTCGTAGGCAAACTCACAGAGCCCTGTGATGGCCGCCTTAGAGGAGGGCGGCTTGCAGAAGAAGAACCTATGTGAAAAGAAAAACATTATTATTTTTTTGCTTCTATGTGTTAGCCGAATATGTGAATACAGTGAATTCTTACCTGCATTCCCACCATCATCATCAGTTGGCTGTGGCCTGTCTGTGGTTCTTCTCTGGCGTACTGTTGATACATTTGAAAAAACATTATGACCATACTTTAAATACTCCTTGTTATCTGAACTTCCTTATTGTGATGTAAACATCTGGAACCTAATGTTAAGTAAAATATTTTATGTTTAAGCTATTCTGGATTCATTAATTGGGTGTGTATTTTTAAAATAAGATGGTGTTGCACTAAATAATCCTTATCCAAAGGTGAATTCTGCACAATATTTTTTGTAAAAAAATAAAAAAACAAATTGACACAAACAGGATTAAAAAAACAACAAAAAAAAAAAACACATCAATAACCAAAAAAAACCAATATATAAAAAAAGTTCTTTAAAAAAAATTAGGGACAAGCAAGATCTCTGATTATGTATTAGAACTACACATACCAGCATGCACTGCAACAGATGTACCATTCACTAATAACAAAACTCAGGCAATGCATGATGGGACTTGTAGTTTGGAAACACCTTTACAGCTACAGGTTGCACAGGCCTGCACTACATCACCAACACAATGATTCTAATTTAAAAAACACAGTAACAATTAGCAGCATAAATATATTTCAAAATGCAATATCACAAAATAATTTAAAACAAACTCACCATCCTGCCTTGGCCGGTCCGAATCCCGGACATGAGTCGCAGCAACCACTTCGGAAGGAATAAGGGACCGCACAGGCTCCTCCCAATCACGATAAGTAGCACGGAAGGGGTGTCCACCCCCGGTTTGGCGGGCTGATTTGGCCATCTTGGCCTTGACACGGCGCTTGATGTCATAAAAGCGTTTACGGCACGTGTCCTCAGTCCGCCTCACCACACCCTCACTATTCACTGCCGCTATAACTTTACCCCACAGGACAGACTTCCTACGTGAGGACACCTTGGCAGCATCCTGCCCAAACAATTGGCGATGATGCCTCATCAGCTCCCGCACCAAAGCCATGTTTTCAGCATAGCTGAACTTAACATTGCGCCCAGTCTTGGTAGTGGTGCGTGGCTGCGGAGCCACAGCACCATCACTATCACTGGATAACGCAGCAACAGGCACCCCCTCCTCCTCCTCACTAACCTCCTCCCTCTCACTAACCTCCTCCACCTCACTCACCTCCTCCCTCTCACTCACCTCCTCCACCTCACTCACCTCCTCCCTCTCACTAACCTCCTCCACCACACTGACCTCTGACTGAGACATAATCCCTACAAACTACAAGAAACACAGAGAAAAAAAAACAGAAAACACACTCCTTCACTACCACTACACACCGCACAACCAACACACACACACTCACTCACAAACAATGACAATAGACTTTAAAAAAAAACAAGGACAAAAAAGTAGACAAACTTTGAAAAAACGACACAACAAGTAAGACAATACTATTTACACACACAGTACAGCACTCAACAATCGATAAACTCCGCAACAAATCCACCAACAACTCCACCAAACTCACCAACTCCTAATACACCTTCCTCTCTCCTCTCCACTAGCTAAACCCACGAGGTGCGGACGGTTTGGGGCGTTTTTATAGTAATGTGCACAGACACTCCTCCATCACGAATACAACCAATCACGGACGAGTGACAAAATCGAAACTTAGAAAAAAAATACGCGGCTGGGAACGGACAAACACTGCCGGAACAGACATGTGACGCAGTCGTAATAAAAACCGAAAAACACGGCCGAAAAACAACAAAACCGGCCGCATTCTTAGAAGAAAAAAAAAAGAATGACATCGACATCGGACAACACGAAAAATACAAATACGACAGCTTAGTAAATTAGGCGTAACCAATTAAAAAAGTTGCACAAACACACTTTCGATGTCATTCGTGATGATTTTCACACCAAAACGGTAGTAATACGAATCTTAGTAAATTTACCCCCATGTGTGCTATTGCAAGTGGTGTTCTTTGATTTTGAATTGTTCACTAGTGCTATTTGATCTGAATCCATCCATCCCTTTGGTGGTGCAGGCGCATATTCTGCAGATACTACAGCCCCCACAGTGATAGAAACCTTTTTTCAAAGGGATTTCTGTTAGTGTTTGCTGGATTTTTACTGTCGGTTCCAGATGATTCTTTACTAGTTGTTGTTTAAGGTCTGGGGCTTTTCTATAGATCATCTTGGGTTTTTTGGGGAGTGTGTCTTACAGACTTTTGTCTTGGAGTAGAATGTGCCAGTATTTCATTAGTATTTTCTGAATGTGTCTTGTGTCCTCACTATATTGAATTATGAACACAGTTTTGCATGTTTTGGTGTCGGTCGAGATAATTGATTTGTTTCTTTATGTCAACAGTTTTCCCTTTTTACTTTCTCTACCTTGCTGTATGCCTCTACTACTTCTTCATTTTTGCACTTTTTGGCTAGAAATTGTTTCTTCATTCTTCCTCTTGTAGTCTATAGTGCTCTATTTCTGGACAGTTGGTCTAATTCTTTTGAACTGACCAGTGGGAATGCTGTGTAGTCCATTTGGGTGATGCCCACTTGTTGACAGAATGTAGCTATTAACATCTACTTTTTTTGGTAGGTTTTGGTGTGAATCTGATTCCCTTGTGTCGTAGCAATATATTAAGGAGATATGCCGGGATCAGATGAAAAAGCATATATGGTCTATTCGCATCTAGGCCCAGATGGGTGTCAGGGAGCAGGCAGGCTCATTGAGACAATTTGGATTACAGGGCTCCCAGTTTATATAGTATACAATACACATTACATCAGAAATGGCTACATGACAGAGAACACAATCCATCTTTATTACTGTCATCCAAATACGATACGTATTCTTAATTATGTGCATGGAAAGACCCCTGGGCAGTCACTTAGGGCCCACACATTAGTAATAGAGCACTATCCACCACTCTCAGCCTTCTAATGACAGAATAAGGTGCAAGGAGAGAAGAACACTTTTAGACACTGTTCAGAATATATGATTCCTGCACCCAGAATTACATTGATACACAAAGTTTAACCCTATAAGCATTCAGTCCCAATATAAGGGGTCCAAATTTCTCTGACACTTGTATATACAACGTGATATCCAGAAAGTTAACATTAGTCTTGCTGTAATCAGTTCTGAATTGTAGGTTGTTTGAGTTGTTGTTCATATGTGTCATGAACTTCAGGAGTGTCTGCTCGTCTCCCTTTCAAATAAAAAGCACATAGTCTATGAACCGCATTGAAGTAGCACACACAACAAGCCTCACTGCAGTATCCAACTGTCATGCTCCTAGTCTCCTTGCTGGCTGTTAAGTAGAGCAGCTGAGCAATGCACCATCGGGACTGGGGAACAGCAGACTCACACATGTCTGATACAACCTGGAAGTCTCAATGTCCACCGGCATCCGTAGGGTGACCACGAATCGCAGAAAAACACGGGGGATAAGGTACTAGACAGAGGAGTGAACAACAAAGTCTCCTTGCAGTGGTAAGTTGAGCAGCTGGAGTACTGAGGGGGCACAGACTGGGATGGGGAAGTGACCGAACCCCATAGTACCCCACATAGCTAGAACCACCAGATCAGTGGCTCACTAATACACAACAACTTGACAACATACATTGGACCATTCGCCCGCTACTGGAGCAGCAATAGGGACTTTGACTTTGCGTGAGATTATGCACCTGGTGGCATAATCTCACAGAATTTGTATTTGACTTTAAATACAGTTATACTGCATTTACCAATACCAACCCTTTTGCATATACCAACATCCATGTATGATGTAACTTTGTCTACACAACTGTTCCCTTATATATGCAATTGATTTACAGTATATTGTTCCCTATATACAAATGGTTTATATTTCTCCTTATAAGCAATTGTTTTATATTTCCTTCATATTCAATTGATATAGTAGGAGCATTGTGACTCCATTTTTGTAATAAAACTGCTATTTCCACCAATACATGCCTCACTGGTTTACACTGAGATGCACATGTCAGTCAGACCATAGTATCCCACCAGCTTTTGATTTACCTTATATAGTGAATACCGGGTAGTACCCACAGGTCTTGTTGCAGCTCAAACCATACAGCTTAATCCCCTGAGTGCAGCACTAAATCACCAAGCCTATTCATCTCCATAAAAATGGGATTTGTCTGAGACACACATGCCGTTCATGGACACCCATGGACTCTCAACTGAATTTTTCTGTGAATACTCATTTTGTCCTTTGTTCTCAGTGTTATTTTATTTTAGTTATCAATATGTCTGTTTTGGAGGAGACACCAGTTACACTAGTAGTACTACACTTACTGTGAGAAGCTAGTGATTGGGAAGTTGCAGGAGATGCATGAATGTGTTGTTTACTTTCTTTTGGCCTGGGCTTGTTTCTACCATGTCTAGCAAAAAGTGGCCATCACCTGAGCCTTTCTTTGCCAATGTGTGTATCATACTTGCCTACCTGACCCTCTCCATGAGGGAGAAAATGCTCTGTTCCTGGACTTTCCTGGTAATGTATGATTGCCATCACCTATGGTGAAACACCTTTCTTATTAATTAACTAGCTCACCACAGGTGATGGCAATCATACATTACCCGGAAAGTCCAGGAACAGAGCATTTTCTCCCTCATGGAGAGGGTCAGGTAGGCAAGTATGGTGTGTAGTGTATGGAATGTTAGCTATTTTCTGTTTTTTGCCCATATCATTACATTCATCATCAATGACATTTCCACTGCCAGTCACATCATCATGATCTGGTGTTTTGTTTGACATTAAACAGCATGTATGTCAGGGCTAGCCAAACCAGTCCTCAAGATCTACCAACAGTTCAGATTTTCCAGACCTCCTAGCTGGTGGACAGGTGACGGTATTACTAATTAAAATGTGCTGCATTCATTCCTAACTGACAATTCTACAGATCTAAAGGAGGCCTGGAAAACATGAACTGTTGATAGATCTCAAGGACTGGTTTGGCCAGCCCTGATGTATGTAATTCGGACTGGCCTCACTTTCTTCGGCCCACATGTACTTGTTTCTTCCAGTAGAATACATTTAATTACTAGTATTATTACTACTAGTGTCATTGATGCCAGTTCAAGCATGATCATCCTTACCTATTTAATGGTCCGTCACTGAATATTATACAGTCTGATTTTACAATTAAATTACAACAGATAAATACTATGTCATTATTACACACATTGGGATCAATTTACAAAGGTGGAATTTTTATTTAGAACTGGTGATGTTGCCCATAGCAACCTATCAGATTCAATCTATTATCTTCTAGAAGCAGCCAGATAAATGTTAAGTAGAATCTGATTGGTTGCTATGAGCAACATCACCAGTTCTTAAAAACTCCCACCTTAGTAAATTTACCCCAATGAGAGACAGAAATGGGTGAATGAATGACTTACAATTTACAACAATAAAATTCCAACATAGTAACTCAAGCTTTTGCAGATTCATAGATAAACTGTGATATACAGTAATTCACCAGATACTTATTTTGGTGTGTTTTGTGTGTGTGTGTGTGTGTGTGTGTGTGTGTGTGTGTGTGTGTGTCTGTGTTTGCGGGTGGGGTTGTAGATAAGTTCACAGTATACAGATCACAATATAACGCAATGGGGATAATTCAGATCTGACCGCAGCAGCAAATTTGTTAGTATTTGGGCAAAACCATGGCCCTCATTCCGAGTTGTTCGATCGGTAATTTTCTTTGCATCGCAGCGATTTTCCGCTAATTGCGTGGCTGAAGAAACGGGGGAGTGTCTGGGCGAACGCTGGGTGTGTTTTTGACGTCAAACCAGGAACAACAAGCACTGAACTGATCACACTGGAAGAGTAAGTCTCGAGCTACTCAGAAACTGCACAGAAAAATCTTTTCGCAATATTGCGAATACTTCGTTCGCAATTCTGCTAAGCTAATATACACTCCCAGAGGGCGGCGGCTAAGCGTGTGTACTGCTGCGAAAAGCAGCTAGCGAGCGAACAACTCGGAATGAGGGCCCATGTGCACTGCAACGGAGGCAGATATAACATGTGCAGAGAGAGTTAGATTTGGTGGGGTGTGTTCAATCTGCAATCTAGTTTGCAGTCTAAAAATAAAGCAGCCAGTATTTACCCTGCACAGAAACAAAATAACTAGTGATGTGCACCGGAAATTTTTCGGGTTTTGTGTTTTGGTTTTGGATTCAGCTCCGCGGCCGTGTTTTGGATTCGGACGCGTTTTGGCAAAACCTCCCTGAAATTTTTTTGTTGGATTCGGGTGTGTTTTGGATTCGGGTGTTTTTTTACAAAAAAACCTCAAAAACAGCTTAAATCATAGAATTTGGGGGTCATTTTGATCCCATAGTATTATTAACCTCAATAACCATAATTTCCACTCATTTTCAGTCTATTCTGAACACCTCACACCTCACAATATTATTTTTAGTCCTAAAATTTGCACCGAGGTCGCTGGATGGCTAAGCTAAGCGACACAAGTGGCCGACACAAACACCTGGCCCATCTAGGGCAAGATAGCACTTACAAAAAAATTGTCCCCAAACAGCACATGATGCAAAGAAAAAAAGAGGCGCACCAAGGTCGCTGTGTGACTAAGCTAAGCGACACAAGTGGGCAACACAAACACCTGGCCCATCTAGGAGTGGCACTGCAGTGTCAGGCAAGATAGCACTTACAAAAAAATTGTCCCCAAACAGCACATGATGCAAAGAAAAAAAGAGGCGCACCAAGGTCGCTGTGTGACTAAGCTAAGCGACACAAGTGGCCGACACAAACACCTGGCCCATCTAGGAGTGGCACTGCAGTGTCAGGTAGTGATGAGCGGGTTCGATTTCTCGGAAACCGAACCCCCCCGAACTTCACGCTTTTTACACGGGTCCGAGGCAGACTCGGATCTTCCCGCCTTGCTCGGTTAACCCGAGCGCGCCCGAACGTCATCATCCCGCTGTCGGATTCTCGCGAGGCTCGGATTCTATCGCGAGACTCGGATTTTATATAAGGAGCCGCGCGTCGCCGCCATTTTCACACGTGCATTGAGATTGATAGGGAGAGGACGTGGCTGGCGTCCTCTCCGTTTAGATAGAGAGTGAGACACTTGATTTACTGGAGCATTAGGAGTACTCAGAGAGTGCAGAGTTTTGCTGATAGTTATACTAGTGACCACCAGTTTTATTTATTATTTAATATAATCCGTTCTCTGCCTGAAAAAAAACGATACACAGTCACATACCATATCTGTGCTCAGCCTCAGTGTGCTGCATGATAATATCATCTATGTATATCTGACTGTGTTGAGTAGTGCTCACTGCTCACACAGCTTAATTGTGGGGGAGACTGGGGAGCAGTTATAGCAGGAGTACATATTTAACAGTGCACACTTTTGCTGCCAGAGTGCCAGTGTGACCACCAGTATATTGTCTGCCTGAAAAAGTGTTATGCACACCAGTGCCTGCAGGAATGTACTGGTGTCTGAACTGTTATGCACACCAGTGCCTGCAGGAATGTACTGGTGTCTGAACTGTTATGCACACCAGTGCCTGCAAGAATGTACTGGTGTCTGAACGGATAGGGATGCAAAACAAATGAACTCACAGACAGACTGGGAAATATGACATTACGTACACAGAAGGTGATAGGGTAACAAAATAAACACAAAGTGAACAGAGAAGCCCAGAGGCTAAGAAACTGGGTGTCTCCCTATTATTAGGAATGCTCAGATGAAAAAGCAAGATGTTGTGTTTTAATACGTAGAGAACCCGAAATGCTGTTGCTAAGGGCAACAGCAAAACCCTAAAGGGTTACCAACGGGTGTGGCAGTAAACTCCTTGGTCAGAGATGGAATGATAGACACAAGGAGAGTCTCCACAATCCTAATCCTCACTTGCAGTGCACAGGTTCAGCTTACTGCCACTAAACTGAATACCTGAACACCTTGCACAGTGAGACAGGATTTAGGCAGGCAGTCTGAGAATACAGCCGCAAACCTGCTAAGTTCACAGAGTAGCAAAAGAACCCCAGCAGGTTAAACGACTGACTCCAGTCTTACTGCTAGGTCTGGATTGGCAGAGTGTAGTACCAAATCCCCAGGCCTATTTGCAGTAAGCAACAACAAATACAAAGCTACACAGTACTGGCTAACTTTCAGGAACTGACTAACCAACAAAGATTCAGCAGCATCTGCTTAACCTGAGAAGAGGCCTTATAAAGCAGGTGCTGTCCATGCCCCACTCAGACCTCACAGACTGAGCACAAAAACCAGCACCGGATCCCCTGCCGTGCACAGAGCCTGTAACCACTGCACAGCAAAAGACCCGAACCGGAGTATCAGCTGCGCTCAGGTTACTCCGCTAGCACTTGTCTCCCGGTTGCCATGATGACGTGGCAGCACAGGGCAGGAGACCCTAACAGTACCCCCCCTCTGACGAGGGGTCAAAGAACCCCTACCACCGGGTTTATCGGGGAACTGCGAGAAGAAAGAGCGTATCAGTCTGGGGGCATGAAGATCACAACTGCGCACCCACGACCGCTCCTCCGGGCCATACCCCTTCCAGTGCACCAAAAATGACAGCCGACCCCGAACCATCTTGGAGTCAAGAATCCTTTCAACAACAAACTCCTTCTGGCCACGTATCAGAAGAGGAGAAGGTCTTCCACTGGAAGAAGGATTACTAATCGCCCGTTTTAAAAGGGAACAATGAAATGTTTTATTGATACCCAAAGAACGGGGCAGGTCTAACTGAAATGCCACCGGATTGATTACCCTGGTGATCTTATAAGGGCCGATGAACCGGGGGCCTAACTTATGAGATGGCTGTCTCAACTTCAAATTCTTGGTAGACAACCAGACAAAGTCTCCTAATTTGAAGCTGCAGGGTCTTTTCCGCTTATCAAAAACCCTTTTGGTCACTAATGACACAGACACAAGGGCTTTCTTCACTTTCCTCCAAATACCTCTAAGGACAGAAACCACAGAGGAACCACCAGGCGTGGAGTCCAGGGGGTCAAAAGAATTGGCCTTAGGATGATGCCCATACACACAAAGGAAGGGAGAGATCCCTGTAGCAGAGTGAGCCGCGTTGTTATAGGCAAACTCCGCCATGGACAGATGAGCAACCCAGTCAGTCTGACACTTGGAGACATAACACCTGAGGAACTGCTCCAAGGACTGGTTCACCCTTTCAGTCTGCCCATTAGACTGCGGATGGTAGCCTGACGACAAGCTGACAGAAATCTGGAGATCGGAACAAAATGCCCTCCAGAATTGGGCCACAAACTGGGATCCGCGGTCAGATACCACATCAAGTGGCAACCCGTGGAGACGCACAACATGCAGCATAAATAATTCAGACAGGCGTCTGGCCGATGGCAGCCCAACCAGTGGAACGAAGTGCGCCATCTTCGAAAACCTGTCAACGACAACCCAGATGGCTGTCATCCCCGAGGATTTGGGCAAGTCCACCACAAAATCCATTGAAATGTGGGTCCATGGCTTAGATGGGATAGAGAGTGGATGTAATGGGCCAACAGGAACCCCTCTAGGAGTCTTATTTCGGGCACAGATGTCACATGCCCGAACCCACTGATCCACATCCTTAGCCACCGAGGGCCACCACACCGCCCTAGATAGCAACTCCCGAGTTCTGGCAATACCCAAGTGACCTGCCGACTTCTTGGCATGGAATTCCAGGAACACTCGCTGTCTTAACCTAGTAGGCACAAACAAAAGACCTACCGGAAGGTCTGGAGGAGCCTGCTCCTGTGCTCTAAGGACTAATGACAAGAGGTCCTGGGTAATGCCCACTTTAATACATGATGGGGATACAATGGGCAACGGCTCCTCGGTGGTCTCCTGGATTGGAGCAAAACTCAGCGAGAGCGCATCAGCCTTGATGTTTTTTGACCCAGGGCGATATGTTATCAAAAAATTAAAGCGAGCAAAAAACAAAGCCCATCGTGCCTGCCTGGCATTGAGACACTTCGCTGACTCTAATTATGCCAGATTCTTATGGTCGGTGAGAATTGAGACCACAAACTTAGCCCCCTCAAGCCAGTGTCTCCACTCCTCGAGTGCATCCTTAATAGCCAACAATTCCCGGTTACCCACGTCATAATTCATCTCGGCAGGCGAAAATTTACGGGAAAAGTAAGCACAGGGACGAAGGCGATTATCAGACACTCCCATCTGAGAGAGCACTGCCCCAATACCCATCTCAGAGGCATCCACCTCCACCACAAAAGGACGCTCTGGATCTGGGTGTCGCAGCACCTTGGCCGAGACAAATGCCCTTTTGAGACGGGCAAAAGCCGCTTTAGCCTCACAAGACCAGTGAGCAACATCAGCCCCTTTCTTAGTGAGTGCCACCAAGGGCACCACTATAGACGAAAATCCAGCGATAAATCGTCTATAAAAATTTGCAAAGCCCAGGAAACGCTGAAGCGCCTTCAAACTAGTGGGCTGCACCCAATCCAGGACTGCCTGTACCTTGGAACCCTCCATTTGGAAACCTTCTGGGGAGATAATATATCCTAGAAATGCGATTTGCTGAACTTCAAATTCGCACTTCTCCAGCTTCGCCCCAAGCCGGTGGTCTCTGAGTTTCTGGAGGACTAAGCGTACATGCTTCCGATGTTCCTCCAGGGAATGGGAGAAGATTAGGATGTCATCTAAGTATACAACTAAGAATCTATCCAAATATTCCCTGAGTACATCGTTCATGAAATCCTGGAAGACTGCCGGTGCATTACACAGCCCAAAAGGCATCACCAAATATTCATAATGCCCTGAGTGGGTATTAAAGGCAGTCTTCCATTCATCCCCCTCTCTTATTCGGATTAGATTGTACGCCCCGCGTAGGTCAATCTTAGAAAAAATGGTGGCAGTACGAAGCTGGTCAAACAAGACCGAAATGAGAGGCAGTGGGTATGAGTTTTTAATCGTGATACGGTTCAATTCCCTGAAGTTGATGCAGGGTCGCAACGAACCGTCCTTTTTACCCACGAAGAAGAACCCCGACCCAACTGGAGACTGTGAAGGTCTGATAAATCCCTTAGCCAAGTTCTCCTGAATGTACTCTGCCATAGCCTGAGTCTCAGGACGTGACAGGGAGTACAACCTGCTCTTGGGAAGCTTAGCATTTGGCAACAAATCAATGGCACAGTCATAGGGGCGATGGGGAGGTAGTACCTCTGCAACTTTTTTGGAGAACACGTCCGCAAAATCTGCATAACACCCTGGCAATCCTGGCAAACTTAGCTGCGAGAGCCTGACTGGAAGGCTCAAGCAACTCCTGAAACAATCAGTACCCCAACTAAGAATCTCCCCAGAGACCCAAATCAAATTGAGGATTGTGGGCCCTTAACCAGGGTAACCCCAACACCAATGGGGCAAAAGTACAGACAGTCACATAAAAGGACAATTTTTCAGAGTGTGTGGCTCCAATAAACAAAGAATCTGGCTAGTGCAAGAGGTAATTTTACCTTGGGATAATGGTTCCCCGTTTAACCCACAAATCTCAATTTCCAATGCCAAGGGTACTAAGGGAACAGAGTGTTTCAGGGCGAATTGGCAGTCCATAAAAACCCCGTCGGCCCCACTGTCCACAAAGGCCTCAGTCTTGACAGTTTGACCGAGGATCTTCAAGGTCACCGGAATGATAAAAGTCTTCTTGGGAAATTCTGACTTCTGGCCTGACAGGATATTTCCCATCACCCTCAGGTCCTGAAGTTTTCCGGCTTTTCTGGCCATGATACTACCACATGACCTTTATTCCCACAGTACAAACACAACCCCTGCTGTCTCCTCCGCGTCTTCTCAGGCGAGGAGAGGCGGATAGCCCCAATCTGCATAGGCTCCTCGGAAAATTCCTCAGAGTCTGAGGTTCCCTTGGGAAAGAAGGAAACCTCGGTCTCCCTTTCAAGCCTACGCTCTCTCAGCCATCTATCCACCCGGATGGATAACTGCATGAGCTGATCCAAGCTATCAGGCAAGGGATATTGTACCAGTTGGTCTTTTATCTGGTTAGAAAGACCTCTTCGGTACTGGTGTCTCAGGGCTGGGTCATTCCACTGGGTATCATGGGCCAACCTCCGAAACTCCGTACAGTAAACCTCAACTGGCCTTCGCCCTTGCTTAAGGATCGAAATCTGAGCCTCGGCTGAGGCCGTCTTGTCAGGGTCATCATACAACATGCCCAGTGCCGTAAAAAAAGCATCAACACTTTTAAGCGACGGACAGTCAGGCTGCATCCCATATGCCCAGACCTGTGGGTCTCCTTGTAGCAAGGAAATCACTATGCCCACCCGCTGAATCTCCGACCCTGAAGACTGAGGCCTAAGCCGAAAGTACAGCTTGCAGCTCTCCTTGAAACAAAAGAACTGCGAGCGATCTCCAGAAAAACGATCCGGGAGATTTACTTTCGGCTCCTTAACCACTGAAGGTGCTGCTGCTGCGGGAGTTTCGCCAGCGGCCTGGGAGGTGTGCATTTTAATGGACAAATCATTAAATTGTCGAGTCAGGACCTGCACCTGATCGACCACCTGTTGCAACGTATTTTGAGGGGTATGCTCCATATTCCCACAAAATTTCAACAGGAGTATTAGGCTGCTGAATATGTTATGCACACCAGTGCCTGCACGAATGTACTGGTGTCTGAACTGTTATGCACACCAGTGCCTGCAGGAATGTACTGGTGTCTGAACTGTTATGCACACCAGTGCCTGCAGGAATGTACTGGTGTCTGAACGGATAGGGATGCAAAACAAATGAACTCACAGACAGACTGGGAAATATGACATTACGTACACAGAAGGTGATAGGGTAACAAAATAAACACAAAGTGAACAGAGAAGCCCAGAGGCTAAGAAACTGGGTGTCTCCCTATTATTAGGAATGCTCAGATGAAAAAGCAAGATGTTGTGTTTTAATACGTAGAGAACCCGAAATGCTGTTGCTAAGGGCAACAGCAAAACCCTAAAGGGTTACCAACGGGTGTGGCAGTAAACTCCTTGGTCAGAGATGGAATGATAGATACAAGGAGAGTCTCCACAATCCTAATCCTCACTTGCAGTGCACAGGTTCAGCTTACTGCCACTAAACTGAATACCTGAACACCTTGCACAGTGAGACAGGATTTAGGCAGGCAGTCTGAGAATACAGCCGCAAACCTGCTAAGTTCACAGAGTAGCAAAAGAACCCCAGCAGGTTAAACGACTGACTCCAGTCTTACTGCTAGGTCTGGATTGGCAGAGTGTAGTACCAAATCCCCAGGCCTATTTGCAGTAAGCAACAACAAATACAAAGCTACACAGTACTGGCTAACTTTCAGGAACTGACTAACCAACAAAGATTCAGCAGCATCTGCTTAACCTGAGAAGAGGCCTTATAAAGCAGGTGCTGTCCACGCCCCACTCAGACCTCACAGACTGTGAGCACAAAAACCAGCACCGGATCCCCTGCCGTGCACAGAGCCTGTAACCACTGCACAGCAAAAGACCCGAACCGGAGTATCAGCTGCGCTCAGGTTACTCCGCTAGCACTTGTCTCCCGGTTGCCATGACGACGTGGCAGCACAGGGCAGGAGACCCTAACAAAAAGTTAAACACTCGTGTGGTGTTTTTTTTTTTTATTCTATAAACGCATTCTGCTGACAGTGTCCAGCAGGTCCGTCATTCATTATATTTCTATCTTCTTCATACTAGTAGTTTAGGAGTCTGCAGTGCTGACAGTGTCCAGCAGGTCCGTCATTATTTAATATATACCTGTCCTGCAGTAGTGATATATATATATTTTTTAGATCATTATCATCCAGTCTATACTAGCAGACGCAGTACGGTAGTCCACGGCTGTAGCTACCTCTGTGTCGGCAGTCGCTCGTCCATAATTGTATACCTAAATGTGGTGGTTTTTTTTTTCTATCTTCTTCATACTAGTAGTTTAGGAGTCTGCAGTGCTGACAGTGTCCAGCAGGTCCGTCATTATACAATATATACCTGTCCTGCAGTAGTGATATATATATATTTTTTATATCATGATCATCCAGTCTATACTAGCAGACGCAGTACGGTAGTCCACGGCTGTAGCTACCTCTGTGTCGGCAGTCGCTCGTCCATAATTGTATACCTACCTGTGGTGGTTTTTTTTTTTCTATCTTCTTCATACTAGTAGTTTAGGAGTCTGCAGTGCTGACAGTGTCCAGCAGGTCCGTCATTATACAATATATACCTGTCCTGCAGTAGTGATATATATATATTTTTTATATCATTATCATCCAGTCTATACTAGCAGACGCAGTACGGTAGTCCACGGCTGTAGCTACCTCTGTGTCGGCAGTCGCTTGTCCATAATTGTATACCTACCTGTGGTGTTTTTTTTTTTTCTATCTTCTTCATACTAGTAGTTTAGGAGTCTGCAGTGCTGACAGTGTCCAGCAGGTCCGTCATTATACAATATATACCTGTCCTGCAGTAGTGATATATATATATTTTTTATATCATTATCATCCAGTCTATACTAGCAGACGCAGTACGGTAGTCCACGGCTGTAGCTACCTCTGTGTCGGCAGTCGCTCGTCATCCATAAGTATACTAGTATCCATCCATCTCCATTGTTTACCTGAGGTGCCTTTTAGTTGTGCCTATTAAAATATGGAGAACAAAAATGTTGAGGTTCCAAAAATAGGGAAAGATCAAGATCCACTTCCACCTCGTGCTGAAGCTGCTACTAGTCATGGCGGAGACGATGAAATGCCATCAACGTCGTCTGCCAAGGCCGATGCCCAATGTCATAGTACAGAGCATGTAAAATCCAAAACACCAAATATCAGTAAAAAAAGGACTCAAAAATCTAAAATAAAATCGTCGGAGGAGAAGCGTAAACTTGCCAATATGCCATTTACCACACGGAGTGGCAAGGAACGGCTGAGGCCCTGGCCTATGTTCATGGCTAGTGGTTCAGCTTCACATGAGGATGGAAGCACTCAGCCTCTCGCTAGAAAAATGAAAAGACTTAAGCTGGCAAAAGCACAGCAAAGAACTGTGCGTTCTTCGAAATCACAAATCCACAAGGAGAGTCCAATTGTGTCGGTTGCGATGCCTGACCTTCCCAACACTGGACGTGAAGAGCATGCGCCTTCCACCATTTGCACGCCCCCTGCAAGTGCTGGAAGGAGCACCCGCAGTCCAGTTCCTGATAGTCAGATTGAAGATGTCAGTGTTGAAGTACACCAGGATGAGGAGGATATGGGTGTTGCTGGCGCTGGGGAGGAAATTGACCAGGAGGATTCTGATGGTGAGGTGGTTTGTTTAAGTCAGGCACCCGGGGAGACACCTGTTGTCCGTGGGAGGAATATGGCCATTGACATGCCTGGTGAAAATACCAAAAAAATCAGCTCTTCAGTGTGGAAGTATTTCAACAGAAATGCGGACAACATTTGTCAAGCCGTGTGTTGCCTTTGTCAAGCTGTAATAAGTAGGGGTAAGGACGTTAACCACCTCGGAACATCCTCCCTTATACGTCACCTGCAGCGCATTCATCATAAGTCAGTGACAAGTTCAAAAACTTTGGGTGACAGCGGAAGCAGTCCACTGACCAGTAAATCCCTTCCTCTTGTAACCAAGCTCACGCAAACCACCCCACCAACTCCCTCAGTGTCAATTTCCTCCTTCCCCAGGAAGGCCAATAGTCCTGCAGGCCATGTCACTGGCAATTCTGACGAGTCCTCTCCTGCCTGGGATTCCTCCGATGCATCCTTGCGTGTAATGCCTACTGCTGCTGGCGCTGCTGTTGTTGCTGCTGGGAGTCGATGGTCATCCCAGAGGGGAAGTCGTAAGACCACTTTTACTACTTCCACCAAGCAATTGACTGTCCAACAGTCCTTTGCGAGGAAGATGAAATATCACAGCAGTCATCCTGCTGCAAAGCGGATAACTGAGGCCTTGGCATCCTGGGCGGTGAGAAACGTGGTTCCGGTATCCATCATTACTGCAGAGCCAACTAGAGACTTGTTGGAGGTACTGTGTCCCCGGTACCAAATACCATCTAGGTTCCATTTCTCTAGGCAGGCGATACCGAAAATGTACACAGACCTCAGAAAAAGACTCACCAGTGTCCTAAAAAATGCAGTTGTACCCAATGTCCACTTAACCACGGACATGTGGACAAGTGGAGCAGGGCAGACTCAGGACTATATGACTGTGACAGCCCACTGGGTAGATGTATTGACTCCCGCCACAAGAACAGCAGCGGCGGCACCAGTAGCAGCATCTCGCAAACGCCAACTCTTTCCTAGGCAGGCTACGCTTTGTATCACCGCTTTCCAGAATACGCACACAGCTGAAAACCTCTTACGGCAACTGAGGAAGATCATCGCAGAATGGCTTACCCCAATTGGACTCTCCTGTGGATTTGTGGCATCGGACAACGCCAGCAATATTGTGTGTGCATTAAATCTGGGCAAATTCCAGCACGTCCCATGTTTTGCACATACCTTGAATTTGGTGGTGCAGAATTATTTAAAAAACGACAGGGGCGTGCAGGAGATGCTGTCGGTGGCCAGAAGAATTGCGGCACACTTTCGGCGTACAGGCACCACGTACAGAAGACTGGAGCACCACCAAAAACGCCTGAACCTGCCCTGCCATCATCTGAAGCAAGAAGTGGTAACGAGGTGGAATTCAACCCTCTATATGCTTCAGAGGTTGGAGGAGCAGCAAAAGGCCATTCAAGCCTATACAACTGAGCACGATATAGGAGGTAGAATGCACCTGTCTCAAGCGCAGTGGAGAATGATTTCAACGTTGTGCAAGGTTCTGCAACCTTTTGAACTTGCCACACGTGAAGTCAGTTCAGACACTGCCAGCCTGAGTCAGGTCATTCCCCTCATCAGGCTTTTGCAGAAGAAGCTGGAGACATTGAAGGAGGAGCTAACACAGAGCGATTCCGCTAGGCATGTGGGACTTGTGGATGGAGCCCTTAATTCGCTTAACAAGGATTCACGGGTGGTCAATCTGTTGAAATCAGAGCACTACATTTTGGCCACCGTGCTCGATCCTAGATTTAAAACCTACCTTGGATCTCTCTTTCCGGCAGACACAAGTCTGCTGGGGTTCAAAGAACTGCTGGTGAGAAAATTGTCAAGTCAAGCAGAACGCGACCTGTCAACATCTCCTCCTTCACATTCTCCCGCAACTGGGGGTGCGAGGAAAAGGCTCTGAATTCCGAGCCCACCCGCTGGCGGTGATGCAGGGCAGTCTGGAGCGACTGCTGATGCTGACATCTGGTCCGGACTGAAGGACCTGACAACGATTACGGACATGTCGTCTACTGTCACTGCATATGATTCTCTCCCCATTGAAAGAATGGTGGAGGATTATATGAGTGACCGCATCCAAGTAGGCACGTCAGACAGTCCGTACTTATACTGGCAGGAAAAAGAGGCAATTTGGAGGCCCTTGCACAAACTGGCTTTATTCTACCTAAGTTGCCCTCCCACAAGTGTGTACTCCGAAAGAGTGTTTAGTGCCGCCGCTCACCTTGTCAGCAATCGGCGTACGAGGTTACATCCAGAAAATGTGGAGAAGATGATGTTCATTAAAATGAATTATAATCAATTCCTCCGTGGAGACATTCACCAGCAGCAATTGCCTCCACAAAGTACACAGGGAGCTGAGATGGTGGATTCCAGTGGGGACGAATTGATAATCTGTGAGGAGGGGGATGTACACGGTGATATATCGGAGGATGATGATGAGGTGGACATCTTGCCTCTGTAGAGCCAGTTTGTGCAAGGAGAGATTAATTGCTTCTTTTTTGGTGGGGGTCCAAACCAACCCGTCATTTCAGTCACAGTCGTGTGGCAGACCCTGTCACTGAAATGATGGGTTGGTTAAAGTGTGCATGTCCTGTTTATACAACATAAGGGTGGGTGGGAGGGCCCAAGGACAATTCCATCTTGCACCTCTTTTTTCTTTCATTTTTCTTTGCGTCAAGTGCTGTTTGGGGAGTAGTTTTTGGAAGGGCCATCCTGCGTGACACTGCAGTGCCACTCCTAGATGGGCCAGGTGTTTGTGTCGGCCACTTGGGTCGCTTATCTTAGTCACACAGCTACCTCATTGCGCCTCTTTTTTTCTTTGCGTCATGTGCTGTTTGGGGGGTGTTTTTTGGAAGGGCCATCCTGCGTGACACTGCAGTGCCACTCCTAGATGGGCCAGGGGTTTGTTTCGGCCACTAGGGTCGCTTAGCTTACTCACACAGCTACCTCATTGCGCCTCTTTTTTTTCTTCTTTGCGTCATGTGCTGTTTGGGGGGTGTTTTTTGGAAGGGCCATCCTGCGTGACACTGCAGTGCCACTCGTGGATGGGCCAGGTGTTTGTGTCGGCCACTTGGGTCGCTGAGCTTAGTCATCCAGCGACCTCGGTGCAAATTTTAGGACTAAAAATAATATTGTGAGGTGTGAGGTGTTCAGAATAGACTGAAAATGAGTGGAAATTATGGTTATTGAGGTTAATAATACTTTGGGATCAAAATGACCCCCAAATTCTATGATTTAAGCTGTTTTTTAGGGTTTTTTGAAAAAAACACCCGAATCCAAAACACACCCGAATCCGACAAAAAAAATTCGGTAAGGTTTTGCCAAAACGCGTTCGAACCCAAAACACGGCCGCGGAACCGAACCCAAAACCAAAACACAAAACCCGAAAAATTTCCGGTGCTCATCACTAGTGTCAGGCTTGATGGCACTTCAAAAAAATTGTCCCCAAACAGCACATGATGCAAAGAAAAAAAGAGGCGCACCAAGGTCGCTGTGTGACTAAGCTAAGCGACACAAGTGGCCGACACAAACACCTGGCCCATCTAGGAGTGGCACTGAAGTGTCAGACAAGATGGCACTTCAAAAAAATTGTCCCCAAACAGCACATGATGCAAAGAATAAAAGAGGCGCACCAAGGTCGCTGTGTGACTAAGCTAAGCGACACAAGTGGCCGACACAAACACCTGGCCCATCTAGGAGTGGCACTGCAGTGTCAGGCAGGATGGCACTTCAAAAAAATATTCCCCAAACAGCACATGATGCAAAGAAAAAAAGAGGCGCACCAAGGTCGCTGTGTGACTAAGCTAAGTGACACAAGTGGCCGACACAAACACCTGGCCCATCTAGGAGTGGCACTGCAGTGTCAGACAGAATGGCACTTCAAAAAAATTGTCCCCAAACAGCACATGATGCAAAGAAAAAAAGAGGCGCACCAAGGTCGCTGTGTGACTAAGCTAAGCGACACAAGTGGCCGACACAAACACCTGGCCCATCTAGGAGTGGCACTGCAGTGTCAGGCAGGATGGCAATTCAAAAAAATTGTCCCCAAACAGCACATGATGCAAAGAAAAAAAGAGGCGCACCAAGGTCGCTGTGTGACTAAGCTAAGCGACACAAGTGGCCGACACAAACACCTGGCCCATCTAGGAGTGGGACTGAAGTGTCAGACAGGATGGCACTTCAAAAAAATTGTCCCCAAACAGCACATGATGCAAAGAAAAAAAGAGGCGCACCAAGGTCGCTGTGTGACTAAGCTAAGTGACACAAGTGGCCGACACAAACACCTGGCCCATCTAGGAGTGGCACTGCAGTGTCAGACAGAATGGCACTTCAAAAAAATTGTCCCCAAACAGCACATGATGCAAAGAAAAAAAGAGGCGCACCAAGGTCGCTGTGTGACTAAGCTAAGCGACACAAGTGGCCGACACAAACACCTGGCCCATCTAGGAGTGGCACTGCAGTGTCAGACAAGATGGCACTTCAAAAAAATTGTCCCCAAACAGCACATGATGCAAAGAAAAAAAGAGGCGCACCAAGGTCGCTGTGTGACTAAGCTAAGCGACACAAGTGGCCGACACAAACACCTGGCCCATCTAGGAGTGGGACTGAAGTGTCAGACAGGATGGCACTTCAAAAAAATTGTCCCCAAACAGCACATGATGCAAAGAAAAAAAGAGGCGCACCAAGGTCACTGTGTGACTAAGCTAAGCGACACAAGTGGCCGACACAAACACCTGGCCCATCTAGGAGTGGGACTGAAGTGTCAGACAGGATGGCACTTCAAAAAAATTGTCCCCAAACAGCACATGATGCAAAGAAAAAAAGAGGCGCACCAAGGTCGCTGTGTGACTAAGCTAAGCGACACAAGTGGCCGACACAAACACCTGGCCTATCTAGGAGTGGCACTGCAGTGTCAGACAGGATGGCACTTCAAAAAAATTGTCCCCAAACAGCACATGATGCAAAGAAAAAAAGAGGCGCACCAAGGTCGCTGTGTGACTAAGCTAAGCGACCCAAGTGGCCGACACAAACACCTGGCCCATCTAGGAGTGGCACTGCAGTTTTCTAGCGAGAGGATGAGTGCTTCCATCCTCATGTGAATCTGAACCACTAGCCATGAACATAGGCCAGGGCCTCAGCCGTTCCTTGCCACTCCGTACCGTAAATGGCATATTGGCAAGGTTACGCTTCTCATCAGATACTTTAAATTTTGATTTTTGGGTCAGTTTACTGAACTTTTGTTTTTTGGATTTTACATGCTTTCTACTATGACATTGGGCATCGGCCTTGGCAGACGACGTTGATGGCATTTCATCATCTCGGCCATGACTAGTGGCAGCAGCTTCAGCACGAGGTGGAAGTGGATCTTGATCTTTCCCTATTTTAACCTCCACATTTTTGTTCTCCATTTTTTAATGTGTGGAATTATATGCCAGTATCAGTAGCAATGGCCTACTACTATATATACTGCGCACAACTGAAATGCACCACAGGTATGGATGGATAGTATACTTGATGACACAGAGGTAGGTAGAGCAGTGGCCTTCCGTACCGTACTGCTATATATACTGGTGGTCACTGTCAGCAAAACTCTGCACTGTACTCCTCCTATATAATACAGCTGCTCCCCAGTCCCCACAATTAAGCAGTGTGAGCACAGATATATGCAGCACACTGAGCACAGATATGGAGTGTTTTTCAGGCAGACAACGTGTACTGGTGGTCACTGGTCAGCAAAACTCTGCACTGTACTCCTCCTATATAATATACTGGTGGTCCCCAGTGCCCACAATAAAGCAGTGTGAGCACAGATATATGCAGCACACTGAGCACAGATATGGAGTGTTTTTCAGGCAGACAACGTATACTGGTGGTCACTGTCAGCAAAACTCTGCACTGTACTCCTCCTATATAATACAGCTGCTCCCCAGTCCCCACAATTAAGCAGTGTGAGCACAGATATATGCAGCACACTGAGCACAGATATGGAGTGTTTTTCAGGCAGACAACGTATACTGGTGGTCACTGTCAGCAAAACTCTGCACTGTACTCCTCCTATATAATACAGCTGCTACCCAGTCCCCACAATTAAGCAGTGTGAGCACAGATATATGCAGCACACTGAGCACAGATATGGAGTGTTTTTCAGGCAGTCAACGTATACTGGTGGTCACTGGTCAGCAAAACTCTGCACTGTACTCCTCCTATATAATATACTGGTGGTCCCCAGTGCCCACAATAAAGCAGTGTGAGCACAGATATATGCAGAAGACTGAGCACAGATATGGAGTGTTTTTCAGGCAGACAACGTATACTGGTGGTCACTGTCAGCAAAACTCTGCACTGTACTCCTCCTATATAATACAGCTGCTCCCCAGTCCCCACAATTAAGCAGTGTGAGCACAGATATATGCAGCACACTGAGCACAGATATTGAGTGTTTTTCAGGCAGACAACGTATACTGGTGGTCACTGTCAGCAAAACTCTGCACTGTACTCCTCCTATATAATACAGCTGCTCCCCAGTCCCCACAATTAAGCAATAAGCACAAATATTATTAATAAACGGCCTAACATTTCCAATGCACGAGTGAAAATGGCGGCGACGCGTGGCTGCTTTTATAGAATCCGAATCTCGCGAGAATCCGACAGCGGGATGATGACGTTCGGGCGCGCTCAGGTTAACCGAGCCATACGGAAGAATCCGAGTATGCCTCGGACCCGTGTAAAATGGGTGAAGTTCGGGGGGGTTCGGGTTCCGAGGAACCGAACCCGCTCATCACTAAAAATAACCCACCCAAATCTAACTCTTTCTGCACGTTATATCTGCCTCCCCTGCAGTGCACATGGTTTTGCCCAATTGCTAAAAAAAATTCCTGCTGCGATCAACTTGGAATTACCCCCATGGTTTTGCCAAACTGCTAACAAATTTGCTGCTGTGATCAGATCTGAATTAGGCCCTATATTGCTTTGGAAAAGTTCTTTTTTTGGTGGAGTGTGGATAAGCTCACTAGCAAGTATCAGCACAGTAGACCAATCATTTGGAGATTCCTAGGTAGTGTTATAAAACTGCACACAGTATAAGTTAGCAAAGTAAGTACATCATTTTTATATCTCTTTTTATTTGTTTTATTTGTCAGTGACAGCTATAACAATACAAATACATCAGTAGATAGGGGGTCATTCAGATTGCACAGCGGGCAATCAGATCCGAACTGCGCATGCGTATGCATCACATTGTGTTAGCGCGTCACACGGCTGCAACAGGAAACGGGCCCCAGTCCTTCCAAAGAGATTAACTTTTCGGGTTCACAAATAGCTACAAATAGGAGGATGAGGATCTAAGTGAAGGTAAAAGTGGCTAGAAGAAATATTTAATGCTGTATTAGCTGTCAGACAATTTCACATATATACATATTTATATAAGGGGGGGGGGTGAGGAGAAGGAGACTTACTGAAGGGTAGCCCTAAGGTAACTTAGGAAAAGTACTAACAAATAGGGAAAAGCTAGGCTAAGTAGTGAAGAGGGAAAGAGAGGGAGGGTGACACTGGCAGCAGATACATAGTAACATAGTAACATAGTAACATAGTATCTGAGGTTGAAAAAAGACAATTGTCCATTGAGTTCAACCTATTTGTGGTCTCCTATGCATGATGATTTGACTAAAATTTCTGACTGATGCTGCTGTCAGCCGTTACATTTTATCCCTATTTATAGTAACTATAATGCATGACTATGCACCATCCTTATCCATTAGGAATTTATCTAACCCATTCTTAAAGGTGTTGACTGATTCCGCCATTACAACTCCCTCGGGCAGGGAATTCCAAACATGTATTGTCCTTACCGTGAAAAAGCCTTTACGCCGTATTGTGCGGAATCTCCTCTCCTCTAACCTGAGCGAGTGTCCACGAGTCCTCTGTGTTGATCTAACCAAAAACAGGTCCCGCGCAAGCTCTGTGTATTGTCCCTTTATATATTTGTAGATGTTGATCATATCCCCTCTTAGTCTCCGCTTTTCCAATGTAAACATGCCTAGTCTTTCAAGCCTTTTCTTGTATTCCATCGTCTCCATGCCCTTAATTAGTTTGGTCGCCCTCCTCTGTACCTTTTCAAGCTCCAGGATATCCTTTTTGTAGTACGGTGCCCAGAATTGTACACAGTATTCAAGGTGTGGCCTCACTAGTGATTTATATAACGGGAGTATAATACTCTCGTCCCTAGCATCAATAGATGGTCCTAAGTGAAAATATATACTATATATATGGTAACTTTAAAAAAAAAAAACATGTCTGGTCAGCTTGGCGGAGAGATTTTCCAGTCTGTTCTGATAAAATGACCTGAATCCCCCCTCAAATCTGCCCCCTAAGTTTTACAAGCTGCAAGATAAATTTATATCTTTGCATAGTAGCATGTTCATGCTTTTATTGTATTCTTTATTTGCTCAATTGTTGTTCATAAAATATTGTGATTTATTTCAAGGTTCAGTATGATTTACCGACATCTGCGATGTCAGCCGTCAGTAAACCGACAACAGTATCCCGGCCGTCAGTATGCCAGCAGCGGGGTGAGTGCTAAGAGTCTCCTTGTGGGCTCGGTGGCTCACTGCACTCGCCACAGGTTCTATTCCCACTTTATGGGTGTCGTGGACACCCACGAGCATGAATAGCCCCTGTGTGCCGGGATTTAGGATGTCGGTGTTGTCCGCTATCGAGATTGCGGTGTCGGTATCCTGACCACCGGGATCCCGACTGCCAGCAAATTATCTGCATCTTATTTCATGTAGTATAGTTTTTATAGATTACAATATATATGGTTCCCTTGCACATTCTTCCAATCTTTGAACTATTAAAGACACCTTTCCCCATAAAAAGCAAACACCAAATCCCACCTAGTCTATTGGGGAAGATAAAATCAATGTATTACCACTCTAGTGCCTTGCCTGTAGTGGAAATATGACACATTACTGCACTCTCATTTGTGATAGTTCCATTCATTCACCAATCATCATGTATACTGTACCTCTTTCCATTCTGATTGGTAAATGGCAAGTGCAATATAATAATCACCTGCTAACAAGTCATTTATATCCAGTAATTGAGCAGATGCTTTGCAGCTGCTGCTATTGTATTTAAAACACTGTGTATATGTATATATATATATATATATATATATATATATATGTACATACATATATATATATATATATATATATATAAGCATCTTTGGGGATTATAACAAAGCATTCATGTTTTAGTATTTTTGTATGGCTTCTTGTACAAATTAGGTTGTTTTTCCGTTCTGCACATTATTAATTTAAAGTAAAATACATTTTCAGGATTCTATAAATTTCAATAGTTTTGCAATTATTATGCAATGTATTCATGTCATTTCCATCTAGCATATTTAATATGTAGAATGTACCTTTATACGACTGCAGAAAATACAGAGTTTGCAGCCCCCAGGCGTGAGATTTTTTAGATAAAAAAGAATCAATGTCATTACATCTCTCTTGAGCATCATAATTATTCGTCTTGCATACAATATTTATTTAAAACTTAGAATTAAACTTCAAGAGCTGGTCATTTGAAAGCTGGCAGTGAGTGAGCGGATCTCATTTTTGTGAAAAAGAGAATATTCCTTTTAAAAGTTAAGGAATAGATCAAAACGGCCTTTCGAGTAACTGACACTTTAGTCATACAGATGCTTTTTATGTGTCAGATTTATTAATAAAGGAAGACCATGGGAACGCACAGAAGAAAATCTTAAGGATGTGACTGTCAGTTTTTTGATATGTCAGGTATAATTTTGTAACTCTGATTTCTGGATAGCAGTATACACATTGCATTGTACTGATGTTTGTGTACCTCTTTGTACTTCTCATTTATGATGACTGAGAAAGAAGATGAGGCGGAGATGTTTTGATACAAGATTGAAACTTGAAACTAACGTCCTTCAATTTGAACAGTATATCTTTTTCATCTTTCTTTTCATGTTACCTTTTTAACTTTTGCCACTGATGTGAGAAAAAAAATGTATTTGAAAAGATGCCAGGTGTTGGTTCCTACATAGGTGAAAGCTCACATAAAAGGGGAATAAAAGCTAGTTTTACAATGTCAAAGAAGTCTAATTAAATAACTTATCAAATGTATATCAACAACAATGTTTGCTCTCCTAAGGCTATTGTGAAATAATTTAGGATATCTCGTCTCTTCTTGCAACACTATCCATGTCACATTGTCACATCATATTTGCAGGTGATGATTTGATTATTTTATCACTTTTGTCAGCAAGAAATCCATTAACATGAGCAGCTACCCCAAGTGTCGTTATTCTTTATAGGTATGGCACAGTACCCATTAATATTTACATTCATACTCAAATAAAAATAAAATGTAATTGCGCTTAAAAATAAAAATAAAATTAAAATAAACTGTATCTTTGCTCTTTGATATTATGTACTGGAATCTCTATTGTACTTTGTCATATGTATAATTTTCTTTAAACACAATTGCTTATATTGTGCTCTAATGCAGAAGTTTAAAAAATAAAATTTAAATTAAACTAAACTAACAAATAAAGAAATACAGACTTTAGGGCAATAAAGGTCATATAATTTGCCCATTATTAATGTAGAATATGTCAAATTCATTCTTAGCCTTTAGTATATCTTTTGATAGCATACTTTTAATCTCGAACAATTAAACATAATGTAACTAGGTATGAAATTAATTCATAATTTCTTGAGAGTTCTTATAAAGTTTTAAACAAGATTCAGGTAAAGATGAATCCGTTTATGTAAATGGACCAAATCCAAATATGATTTGATTGCACCTTTATCACAAATTTACTAGTTCTTGGCATTAAGATTTAAATATAATTTTATCATTCATGTCTCTTAAGCTTAATGTGCCAAATATCTTCAACTGAAAACAATATAAATATACTGGAAGAAAGTAATAATAATTATTTGGTTAAGCATGGAAAACAAAGAATTCTATTGAAACAATCAGACAGCATAATGTACAGAAGATTACTTGGTTCCAAAACTAAAGCCAAACAATTCTACAGATGTGTCCTCATACAGTACGTCATTGTTGCAGTCGTGCAAAACAGCCCATCTTGGCTTGGCAGGTCTTCGTCAAGTATGAAAAGGTTCCAAAAAAGAAAAAAATTGTGAAAAAATCATGTCGACCTTTTTCCATGTCGACCTTGTCCCTGTCGACCTTTTGTCCATGTCGACCTAAGGCGTGTCGACCAATTGGCGTCGACCTAAGGTGTGTCGACCTTTTTGTTGTCGACCTGGAGTACGGATACCGTACAGTATATCTATGAGCAACTGGGTCTCTGAATCTATACAAGTGCTACAATGCAGCAACCGTAGCTTTTTTCCTATATGAGTTCCATTGTGCTTCATATATAGACTCAGTTGCATACACAGATATACAAGTATCACACATCAAATTAATCAACACAGTTTCATGGTGCATCATATGTACTAATTATTATTATTATTATTATTATTATTATTATCATCATTATCAGCCTTTTTTCTTTCTTTTTATAAGGCACCAACCTAGTACTCAGACCTCTTCAAGCAGGATGTTCTTATTCAAACAAATATTTTTGACAAATGAGGTTACAACCTAAGGCAGATTCAAATATGTGAATGGCAGATTCCTGCCTACAGAGGTTCAACAGAGCCTGCCTACCAGTGGTAGTTTATTTCTCAAGATATATAAGTAAGTGGTATAATAACAGTAATTGTTAGTGGTGTTACATGTATATTAGAGATGTACAGGGTGAGATTCCTGAAATCTGAAAACACCCAAACTTCAAGGATACAAGTTGAACCAAGGCATGCCTCATTTCCTCCAGTCTGGTCTCAAATCAAGATAAAACAATAAATCCTGAAAGTCTATCCCATTTCTACTTCCTGGATCCTATTCTTCTTGTCACTCACTGAAGCAGCTCCGCCTTTTTGAATGGGAATGAAAGCACTGCATAGATCAGAATGATCTGTATATATATATTTATATACATTTAAAAAAATTAACATTTAATATTGTGATATCTACTATATTGTTTTATAAACATTTGATAATTAATAGGCTGGTTTGGAGCCGGTTGGTATAATATTTACAGTATTTACCATATGTATATATAGACTGTATTGCAAAGTCTTATAAAAAAAATGATGTGACACTCAATGCCACTTATTCCCTCATGTGCCCCAAGAAATAGTTATTTGACTAATACATTGCATGTGTGTTTTTATTTGGAACAAAAGTTTAAGGCTATGTAATGGCCTTCAGTCTACTAATTTGAATATATTAGAACAAATCTGGAGTGGGGGGTCTCAAACATGCTGTGCATGCAAGAAGAACTGTGAATAGTTTTAATTTAGAAGAGTTTGGCAAGGTAGAGTGGTTTCAAAAAATTCTAAAGTAAGAAAAAATGGACTCTTAGCTGGCAACAATCTATGCTCTGGAGCTATGCTTTCTGCCAAAGGATATGTTGACTAATATGGGGGCAAACTTTTTGCATTCATTATTTTGTTGTTTAACAATTAAAGACTACAAACAAATATAGTATTTATTGAGCAATAAAATGTCAAAATGCAGTTACTGTACATGTCAGGTTAAAGTGTGGACCTGAAAAAGCTGAGATAACTTTATTTTCAATAAGGAATTCAATGAAACTTCAAATTGAACTTGCAGTGTCCAACTGTTTTTAAACAATTATATATGTGAATGTGTAAGTGAAATTGTCTATCAGACTGTGCAGGAGTCAAAATTTGCCATAAGCATGGAATGCTGTTTGTCTCATGCAAAATGTGTAAATAGAGTGAATGCTCTAAGACAGAGCTGGCCAAACCGGTCCTCGAGATCTACCAACAGTTCATGTTTTCAAGGCCTCCTGGAGATCTGTAGAATTGTCAGTTAAGAATGAATGCAGCTGTGCACCAGCTAGGTGGTCTGTGAACTGTTAGTAGATCTCGAGGACTGGTTTGGCCAGCCCTGCTCTAAAACATATAGGGGTAAATTCAATTAGCCCTGATAATTTATTGGGGATAAAATAAAAGTGGTAGCATCGGGCTTTAACGCTCAGGGCTATTCAATTGCAGCTCTTTTTTCTTGCCTGATAAATTATCTGTATTGGGTGTTAACACATAGAATCTGGGAAAAAAAGTTCTCAAACCTATAGTTCGTGTTGCACCCTATAATAGGCCATTTGATGCGTTTTTCTTTTGGGTTTGCTCAGACCCAAAAAGAAATATGCATTAAGTGCAGTACTGTGGGCTGACTTTGTGGCTAATTGGATAGCTCAAGGGGATCAATTAGCCCACGGTAAATTATTGTGGCTAATTGAAATCCCCCAATAACCTTTTTGACTTAATTATATTTAATGCTATTAAAGTTTTTCTTTAAGTGCCCTAAAAAACTAAAGACTTTTTTTCTGACTTAAATTAAATCTAATATTAGTGTACAATGTAATACAGGGGTTGGGGTAGGCTTTCGTACCACCAGGGAGGGTTAGGGGGTTAGGGTTAGGCTACAGGGAGGGGAGGGTTAGGTTTAGGCTCTGGGGAGAATGAGTTAGGGGACTATGGGGGAAGAGATTCAGATCATCACGGTCAGTATTCTGACAGCCGGCATACCGACAGCTGGCAAATCAATCCGATCACTTCTAGTATTTTTTTTTTTTTTGGGGGGGGGGGGGTGGTGTAACCTTACACTTCATAATGGAGCTTCATATCAGTGGTCCTATGAAAGTCTAAACCATGTGCCTTGCTTTCAGTTACAAATCCACTTTTTTCAAACCGACGATTCTGAACAGTTTGTTTTTGCTGATTCACTGCTTTGTTTAAATCTGCAACTTATGTACAGGCTATACACAGCATGTATTGTCTTAACATTTTTTTACTTTGAATCCTTTGGCAAAATAGCCAAAATATGTGGTTTGAAAAACAGGTTCATAAATAAACCCATCTGACTTTAAGTTAAATTGTTAATACTAGGAGTGACAGTGGCCACAAGACTATGGCATATCTAGCAAAGAACGATATTAACTTCTAGTAATCATTTTGTTTCTGTTTTCATTCAATTGATAAATCCAAAGGTTTATTGTAGTAAGAGGAATGTACGAAATAAGGAGGATAATTCAGTGTAGGAGTTAATGTAGAGGTAAATGCTATTGAGAAATGCATAGTACCATTAAAACAACTCATTTTACTGTGTAAATGATGCACATAATGTAGACACATTTATACACACATAGTTTTTTTCACATTAAAGTAGTAATTTATAGTACAATTAGGTAGCTTTTACCCAGAAGAGATAAGACATAATGAATGTCATAAGCCATGTTTGCCTACTAATTTTCCCATAAACAGTGTGAATGATGCTCTAGTTGATACTAGCTCCATATTTCACTGGATAACAAGTATAAAAAATGAAAATAATACTGAAATGTGTTTATTTTTTATATGCATAGGTTGTGGATGTTGTAAGGTGACATCAATAAAGGTTGTGAAGTAGTGTGATTATCATTAACAGATAAAAAAGAAACAACAGCCTAGAATGACAACTCTTGGTTCTAAGCTTATCAATATATGTTCTTACTTTCTCTTGACAGGGCCATAGCGTGGGCCCCATGTCAGCATTTTCAAGGGACCCCTGCTCCAATGCTTCTGCAGCAGTTGTTAATTTTATGCCCCATTTTCTGAGCCATATTAGTACCTTAATTAATGTTCTGTCATATTGTAAGGCTGCCAGTATACATGATGCAACACAATGCCCCATTTCACATTATGACATAGTGTCCCCAGTTCATATTATGTCACATTACAGTGCCCCCAGTTCATATTATGCCACACTATAGTGCCTCCACTTCATATTTTGCAACATTACAGTTCCCAGTGCATATTATGAATCGTTATAATGCCCTCCAGTTCATTTTATATCACACTACAATGAACAGGTCCAGAGGCATAACTAGATATATTGTATACCCCAAAGCAAATGTTTGTAAAGGTCCCTATGTATCTACCAAAGGAGAAAAATGTGCTGCATAGAACACATGTAACTGTCAGGAAAGTTGGGCCCCTCTTATCTGGGCCCCATAACTGCTGCACTCTATGCACCTATGGTAGTTAAGCTCTTGCCTCCTGATATCTGTACTTTAACATTATTAGTTAATAGTAAATTAGCTTCCACTTTGTTCTGGGTTTCTGTTTCTTGTAACATCTATAAACCAGACATTTTTTTTTATAAATAAATACCTAATAGGTATCAGTCTATGGCAGCCAGCATTGTATTTTTTATGAAGTCATAATTTGAGATCAGATGCAGGCATTATGCTGACATGCAGGGCCCTACCTAGGTGTCTACCAACGGTGCATTGTCCACAGCACATATGCACTGTGGGCACACCATCTGGCAGCATCACCCATATGGCCGCTCTCTCAAGTGTCAATCATCACCAGTCACCGGCACTCGACACCTGCTGCTGCGCTGCTGACATGTATGTGGTGTGCGCTCAGCCCCTCTGCAGCTGAGCGGCTTGCGCACCCACTATACAAGTTGCAGGCCGCTCTCTCAAGTGTCAATCACCATTGCCTCCTGCCCAACTCTGCTCTGTATGCTGTGTGCACTGGGCATTACCCTGCCTTCCCATCACTGTCTGGCTGATCAGCTCCTGGCGCTGCTGATAAGGGGGAGCGGGGCTACATGCATGCGCAGGAGTCGGTGCGGCCCGGTTGTCGTCAGAAGCCATGATTGATGTCGGCATGAGAATGGCGGGTGTACGGGTTTGGATGCGGAGGAGGTCGAGGCGGGACCCCAGGTGATGGACTGCAGCATGTGTCATCATGTTCTCCTGCAAGCTGTGCTATGTTCTCTAGTTGCAGTACTGAATGCATACACCTGTTACACCTCACATATATGTCACCTTACACTTCACATACATGTCACCTTACACTTCACATACATGTCACCTTACACCTCACATACATGTTACCTAATACCTCACATACATGTCACCCAATACCTCACATAAATGTCATCTTACACCTCACATACATGTCACCTAGAGATAACGTATCCCACAATGCCCTGTCCTGCGAAGAGTGCATCATAGGGCAGGAAGAGGAATTCCGGCTGGTCACAGCAGGTAAGTATAATTCTCTCTCTCATAAAAAGGGGGGCTTTGCTGCCATAATGTGTAAAAAATGGGGACTCTGCTGCCTAATGTGTAAAAAGGGGGAGCCTGCTTAATGTGTAAAAAGGGGGACTCTGCTGCTGTAATGTGTAAAAAGGGGGACTCTGCTGCTGTAATGTGTAAAAAAGGGAGACTCTGCCTGCCTAATTGTAAAAAAGGGGGACTCTGCCTGCCTAATGTGTAAAATAGGGGGACTATGCCTGCCGTAACATGTAAAAATGAGGACTCTGCCTGCTGTAATGCATAAAGAGGGGTACTCTGCCTGCCGTAATATGTAAAAAGGGAATTATGCCTGCCGTAATGTGTAAAAGGGAGCCCTGTAGCCATGCCCCTTCCGAGTGAAGCCACACCACTATATTTTTGGCATGCGCCTAAGGCGCACACTGGCCCAGTTTTGTATAGTGGGGGGTGCTCATGCTGTTTCTTGCATACAACACTAAAATATCTAGTTATGGCACTGCTGACATGTAAGTAATAACTGCATCCTTGAAGCACAAAGAAAGCTTTCTTTTTTAAGCAGCCATTAGAACAGTCCCCATAGCTTTTCTGAGATTAAAAATAACAACTCTTTTGTTACCCTGTCCCTAATGTTGAATACTGGATTTGAACTATCCCATATAGGAGCACCAGCACTGAATTTAAATCGGTAATAAGTGTACAGTCTCTTTAGAATTCTGTTAGGTAAATTTGGGGTATAATAAATTGTATGTTGCTCACTGCAGGGGACATGGGTGATTCTAAGACATCTTTCCATCTATCATCTTCAAATGAGTTAATGAGAAATTGATATACAGTACTGTAGGTACATAATGCTGTATGGGCCTGATTCAGTGATGGACACAGAGTCTACACCAGGGGTGGCAAAACAGTCGATCGCGACTGACTGGTCGACCGAGGACATGCAACCAGTTGATCGCGATCCGCCGCCCATCCACAGAGGTGAGGAGAGTGCAACGCGCACCTCTCCTGCCTGCCACCCTGTCCCTCAGTCTGGTCTCCGGCGGTGACGGTGGAGTGTATATCTCAAATCAGGCGCCGGTTTGTTAGCCAATTAGAGCTCACGGACCGGCACCTGATTTTAGATATACACGCTGCCATCACTGCCAGAGACCAGACTGAGGGGCAGGGCGGCAGGCAGGAGAGGAGCATGTGGCGCACTCCTCACCATGGCAGCAAAATGGTGAGTAGCACTTTGGGGTATATCTGGCACTGTGAGCACATGGCACTGTGGGGGCATATGTGTCACTGGGGGGCATATCTAGCACTGTGGGGGCATATCTGGCACTGTGGGCACATGACACTGTGGGGGCATATGTGGCACTGTGGGAGCATATCTAGCACTTTGGGGTATATCTGGCACTGTGAGCACATGGCACTGTGGGGGCATGTGTCACTGTGGGGGCATATCTAGCACTGTGGGGGCATATCGGGCACTGTGGGCACATGACACTGTGGGGGCATATGTGGTACTGTGGGAGCATATCTAGCACTGTGGGGGCATATCTGGCACTGTGGGCACATGGCACTGTGGGGGAATATCTGGCACTGTGGGGGCATATGTGGCACTGTGGGCACATGGCACTGTGGGGCATATGTGTATCTGGCACTGTGGGGGCATATCTGGCACTGTGGGGGCATATGTGTATCTAGCACTATGGGGGCATATGTGTTTGAGGTATTTACCTGTGGTAGCCAATGTGTGATTTCATGCGAGACAGGCAATACACCGTGTACAGCAAGGCTTCACTCTTTTTTGTTATACCACGGCCCCTTTTTTGTTACCTACGCCACTGTTTTGGGCACACATCCCAGGCGCGCACTATTATCCCACCTATGTAGATCACAAAAGCTTTTCAGCTTTCAAAGTAGATCACCGACTCAAAAAGTCTGGCTACCCCTGGCTTAAAGTAAAAGACAAAACTGTACTAATATGATGACGCTGATATTATCCACTCCTGTCTCTCTTCCCTCTTCCCCCTCAAGTCTCCACTGATATTTATTTGTTTCTCAGGACAATCTCTAGACTGTTTAGACATTCAAATATATAGGTCATATCTCACTTACATAGTTATGTGTAGGAGTCACCTACTTGCCTAGTGTCATGTCTACTGTAATGGGCCCTACACACATGGCGATGTGCCGCCGTGGTGCCCGATGGCTGATACAGCCAGCGGGTGACCCGGCGGGGGGGGGGGAGTGATGGGGGGAGTGAAGTTTATTCACTCCCCCTGTCACCCGGCTTCATAGCAGTGCATGTTAATATGGTCGAGATTGTCCATATTGGCCTTCTTGCATAAGCAACTGGGTACCAGCGATGAACGAGCGTGGGGCAGCACATCGTTCATCGTTGGTGCCTACACACTGAACAATATGAACTAGTTTTCATTCATTAATGAACGATAACGTTCATATTGTTCAGTTATATCGCCCAATGTGTAGGGCCTATCAGTCTGAATTATTATCCATTTCTTCTATTAATGCCAAGGGTTTAAATGTACCTAAAACACACTCTTCAACAATCTGTGATTTTCGTTCTGGAAAACTGGATATTTATACAAGGAACGCACTTCAAGGAAAGTTTTGCTCCTTCTCTTAGTATGTCCTATGTAGACTCAATACAACAAGGGATAGTGGGCCTAATTCAGACCTGATCACAGCAGCAAATTTGTTAGCAGATGGGCAAAACCATGCGCACTGCAGGGGGGGGGGGGGCAAATATAACATGTGCTGAGAGAGTTAGATTTGATTGTGGTTTGTTCAAACTGAATTCTAAATTGCAGTGTAAAAATAGAGCAGCCATTATTTACCCTGCACAGAGACAATATAACCCACTCAAATCTAACTCTCTCTGCGCATGTTACATCTGCCCCCCCCCCCCTCCCCTCCTGCAGTGCACATGGTTTTGCCCAACTGCTACAAAAATTTGCTGCTATCATCAGGTCTGAATGTGCCCCAGTGATCGTAGGTGGTGACTTTAACTGGACATTTGACATTACTCTGGATGCTTCCAGAATGCAGTCTACTCTATTACACAAATAATTACGTAAGATGAGGAAGCTTTTTCATGATAATTAATTGATGTCTGAAGACTGCAGCACCCCAAAGAAAGGGACTTTTCCTTTTTCTCACATCCTCTTAGTGTATATTCCAGGATAGATTTTTTGTTATATTACACATACCTGTACACCTTCATTTTTCCCCCCACTCGTCCATTATGTGGTCAGACCACGCACCTGTATTTCTGCATGTTTTGGTTTCAGAGATTAAACCCACGTGTTGGTCCTGGAAACTGAACTAGAGTTTCGTTCAGATACGTGAATATAAAGAAATTATCTCTAAAACTATTGAGGAGTATATCATGGTTAATAATACCCCTGATGTCTAGAAATCTTCTACTTGGGAGGCCCACAAATGTGTGGTGTGAGGGAACCTTATACAATTGGGCTCATTAGCGAAAAAGAGGAGAGAAGCTCAACAAGAATCCATAAGTCTTCTCTAGATGCCGCTGTGGTACTGAATTGGCACAGGCACAGGCAGCCTTAAATAAATTATCTGATAAAACCAAATTGGCTTTTATTGGAGGAACAAACCTGATAAGCTCCTTGCATGTTCTTTGGAAAGGGTGGCAACTTTTGTAGAAAAAATCCTCAAGATAATATAAGATTTATTACAAAAAAAATGGTGAGTTCATTTCATAAATATTATTAATCAAAGATCCTTAAGATAATATAAGCTTTTTTACTTAAAAAAAATGGTGAGGTCATTTCATAAATATTATTCTGCTTTTTACTCTCTTTCTGACTCCCTCTCTCCAGTGCAACTTCTTTTGCATGGTCAAGAAATAGCTGCTTACTTATCGTTCATTAATTTCCTCAAAATTCCTGATGAAGCACAACTTCTCCTGGAACAACCTATTTCAATAGACAAACTAGAATCTGCAATTAAATCAACCCCGACCGGGAAAAGTCCTGGCCCTCATGCAGTGTCGGATTGGGGCATGTAGGGCCCACCGGGAAAATGCAGTGGTAGGGGCCCATGTTAGGGGTGTGGCCAGTCTGCAGGGGAGGTATGGCCTGCCACCTCATTGGTTTGACTAACCATTAGAGAGTGCAATGTTTTGGGCCCCTTCATAAACGTATACAGTAAATTCAGCTACTGCATGCCTGATAATGTTCCAGATTAATAACAGATTAATAACAGCAATGCATGGTAGAATATACACCATAGTCCAGTATAAGGTAACATATGTATAATGTATAATTCAAGTACTGTACATACATAGTCTGGATCCTGATCTTTGGAGCAGTAGGTGGGCCCCAGGCAGTGGGGCCCACCGGGGGATTCCCCTGTACCCCTGTGGGCCAGTCCAAGCCTGCCCTCATGTATTACGAATTATTCCAACTTTCTCTGTCACCATTGCTGCTCCAGGCATTCAATGAGATTGATGAGATTAAATGTGCTTCTATGTTGGTTCACGATGACCAAGCAGGATTTGTTCCTGGACGTGAAGCGAAAGACAATACCACCAAGATGATTGATTTAATATATCATTCCATGTCCTTGCAAACTCCTATCTTGTTGTCTACTGATGCAGAAAAGCCTTATATAGGGTAGAATGGCAGTTTATGAAGGGTGTGCTTGGCCATATGGGTCTGAGTCGGTATGTTTGGCAAAGATACTGGCTCTATATTAAGATCCTAGTGCACAGGTTAAAGTTAATCAGTCACTGTCTACACCTTTTTCTATCTGCAACAGGACTAGACAGGGGTGTCCCCTGTCCCCAATTATTTTTATACTTTGTATGGAGGCCCATGCACGAGCCATACAATGTAACCCGAACATAGGAGGTGTGAAATATGGAGCCAGAGAATTTAAACTGGCTCTTTTTTGCTGACGATCTATTTACCTTTGCCTCTAACCTGGTGATCTCATTGCCCAGCCTTATTCGGGAATTTAAAAAATTTGATTCATTATAAAATTTTAAAATCAACTATTCTAAATAAGTGGTTCACAATTTAAATGCTCCTGACAATATGATAAATGGTTTACAGTTGGCTTTCTCATTTCATTGGCATCCATTACAAATTCAGTATTTGGGTATACAATTGACTAAAGATGTAAAAACCCTAGCATAACAGCGCCGGGATCCCGACAGCTGGAATGCAAGCAGCGGGGTAAGTACAAAAGAGCCCCTTGTGGGCTTGCTGCACTCGCCATGCTGCGGGCACGGTGGCACGCTCTGCTTTTTATTTTCCCTCCAGGGGTGTCGTGGACACCCCAAGAGGGAAAAACATTGTTGGTATACTGGCAGCTGGGATTCCGACACCAGTATGCTGAGCGCCGGGATCCCGTCAGCTGGTACAATAAGTGCCACTCCCTAATTAAGATGCAGTTAAATTACCTAAACCAAAGAAATAAAGGACAAGTTTATGTTCTACGTACCTGCTAACAATATAAAAGGGTATAACTGAGACCAAACCAGAGGACATTGTATACAGCTTACAAGGAGAAAATAATTTAGCAGTGTCCCTTTCCTTACAGAGGTAAGAAAGGGACACAGTGTTCAAGCATATACTGTTCAAACAATGTAACCATCTTTCAAAACACATCTTCTATCAAATGTACACGTTAACAATCTTCAGCATTCTAGAGGTACTGTAACACAGAGAAATAACCCTTTTAAGGGTTACTGTATTTCTATTGCAATCTCTGCCCAGTACACAGATGTGGTAAAGTTATAAGAAAAAGTTGAAAAAGAAGCAATAATATCAGTCTAAGTGGGCCAGATGATTAAGGTGAATAGAAATAGAAGGGATAATTATACCCACAATGGAAGATAAAAAATGGACTATTTTCCACATAATAATTAACCAGTGCTGCTTGCTTTTCTTTTAATTTCCTTCATCCTGTAATACTCTCCCCCTTCTTTAATGTACTATACATAGTGCAGGTTGTTTTTCTCTGTCTTTGTTCATGCCATTACAGATTTTGTACCTCTAGATAATTCTAAGCAATTCAAGCTATTATAACTGATATTAAGTGTACTCAAAAAGTAGTTATGTTTTCCATTTCTTCTTTCATCCTAGCTCTACCACAAATTAATAAAATTATTCAAATCTTATTTTCCTCATGCCATTACCGATGATGTGTGAACTGTTACATATATTTAAGGGAATTATGTTTTCAATATTAAAAGCTTAATTCTTCAAGATATGTTTTCATTTTTTGGTTAAGATCTGCAATTTTCTACTAAACAGTAACAAAGAAAACATTGTGTTACAACTGTGCATTGAAATAATGTGAATTTGCAAGCTAGCAAGCATCGAGAAGACAAAAAAACTATGGCAAAGTGTCAAGCTAGTGTATTCTATAATTCCACATGCAGCCAACATTTGCTGTATGCTAACATTTCTTATAGACTTGGTTATTAATAATGAATTTTTATTTACATTTTAGATTTTATTCTTTTTTCTGGTACATAGAAATCTTTTGATGGGTTACTGGTATTCAAATTTATTTTATAGTCACTTGATAAACATGAAAAAAAAAATGTGGTTGTGTGTGTTTGTCAAGTAGTTGAGTGACCACCAGGACCAGACTGCCCGTCTGGCACTTCTGGCAAATGCCAGAAGGGCCGTTGGGTTGGTGTCTGGTCCGGCCACAGAGAGAGCCCAGAATGCCGCGTACAGCTCCAGCCTCTCTGTTTATCCCACCACCCAAAGTTCCTGTTTCTCAGAAATATGTGGGTGTTCTGCGAATCCACACCACTTGACTCATAGTACGGCCCCGTGAGCAGTGCCCACGCGCCCCTTTCATGATGTGCATGCCCCCTTTCATGTGTGCATGCATGAATGCACATGCCAGGGCTGAAAAGTAGCCCCAGACCATTCCTTGTCACCACGACAGCAGAACATGCTAATTTCCATGAACAATAATGTTATCCCAGCATGAAATAACAAGGGATATACGAGGTCTGAAAATTAAAATTGCATACTCGCCACTGTGTGCTTACCATGGCAGCACTGTACAGAAACCTCAGTATGGTTTCACAGCTGTGTTCTTGTTGATATATAGCAGTCTCTTTCGGAGTGGCACCTATTGTTGTCTGTGTGTGTGTTGAGGTGTGCCATCGGAAGAATGTCTGAGCTCGAATTATTAACTTTCTGGTTAAACTTGTCAAGAGTGGAAGCAAAAACAGAGAGTTAATGCTACGGAGACAACAACAGTTTACAAGGTGGTAAAATGTATTTCTGAGAGAAGAGAAAGTGTCACTGACCATGAGTGATCAAGATTGCCAGAAATTAACAAATCTGAAGAAAACATTGCAAACGTTTATCAAATTGTGTGTGAAAATGGTTGGCTGACTATCAAGAGCATAGCAGAGCAAGTGAGCAGAAAAATCTTAACTTTGGCTGCATGAAAAAGGTAGATGGAAACTACCCAAACTTTTTGCCAATAATTTATGTATCTTGACAATGCACCTGCTCAGATGGCACTGTCTGTGATCAAGTTTTTTGCTAGTAAACAAATAACTGTGTTGGAACACCCTCCCTATTCACCAGATGTTCCCAAAGATATAGGACATTTTGAAAGCAAGGCAATTTAATGACAGTCATGACATCAGAAGTAATAAGATGGCAGCTCTGAAGGTCATTCCACAAAACCAGTTCCAAAATAGTTTTGAAGGGTGGACTAAGACCTAAGAAAAAAAGGAGCAATGGCGCGCTTCAAATATTGTGTAAAATTATGTTATAATATAATCGGTGTCTGCTTTACTCTATACTGCAATCAGTAAACAAAGAGTCTGCTTTACTTTAAATATAATTTTTACTACAATTAATGACAAAACAAAAACACTTAAAAACTTTAAAAATCAAAGAATCAATTAATATGTTCCACACACTCTAATCAGAAGCATTTAGTATCCTATAGCACTGTAAAAGATATTTAGCAACAGTGTAATCATAAAATTGATAGCAACAATGTAATTCACATGACACTAAACAGACCCCTCCAATCTGTTACATCAAAATGTGTCAAGACTGTATCAAGTGCTGACAATTTATATCACAAGTCTCTCAAGTCCTCCTGCTACTGGCGTCCCAGTGCAGAGGATTACTGCTGTATATTTACCCGAACCTGCAGGAATGTCCAGTAATACGATGCAGGCATCCAGAGAGATACACGTCCTTTGCAGCTTACAGCCAAATGCCTACCGCCGGCACTAATTCAATGTAGTTGTTAATTTCAGTCCTGGCGGGCGGGTGGGCGGGCGTATATGTTATGCTCCAAATTGCCGCTTGAAGTGTAACCGCTAGAGATAGCACACTCTCAGTTCTAACAAGCGGACAGCCGGAGCTCCAGCAAGTGCCTCAGATGAAGCCGCTGGAGACAGCACTTGTGTGGATGCTTCCGTCAGTGTGTGGATACAGACAGGGAGATGACGTCAACGCGTTTCGTCCCGTCACAGCTCGGGACTTCCTCAAGACTACTGAGGAAGAATAGTGCAACAAAATATCCCTCTTGCACAATTATTGATCCCTCTTGCCCAATTCTGGACATGTGAAGACTCATAGATAAGGGACATTTAAGCCTATTGACTTTATATTCATTCTTCTTTTTTTTTCCTCACTACACATATCAATATAATATTTTATGCTCTAATTTGCTGTGTCACACTATTTTTCAATTAACAATTTGTAGCTTGTTTTGCACCAGATTATTCCTTAGAAAATAGCTTTGGAACAAGACTCTTCAGTCAATAGGAGAGGATGGCACCTACAATTATAGTAAATATATTGACTGACACCAGGAAACATAAATTAATATTAGGATAACAAAGCATTTGGATAAAAATAAAATAAAACATACAGCTGTAGCCATGCTCATCTTTGCTGTGGTGCTGCATTGCAGTAAGATGAGCATAGCTACATCTGTTGGAGGTGTATAATGTCTGTAGGGCTTCAGAAGTATGCAATTTGGTGTTGAAACATGTTATCTGTATTTATTAATGAAAATTGTGGATTGGGGTTAGACTGAAAGATTAAGAACTAACTATATTATGCATGTTAAGCTTTAGGCAGCCACTCATACATTTACAACAGGCATTTGACAGTGTTGTTTGAACTTCAGGTGTAATTTTTGTTACTGAAAAGAACTGCAAGTTATCAGCATAGAGGTGGTAGGTAAATCTAGGCATTTATGAACCAATGCAAAGGTGAAAGCGAATATATTTGATGAGCTAATTTTGTGGGGGTTTTGGCACTGAACATGCTCCGGAATCAAGTACATGCAGGTATAATCAATTCATATGCAATTCAGTTGTACGATATGTCCACTTGAGACTGAGTAGGCAGAATGGAGATGTTTTCATATACTGTAGGCTAAAATCAGTGAAGTAGTGTTGCTGGAATAGCTACTGTATATAGAGATATGTCCACTTGAGACTGAGTAGGCAGAATGGAGATGTTTTCATATACTGTAGGCTAAAATCAGTGAAGTAGTGTTGCTGGAATAGCTACTGTATATAGAGATGTGCATACGGGCAAATATGCCAGTTTTCAGGTTTGCAGATCTTACACTAAGTATTTGGCTTGTGCGTGAGTACACTGATAATTGGTTTTCAGTATGGCAATGGGATGTCATGCTTGTGCTGTCCTTGCTATGTGTGCAAACCAAACAAGGATGTCAAGTGCAGGGTCTGGTTGAGGATTTAAAAGAGGGTATCTCCTGTATTTTTATTACTATTTTTTGGATAATTTTTTTTTACACTGTGCAATTTGCCAGATTAGAATCGATATTTGGCTGTATAGCAAAAAACAAGATTTATGTAGCCTTGTATTTAAAAGGTGCACATTTTCCACAGACCATACAGAGCAGTGATACTGTATTTACAAAAGGGTAACAAAGCAACTAGCGTAAATAGGGGTGTGTAAAGGCTGTGTTTATTAATGGATACACAGTCAGCAGCTGCTATGGAGGTAAGGGAATCACTGAACCCTTATGGCAATAATAGGAATAAAAGGCTAATTCTCCCAGCACTTAACTACATCCTGTCTTATAGACAAATTCATACACTCAATATATTTCATTAAAATTATATATATATATATATATATATATATATATATATACATATATAAATTTATTCCCCTATCTGACTTCAGAGCTGCACAGACCAGGAGAGAGACATTTATGCAGGTAGTAAGGCTACTGGGAGACAATATATTGAATAATAATCAATATGACCTATATATATATATATATATATATATATATATATACTGTATATATATATATATATATATATATAAAGAGAGAGAGAGAGAGAGAGAGAGAGAGAGAGAGAGAGAGAGATAGACGTGCAAATGTCCAAAAGGAGCAGGCAGCACTCAGAGACTTGCAAATAAATGAAATTTATTCTCTACATTTCAGGGGCTGAATCCCTTTCGTCAGGAGATAAAGACACAACTGAACAAAGTAGGTTTAAATAGGCTACCAAGCAGGCGTCACACCTGTAAGTGATAACTAATTAGATACATTAAAATAAACTGACAAAAAACTTACAAAGTACAAAGAAACTGCAACACATCAAAAGAAATACATAAATAGGACAACAGGATGTATAATATACATAATGACAATATCATAAATGGTTATATAAGCATTAGCTGTTATTTAACACAAAACACTTACAAAAAGCACTGTAAACCTAAGGATTAATTTAATCCCTTAGGTGAAACGGGGGTATATTTACTAAGGTCCCGATTTTGACCGAGATGGTGTTTTTTCTTCAAAGTGTCATCTCGGGAACTTACTAAACTCAAATCACGGCAGTGATGAGGGCATTCGTATTTTTTGGTAGTCCTCGGAAAAAATTACGAATGAATACACCATGGGTCAAATACGGCTGGAATTTGGTAGAAATCGGTCATTTACTAAAAAGTGCAAATCACAAACACTGCCGACAATAGCCAAACACTGCCATGATTAAATACAAATCGTGAAAAAGTGCTAAAAAAAACAGACCTGCTTTTTTTTACCGTGTTCGGATAGGCATGCACGGATCCATGAGATCCGTGCATGTTTTTCAGTGGGAAGGGGTGGGAAAGTTTTAATTTAAAAAAAAAAATGTGTGGGGTCCCCCCTCCTAAGCAAAACCAGCCTTGGGCTCTTTGAGCCGGCCCTGGTTGTAAAAATATGGGAAAAAAAGTGACAGGGGTTCCCCCATATTTAAACAACCAGCACCGGGCTCTGCGCCTGGTCCTGGTTCCAAAAATATGGGGGACAAAAAGCATAGGGGTCCCCCGTATTTCTGAAACCAGCACCGGGCTCCACTAGCCAGATACATAATGCCACAGCCGGGGGACACTTTTATATTGGTCCCTGCAGCCCTGGCATTACATACCCAACTAGTCACCCCTGGCCGGGGTACCCTGGAGGAGTGGGGACCCCTTCAATCAAGGGGTCCCCCCCCCTCCAGCCACCCAAGGGCCAGGGGTGAAGCCCGAGGCTGTCTCCCCCAGCAAAGGGCTGCGGATGGGGGGCTGATAGCCTTTTTGACAAAAGTTGAATATTGTTTTTAGTAGCAGTACTACAAGTCCCAGCAAGCCTCCCCTGCAAGCTGGTACTTGGAGAACCACAAGTACCAGCATGTGGTGGAAAACCGGGCCCACTGGTACCTGTAGTACTACTACTAAAAAAATACCCCAATAAAAACAGAAGACACACACCTTGAAAGTAAAAGTTTAATACATACATCCACACCTCCATACACACATACTTACCTATGTTCACACGAGGGTCGGTCCTCTTCTCCATGTAGAATCCATGGGGTACCTGTTGGAAAAATTATACTCACATAATCCAGTGTAGTTCGGTCCTCTTCTTTTCTATTTGTATAATCCACATACTTTGCAAAATAAAAAAACGGACACACGACCACGCACTGAAAGGACCCCCATGTTTTCACATGGGACCCCTTTCCCCGACTGCCAGGAACCCCCCCTGACTTCTGTCTAAGAGGGTTCCTTCAGCCAATCAGGGTGCGCCACGTTGTGGCACCCTCCTGATTGGCTGTGTGCTCCTGTAGTGTATGACAGGCAGCACACGGCAGTGTTACAATGTAGCGCCTATGCACTCCATTTTAACCAATGGTGGGAACTTTGTGGTCAGCGGTTGACCGAAAGTAACCTCACCGCTGACCACAAAGTTCCCACCATTGGTTACAATGGAGCGCATAGGCGCTACATTGTAACACTGCCATGTGCTGCCTGTCATACACTACAGGAGCACACAGCCAATCAGGAGGGTGCCACAATGTGGCGCACCCTGATTGGCTGAAGGAACCCTCTTAGACAGAAGTCAGGGGGGGTTCCTGGCAGTCGGGGAAAGGGGTCCCATGTGAAAACATGGGGCCCCTTTCAGTGCGTGGTCGTGTGTCCGTTTTTTTTTTGTTTTGCAAAGTACGTGGATTACAAATAGAAAAGAAGAGGACCGAACTACACTGGATTATGTGAGTATAATTTTTCCAACAGGTACCCCATGGATTCTACATGGAGAAGAGGACCGACCCTCGTGTGAACATAGGTAAGTATGTGTGTATGGAGGTGTGGATGTATGTATTAAACTTTTACTTTCAAGGTGTGTGTCTTCTGTTTTTATTGGGGTATTTTTTTAGTAGTAGTACTACAGGTACCAGCGGGCCCGGTTTTCCACCGCATGCTGGTACTTGTGGTTCTCCAAGTACCAGCTTGCAAGGGAGGCTTGCTGGGACTTGTAGTACTGCTACTAAAAACAATATTCAACTTTTGTCAAAAAGGCTATCAGCCCCCCATCTGCAGCCCTTGGATGGGGGGACAGCCTCGGGCTTCACCCCTGGCCCTTGGGTGGCTGGAGGGGGGGACCCCTTGATTGAAGGGGTCCCCACTCCTCCAGGGTACCCCGGCCAGGGGTGACTAGTTGGGTATGTAATGCCAGGGCCGCAGGGACCAATATAAAAGTGTCCCCCGGCTGTGGCATTATGTATCTGGCTAGTGGAGCCCGGTGCTGGTTTCAGAAATACGGGGGACCCCTACGCTTTTTGTCCCCCGTATTTTTGGAACCAGGACCAGGCGCAGAGCCCGGTGCTGGTTGTTTAAATATGGGGGAACCCCTGTCACTTTTTCCCCCATATTTTTACAACCAGGGCCGGCTCAAAGAGCCCGAGGCTGGTTTTGCTTAGGAGGGGGGACCCCACGCATTTTTTTTCAAGATTTAACAAAGATTTTTTTTTTTATAAAGGTGCACAATGAAGCCCAGCATGGATCTCACAGATCCGGCCGAGATTCATTGTGCTAAAGTCGGCAGTGTTTTACAAGTCACTCACGTAAAACACTGCAAAAAAACCCGAATGACATCGACATTGGTAAATACGAAAATGCAGAATACAACAGCTTAGTAAATTAGTCGTAATAAATTCAAAAAGTTGCAACTTTACACTTTCGATGTCATTCGTGATTGAACTTTAACCTCAATCGGGAAAATACGAATTTTAGTAAATATACCCCACAGTGTCCAAAAGAAATATCCATTTGGATTAACACTGTAGTAAACGTCAATCATGGTCCCCGCCATGAATGGATGCTGGTATATGGTCATTCTGTAACGGATAGAGGATAAGTTATGTCTAGCAGACACAAAATTACGTGCGACAGCTTGATCGCTAGATCCAGAAATTAAAGCAGCTCTAATTGCTGAACGATGTAAGTTCATTCTTTCCTTAAACTGACGACAAGTTTTGCCTATATATAATATAGCCCGCATGGAGGAATTTATAATTCATTTTGATGAACATCATCTTCTCCACATTTAGGTAAAATAAAGCCAGTTTGTGCAAGGGCCTCCAAATTGCCTCTTTTTCCTGCCAGTATACATCCGGAATGTCTGACATGCCTACAGTGATGCTGTCACTCATGTAATCCTCCACCATTCTTTCAATGGTGACAGAATCATATGCAGTGACAGTAGACGACATGTCAGTAATCGTTGGCAGCTCCTTCAGTCCGGACCAGATGTCAGCACTTGCTCCTGACTGTCCTGCATCCCTGCCAGTGGGTGGTTTTGGAAATTTTATCCTTTTCCTCGCAGCTCCAGTGGTGGTTGAAAATGAAGGAGGAGCTGTTGGCGGGTCACGTTCCGCTTGACTTGACAATTGTCTCACCAGCAGGTCTTTGAACATCTGCAGACTTGTGTCTGCCAGAAAGAGAGGTACAACATAGGCTTTAAACCTAGGATCGAGCACGGTGGCCAAAATGTAGTGCTCTGATTTCAACAGATTGACCACCTGTGAATCCTGGTTAAGTGAATGAAGGGCTCCAGCCACAAGTCCCACATGCCTAGCGGAATCGCTCCATTTTAGCTCCTCCTTCAATCTCTATAGCTGCTTCTGCAAAAGCATGATGAGGGGAATGACCTGACTTTGGCTGGCAGTGTCTGAACTGACTTCACGTGTGGCAAGTTCAAAGGGTTTGAGAACCTTGCACAACATGGAAATCATTCTCCACTGTGCTTGAGTCAGGTGCATTCCCCCTCCTTTGCCTATATCGTAGACAGATGTATAGGCTTGAATGGCCTTTTGTTGCTCTTCTATCCTCTGAAGCATATAAAGTGTTGAATTCCAACTCGTTACCACCTCTTGCTTCAGCTGATGGCATGGCATGTTCATAAGTGTTTGCTGGTGCTCCAGTCTTCAGCACGCGGTGGCTGAATGCCGAAAGTGGCCCGCAATTTTTCGGGCCACCGACAGCATATCCTGCATGCCCCTGTCGTTTTAAAAAAAATTCTGCACCACCAAATTAATTGTATGTGCAAAACATGGGACGTGCTGGAATTTGCCCACATGTAATGCACGCACAATATTGGTGGCATTGGGGGTCATTCCGAGTTGTTCGGTCGTTATTTTTTTCTCACAACGGAGCGATTAGTCGCTAATGCGCATGCGCAATGTCCGCAGTGCGACTGCGCCAAGTAAATTTGCTATGCAGTTAGGTTTTTTACTCACGGCATTACAAGGTTTTTTCTTCGTTCTGGTGATCGTAATGTGATTGACAGGAAGTGGGTGTTTCTGGGCGGAAACTAGCCGTTTTATGGGTGTGTGCGAAAAAACGCTGCCGTTTCTGGGGAAAACGCGGGAGTGGCTGGAGAAACGGAGGAGTGTCTGGGCGAACGCTGGGTGTGTTTGTGACGTCAAACCAGGAACGACAAGCACTGAACTGACCGCAGATGCCGAGTAAGTCTGGTGCTACTCAGAAACTGCTAAGAAGTGTCTATTCGTAATTCTGCTAATCTTTCGTTCGCAATTTTGATAAGCTAAGATTCACTCCCAGTAGGCGGCGGCTTAGCGTGTGCAAAGCTGCTAAAAGCAGCTTGCGAGCGAACAACTCGGAATGACCCCCATTGTCCGATATCACAAATCCCCAGGAGAGTCCAATTGGGGTAAGCCATTCTGTGATGATGTTCCTCAGTTTCCGTAAGAGGTTGTCAGCTGTGTGCCTCTTATGGAAAGCGGTGATACAAAGCGTAGCCTGCCTAGGAACGAGTTGGCATTTGCGAGATGCTGCTACTGGTGCCGCCGCTGCTGTTCTTGCTGCGGGAGGCAATACATCTACCCAGTGGGCTGTCACAGTCATATAGTCCTTAGTCTGCCCTGCTCCTCTTGTCCACATGTCCGTGGTTAAGTGGACAGTGGGTACAACTTCATTTTTTAGGACACTGAGGACACTTTTTCTGACGTCTGTGTACATTCTCGGTATCGCCTGCCTAGAGAAGTGGAACCTAGATGGGATTTGGTACTGGGGACACACTACCTCAAGCAATTCTCTAAGTCCCTGTGAACTAACGGTGGATACCGGATGCACATCTAACACCAAAATAGTTGTCAAGGCCTGAGTTATCCGCTTTGCAACAGGATGACTGCTGTGATATTTAATCTTCCTCGCAAAGGACTGTTGGACAGTTAATTGCTTACTGGAAGTAGTACAAGTGGTCTTCCGACTTCCCCTCTGGGATGACGATCGACTCCCAGCAGCAACAACAGCAGCACCAGCAGCAGTTGGCGTTACACTCAAGGATCCATCGGGGGAATCCCAGTTAGGAGAGGACTCGTCAGACTTGACAGTGACATGGCCTGCAGGACTATTGGCGTTCCTGTCCAAGGAGGAAATTGACATTGAGGGAGTTGGTGGTGTGGTTTGCAGGAGCTTGGGTACAAGAGGAAGAAGGGATTTACTTGTTAGTGGACTGCTACCGCTGTCACCCAAAGTTTTTGAACTTGTCAATGACTTCTGATGAATGCGCTCCAGGTGACGTATAAGGAAGGATGTTCCTAGGTGGTTAACATTCTTACCCCTACTTATTACAGCTTGACAAAGGCAACACACGGCTTGACACCTGTTGTCTGCATTTCTGTTGAAATAATTCCACACCGAAGAGGTGATTTATTTTTGTATTTTGACCAGGCATGTCAATGGCCTTATTCATCCCACGGACAACAGGTGTCTCCCCGGGTGCCTGACTTAAACAAACCACCTCACCATCAGAATCCTCCTTGTCAATTTCCTCCTCAGCGCAAGCAACACACATATCCTCATCCTGGTGTACTTCAACAGTGACATCTTCAATTTGACTATCAGAACTGGACTGCGGGTGCTCCTTCCAGCACTTGCAGGGGGCGTGCAAATGGTGGAAGGCGCCACCTCTTCCCGTCCAGTGTTGGGAAGGTCAGGCATCGCAACTGACACAATTGGACTCTCCTTGGGGATTTGTGATTTAGAAGAACGTGCAGTTCTTTGCTGTGCTTTTGCCAGCTTAACTCTTTTCATTTTTATAGCGGGAAGATGAGTGCTTCCATCCTCATGTGAAGCTGAACCACTACTCATGAGGAACATAGGAGAGGGCCTTAGCCGTTTCTTGCCACTCTGTGTCGTAAATAGCATATTGCCAAGTTTACGCTTCTCCTCAGACGATTTTAATTTAGATTTTTGGGTCATTTTACTGAACTTTTGCTTTTTGGATTTTACATGCTCTCTACTATGACATTGGGCATCGGCCTTGGCAGACGATGTTGATGGCATTTCATTGTCTCTGCCATGACTAGTGGCAGCAGCTTCAGCACTAGGTGGAAGTGGATCTTGATCTTTCCCTATTTTACCCTCCAAATTTTTGTTCTCCAATTTTTAATGTGTGGATTTATATGCCAGTAATATATCTGGAATTAGATGGCAGTAATGTCTGGAATTAGATACCACTAGATAGATACCAGATACCACTGTGACTGGAATGATGATGACCTATGCACAGTGACAGGACACTACCACAGCACCCTACAGCAGCAAGATGCAGCACAAGACACTGTACTAGTATTAGTAATGTAGTATTACTGAGCACCACAAGACACTGAGCACTGATTATACTGAGCACTGATTATACTGAGCACTGATGATACCGAGCACTAATACTGAGCACTGATGATACTGAGCACTGATTATACTGAGCACTGGTACTGAGCACTGATGATACTGAGCACTGATACTGAGCACTGGTGATAATGAGCACTGATACTGAGCACTGATGATAATGAGCACTGATACTGAGCACTGATGATAATGAGAACTGACGATACTGAGCACAGATACTAAGCACTGATGATACTGAGCACTGATACTGAGCACTGATGATAATGAGCACTGATGATATTGAGCACTATTTATACTGAGCACTGATGATACTGAGCACTGATGATACTGAGCACTGATTATACCAAGCACCGATGATACTGAGCACTGATAATGAGCACTGATGATAATGAGCACTGATACTGAGCACTGATGATAATGAGCACTGATGATACTGAGCACTGATACTGAGCACTGATGATACTGAGCACTGATACTGAGCACTGGTGATAATGAGCACTGATGATACTGAGCACTGATTATACTTAGCACTGAAGATACTGAGCACTGATGATAATGAGCACTGATACTGAGCACTGATACTGAGCACTGATGATAATGAGAACTGACGATACTGAGCACTGATCCTGAGCACCGATGATACTGAGCACTGATACTGAGCACTGGTGATAATGAGCACTGATGATACTGAGCACTGATGATACTGAGCACGATGATAATGAGCACTGATACTGAGCACTGATACTGAGCACTGATGATAATGAGAACTGATGATACTGAGCACTGATACTGAGCACTGATGATAATGAGTACTGATGATACTGAGCACTGATGATAATGAGCACTGATGATACTGAGCACTATTTATACTGAGCACTGATTATACTGAGCACCGTTGATACTGAGCACTGATAATGAGCACTGATGATAATGAGCACTGATACTGAGCACTGATAATGAGCACTGATGATACTGAGCACTGATACTGAGCACTGATGATACTGAGCACTGATACTGAGCACTGATGATACTGAGCACTGATACTGAGCACTGATGATAATGAGCACTGATGATACTGAGCACTGATTATACTGAGCACTGATTATACTGAGCACTGATTATACTGAGCACTGATGATAATGAGCAGTGATACTGAGCACTGATGATAATTAACTCTGATGACACTGAGCACTGATACTGAGCACTGATGATAATGAGCACTGATGATACTGAGCACTGATGATACTGATCACTGATACTGAGCACTGATGATAATGAGCACTGATGATACTGAGCACTGATGATACTGATCACTGATACTGAGCACTGATGATACTGATCACTGATACTGAGCACTGATGATACTGAGCACTGATGCTGAGCACTGATGATAATGAACACTGATTATACTGAGCACTGATGATACTGAGCACTGATTATACTGAGCACTGATGATACTGAGCACTGATGATACTGAGCACTGATACTGAACAGTGATGATAATGAGCACTGATACTGAGCACTGATGATAATGAGCACTGATGATACTGAGCACTGATACTGAGCACTGATGATAATGAGCACTGATGATACTACGGAGAACTGACACCGAGCAGCACGATGCAGCCCAAGACACTGTACTATTATTACTGAGCAGCACAAAAGCACTCTGGAATTGTCACACCCCAGATACCACTGTGACTGGAATGATGATGAACAATACACAGTCACAGGACACTACTGACACAGCACCCTACAGCAGCAAGATGCAGCACGAGAGAGACACACTACTAGTATTACTGAGCAGCAATAAGCACTAATACTGAGCACTGAAATTGAGATTTGCCACTGAGAGAACGTAGCCACGTCCTCTCTGTACCCTCTACAATGCACGAGTGAAAATGGCGGCGACGCGCAGCTCTTTATATGGAATCCAAATCTCGCGAGAATCCGACAGCGGGATGATGATGTTTTGCCTCTTTCGGGTTTTCTGAATCAGGCGGGAACAACCGAGCCTGCCTCTGACCCGTGTAAACCACGTGGAGTTTGGGGGGTTCGGTTCTCGGAGAACAACCGAACCCGCTCATCTCTAATACTAACCATTTGAAGTTTACACAAACAATGGAAGTCTATTGTACATTATTAAAGATAAAGACTACAATAGAAAACACCTCTGCAAAAGTCACTATCAATGAAACGCCTTGGTTGATATGCAAATTGCATTTAGATTGAATTGGAGTGCCTAAGAAGAGGACCGCCCATGCAAGGGCGGCAACAAGTGTAAAAACATCTGTCTTATGGTTATACAGATATGTACTTGTGAAAAGATTTTAATCTGGTTTTCTTGAAGTTTTAGATTAAAATTATTATTGTTTTTCTGCATCTGATTGGTATTGCATTGGGTGAACTCAGGTTTATTGTATATGAGGAATTATTTCATATTTACATCATCTAACATAATGAAGGGTATCTAATAAAGGGTTGGTAAATTAAGCATATTAAATTCCATATAAATAGGTGCTCCCCAAATCACAATATTCTTTCATAAATACATTAGGTCCATTCTGGCAGAGGACCATTTTTGGTGATTGGCTGCCCAGTAAAAAATGGAAACTCTAAGGGAAAAACATTGGGAACCATTAGCACCTAAATGCAGGGGCGGATTGGCCCACCAGGACACCATGACAGATTCTGATGAGCCGGTCCCATGTCCCCCTCAGCCAGGCTTATTCACACTCAGGCTAGGCTGACTCACACTGCTTCCAGCACTTGTGGTTCATTGGAACGCAATCCGGAAGTTAGGCTAGAAACGACTTGCGGGTACCTCTAGCCATGAAAAGTGGTGAAGCTGTTCTACCAATGTGGTGCCCCACTGCCGTGAAGATGATAATTGTGCACCACGGTAGTAAATATAGTGGTATTGTTGTCACCCACTGGGCAGTGAATTTATTGTATCTAAATTTATTGTATTTATTGTATTGAATTTATTGTATCTAAAAATCTGTGCTGCATGAACAATAGTCTGGGGGGACCCGCACATGGGGGATATGGAGAGAGACTGGCCCTGCACCAGAATAAAACTGTTGGGTCCCGGCGGAAGGATACGGGGACTCGGGGGAAAGGAGGTGAAGGGAAGTGAGGACTGGTCAGTTGGCAGTTGAGCAACGGAAGAGAGAGGGTCTGAGCTAACGAAGCAGGGGAAGCGCTGTAAGGCTACGGAGCTTGAGGACAGGGTTTGGTCTCCCTTCGCGATCAGCGACTCTCACCCGGTGTTTGGCACCCAGCAGCAGTAGTGATGTGAGCTCTCCCTCGGCAGCAGTGAGCGGAAAATCCACGCCGGCGGGACCCGGGACGCAAGCCTCCAGCGGCGGTGGTGAGGAGCTGAGCTGAGGCGGCTGGCAGTGACGCAGATATCCGGAGGGAGAGGAGAGGAGCGGCCTGTTGGTGAGTGACGGCCAGGGAGGCGGAGCCATCTATAATAAAAAGAAACAAAGAGTCAGCCACAGCTGAGAGTATAGGAAAGGTACCTTAACTTTATTAATCCTACAACTCCACGCAGGCACACCACACAGAGAGTCAAGCTACCTGCAAATAGCAATAAGTGCACTTATTAAACAGACTGAAAAGTAGTAAAAGACACACTGCAGTGTAATTCAGCATTGATTCAACACGTTCATATAGTAGTCCGGAGGCAGCAATCGACACAACTAGTAAGCATCGATAGGAGAGAAGATCGTATCGCAGTTAAGAGCTATCACATTTCCGTCAGGAATCAAGCCTCTGCTACCCTACTATGCTAACAACAAAGAGAGGGAGTCAGTGTAATACGTCCTAAAGTCAGGAGAATGAACTGAATCCATCAAGTTACATAGATGTGCATGTCCACCCAGTGAGAGAGGAATACCAGTGACTTGGTAATGGAGTGACTAATAAATACCTTCATTAAGGCACTCACAGTCATTAAGAGTAACAGGGCGTTTTACAGATCTCAACAGTAAACTCTGAACGAGAGACTATAGCTTGGACGGGAATTAATTGTGATAGATCCACTGAGGGACGTCACCCATATTAGAGTGGTAACTGTATTCGTCCATCGTTAAGGACAAGTTCAATTAACATGATAAAAGTAGTACCCAATTGAACTGCATATTGAAGTCAGACTTGGGGAGTACCGGGGACGTGATACATGTACTAATCTTACAAAGTTGTAGTACGTACGTTTAACCAGCAATACTGGTCTGTTAGAGTTTTACCAAATGTTTTATGCTTGTATTCACTTATAACCGGCATGTTATTAGAGAATGTTGGGTATCCATTTATTTACAGGCGGAATTGACAACACGGAGTAGTGTAATAAACACGGTTACTAACTGTAAAGTTAATTATTCTGTTGACAATGAAACCGTATTGTGATGGTTTATCGAATTAATACTTATTTAACTTACCAGGAATTTCTTAAGCACCATTGCTATATCAATAAATTGAAATTAATTCTAAGCAACTAAAGGCAACGGTTATTTCTTAGGAGTTGTCCGACACACCTCTCAGCAAAGTTCTATACTGCTAAAGGTCCAGGCGGCAGGAATAAAAAGGTAACTCAACCAATCATCATATCCGTCCAAACCCGATACTTACCTGGTTTGTCACATTGTGGCGTCACGAACAGGATTCGTACAAGAGTCAGGGTTAGTCCCCGTGGAATCAAACGAAATGTCTCAAGGAGACGACCAGGCCCAATCAGGTGCAGAAGAAACATCTGACCGGGAAGGGCCTGCTATGCCTGCATCCGCCCCTATTACCATGCCATACTATTTTGGCGCACCTTTGCTCCTCACGTTTTCGGGAGATGATCCTTCCACAAGAGCAAAGGAATTTAGGGACTTCACGGATCAAATCGAGGCTATGTTCCGGTTGTACCCGTTAAATGAATCTCAAAAGATTGAGATAGTCATAGGGCAATTGAAAGGCCTAGCGCGACGGGAAGTGAAGTCATGGCCCGCTAGACAAAGGAAAACTGCCAAAGAAATATTAGAGAAAATGGCTAAAATGTATGATGCCAAGACACTGTCAGAACTAAAGACGCGTCTCTACGCCAGGAAGCAACAGCCCCGAGAGGGTTTACGTGAATTCGCTGTAGAATTACAAGAAGCGCTACAAGCCATTAAACTGTGCGAACCCACTGAAATTATACCGGAAGACGACACTCTTATAAATCAATTCATAGACGGAATTTATAGCGACCATACGAAGGGCCAAATAAAAATGTTGCAACGCCAAGAACCGACGTGCAGCTTCCAGGAGTTCAAGGAGCTGGCAATCAAGATTTTTGGGGATACGCCCCCGCTCAGACCATCTACTGTAACCTTGGAGGCAGTAGCACAAGGGAACCAGTCGACAGTTACAATTGATGCTCAAGACGTAATGAGAAGGCAGATAGCTGAATTAACCCAGGGAATGACGGAACTGTGTCGGGAGCTTAAAGCTTTGAAGGAAACGCCTAAGTCGCAAGGACAAGAGTGGCAAGGAGAAAGGAGAACACGTTATGTCAATAGAAGAGACGCGGCCTGGACTTCTCGCCGACTATCAACAGATCGATTCGACGACCAAGGCAGGCCGATTTGCCGACGCTGTAAGGAGAGTGGGCATGTGGAACGCAATTGTCAGCAACGGGAGCCTTTAAACCCCGATATCCCGAGGCCAGGGACCACCCCTCGGGAGAACCCTCCACAGTAGGTCCCGCACCTCGAGAGTGGTGGCCTCAGTATGTGGGTCCATGCCCATCGATAGAAATTAAGATCAATGGGGTTGCCATGACAGCGCTTTTAGATACAGGGTCTCAGGTTACCACTATCCAATGGAATGAGTTTGCTCGACACTGGGGAGAAGAGGATATGACCACACCACCGCCGGCCTGGTTGAACTTGCTAGCCAGCAATGGCCAAGGAATTGAGTGCTGTGGGTATTGGGAAGTGGAAGTGGAAATCGGTCAAGCTCAACTACCAAGACAGGGCTGTCTTGTTACTATGGTGGATGATAAGAACTTTCCACCTGTCATCATTGGACTGAATATTCTTAGGAGTTGCCCTGAAGAATTAGTCACGATATTAAAAAAATAATCATTCAATCGTACCTGCTTAGCAAAACGAACGTTACAACACGCCATTCGATTCCTCCAGTGCCAGCAACGGTTCGCACCTTCGAATGGGGAAATCGGCACTGTCAGAGTAGCTGAAAAGCGAACTATACTGTTACCGCCAAACTCGGAAAATATCGTGTGGTGTAAGACCAGAATAGGACCCAGAGGAAGAAACTACGAAGCCATAATCAAAAGGAATCAGAGAGGCTGGACTGATTACTTCACGGTGGCTAGAAGTGTAGTAACGGTAAACCAAGGCCGAGTGCCTATACGAGTCTTAAACCCTCATAATCACCCAATTAGATTATATCGGTATCAACCTATTGCACAGATTTTTGAAGTTACGTTCCAAGATATAGTTGGCGTGGATGGTCTGGGGCCCATTGTAGCTCAACAGAGCCTGGCAACAAGCAGCCCTACTGAAAAAGAGGAAGACGGCCCCTGGTGGAAAGAAATAACTATTGGTGATCGAAATACCCCGGAAGAAGAAAAGGTGGGAGCCCTACATCTAGTAAAGAAGAATGAGAAAACCTTCAGTAAAAATCCATCAGATTTCGGGTACGTGGAGGGCATTCGACATCATATTCCGACAGGGAAGGCTGCTCCCGTCCGGAAACGCCATCGCCCTATCCCACCTGCGCTATATCAACCAGTGAAGAGTATGATAGAAGAAATGAAGGCGACTGGAGTGATTAGAGAAAGTCACAGTCCTTGGGCCGCACCCCTGGTACTGGTCAAGAAAAAGGATGGAAGTTTGCGTTTTTGCGTAGACTACAGGAAGTTGAATTCAGTCACACACCGAGATGCCTATCCCCTACCATGAATAGAGGAATCTTTAGCAGCCTTGCGGTCGGCTGCTTATTTTTCCACCCTGGATTTAACTAGTGGGTATTGGCAAGTATCGGTGGCCCCGGAGGACAGAGAAAAAACGGCCTTTACTACCCCAATGGGACTATTTGAATTTGACAGGATGCCCTTTGGATTATGTAACGCTCCCGCCACCTTCCAGCGAGTAATGGAACACTGTTTGGGGTATCGTAACTTCGACATGCTCCTTCTTTACCTCGACGATATTATCATCTTCTCCAAAAATTATCAAGAGCATTTACAGCATCTGGATGAAGTTTTCGGTCGACTCGCCAATTATGGGTTTAAACTGAAGCCATCTAAGTGCTATTTACTCAAGTCCAAGGTACAATACTTAGGCCATATTGTCAGTGCCAAGGGGGTGGAGCCTGACCCCGAAAAAGTAAGAGCGGTAAGAGACTGGCCTATCCCTACAACGATACGAGATGTAAGACGCTTCTTGGGATTCGTAGGCTATTATAGAAGGTTTATTGCCAATTTTGCGAAAATTGCCGCTCCACTACACGAACTGTTGAGAAACGATTCAGGAAATGAAATAAGGAGGAATACCATCATCAAGTGGACGAATCGCCAGGATGAAGCATTTGAGAGATTGAAGACATTACTTACAGAAGCCCCACTCCTAGCTTATCCCAACTATGAGATTCCATTTAAAGTGTATACCGATGCAAGTACTCAAGGTTTGGGCGCGGTCTTGGCGCAAGATCAGGAAGGAAAAGAAAGAGTAATTGCTTACGCAAGTAGGGTGCTAAGGAAAACCGAAAGGAATGATGAAAATTACAGTGCCTTCAAACTAGAACTATTAGCACTGATTTGGGCCGTAACAGATAAATCTAAAGATTACCTGGCTGCAACTCCGTGTGTTATCTATACGGATAATAACCCCCTAGCACACCTCCAGACAGCGCGGTTAGGGGCGTTAGAACAGAGATGGATGGCCCGGCTGGAAAACTTCCAATATCGAATCAAATTCAGGAGTGGACGGTCTAATGTTAATGCCGATGCACTATCTCGACTGCCCGAAAGTCCGGAAGAAGAAGTAGAGGATCAATGGGAAGAAGTAGAAATCCCTATGTTCGGACCAGGACCAAGTAAACAACGGGTGGCGGTTATTAACCATACAGGAATCCTCATATCTGCAGTAACTGATGACATTCTAAGTCAGGATGATATGGATTGGAAAAAGATTCAAGATGGAAGTCCAGTACTGCGACAACTCAAACAAATCATTTCTACAAGAAAAATTCCAAGCAGGACCGAACGACAAGGATTAGATCCCAAGCTCCTTCAGTTACTAAGGCATAGGGATCGCGTTAGTTATGCCCAGGGGATTATGGTCCGCAGCACTATAGACCCAAGAACACACCAGGCTGTGAATCAGATTATAGTGCCGCAACAACAGAAGGATCAGATATTACAAGCCTATCACGACCGTTCCGGGCATTTTGGAGTCAAGAAGACCGAGACAGCCATAAGAAAGAAATTCTTTTGGGTCGGCTTACGGTTGGACATAGAGAAATGGATAGAAAGGTGTTCTGCCTGTGTGGTGAGAAGAGACGTTCAGCCGGGGCAGAAAGCACCATTACATCCCATTTCTAGTCAACGCCCCTTGGACCTCGTAGCCTTGGATCATATCAAGTTAGGGCCTAGTAATGCCGGATATCAATATGCCCTCATGATTATCGATCATTACTCCAAATTTATTGTAACAGTTCCGGTCCGGGATATCACCGCCAAAACCACAGCAGAAATCTTCTTGAAGAGTTTTGTCCGACCATATGGGTATCCGGAACGCGTTTTAACGGATCAAGGCCCCGCGTTCGAATCGTTGCTGTTTACAGAATTGTGCAAAATCTATGGGTGTAGGAAACTTCGGACCACCCCATACCACCCACAAAGTAATGGGTTATGCGAGCGAGCAAACCAGACCCTATTGGAAATGATCCGGTCGATTCCGTTGCCCCAAAGACTAAACTGGCCTGCGTTGTTGCCAGAATTGACCTATCTTTATAATAATATGGAACAGGCATCTACTGGGTATACACCATACTACCTTTTGTTCGGAAGGCTGGGAAAACTACCCGCAGATCTTGAGTTAAATACGATCCCGGAAGATGCCCTCGTCCCACAAACCGAATGGGTGACGGAGCATAAACGTCGCATTGAGGAAGCTAAGGAAGTGGTAGAAAGGAAGATGGAAGAAGTACATCGAAGACAGGAGGATTATTACAACAGAGATGCGCTGGCTGAACCATTACAAGTCGGAGATAGGGTCTAGAAAAAGAACACTCAGCGTAAGAACAAATTGGATAATAAATGGGAACTCATACCATATATAGTAATTAACCTTCCCACTCCGGACACCGTTGTCTATGAGATAAAGAAGGAAGAAGGAATTGAAAGTAGAACGATAATGGTACATCGAAATCAGCTCAAGCTATGCGTATCCAAAGCAATGTCAGAGGGTGTACAAAGAGAAACCATTCCCGCAATAAAAAGTTGGGAAGATGCAAACCGTTATCCTTTACGAGATCCAGTTGAATTATTACTATTTATGGGTGGGCCCTTTCCATCCAGTAGAGGAGTTGTAGATGCCCTACCGCCTGCAAGCACCCCAGTGAATGAGAACGTCATGGAACCCAAACCGGTTCAGGAAAATGAGGATGAGATCAATATGGAAATAAGCTCAAAAAGGCCGGTTAGAAGCACTAGGGGAGTCAAACCACTCCGGTTTAGACAATTGTAAGTCCACTCTAAGTATGCATGAGATATTGTATCACACTGATTTAAGTCATTAGTATATGCAGTAATTTAGGAAAATTGTAAGACATTTTGTAACTGTTCGGTGGAAAAGTAAGATGCATGAGGACAAGCATCATTTAAGTGGGGCTGAATGTGGTGCCCCACTGCCGTGAAGATGATAATTGTGCACCACGGTAGTAAATATAGTGGTATTGTTGTCACCCACTGGGCAGTGAATTTATTGTATCTAAATTTATTGTATTTATTGTATTGAATTTATTGTATCTAAAAATCTGTGCTGCATGAACAATAGTCTGGGGGGACCCGCACATGGGGGATATGGAGAGAGACTGGCCCTGCACCAGAATAAAACTGTTGGGTCCCGGCGGAAGGATACGGGGACTCGGGGGAAAGGAGGTGAAGGGAAGTGAGGACTGGTCAGTTGGCAGTTGAGCAACGGAAGAGAGAGGGTCTGAGCTAACGAAGCAGGGGAAGCGCTGTAAGGCTACGGAGCTTGAGGACAGGGTTTGGTCTCCCTTCGCGATCAGCGACTCTCACCCGGTGTTTGGCACCCAGCAGCAGTAGCGATGTGAGCTCTCCCTCGGCAGCAGTGAGTGGAAAATCCACGCCGGCGGGACCCGGGACGCAAGCCTCCAGCGGCGGTGGTGAGGAGCTGAGCTGAGGCGGCTGGCAGTGACGCAGATATCCGGAGGGAGAGGAGAGGAGCGGCCTGTTGGTGAGTGACGGCCAGGGAGGCGGAGCCATCTATAATAAAAAGAAACAAAGAGTCAGCCACAGCTGAGAGTATAGGAAAGGTACCTTAACTTTATTAATCCTACAACTCCACGCAGGCACACCACACAGAGAGTCAAGCTACCTGCAAATAGCAATAAGTGCACTTATTAAACAGACTGAAAAGTAGTAAAAGACACACTGCAGTGTAATTCAGCATTGATTCAACACGTTCATATAGTAGTCCGGAGGCAGCAATCGACACAACTAGTAAGCATCGATAGGAGAGAAGATCGTATCGCAGTTAAGAGCTATCACATTTCCGTCAGGAATCAAGCCTCTGCTACCCTACTATGCTAACAACAAAGAGAGGGAGTCAGTGTAATACGTCCTAAAGTCAGGAGAATGAACTGAATCCATCAAGTTACATAGATGTGCATGTCCACCCAGTGAGAGAGGAATACCAGTGACTTGGTAATGGAGTGACTAATAAATACCTTCATTAAGGCACTCACAGTCATTAAGAGTAACAGGGCGTTTTACAGATCTCAACAGTAAACTCTGAACGAGAGACTATAGCTTGGACGGGAATTAATTGTGATAGATCCACTGAGGGACGTCACCCATATTAGAGTGGTAACTGTATTCGTCCATCGTTAAGGACAAGTTCAATTAACATGATAAAAGTAGTACCCAATTGAACTGCATATTGAAGTCAGACTTGGGGAGTACCGGGGACGTGATACATGTACTAATCTTACAAAGTTGTAGTACGTACGTTTAACCAGCAATACTGGTCTGTTAGAGTTTTACCAAATGTTTTATGCTTGTATTCACTTATAACCGGCATGTTATTAGAGAAAGTTGGGTATCCATTTATTTACAGGCGGAATTGACAACACGGAGTAGTGTAATAAACACGGTTACTAACTGTAAAGTTAATTATTCTGTTGACAATGAAACCGTATTGTGATGGTTTATCGAATTAATACTTATTTAACTTACCAGGAATTTCTTAAGCACCATTGCTATATCAATAAATTGAAATTAATTCTAAGCAACTAAAGGCAACGGTTATTTCTTAGGAGTTGTCCGACACACCTCTCAGCAAAGTTCTATACTGCTAAAGGTCCAGGCGGCAGGAATAAAAAGGTAACTCAACCAATCATCATATCCGTCCAAACCCGATACTTACCTGGTTTGTCACATTGTGGCGTCACGAACAGGATTCGTACAAGAGTCAGGGTTAGTCCCCGTGGAATCAAATGAAATGTCTCAAGGAGACGACCAGGCCCAATCAGGTGCAGAAGAAACATCTGACCGGGAAGGGCCTGCTATGCCTGCATCCGCCCCTATTACCATGCCATACTATTTTGGCGCACCTTGGCTCCTCACGTTTTCGGGAGATGATCCTTCCACAAGAGCAAAGGAATTTAGGGACTTCAAGGATCAAATCGAGGCTATGTTCCGGTTGTACCCGTTAAATGAATCTCAAAAGATTGAGATAGTCATAGGGCAATTGAAAGGCCTAGCGCGACGGGAAGTGAAGTCATGGCCCGCTAGACAAAGGAAAACTGCCAAAGAAATATTAGAGAAAATGGCTAAAATGTATGATGCCAAGACACTGTCAGAACTAAAGACGCGTCTCTACGCCAGGAAGCAACAGCCCCGAGAGGGTTTACGTGAATTCGCTGTAGAATTACAAGAAGCGCTACAAGCCATTAAACTGTGCGAACCCACTGAAATTATACCGGAAGACGACACTCTTATAAATCAATTCATAGACGGAATTTATAGCGACCATACGAAGGGCCAAATAAAAATGTTGCAACGCCAAGAACCGACGTGCAGCTTCCAGGAGTTCAAGGAGCTGGCAATCAAGATTTTTGGGGATACGCCCCCGCTCAGACCATCTACTGTAACCTTGGAGGCAGTAGCACAAGGGAACCAGTCGACAGTTACAATTGATGCTCAAGACGTAATGAGAAGGCAGATAGCTGAATTAACCCAGGGAATGACGGAACTGTGTCGGGAGCTTAAAGCTTTGAAGGAAACGCCTAAGTCGCAAGGACAAGAGTGGCAAGGAGAAAGGAGAACACGTTATGTCAATAGAAGAGACGCGGCCTGGACTTCTCGCCGACTATCAACAGATCGATTCGACGACCAAGGCAGGCCGATTTGCCGACGCTGTAAGGAGAGTGGGCATGTGGAACGCAATTGTCAGCAACGGGAGCCTTTAAACCCCGATATCCCGAGGCCAGGGACCACCCCTCGGGAGAACCCTCCACAGTAGGTCCCGCACCTCGAGAGTGGTGGCCTCAGTATGTGGGTCCATGCCCATCGATAGAAATTAAGATCAATGGGGTTGCCATGACAGCGCTTTTAGATACAGGGTCTCAGGTTACCACTATCCAATGGAATGAGTTTGCTCGACACTGGGGAGAAGAGGATATGACCACACCACCGCCGGCCTGGTTGAACTTGCTAGCCAGCAATGGCCAAGGAATTGAGTGCTGTGGGTATTGGGAAGTGGAAGTGGAAATCGGTCAAGCTCAACTACCAAGACAGGGCTGTCTTGTTACTATGGTGGATGATAAGAACTTTCCACCTGTCATCATTGGACTGAATATTCTTAGGAGTTGCCCTGAAGAATTAGTCACGATATTAAAAAAATAATCATTCAATCGTACCTGCTTAGCAAAACGAACGTTACAACACGCCATTCGATTCCTCCAGTGCCAGCAACGGTTCGCACCTTCGAATGGGGAAATCGGCACTGTCAGAGTAGCTGAAAAGCGAACTATACTGTTACCGCCAAACTCGGAAAATATCGTGTGGTGTAAGACCAGAATAGGACCCAGAGGAAGAAACTACGAAGCCATAATCAAAAGGAATCAGAGAGGCTGGACTGATTACTTCACGGTGGCTAGAAGTGTAGTAACGGTAAACCAAGGCCGAGTGCCTATACGAGTCTTAAACCCTCATAATCACCCAATTAGATTATATCGGTATCAACCTATTGCACAGATTTTTGAAGTTACGTTCCAAGATATAGTTGGCGTGGATGGTCTGGGGCCCATTGTAGCTCAACAGAGCCTGGCAACAAGCAGCCCTACTGAAAAAGAGGAAGACGGCCCCTGGTGGAAAGAAATAACTATTGGTGATCGAAATACCCCGGAAGAAGAAAAGGTGGGAGCCCTACATCTAGTTAAGAAGAATGAGAAAACCTTCAGTAAAAATCCATCAGATTTCGGGTACGTGGAGGGCATTCGACATCATATTCCGACAGGGAAGGCTGCTCCCGTCCGGAAACGCCATTGCCCTATCCCACCTGCGCTATATCAACCAGTGAAGAGTATGATAGAAGAAATGAAGGCGACTGGAGTGATTAGAGAAAGTCACAGTCCTTGGGCCGCACCCCTGGTACTGGTCAAGAAAAAGGATGGAAGTTTGCGTTTTTGCGTAGACTACAGGAAGTTGAATTCAGTCACACACCGAGATGCCTATCCCCTACCATGAATAGAGGAATCTTTAGCAGCCTTGCGGTCGGCTGCTTATTTTTCCACCCTGGATTTAACTAGTGGGTATTGGCAAGTATCGGTGGCCCCGGAGGACAGAGAAAAAACGGCCTTTACTACCCCAATGGGACTATTTGAATTTGACAGGATGCCCTTTGGATTATGTAACGCTCCCGCCACCTTCCAGCGAGTAATGGAACACTGTTTGGGGTATCGTAACTTCGACATGCTCCTTCTTTACCTCGACGATATTATCGTCTTCTCCAAAAATTATCAAGAGCATTTACAGCATCTGGATGAAGTTTTCGGTCGACTCGCCAATTATGGGTTTAAACTGAAGCCATCTAAGTGCTATTTACTCAAGTCCAAGGTACAATACTTAGGCCATATTGTCAGTGCCAAGGGGGTGGAGCCTGACCCCGAAAAAGTAAGAGCGGTAAGAGACTGGCCTATCCCTACAACGATACGAGATGTAAGACGCTTCTTGGGATTCGTAGGCTATTATAGAAGGTTTATTGCCAATTTTGCGAAAATTGACGCTCCACTACACGAACTGTTGAGAAACGATTCAGGAAATGAAATAAGGAGGAATACCATCATCAAGTGGACGAATCGCCAGGATGAAGCATTTGAGAGATTGAAGACATTACTTACAGAAGCCCCACTCCTAGCTTATCCCAACTATGAGATTCCATTTAAAGTGTATACCGATGCAAGTACTCAAGGTTTGGGCGCGGTCTTGGCGCAAGATCAGGAAGGAAAAGAAAGAGTAATTGCTTACGCAAGTAGGGTGCTAAGGAAAACCGAAAGGAATGATGAAAATTACAGTGCCTTCAAACTAGAACTATTAGCACTGATTTGGGCCGTAACAGATAAATCTAAAGATTACCTGGCTGCAACTCCGTGTGTTATCTATACGGATAATAACCCCCTAGCACACCTCCAGACAGCGCGGTTAGGGGCGTTAGAACAGAGATGGATGGCCCGGCTGGAAAACTTCCAATATCGAATCAAATTCAGGAGTGGACGGTCTAATGTTAATGCCGATGCACTATCTCGACTGCCCGAAAGTCCGGAAGAAGAAGTAGAGGATCAATGGGAAGAAGTAGAAATCCCTATGTTCGGACCAGGACCAAGTAAACAACGGGTGGCGGTTATTAACCATACAGGAATCCTCATCTCTGCAGTAACTGATGACATTCTAAGTCAGGATGATATGGATTGGAAAAAGATTCAAGATGGAAGTCCAGTACTGCGACAACTCAAACAAATCATTTCTACAAGAAAAATTCCAAGCAGGACCGAACGACAAGGATTAGATCCCAAGCTCCTTCAGTTACTAAGGCATAGGGATCGCGTTAGTTATGCCCAGGGGATTATGGTCCGCAGCACTATAGACCCAAGAACACACCAGGCTGTGAATCAGATTATAGTGCCGCAACAACAGAAGGATCAGATATTACAAGCCTATCACGACCGTTCCGGGCATTTTGGAGTCAAGAAGACCGAGACAGCCATAAGAAAGAAATTCTTTTGGGTCGGCTTACGGTTGGACATAGAGAAATGGATAGAAAGGTGTTCTGCCTGTGTGGTGAGAAGAGACGTTCAGCCGGGGCAGAAAGCACCATTACATCCCATTTCTAGTCAACGCCCCTTGGACCTCGTAGCCTTGGATCATATCAAGTTAGGGCCTAGTAATGCCGGATATCAATATGCCCTCATGATTATCGATCATTACTCCAAATTTATTGTAACAGTTCCGGTCCGGGATATCACCGCCAAAACCACAGCAGAAATCTTCTTGAAGAGTTTTGTCCGACCATATGGGTATCCGGAACGCGTTTTAACGGATCAAGGCCCCGCGTTCGAATCGTTGCTGTTTACAGAATTGTGCAAAATCTATGGGTGTAGGAAACTTCGGACCACCCCATACCACCCACAAAGTAATGGGTTATGCGAGCGAGCAAACCAGACCCTATTGGAAATGATCCGGTCGATTCCGTTGCCCCAAAGACTAAACTGGCCTGCGTTGTTGCCAGAATTGACCTATCTTTATAATAATATGGAACAGGCATCTACTGGGTATACACCATACTACCTTTTGTTCGGAAGGCTGGGAAAACTACCCGCAGATCTTGAGTTAAATACGATCCCGGAAGATGCCCTCGTCCCACAAACCGAATGGGTGACGGAGCATAAACGTCGCATTGAGGAAGCTAAGGAAGTGGTAGAAAGGAAGATGGAAGAAGTACATCGAAGACAGGAGGATTATTACAACAGAGATGCGCTGGCTGAACCATTACAAGTCGGAGATAGGGTCTAGAAAAAGAACACTCAGCGTAAGAACAAATTGGATAATAAATGGGAACTCATACCATATATAGTAATTAACCTTCCCACTCCGGACACCGTTGTCTATGAGATAAAGAAGGAAGAAGGAATTGAAAGTAGAACGATAATGGTACATCGAAATCAGCTCAAGCTATGCGTATCCAAAGCAATGTCAGAGGGTGTACAAAGAGAAACCATTCCCGCAATAAAAAGTTGGGAAGATGCAAACCGTTATCCTTTACGAGATCCAGTTGAATTATTACTATTTATGGGTGGGCCCTTTCCATCCAGTAGAGGAGTTGTAGATGCCCTACCGCCTGCAAGCACCCCAGTGAATGAGAACGTCATGGAACCCAAACCGGTTCAGGAAAATGAGGATGAGATCAATATGGAAATAAGCTCAAAAAGGCCGGTTAGAAGCACTAGGGGAGTCAAACCACTCCGGTTTAGACAATTGTAAGTCCACTCTAAGTATGCATGAGATATTGTATCACACTGATTTAAGTCATTAGTATATGCAGTAATTTAGGAAAATTGTAAGACATTTTGTAACTGTTCGGTGGAAAAGTAAGATGCATGAGGACAAGCATCATTTAAGTGGGGCTGAATGTGGTGCCCCACTGCCGTGAAGATGATAATTGTGCACCACGGTAGTAAATATAGTGGTATTGTTGTCACCCACTGGGCAGTGAATTTATTGTATCTAAATTTATTGTATTTATTGTATTGAATTTATTGTATCTAAAAATCTGTGCTGCATGAACAATAGTCTGGGGGGACCCGCACATGGGGGATATGGAGAGAGACTGGCCCTGCACCAGAATAAAACTGTTGGGTCCCGGCGGAAGGATACGGGGACTCGGGGGAAAGGAGGTGAAGGGAAGTGAGGACTGGTCAGTTGGCAGTTGAGCAACGGAAGAGAGAGGGTCTGAGCTAACGAAGCAGGGGAAGCGCTGTAAGGCTACGGAGCTTGAGGACAGGGTTTGGTCTCCCTTCGCGATCAGCGACTCTCACCCGGTGTTTGGCACCCAGCAGCAGTAGCGATGTGAGCTCTCCCTCGGCAGCAGTGAGTGGAAAATCCACGCCGGCGGGACCCGGGACGCAAGCCTCCAGCGGCGGTGGTGAGGAGCTGAGCTGAGGCGGCTGGCAGTGACGCAGATATCCGGAGGGAGAGGAGAGGAGCGGCCTGTTGGTGAGTGACGGCCAGGGAGGCGGAGCCATCTATAATAAAAAGAAACAAAGAGTCAGCCACAGCTGAGAGTATAGGAAAGGTACCTTAACTTTATTAATCCTACAACTCCACGCAGGCACACCACACAGAGAGTCAAGCTACCTGCAAATAGCAATAAGTGCACTTATTAAACAGACTGAAAAGTAGTAAAAGACACACTGCAGTGTAATTCAGCATTGATTCAACACGTTCATATAGTAGTCCGGAGGCAGCAATCGACACAACTAGTAAGCATCGATAGGAGAGAAGATCGTATCGCAGTTAAGAGCTATCACATTTCCGTCAGGAATCAAGCCTCTGCTACCCTACTATGCTAACAACAAAGAGAGGGAGTCAGTGTAATACGTCCTAAAGTCAGGAGAATGAACTGAATCCATCAAGTTACATAGATGTGCATGTCCACCCAGTGAGAGAGGAATACCAGTGACTTGGTAATGGAGTGACTAATAAATACCTTCATTAAGGCACTCACAGTCATTAAGAGTAACAGGGCGTTTTACAGATCTCAACAGTAAACTCTGAACGAGAGACTATAGCTTGGACGGGAATTAATTGTGATAGATCCACTGAGGGACGTCACCCATATTAGAGTGGTAACTGTATTCGTCCATCGTTAAGGACAAGTTCAATTAACATGATAAAAGTAGTACCCAATTGAACTGCATATTGAAGTCAGACTTGGGGAGTACCGGGGACGTGATACATGTACTAATCTTACAAAGTTGTAGTACGTACGTTTAACCAGCAATACTGGTCTGTTAGAGTTTTACCAAATGTTTTATGCTTGTATTCACTTATAACCGGCATGTTATTAGAGAAAGTTGGGTATCCATTTATTTACAGGCGGAATTGACAACACGGAGTAGTTTTATAAACACGGTTACTAACTGTAAAGTTAATTATTCTGTTGACAATGAAACCGTATTGTGATGGTTTATCGAATTAATACTTATTTAACTTACCAGGAATTTCTTAAGCACCATTGCTATATCAATAAATTGAAATTAATTCTAAGCAACTAAAGGCAACGGTTATTTCTTAGGAGTTGTCCGACACACCTCTCAGCAAAGTTCTATACTGCTAAAGGTCCAGGCGGCAGGAATAAAAAGGTAACTCAACCAATCATCATATCCGTCCAAACCCGATACTTACCTGGTTTGTCACACCAACAGGGGACCTGGAGAAAGTTAACCAGCCTAGAAGCATCCTCTCCCTGACCCCGGCCAAAGATATCTTCAACAAGCCTGGCCCGGGAGCAGCAGCATAGCGATGGTCAGAGTCGGGATCACTATACCCGCCGCCACCCTAGCTCCCGCACTCTCACTGAACTGGCCAGAGCGGCAACTGAGCACTGAAGAGGACCCGGCAGAGAGGTTATTTTTACTTATGTTATCTGCATTATCATGATGGTATAATGGTTAGGGCGTCCCTGGTCACAGTGTATGGTTTGTGGACTGGACAGGAGCAGGATGTACCTTGTTCTGAGGTTGCCAGCTGATCAGGCAGCAATCACAGCCAGCCCTGGGACAATCTCTAATGCAGCCCTATAGCTGCCCAATGTCTGTCCATGATGATGGGCCTATTTATGTAATGTGGTGGCTACATATGTAACACAGTGACTACGTATGTAGGTGGTCATTCCGAGTTGTTCGCTCGTTGCCGATTTTTGCTATGCTGCGATTTGTTGATAAATGCGCATGCTACGCAGAGCGCATGCGCTAAGTTATTTAACACAAAACTTAGTAGATTTGCTGGTGTTCCTGCAGCGCTCTCTGTCGCACTGCTGATCGGTGAATGATTGACAGGAAAGGGGCGTTTCTGGGTGGTAACTGAGCATTTTCCGGGAGTGTGCTAAAAAACGCAGGCGTGTCAGGGAAAAACGCGGGAGTGTCTGGAGAAACGGTGGAGTGGCTGGCCGAACGCAGGGCATGTTTGTGATGTCAAACCAGGAACTAAACGGACTGAGCTGATCGCAATCTAGGACTAGGTCTGGAGCTACTCAGAAACTGCAAGAAAATATTAAGTAACAGTTCTGCTAATCTTTTGTTCGCTATTCTGCTAAGCTAACATACACTCCCAGAGGGCGGCGGCCTAGCGTTTGCAATGCTGTTAAAAGCAGCTAACGAGCGAACAACTCGGAATGACCACTGTAATGCGGTGGCTACGTATGTAATGTGGTGGCTATGTATGTAATGTGGTGCTATTTTTATAATGAGGTGCTATACGTGTAATGTGGTGCTATTTGTATAATGCAGTGCTATACGTGTAGTGCAGTGCTATACATGTAATGTGGTGCTATTCGTGTAATGTGGTGCTATATGTGTAGTGCGGTGCTATACATGTAATTCAGTGCTATACGTGTGATGTGGTGCTATTCGTGTAATAATGTGGTGGCTATGTATGTAATGTGGTGGCTATGTATGTAATCAGGGGCGGATTGGCCATGGGACAGAGTCTGCTGTGCTGGTCCCCTGTGTCTGTGTATCACTATTTGTGTGTGCTCCCTTCTTGTACTGTGCTGTATGTAGTGTGTGCTCCCTCCCTGTACTGTGCTGTATGTAGTGTGTGCTCCCCCTCCCTGTACTGTGGTGTATGTAGTGTGTGCTCCCTCCCTATACTGTGCTGTATGTAGTGTGTGCTCCTCCTCCCTGTACTGTGCTGTATGTAGTGTGTGCTTCCCCTCCCTGTACTGTGCTGTATGTAGTGTGTGCTCCCTTCTTGTACTGTGCTGTATGTAGTGTGTGCTTCCTCCCTGCACTGTGCTGTATGTATTGTGTGCTCCCCCTCCCTGTACTGTGGTGTATGTAGTGTGTGCTCCCTCCCTATACTGTGCTGTATGTAGTGTGTGTTCCTCCTCCCTGTACTGTGCTGTATGTAGTGTGTGCTTCCCCTCCCTGTACTGTGCTGTATGTAGTGTGTGCTCCCTCCCTGTACTGTGCTGTATGTAGTGTTTGCTCCGCCTCCCTGTACTGTGCTGTATGTAGTGTGTGCTTCCCCTCCCTGTACTGTGCTGTATGTAGTGTGTGCTCCCTCCCTGTACTGTGCTGTATGTAGTGTGTGCTCCCCCTCCCTGTACTGTGCTGTATGTAGTATGTGCTCCCCCTCCCTGTACTCTGCTGTATGTAGTGTGTGCTCCCTCTCCCTGTACTGTGCTATATAGTGTGTGCTCCCTCCCTGTACCGTGCTGTATGTAGTGTTTGCTCCCCCTCCCTGTACTGTACTGTATGTAGTGTGTGCTCCCTCCCTATACTGTGCTGTATGTAGTATGTGCTCCCCCTCCCTGTACTCTGCTGTATGTAGTGTGTGCTCCCTCTCCCTGTACTGTGCTATATAGTGTGTGCTCCCTCCCTGTACCGTGCTGTATGTAGTGTTTGCTCCCCCTCCCTGTACTGTACTGTATGTAGTGTGTGCTTCCCCTCCCTGTACTGTGCTGTATGTAGTGTGTGCTCCCCCTCCCTGTACTGTGCTGTATGTAGTATGTGCTCCCCCTCCCTGTACTGTGCTGTATGTAGTATGTGCTCCCCCTCCCTGTACTTTGAAATATATAAAGTAAAAAAAAAAATGGGTTTGTAGAATGAAAAATCAATAAAATCAGAAGTAGATTAAAGGCATGACAGCAGTGTCAGTAGATACTGAAAGTAGGCATATCAGTCCTTGTATATTCAGACGTATGGGTATACATCAGGGAAGGCATTGTAGCAGCATATGAATAAAGTCACAAATAAACATTAACATAAAGCAAAGGATGCCCCAACTGTGTCTATCTCAGAATAAGGACCTTTAAGGAATGAACCTGCCCTCTTGACAGACCCCTCCCCTTAAACAGACTCCACCCCCATAAGGGCTGCTTCCAAAAAATTTCCCATGCTGATGTTCGATCCCAAGCCGCCCCTGCCTAAAGGGTTACTATTTATATCAAAATATAGGTTGTGTACGTATATATATATATATATATATATATATATATATATATACATTCATACACATACTACACATACTTCAAGAAAGTTGACGTGAACAGTTATTTAGAATTTGATAGCTGTCATTATGCCCAGTGGAAAGAAAATATCCCTTACTCCCAATTCACTAGACTACGTAGAGATTGTACAAACATTGTGATGTATGATCAGTGATCAGCAAGCTGAAATCTACACAAATAGATTCAGAGAAAGGGTTTACCCTACCAATCTCATTTCACATTCCAGAACAAAAGCCAGGAATAGAGATAGAAATGACCTGTTGGTATATAAGAAAGAAGTCCCGGTAGATGAGTCTATTTCCACCAAGAAGGAACCCCTTTGTCCCTTCATCACCAATTACAGCAGTGATGCAGGATTAATTAAGAAGATCTTTGAAAAAAAATTGGCACATATTACAGATTGACCCAGTCCTGCCTGAACACTTACCTCAGTATTCCCACACAGTTTTTAGAAAAGCTAGGAACCTTAAATCAATATTATCCAACAGTAGGCTTGGAAGTGTGAAGGAAAATTCATCCACCCCCGTGAATATATTAAATAATCTGAAAGGTTGTTTTGCCTGTGGAAGGTAGATAAGAAAAATAAAAAGTTCAGTGATAGTAATGGGATTAAAACCTATGCTATTCAAAGTTTTATCAATTGTAATTCTATTTTCATTGTATACCAGATCACATGCCCGTGTGGACATATTTATATAGGGAAGACAAAAAGGCCTTTAAAAATTAGCATTTTAGAACATATGCGAAATATAAAAAACAAAGTTATGAATCACAGCCTTCTGCATCACTTTCTGGAACATCATAGAAGTGATCCACTACTTTTAAGATTTAAAGGAATTGAGCAAGTGCTACAGCCACTAAATGGGGGTAATAAAGATAAAGAACTAATTAAGAGAGAAACTTTTTGGATACTTACCTTAAAAACACTAACACCTAGTGGCTTAAATGAGGGATTTGAAATAACTCCATATACAGTATGACATAAAATTATTTTTCTCTCATCTCAATAATTTGTCCTTTTTAAATAAATGAATAAAATGTTATAGGAAGATGAAACCCTCATATACATATATGTGAACCAAAATGTTCATTTATACAACATAAGAGCAATTTGCAAGATTAGTTGTTCAGTATAAGGGTTATTAGTAGTGAATATAAAGCTAGTAACAGTACTCCTGAACAATTAACCGGTAAGATAATAGCTGTGTGGAAAAACTGCAACTTGTATTTGATACAAAAGTAGAGCAGCGATACTGTTACAATACTGTGTCTAATATGTTAGAAGTATATGGAGAATAGTTTTTTTTATTCTTTTTGCATTTGTCTCTGTTACTAAAAGGTTTCTTGTCATTATCTCTAAGATATGTGTATTTATTTGTAAACAGCCTGTCAGTCTGCGGAGTAAAAAAGGTAATGTAAATAGGAGCATCAATCCTATGTCTATTGGGTATATGTATAATCTAGAATGATCATTAGAATATACTAAATTATATATTGGGCTGTAGAATACGAGCTACACAGCCCGCGTCTAGATGCTCTAATAACATACCATCTTGTTATTTGATCACTATATATAATAATCATGTGTTCATTTAACCCATAAAAATATACTTGTTGGTATAATGGATATTTAGTATATAACTTATTAGTAGTTACGCTACAAGTAACTGATCCCCGTACAGCCTGACACCCTGTACTAGTTTTAATTGAAGTTGTTTAGACGAAGTATGTTATTAGTGAACGGCTGTGATTGGTCGTCATTTAGTTGAAGTATGTGCTCCAATGTCACAAAGCCCAGCCCTCTGACGAAGTCTATGACGAAACGCGTAAGGGCGGAGCTTTGTGATATCATCGTTCCCCAGCGTTTGCGAGATCCTGTGTCAGCGGCTCCACTGACCAGGCCCACGGCGGTCCCCGGTGGTGATCAGCAGCGGGTAGTGAGAGTCCTGGGCGTCCTGCATCAGAGTTCCTGTTACTGCTGTGAGGATTATCAATTTGCCATGTGGTAACCAGTCCACACTGGTTGCATTCCAGTACGAGGCTTATACATTCTATGCTGTACCATATTATGTGTTTTTAACAATTAAAATTGTCGGTTTTACACTACGAGGCGCCCTCTCTATATTTGATTGATAGATACAACACCTGTGGGATTCCAGGTTTCTGCAGGGAGGAGCAGTGGTCCGTTGTTTTAAAGACACTAGTGACTGTTTTATAGACTGGAGTGTACTGTGGAAACACCAAGTCTCATTGTGGATAAAAGACTTAACCATTGAGCTGAGAACAGCATGGTATTTGTAATTGTTATATATAACAATATTGACCGCTTGATGAAGTCATTGAGACAAAATGCATTGGGATAACCCTAGATGACCTCTATTTTAGATAAGATATATTTATATATTTATATATGCTCATTTTTTATATATATTATTTGTGTTCTTAAAAATGATTTAATAATGAATGTAAATCAGATGTGAATATTTTCTATCTTTTTTTAATACTATTTTTATGATCCTGTTGTTAAAATAATTTGTATATATATTTTTATATACATTGGGTATTGATTCCTTATTAGCCAAATTCATCATTATAACACTATTGGTCGCTTATATCCCCCCTTTTCCTTTTTTTCAATATATATATATATATATATATATATATACACAGGGGCTTACTTCAGCAACACAATGTACACCCTGAGATCCACATTGATTGTTTATTGCAAATGTTGGAACTAGTGTTAAAGCGTAGTTTTTTTATGTTTGATAAGTTTTATCTCCAAATAACTGGGTGTGCCACGGGATCTTCCGTGGCCCCCAGTTATGCTAATACATACATGTTTGATGTAGAAAAATCATTGCTCTTCGATAATCCTGCTGTGGCTGAAATTTTTTTGCTATATACAAGATTTATTGATGATTTGTTACTTATCTGGGTAGGTTCGGATATTGAGTTAAAATCATTGCTTGAGGTTCATAATGCTTCTGCCTCACCGGTTAAATTAGCTTTTGAGATGATCCAATCTGACATCAAGTTTCTTGATGTAAAAATTAGTTTACAAGGGGGTAATATAGTAACTACATTATTTTCCAAAGAGACAGATAGGAATTCACTCCTTCATTTCCAGAGTTGTCACCCACTTATTTTAAAAATGGGGCTACCCTTTTCACAAATGGTACGCATCATAAGAATTAATAGTGACGTATCCCAAGCATCTGACCAGATTGACTGGCTTATTGGCAAATTTCTCAATCGGGGGTATCATTTAAACTCTATTGTTGGCCAAAAAGAAAGCAATGTCCTTGGACAGACATAAATTATTATTGAAACAGACACCTAAACAAAACTCTAATAGGTTACACTGGGTTAATAAATTCAATACCCAATCACCTAAGATTAATCATGCGTCCAAAAAATTGTGGCCTATTATAACATCGGACTCAGACTTAGGACTGGCCAATACTACACTAATGACGTATTATTCACGCCCCAAAAATCTGAGAGACCTATTGGTCAAAACAGATATCTCAATAGGTAGAAGCAATGAGAGTAGGAATTTTTTGGCCAAAAGACAGAATGGATGCTTTAAGTGCCTTTGTACCACCTGTAGTTTTCTCATTGCAGGGGACACCTTCTGTCACCCTCATTTGGGGACTAGATACAAGATCCGTTTCCATCTGACTTGTGAAAGCTCTTATGTTGTTTATCAATTACTGTGTCCCTGCGGGCTTTCCTATATTGGGAAAACACAGAGAAAATTTAAAGAAAGGATGGGGGCACACCGCTCTGCTATACGTTTGGCCATTAATAATGGCTCTAGTGAGCAACCAGTAGCACGACACTTTCTGTTAGCCAAGCACCCTTTAAATAGCCTCAGATATAGAATGATCGACCACATTCCCCCGTTACGCAGGGGGGGCGATCGCAATGCATTATTACTTAAACGCGAGGCTGAATGGATTTTCCGCCTGGATGTGATTAACCCTAAGGGTCTGAATGATGCCATCATTTTTTCTACATTTGCCTGATATAGCATGTTGTGTCTATTTGTCCATTTTTAGGTAGAATTATCTGACATTGTTCTATCAATTTATGTTTGTGGGGAATATAAAAAATAAAATTCCCCCTTGGTATTGTGTTGATCTACACCTATTTTATTTATATACTGATTTTCATCTTGGTTGCATTAACAACCGTTTTTCCAACCTTTGTTGAATTGTTGTCATGGTAACACTCACTTTCCATTGTGATTATGTATTTATTGTGGTTGCATTGAGTATTATTATATAGTTTCGTGACTTTCGCTGAGTGGCAATGGTAATACTCACTCTGTATTTTAATTATGTGCTGCAATTTGATGCATTATTAGACCAGATTCGTTCACATCTGATTAGTATGTATGTTTACATGCTGACATGGCAACGTCAGTAACAACAGCAGTTTGTCCATTGACACTAGTGGGACAGTGGTTATTGGTATTCCTCTCTTGTTTACAGCCGCCGGGTTGCCATGGCAGCATCGGACGTGCGTCGCGTGGATACGCGATGACGTCACTACTCGGCGCCAGCGCTCGCGGACTCCCGCACCGGAGCGAGAAGCCGTCCACCTGTGGGTCACTTGTGAATGTGGTGGGGATATAAGGTGAGCTTTTCTTTATTTGTATTATGCTTGTTCCTGACAAAAATCCATAAAGGATTGAAATGTTGACCATACCTGAACTGGGGTCTGTGACTTCTTTTAAAATGTTCGTGAGTGCCGCATCTTTGCTTGTCTATATATACACACAGTATGCATACACATGATAACATGCTTATACAATATAGCACAGTTAAGAGAAATTTAGCGTGGAGTGATGAAACCAAAGGAAACCAAAGGAGGGAAGGTCTTTATATTATAAAGGGGTATGTGGGCGTGTTAGTAGTGTGGAGACAAAAAGTGGGTAAGGCATTTGGGGGTTGTACAGTGATGGTGCGGCCACAGTCTGGTCCAGCTGAATACAAAACTCTGAATATTGTCAGAAATATGCATTTAGTTCCATGTACAGCAAGCAATGCAGGATTTTAATTAGAATCTGTGATACAGTTGAAGTTATATTTCAGGAGATCAGAAGGCAAGGGATCGAGACTGCTACATTTAGGCAAATTGGGAACAATTTGTGAAATTATTTGTGGATTAAATTTAACAATTAATACATTCAATGCATGCATTTGTTTTCTGTTATTATTTTATTTCTTCTTAATCCGAAAGTAGAGATGGACTCTCAGCACTTAATATCTTGTCTTTTACTACACAATAAAATTAACAGTATTTGTGGGAAAATTCTGATAATCTGACGCCTCTCATTATTCCTTGTAAAATTTGTCTGCTTAATTTCCTTGTTTGATTTTGTAACTTTGCATATCATCTCTGCTTTTTATGCCCACATGCCTACTAAGGCTTTCTTTATCCTTTGATTTGACCATATTTGTCTGATTCTTTAGGACAGATATACTGAATTAGATGGAGCTACAGTGAATCTACATAATCTTGAAACAGCTGCATATGAAAGGTGGAACAAACTCACCACATGGAAATGTTGATGAACCAATTGATTGTACCAGTAGTACAGTATCTACAATATCAGTCACTGATGTTCTCCCCAAGAAGACATCAGTCCTACAATGCATCTAACTCATGTTGTTCTTTTCAATATGACAAAGGGATACCATGCTTGTGAACCAACCAAAGCTGTCCAGGGCTTGGTCTGGTTGAATTTGTAGAGGTGTATGTCCCCAGTTTATTCATTATATATTTATTTTAAATAAATTTTTTACACTGTGCATCATGTATGGAATGATTTAACAGTTTTAAGTCGATATTCGGCTGCATTGCAACAAACAAGATTTCTGTACCTTTATAGACCCTTAATCATTAAATTGTCACTCTAACCAAGTGTGCATTCACTGGTTGATATTTTCAGAAATGATTTTGCTGTTATATTTATATATAATTCTACAATTATTAAGTATTTTCTCAAAGTATGCTACTGTGTGCAGTGTGGCGTAATCCTCCTGTTTTAACTATGTAAAAATAGTACTCCCTATTTTAGTAATTAACAAATTTATTTTCTGTTTGTTGGGATTAAATGTTGTGTCTAACATTTTACATGTGAACTTGTTAATTTTGACAGTGTTTAGTGTTCAGAGGATCACGAAAGCTTCTTCATGGCAATCACTTTCTTTTTATCCAGGCCCTACCTTTATGCCTTCTGAATACCTAAAACTTTTATATCATTCTGTGTATTAATCAGAGAGATTTTTCATCTGCAGTCCTTGATAAGTCATGGAGACAGGTGCTATGAGGTGACCTTCTTGTCCATCAAGCTTAACATTGGAGTGGCTGCTATCTTACTTGCTATAGAGGCAGCACCTATCTAGTGCTAGACCATCCATTGCTAGAATTTATAGTACACGTCCCCCAAGCTGTGAATGCCATTATTACCATGATATCCATCCATTATAACCCAAAGTAGGACATCAGACGTACACATCAACTACTTCACCAAATGTGAAATAATAGTGGGCAATGGTATCAACTGAGTTTCTCACTGAAACCTACCACTATATTCCTATTACATGAGATAAACATGAATGCTCTAATGTCTTGATTCATTTTTATCTTGCCTTGACTTACTGGATGAAACAATGTCTAATTCTGAACCTAAACTGGTTGCTTATGAGTCTTCCTACATTGTAAATGGTGCATATATCTATGGCTTTTGTATCACCTCTGATTGATGTTCTTGAACCATGGATAAATCATGTTTGAGCCAAACTGACCATGGCAGAACTGGCTTTCCAAATGAATGAGGCAGTTAACACATGTTGATTGATTTTGTGAATAGTACCTTGGCTTAAGGGATTTTTTACTTATGCAATTATTTGCACTTATAAATTATGTTTGATTAGTGTTATTTTTTTTAAATAAATAAACAAATGTGGCTAAACCACCTTTATTTTATACAGTTTGCATGTCAATAATTATATGGGGTAGATGGGTACCTCCAAACACACAGCAGATAGAAAAAAACAGCACAACAGTCCAGGATTTTCATGCAATCTAGCTGTGGTTATTTGTATTGTGCAGTATAAAACAAAATATTAAAATAAATCCCAGCCCATCTGGCCCCTAACTGAGCATAATAGATTCCCTATCTCGGAGCGGTAGGACCTAATGCCCTACCACAAACATAGGTATATGCACAGTACTTACAGTTAGTACATCACAGTGTCTCAGAACAAGCTTGCTGTCTGTTTGCTAAGTAGTGATCTCTGAACCAAACCCTAACAGAGCTTATATCAGCCCCCTACAGGTGCAGGCTCTAATTACCCCTCTCTTAGGCTGAAGGCCTAAAGAACCGAAATGGGCCTTGTGGATGGAACCCTTCCTTCCATCTCACATCCACACCCCCAGGAACCATAACTGTCATCAAGTCTGTTTAGCAAAACAGACATTTCCTGGGGTTTTAAAATACATAGGCCAGAAATCTGGGACAAACATAGCTCCTGTCTATCACTTTTTACAGATTATATATATATATATATATATATATATACATACACACACGCACATACATACAGTACATACATACATACATACATACATACATATGCACAGTAGTTAGAACAAAGGTTATTTTGACTGTACAGTAGTTCTATAGTTCCATTACTTGTGAACAGTGATCCTGACACCACTAAGTTTATATGTGCATCATTTACAGTATGTCTGAAAGAAAGAGAAAAAAATTGTTACAGCACATTTATGGTTTGTAAAAGTGGATAACGTAGAAACTATTATTTTTATGTGATGGTCTGGAGCACAGAGATGTCTAGGCTGTATAAATCTTAAATATGTTTTAGAGAATAGATTTTCTTGTTTACCACTAAAGGTCACTGCTTATGAAATATTTTCAAAAAAGCGGAAACCTTCTCTATAATTGTGTCAGTGGCATTTGTTTCCACTTACCACTGCAGTCTGCAAATAGTCTTCATATGTGACAATGTTCCCGGAGGTGTGCAGAACCATTTTTTATTTAAACCCTTCAAGTTAAACTCCAAATAATGAAGAACTTAATATACAACATACCTTTCTTTTTACAGTATTTTATTTTAGTAAACTAATTGAAAATGACAAAATAAAATCAATAAAGTCTTATAATGACAGTGACATAATGTCTTATAATGACAGTGACATGAAAGTTAGATGTTATTGGTCAATAGTTGTTTGCTTTTTAATATCAAAGAAGTACGTCTGCAATCCTTCATAGTTCTGCATGATCCTTACATGTGTGAAGTTCATTGCATTTATACACACCCAGTATGAAGTGAAGTGATCTGTAGCCTTCCTAATTAGGCAAAAAATCTTGATTTACTATTTATTAAACAAAATTGATTATTACTTCATCAACAGCATTTACAAGATCATTAAGAAAGGTCTACTCAAGCAGCCTCAGGTTAATATTTTTAACAAGCACTTTAGTTGCTAATCTGTGTTATTGCCAACATATGTAAACTTCCTAATGCTAATTGCATTCAGCTGTGAATTGAACAATGTCTAATTGTCTTCAAGATTAATTATGCACGTGTTCAGACTGCATTTCTGAATATGACTCAGATACAAATGCACATACTATATGTAGGTGTTTGCTTATACTAATAAAATCAGCATCACTTGTGTAAACAATACTATTTAAAGCAAGTGGACAGGTACTACAGTAATTTCTGTGTGTTCAACTTTCAGAATGAGAATAAGGATGTCAAGCTATTCATAATAATAGTATGCACCAGACAAGCTGGCATAAGTTTTATATTAGGCACAGCTACAAAATTAGGTATTCAAGGACAGCAATGCCCCCTCGTGTACTGAAAATTGGCTATAACCCAAATGCTATGTATTCAACAATATTCCTATGGTTGGAAGCCAACTATTGATGAAAAGAACCAACAAAGGACTAGACAGATCAAGAAGAACACATGTTACAAGTTGACTGACACATTAAGCTATTTAATCTTTCCCTCTCCAATCTTCTGCAGCAGAAATATAGTAATTGAGAAAGAAAAGCATGATTATTGTCTTTTACCAGTATTTCCCCTACTATTACCAACACCAACTTCTTGCCATTAATGAAATATTCTACAAAAAAGAGATGTTGATCATAAAAATACAAAATAGAGGTACTGTATATGCTGTTTTGTTTAAGGAATTAGAGGAACATCTGTAATGTTGTGTGAAGATCTTAAATGTATAGTGGCCTGAGAGCAAACCATGGGGGTAATTCAGATCTTATCGTAGATGTGCTAAATTTAGCACATCTACTATCATTTACTCTTACATGTGAGGGGACGCCCAGCACACGGCTAGTCTTCCCCGCATGGTCCCCAATGATCCGGACATGCCTGCGTTGTCAGGACCGATTCCTGCCAACAGCATTCTAGCACCGTTGGTATGCCCCCTCCTGCCCCGTGACCGCCTCTGCCTGTCAATCAGGCACGGCGATCGCAGCCCAGAGATGCTGTTAGCATCTCACTGGGCTCCCGGGGTGTGCACATACAGTGCTCGTGCGCACTCCACATAGGGATTCAGACTGTGGTTGCTGCCACTGCAGCGATCCAGTCTTAATTAGGCCCCATGTCAAGGTGCTGGAGCACTGCCAATTGTGTCTTTAGTAGCCAGAGACTAAACTAAAATGGCCACTGGGGCATCTCCTGAAAAACAAGTGAGTAGCTGTTATGCAACCATTATCTACAATACAGCAAATATCTACAGGACCACCCATAACAACAATTACATTTCCAGCAAGTCCACTCTAACTATGTTTAACCAGACCATAAGCCATACCACCAAACTTAGTAAAAACGCTAATTGGGACCCAAATGGGCGTGGCCTATGACAAGAGGGGCGTGACTCCTGCTGGGTGGGCGTTGCATTTTGGCACCGACCCATATTTCCACATTATATGGGCGTGCCTAGCACTCCCAGAGCAGCTGGGCAGCCCCCACTGCATATTTCATCCTGTTTTCATTGTTGGCAACATTTCCTATCTTTGGTGCAAGTTATATATCTGAAATGACCAGATCTTTGTGTACACTGACCTCTGCAATCTTATCCAAAGTGCAAATGCTCCATTACCACCCAGTTAAATTCACTTGGCTGCAAGTTGATATCATGCTGCCCTCTATATTACTCTAAATATCCTGTAGATATACAGAGATGTGTAAGTATACCTCAGGTTAGGGGCGGATCCAGAAGAAAATGAAAAGGGGGCACCATGATAGTGGAAAGGTAATAGTTTACATGCACCTAAGGCACGTGTGCTCCCAGATAAGGAGTGTGGTATAACAGGGGATGTGGCCTCACAGAATACGCCATCAGGTAATGATTGGCTGTAGGAGCGCATCCTGGTTTATTGCCAATGTTTCACCCTGATGAAAAGGCTGATTGGGCCTTGAAATGTTGGTCACCTGTTACATTAGTTATGGGAGCCTGGAAGGCACCCAAGCACAATATAATTATTATAGTTTTTAGTTGGTGGTGGCAGGTGCAGCATACCTTGTTTTGGGCACTGCACTGAGACTCAGACTGCAGGACATGAACTGCCCATCTTTGATTAGCAGAAGCAGCCAGCTGGATCTCCAACAAGCAGCATAAGACATCTGCAGGACAGCCCTGTCACAATCACATGGGCCGCCTTCTCAAAGCTGAGGCTGAGTTTGACTGCACCTAGTATGGTGGTAAACAGGGGCTGGCTGGCAACTTTCAGCCTGGGGGCCAGACTCAAGCAAGTGGCCCAGCTTTTCACAGGGAATGCAGTGAGAAAATGGCCCTTGAACACTTAAATTGCACTGGCCCGGGGGGCAGATGGAGGAGGAAGCGCAGGGAAACTGTGTGGTGCAGTGAGGGCTAATGAAGCCTTCTGCGCCGTCATAAGTAACAGTCTTACTCGATGCTGGCATTTGAACCCCACGCCTTGGCTGGACTCTGGCCAGCTGGCAGTGGGGGAGGTAGGTTGCGGTGTGAGCAGGTGAAGGGTGGAGCTGCAGCCCCAGCCTCCCCATTGGTTACCACATGGACTTGCTGTTAGAGCCGTGGCCATCTCCTTTTGAACCCCCCCCAGAAATGACAGGGCGGGCACGGGCCCGAGGCCCGCCCCCCCCCCCCTGGATCCGCCTATGCCTCAGGTAGCCACTGGTACAAGTGCAGTGCCAAAAATTATAGCTGCTTTGCATGCGACTCTCATTCAGGCCCATATTGTGCAGGCTTGCAGCAAGCAATTGATGTTCTATGTATCCCTTCAGAGAGTTACTCTTAAAAAATGAAGCTTTGAACTCTTGGTTTTGCAGATCTTATGGCTTAGAGACTATACTGACAATGGTTAGATGATCAAACATGAGTCGGGATAAAGTTTTCTAAAATGATTTGTTGATTTGTTTTTGATAAAAAGTACAAATTTCAGGATGTTTTCTGCTGAAACAATGTTTCTCCAAATTACTCAACAGATATTTGTGTTGGCAAGGTAGCCCTCAGAGGACCAACCCTGAAGAATAACATAGTCCCCATATCAGAGATAACAGGGGAGCAGGGACACCAACATGGGAGGACCATGGGGCCATACTTTAGCAAATGAACTCAAAGAACCTTTGAGAATAATGGTCATGTACTCCATTTCTATACTTCCAAAGAGATGCGATTGAACAGGTGGCAGCACTAAGGATATGTCTGGTGTTTGAATAGATAAGGTAATGGTAGTGGGAGCAGAACATGTTTGTGGAGAAAAGGGACAGCAGAGCCCAGCAGGGATGTCAGAAAAGACTGGACCTCTTACCATAAACACTGTAGAGCAGGACAGGTCCACCAAATGTAGCAATAGGACCCTGTGTCTGAGCATGCCTCTAGCAAAGGGGGGAAGTAGAGGGAAATATGTAATTGAGTAGACACTAGGTACCATCAAAATAATAATTTATAACTATTCTCGTTGATGTCAGCACAGTTCAAGGACTTAGCAGCATCTGACCATATATCTGACCAATCCTCTGCATCTAGAGATTCATCCACATCCATCTCCTGATGTTGTTCATGAAGGCTTATAGAGGAAGGGGTGTTTGGAACAAGGACAGAGTAAAATAGAAGGGAGAGAAGGCTTTTGAACTTAGAATTTGAGATGCAACTGGACTCAAAAAGAGAGAGGGTGCTAGAAGAGACATGGGGGATGGGAATGGTACATGGTGCTGAAAAGAAATTGCTGAAAAGAATACCTGGTAAAGTGTAATGATTTTGAAAGGAAACAAATATGGGAAACACCCCACCTGGGGTAATATCATGAAGGTAGCGAATACCAGAGGCACCCCAGGGGTAAATGGTGGTAGGGGTAAGACCAGGAAAAAAATGGTAGATTATGCCAAAGAGGCATAAGAGGAGAGGGGGCAGGAGCTATAGAATAAGTTTTATTACAATGAAGCCACAATGTCAAGTAAGGGTTAATAACTGGGTGAGCATGAACAGATGCTTGCCAGTCAGAGCCCGTGGACCAAACAATAGAAGTGGTATACAGTGGGGCAAGTAGAGATGACTCAATGTCCACCAAGACACAGGACCACATGGATGAGTGCTAGTAAATGCTTTGCATTAGTTGAGTAGTATAATAATATTTTTGGAAATTGAGAAACCCCAGTTACCCCCAGAAAAGTGGCACTGGATAACAGTAACCCAGAGTCTTGATCTTCTGCCTGCCCATATATAGGTGGAAATCAACATTTGCAAGTAGGGTGAGAAAATGGATGAGAATAGTGATAGGTATGGTTAGAAATAAATAGAGAAATGAGGAAAGCACTTTTTATTTCACGGCCATGATGTGACAAATCCAGGAAATAAAAAGCTTGCTCCTGGAGGCAAGATCAGTTTTAAGGGAGCAAAGTAGTGGGGAAAAGTGATGTAAGATGTTTAGTGATAGTGATACACAAGTACTCGATTCAAGAGGGTTACCAAGTAAAAGGAAAATTATTGGATAGATGATACTTTGTGTGGGAAGAAATGAAGAAGTTAAGAATCTCAGTCTTGTCAGGGTTCATTTTAAAAATAGAAAAGAAGCCATAGAGTTGAAGTTCATAAAGGATATGGGGCTCAGGTGTTTAGAAATAGTCAAAAGAACATAATCAGCATAGAGGACAATCTTATGGTCACAGGAGCCAATCATAATTCCATAGTTACTTGAATGAAGTTGCAAGCAGGCCACGAGGGGCTGCATGAGAAGGGCAAAGATTATGGGGAGAAAGGGTATTAGATATAGTAAATGGTTCTGACAGGATGCCATTAACAAATACAAATACTGAGGGATTACAGTAGAGGGAAAAGACCCTAGTCAACAATTTGTCATTAAAACCAAAGGACACAAGAACCCGAGACATGAAGGACCAGTCAATGTGATCAAATGTCTTTTAGGCATCTAAGGCCATAATCAGAGATGGAAATCTAGAAGTGTTGATATGGTGAATCAAATCAATCACCTGTCTGGTATTATCTGGGGCTTTACAGCCAAGAATAAACCCAACCAGATCAGGATGGATAAGGTGAGGTAACCAGATGTTCAGGTGAGTTGCTAATGCTTTAGTAAACCAGTTGAGGTCAACAATGAGTAGGGTCTGTAGCATCTACAGAGAAATGGATCTTTACCTTACTTATGGATCGCCGTAACGGTAGCAATAGAAGTGGCTAAAGCAAAAGAAGAACCATCCCAGAAGGCATTAAAAAAGGCAATAAGGAGCAGAGCAAGGATACCACAAGGAACTTTTGAGGGCTAGGAGCAGAGATTGACTTCAATGCAGTTATAGAGGCCAGAATCTTTTCCACAGTCATCAGATTATTGAGGGCAATAGCAGCTTGCAGAGGTATGCAGGATATATGGCATTCTGCTAAATATTCTAGAGGACTGGCACTGTCATGGGGTTAGAAGAGACAGATTATAAAGATCACAATAGAAAGAGTGGAAGGCAGAAACAATAGTTTTATAGTCATAAAGTGAGAGACATAACTTTTATGCAGTATGATTATATATTCTGGAGAAATTATTAAATCATGCCCATGTAGCAAACTTTTCCTACTTAGATTAAATATATTATTTATATAGACATATGTTTAAATACATTGTGCACGTTATTATATTATATAATCAATTTCATTTACACTTTTATATATGTTTGATGAGTAATTAAGTGTTTTATTTTATTATACAATACATGTGTCTTGATTGGTTTCTTTCTGCCATATCAAACCCATAATGGTTTTAGGAGCACAATACCTTATTTGGTTTATGTTTATATCTTACTTATGCACTGATGATGATGAGGATGATGATGATGATCAGCAGCAGTTAACTTTTGATTGGCTGTTTACACCTGGATTCTCTATTGGGAGCATAAATAAATCAAATGTACATCATTATGTATCATTATATTTATTCACATTTCTTCACTGACATTTGTATTTGGTTCATGGCAAGAAAGAAAGCCGCCATTTGCTTTTAGAGGCAAAGGTGATTATTTTTGTATGAATTTAATTTGTAATTTGATTTTCTATTTTAAATGGTAAATGCAGATTTCAAATGTATAAATAGTACTATCCAGACACTATTATATGCATATACAGATGTAGCTATGCTCATCTTACTGTGATGCAGCATGTGACTATTCGCAGCTGGTGATCGCTTCATTAATCCTTTAGGAGCAAGCCACTGTATCACAGCAAAGATGAGCATGGCTACATCTGTATATACATACACAACACTTCATTAGAGAACAATGTTTTATTTTGATATTCTTGCAGTAAATCTACTGCATATCCTACTGCTGCAGAGTTGGATGTATCTCTCCACATGGACTTATGGGGGTAATTGCTAGGAAGCGATTTTGTATTTTCGCTGTGCAAGTGTGTGAAAGTATGTGTAGCAGAGCTGCACAAACTGATTTGCACCACTGCGATCACTTCAGCCTGTCTGGGACCGTATTTGACGTCAGACACCCTCCCTTCCAACGCTTAGACACACCTGTGTTTTTCCAGACACTCCTTGAAAATGGTCAGTTGCCACCCACAAACGCTCTCTTCCTGTCAATCTCCTTGTGATCGCCTATGTGATTACTTTTTTGGCACCATCCCATTGCTATGCACCAATGCCCGGTGCAGTCTTCCGACACGCCTGTGCATTGCGTTGCATACGCATGCGCAGTTTGGACCTGATCACAGACTATGAGAAAATGCAGCCTGAGTTACCCCCTATATCTTTTCTTTTGTACATATCTGAGGTCTGCATTTTCACAGAAAATGTGCCCAACTCAATCCACAAGTAATCTTTATTTTATTTATTTTTTTGAGAATGAAAGTGAACAGTCTGTAAAAATGTTAGAACATCCTACAGTATCACTAGTTTTGAGGTCACAAGAATTTCCCCCTTTTATCTCATGTTAGGGTGGAGATACGTTAACACTGATACTAGCTTTATTCTAACAATAGTACTTGAACGAAGTGTAACTATATCAAGGCCAAGAGTGTCAAAGGAATTCTGTAGTGGTTTTCTGCTAGTTCTTATGAAAGCTTTTCTTCACTGTTGATGTCTTTACTAGTAAAGTAAACTGACAAGGGCTGAAGAACTATTGCAGTCTTAAGGGTCTATTCACAAAGATTTTTTCCATGTATACTGGAAATTAACATATACCTTCATATGACAATAGGAAAAGTTATGTAGTCCAAAAATAAATATTTGCCTTTTGGTCTCTCCCAACATGCTGTGATATCCCATTTCACTGGAGAACTTCTACCAAGCCCTCAATAAGGTTTTATTCCTGTTGCAGACTGAGCTTAAGTATTGAGTATGTGCAGGTAGGAGATGCTGCATCTTTGAACGCAGCAGCTGGCAGGAAGTGTCGATTTACACAAAATGCCTCCTGCAGCCCTCAGTACAGAGCCGGCCTTAGGCATAGGCAAACTAGGCAAATGCCTAGGGCATTTGGTATGCTTAGGGGCACCAGCAGCTTCTGCTGATTAAAATGATATGCAGCATGCCTATATTCTGTCTGTGACTGCGGCTGTATCTGCATACAAAATGGTACGTTGCAGTGTATTCCTAGAAATCACTGTAATGTAGCATTTCGTATGCAGATAGAGCTGCAGTCGTACAGAGAATATAGGCATGCTGCATATCATTTTAATCAGCAGAAGCTGCTTGTGCACCCTAGCCACATAGTAATTCAAATAAATAAACAAAAGGCACCCGACGTTAGCAGAGCTGCCAGCTGACTCATGCCAGGCATCTCCTGCAGAACTAGCGGCGGTGCTAGGGGGCGCCAGCCAAAATCTTGCCTAGGGCAACATATTGGTTAGGGCCGGCTCTGCCTCAGTATAATATCACTCAACTGATGCGTGCAAAGATGCAGCGGCTGTGTGATCTGTGTCCATCTTAGGGCTATGGTAAGATGTGAATAACAGTCACTATTAGTGAAGCTTAAGCCTGTCTGTGAACCCCTCTGGGGTTAATAGAGAATGCATACACTGATCATATTCTCAGCATGGGGAAATTCTGCTTTCACATTGTTTCCCATTTAAAGTTTTAATACTCTGTGTCCGGCGCATCCTTAGAGCCTTGGAAGGCTGCTTATTACCTTATACTAATCCACACATCTATGCTGAATACACATCAGTCTTCATGTAGAAGGCTAGACTGCCCACTGCTTTTCCATGTGCAGCAGTAGCCATGTTCATTAGTTTTGGGACTTACAATCATGCTATGTGTAGGTGCAAATGAGCCATTTGTCTACATGCCACACATAAGTACAGAAGTCTGCCTACTGTACATGCTCACAATTCTCTTATGACACTCGCTTAAGATGGATCAGTAACTTGCAAATGCATGGTAGCCACCAGATGCTACCCAGAAACACTTATTTTACAGAAAGTGTGATATGTCAATGTACAGATCAAGCCATCTGCATTCATCATCTGTGGGCATATGCATTGTAACGTGCATGCTCAACCTGTGATTGCTGTCTATGGCACATGCAAACTTTGCAGATGTTCACAGGATCCATCTACATTTGGATTTGCATCCAATTCCGAAGCAACCCCTTGTTGCATAACTTGTGTTTTCATTATATATATATATATATCACTTCTTGTTAGCACCCCTAAATGTTGGATTCCTCTTGTTTGACACAATGGATTAAGCACAGTATTTGTTAACCACCCATGTGTCAGTCTCTGAGTGCCGCTGCATCCTAGGAAGTGCTATATATACAGTATATATATATATATATATATATATATATTTCTCAGCCAGTTCCCTCTTTCTTATACTGTGCCATCACTACCACCATCTTGATGATTTTGCCATTCCAATTGATGGCTTACATTATCTTTGGCAATTAAATTAGTCTCACGATTTTTCTAACCCTTTAATTCACATTTTTTTTAGTAAGCCACATCGCATTCCCCATACTTATAATGGGAAATGTGATCTGACCAGATTTACTAAAAATAAAATGTGAAAAAATACTGCAGTGTGCCCTGTGATAATCTCACCAGCTCAGGCTGGCGAGTTCACAGGGCTGCACTGCGATAAGCACCCTTTTGCCCAGCTTTCTCTGCCCCTGGCAGAGAAAGCTGAGCAGGGACCAGGCTCCAGTGATCAGCTCTGTGTGTCCGATGGACACACAAGTTGATCACTGTAAAAAAATATATGCTGCAATGTGACCCCTGTGCAGTAAAGTGATGCTGCAAAATGACAGCGCACTTTACAGCACTGTGGGTCACAGCGGAGGAGAAGGACTCGGTGCCCGGCAGCCTCCTGAAGCAGCGCGGACCGTTTCCCTGGAAAGGTTAGTATATTATCCTGCTGGAGGGGGTCCACTGCGTGCAGGGGTAGTCGTGATGGTGGGGTCAACTGGGCGCCGGCGGTAGCGGCGATGATGACAGGGGTGGCGCATGTGCAGCACGACATTGGGGTATTTTTTACGTTGATGCTGCGATGAGGCATCACAGGGACAGAGCTTGACCGCAAGCTCTGTTCCTGCTTACAATAATTGATACATCCCTGCGATGTAATCAATTATCGTAGTGCGAGTTTGGGCGATTTTATCACCTGTCATCCGCATCCTGGATGCGGATGGGGATAAATAGGCCCCTTAGCCTTTCCCAGAGCAGAATCTCTTCTACTGATCACCTTGGTTTGTTTCTCGTGATTGTGCTCAGTTGCTGATTTATTTAACACTCCTTTCTTTTTATCAGACCATCATTTGATCACTTCTAAACTCATCTCCAAATAGAGATGAGCAGGTTCGGTTCTCAGAGAACCGAACCCTACCAGACTTCACTACCCGAGCCCGGACTCGGAAACCAGAATGAGCAAAATGTCATCATCCCGCTGTCGGATTCTCGCGGGGTTAGGATTCCATATATGTAGCCGCGCGTTGCCGCCATTTTCACTCGGAAATGGAGAGTATAGAGAGAGGACATGTCTCCGTCCTCAGTGTCCTGCATCAGTTCAGTGTTAGTGTCTTGTGCTGCATCAGTCCAGTCACAGTGGTTGAGTCCTCTGCTGCCATATGTCCAGTGCTGCTGTATAAGTCCAGTCCAGTGGTGCTGTGTTGTGCTGCATCAGTCACAGTGGTGGTGTCTTTTGCTGCATCAGTCCAGTCACAGTGGTGGTGTCCTCTGCTGCCATATGTCTATTGCTGCTGTCTAAGTCCAGTCCAGTGGTGCTGTGTTGTGTTGCATCAGTCCAGTGGTGGTGTCTTGTGCTGCATCAGTCCAGTCACAGTGGTGGTGCCCTCTGCTGCCATGTGTCTAGTGCTCAGTGGCGGATCCAGGGTAGGGGCACACAGGCCCGTACCCCCCCTGTCATTTATAGCACATATTTTTCTCCCAAAGGTGAGCAGCAGCAGCACTGTGTGTGTCTGTGTGGGGAAGTGACAGTCTGCAGTTAGTGTGTGTCTGTGTGGGGGAAGTGACAGTCTGCAGTTAGTGTGTGTCTGTGTGGGGAAGTGACAGTCTGCAGTTAGTGTGTGTGTCTGTGTGGGGAAGTGACAGTCTGCAGTTAGTGTGTGTCTGTGTGGGGGAAGTGACATTCTGCAGTTAGTGTGTGTGTCTGTGTGGGGAAGTGACAGTCTGCAGTTAGTGTGTGTCTGTGTGGGGGAAGTGACAGTCTGCAGTTAGTGTGTGTCTGTGTGGGGAAGTGACAGTCTGCAGTTAGTGTGTGTGTGGGGGAAGTGACAGTGTGCAGTTAGTGTGTGTCTGTGTGGGGGAAGTGACAGTCTGCAGTTAGTGTGTGTCTGAGTGGTGGGGGAGTCCGTTTTCAGTCCAAGTGTGTGTGGGGGTAAGAGCGGTCCTAGTGAGTGTGCGGGATGGGGTAGTTTGCTGTTTGAGTGAGTGTGTGTGTGTGTGTTGTGGGGTCAGTGTACCACGTTGGAAATACGCCTTTACCTATACAACACATTGTATACATGTGTAAGATGCATATGGGTGGTATGCATATGTGAGTGTATATATAAATATATATAGAGAGAGATATAGCTAGCTAGCTAGCTAGATAGATAGATAGATAGATAGATAGATAGATAGATAGATAGATAGATAGATAGATAGATAGATAGATAGATAGATAGATATCCCATCCAGGAACAGCACTTGGAGACAAATAATAGCCAACTTGAAGTATATTTGGCTATTATTTGTCTCTGAGTGCGGTTCCTGGATGGCATTTACATGTTATATGTTTGAGTACTGGAGCAGATTGAATTTTTGGAGAGTGCCAGCAGTTTGTGGAATATATATATATATATACACAGGTTGAGTATCCCATATCCAAATATTCCGAAATACGGAATATTCCGAAATACAGACTTTTTTGAGTGAGAGTGAGATAGTGAAACCTTTGTTTTTTGATGGCTCAATGTACACAAACTTTGTTTAATACACACAGTTATTAAAACTATTGTATTAAATGACCTTCAGGCTGTGTGTATAAGGTGTATAATGAACATAAATTAATTGTGTAAATGTACACACACTTTGTTCAATGCACAAAGGTACAAAAAATATTGGCTAAAATTACCTTCCGGCTATGTGTATAAGGTGTATATGTAACTAAAATGCATTCTGTGCTTAGATTTAGGTCCTATCACCATGATATCTCATTATGGTATGCAATTATTCCAAAATACGGAAAAATCCGATATCCAAAATACCTCTGGTCCCAAGCATTTTGGATAAGGGATACTCAACCTGTATATATAAAAGCAAGGATGATGACCGGCACTCCAATACACTAGAAATCAGCTCGTCTGGGTGCCCTTCCTGAGATAATATAGAATGGGGGGAGATGGATGGCACTCCAGCATGTAAATAAATGATCAGAAAACCAAATAGGTAGCCAACGTTTTGGAGCGGTGCTATATTATCTCAGGAAGGGCACCCAGACGAGCTGATTTCTAGTGTATTGGAGTGCCGGTCATCATCCTTGCTTATTTTACTTAGTGGTGCAACCTTCTCAGGATTGTTCACTTTGCAGTCAAGGCACCCACATGGATCCTGTACATTTATCAGACTGTCTGTTCACTAGTGTTGTCACAGTGATTGTTCTTAAAATAATTTTTTTCACATGCTGTTATGTCAACTATGGAAGAAACAGCAGGATTCAGCAACCTCCAATTGCCATCAGGCGAGCAGCTGTCTCTAACTGATACAGAAGCAGAGAACATTATTTAAAGCTAAACTATTGGAATCTGCAGGCACTGAACCAATTGAACAGCTGGTGGCACAGTTATTACGACTCAAAAAGCGTGAGATAGATTTCTATCTTCACGGAGTATCATTGTCGGATTATTACCGAGACAAACGTATCCCACGTGGATTCCGTATTAGAAACATCCCCACCATCGGCAGATATAATGCAGATTTCTGCCGTCGATGGGCAGCAGTCCTTAACAAGTGCTCGTATGACTTAATTTTATTAGTCATAGAGGAATCTAGGAGAGAATTGGATATTGCTACTGAGAAAATCAAAATACTTGAGGAGACTCATTTAAACACGATTAAAGCCGATACCACGCAGGATTGGCTAAGTAAGCTGACCGCCCAAGTGGACAAATACCGAGTTGATCTGGTGAACTTCAAAAAATCGAAGCTGGCCACGGTTGTACGTGATTACGCAGAGTTCAAAGTATACAGTTGGGCATACAACCGAGGACCCAACCGTGAGCAGAGACCGAAGTTCCGTAGAAATCGTCGATTTCCACTAGAGACAGACCATTCTAGTGGGGCAGCATCCTCCAGTGAAACAGAAGGAGCAGAGCGAGGGGCATACTCCAGCAGCCAGAAGCCCCCTTTAGGGGTGGCCACACGCACCACCCTAGATTTAACAAAGGAGCCCCCACCAGGAGTGGGGGGCAGTGGGCGCGCAAAATCAAAGCGCAAGTACAACCAGAAGAGATAAACTTCAATCTGTCAGCTCGTACCTTCACTGTTGAAGAACTGAGTGTATTACACAAAGGTTTATCCTTTGTCCCTACATTAAAGCCAGACGGCTTTAAAAGTAAAGTGGACCTCTTTAAATTTGACCGACGCCTTAAGCTTAGAGAACATTTCGGCAAGACCGCTACCTCTACGACCAGCACACCAGTGTATAAACCATCGATGTTTATACCACAGTCCTTCAACTGCAATATCAAAAGCTTCACGGGACACATGGAGAACGTTATGGAACAACAGTGCCTACATAAAAGTAAGGCTGACAATAACCTTACCCTCTCTGAAAGAAACGCTTTCAGAAATTTAGGGGCATACCGTGACATAGTCATCCGCCCTGCAGATAAGGGCGGGGGCATTGTTATACAAAATCTGGACGACTATACTAAGGAAATATACCAGCAATTATCCGACATTCATGTTTACGAACAACTTGCCTCAGATCCCACTCAAATCTTCAAAAAAGAGGTTGATGAGATTCTTCTTCATGGCATGGATATGCATTTCATTGATTCCAAAACCAAAGATGCTCTTACAGTTGACTGGCCTAAAGTGCCAGTACTTTACACCATACCCAAACTCCACAAAAATCCTGACAAACCTCCAGGCCGCCCTATCATTGCGGTGAGGGACTCTCTCTTTTACAACATTTCCAGGTATCTAGACCATTTTCTACAGCCTTTAATTAACCAAGAAGCCTCTTTCCTCAAGGATACCACTACATTCATCTTGTGGCTACAACAACTCTCACCTCTACCAGTGAAACAGCTCATGTGCACTATCGATGTTGTGAGCTTATATACATCAATCCCACAAGAGCACGGCATTGAGATGCTTAAAAGGTACATCAAGGACCATCCGCTGTACACTGGGCCTGATGTAGAATTCTTTATCCAACTCCTACGGTTAACACTGATGCGTAATTATTTTACCTTTGACGGAAAGTTCTTCATTCAACGCTCAGGCTGTGCTATGGGCTCTTGCATAGCACCAAGCTTCGTGAATATTTATATGTTTGCAGTGGAAAAGGATTTCTTTTTTGCGGATGATACCCGACGTCAGCGGATCACTGGGTACACTAGGTACATAGACGATATCTGTCTATTCTGGAATGGGACACAAGAAACATTCCTTGCCATGATAAAGGACATCAACGATCAAGATAGCCCCATCAAATTCACCACTACTAGCAGCTTTGAGTGTATACACTATTTAGACGTCACAGTAACACAAAAAGAGGACTGTACTCTGCACACCTCTATGTATTTTAAACCTACCGACCGTAACACAGTGTTACATGCAGCCAGTCACCATCCACCTTCTTTAATCAAAGGTCTCCCATTCTCACAGTTTTTGAGAATTGTTTGTATATGCAGTGACCCTATGGATACCATTGACCAAATTGATAATATGCTCATCAAATTTTTGGCACGTGGTTATCACCCTCGAGCACTGAAAACAGCCAAACAAAAGGCTCTTTCCATCTCTAGACAACTGGCATTGCACAAAACCAATCCCACGGCATGTGAAGATCGTATTGTATGATCGTATTGTATGGACTCAACAATATACCACCTCCAGTGATGCGTTGATGAAATCTGCAAAAAATATATGGCCTATCGTTTCACAGGACCGCAGTTTTCCAGCACTGCATGACACTACTATCCTACCATCATTTTTTCGTGGAAGAAACATCAAAGATGTAGTGGTCCATAACGACATCAGCCAGCATACTACCACCCCAGCCACTCACTTCCGAAGCAGGAAGGGCGGCAATTATCGTTGTCTGGGTTGCACCACCTGCAGCTTCTTGGAGACTGGCAATACCTTCTCACATCCGAGGTCGGGCAAAGTATTCAAGATACTACATCCAGTTACATGCACGAGATTCGTGGTGTATTACATAAAATGCCCGTGCAGTCTACTATATGTGGGCAAGACCACGAGACAAATGAAGGAACGCATGACCCAACACAGGTCCAGTATACGTGCAGCCCTTGAAGGTAAAGATTGTGATCAGCCAGTCGCTCGCCATTTTAGGGATCTGCACCACAACCTATCTTCCATCAGGTACCGCATCATCGATTGGGTACCCCCTAATCTGAGAGGCGGGAACAGGGGCCGTTTCCTACTCCAGAGAGAAGCAAAGTGGATACATCTGCTACAAACGGTCCAACCATTGGGACTTAATGAATCATTAGCACTCAATTGCTTTCTATAAATTTAATTTCTGCTTTGTTTAATTTATCTTATTCATAATCTTTATTAAGATAACCTTAATTTTATATGTTATTATTCACCCTTCTGTGTGATACTGTTTACTCCATTCTATCTTTTAGTGACAGATCACCCAGACCAGACCAGACCGGATCGCCCCAAGATGTGCTTTATGGTATTTACATTTGTTCCAGCCCTTAGTTTATTCCATGGATATTATGCATTTTTTCACCGTACATGTTATGATGATCGTAGTATTTTGTCTATACATTTATTTGTCAGTTTCAGTCTTATTGATTGCACGGTGTGCCACACTATCAGACTGTTGCGTTTATCCATGGCTCTAGGGCTGTAAGTGCGGCTTATCATGTGCTGTCTTTCTCCGCAGTGTGTTTTCACATGTTACCATGGTGATGGTTAGTCACTCCCCCCGCCCTTAGCCCCTGTGACGGATCCTGGGCGCCGGCGGTTGCCTATGACGTCACACGGATTCCGGAGCAGACGGCGACGGCGGTTTCCCTGCGCACACGTGGTGAGTATACAGGTAGGTATATATATGTTATGTATGTTAGTATTCTCTAAAGTCTTGATAAAGGAGCACCGCTCCAAAACGTTGGCTACCTATTTGGTTTTCTGATCATTTATTTACATGCTGGAGTGCCATCCATCTCCCCCCATTCTATATATATATATATATATATATATATATATATATTATACATACTTATACGGTAACCCCCTTAAAAAACCTGTGTTTGACCTTGGAAGGTGCCGCAGGGTGGGATAGTGCTGTGCTGTGGAGTGGACACTGAAGGCGCCGTGATTGGGGGGAGTACTGTACTGATGACATTGAGAGTGCTGTGGTGTGGACATTGAAGGGACCGGTGGGGGAGGGGGTATTGTGGTTATTGAAGGGGGGGTTATTGAAGGGGGAGTGCTGTGAGCTGGACATTTCTTTTTAACTATGCTGTCTCCATTTTATTTTTACAACTGACTATAATGCACAGGCTGTGGAGAGGAGCCAGGCTGACATCACTTGGAACAGTCATCCGGAAAGGATTGGTCATCGGCTAGGAGACAAAAGACCCACTGCATGGCAAGCAGGTAAGTGGAATGGCCTTGTTTTTTGTATGTACCTCCCAGTGTGACTATAATGAGAGGTGTGGTTCATGGGGATTGCATATCTTGTGAGGCCATGGCCCTTGTAGTGAGTCCACCCCCCTTTTCTGTGAGCATGCGTGCAGAAGGTGCGTGCAAATACAACTGATACCAAAGACATTCTCCTCCTCCCCTGTCATGGTGCCCCCCCTTTTCATTTTTTTCTGGATCCGCCCCTGCTAGTGCTCCTGTATAAGTCCAGTCCATTGCAGTGGTGCTGTATTGTACTGCATCAGTCCAGGGGTGGTGTACCTGTGCTGCTGTATATGTCCAGTGGTACTGCCATATACAGTATGTCCAGTGATACTGCCGTATATATGCACATTGATACCGATGTATATGTCCAGCGGTACTGCCGTCTAAATCCAGTGATCCTGCCATATAATTCCAGTGATCCTGCCATATAAATCCAGTAATCCTGCCGTATAATTCCAGTGATCCTGCCGTATAATTGCAGTGATCATGCTGTATAATTCCAGTGATCCTGCCATATAATTGCAGTGATCCTGCCGTATAATTCCAGTGATCCTGCCGTATAATTGAAGTGATCCTGCCGTATAATTCCAGTGATCCTGCCGTATAATTCCAGTGATCCTGCCGTATAATTCCAGTGGTACTGGCGTATAAATCCAGTAATCCTGCCATATAATTCCAGTGGTACTCTCGTATAAATCCAATAATCTTGCCGTATAATTGCAGTGATCCTGCAATATAATTCCAGTGATCCTGCTATATAATTGCAGTGATCCTGCCATATAATTCCAGTGGTACTGGCATATACTGTAAATCCAGTGATCCGGACGTATAATTCCAGTGGTACTGGCGTATAAATCCAGTCCAGTGATACTACCATATATGTCCAGTGATCCTGCCATATATGTCCAGTGATTCTGCCATATATGTCCATTAACACTGCCATATACAGTATGTCCAGTGGTACTGCCGTATAAATCCAGTGATCCTGCCGTATAATTACAGTGATCCTGCCGTATAATTGCAGTGATCATGCCGTATAATTCCAGTGATCATGCCGTATAATTCCAGTGATCCTGCCATATAATTGCAGTGATCCTGCCGTATAATTCCAGTGATCCTGCCGTATAATTGAAGTGATCCTGCTGTATAATTCCAGTGATCCTGCCGTATAATTCCAGTGGTACTGGCGTATAAATCCAGTAATCCTGCCATATAATTCCAGTGGTACTGGTGTATAAATCCAATAATCTTGCCGTATAATTGCAGTGATCCTGCAATATAATTCCAGTGATCCTGCCATATAATTGCAGTGATCCTGCCATATAATTCCAGTGGTACTGGCATATACTGTAAATCCAGTGATCCTGACGTATAATTCCAGTGGTACTGGCGTATAAATCCAGTCCAGTGATACTACTGTATATGTCCAGTGATCCTGCCATATATGTCCAGTTATTCTGCCATATATGTCAATTAACACTGCCATATACAGTATGTCCAGTGGTACTGCCGTATAAATCCAGTGATCCTGCCGTATAATTACAGTGATCCTGCCGTATAATCCCAGTGGTACTGGCATATAAATCCAGTGATCCTGCCGTATAATTCCAGTGGTACTGTCATATAAATCCAGTAATCCTGCTGTATAATTCCAGTGATCCTGCCGTATAATTCTAGTGATAATGCCGTATAATTGCAGTGATCCTGCCGCATAATTCCAGTGATCCTGCCGCATAATTGCTGTGATCCTTGCATATAATTCCAGTGGTACTTGCGTACAAATCCAGTGATCCTGCCATATAATTCCAGTGATACTGGCGTATAAATCCAGTCCAGTGATACTGCCGTATATGTCCAATGGTACTGCCGTATATGTCCAGTGATACTGCCGTATAAATCCAGTGATCCTGCCGTATAATTCCAGTGATCCTGCCGTATAATTCCAGTGGTACTGGCGTATAACTCCAGTGATCCTGCCGTATAATTCCAGTGGTACTGGCATATGAGTCCAGTGTTCCTGCTGTATAATTCCATATAAATCCATATAATTCAGTATAAATCCAGTCCAGTGGTGCTGCCATATAAATTCACTGGTGCTGTCATGTGCTGTATATTATATACTCCAAATAAAAAGGTTATTAATATTTAATCCAAATAATTTTTACAGGGTTTGCTCTGTGTGGGGTAGAGGCACACTCTCCTGTACCGCATATTGGCCCTCATTCCGAGTTGATTGCTAGCTGCTTTCGTTCTCAGCGCAGCGATTAGGTCAAAAATCAGCACTTCTGCATATGCGTATGAGGCGCACTGCGCACGTGCGTTGTACTTTCACAAAAGCCGATGCAGTTTCACACAAGGTCTAGCAACGCTTTTCAGTCGCACTGCTGACCGCAGAGTGATTGACAGGAAGTGGGTGTTTCTGGTTGGTAACTGACCGTTTTCGGGGACTGTGTGTAAAAACGCAGGCGTGCCAGATAAAAACTCAGGAGTAGCTGGGGAAACGTAGGCGTGGCTGGCCAAACGTAGGGCGTGTTTGTGACGTCAAAACAGGAACTAAACAGACTGAAGTGATCACTAGCTAGGAGTAAGTCTCGAGCTACTCTGAAACTGCACAATCTTTTTTGTAGCAGCGCTGCGATCCTTTCGTTCGCACTTCTGCTAAGCTAAGATACACTCCCAGAGGGCGGCAGCTTAGCGTTTACACTGCTGCTAAAAGCAGCTAGCGAGCGATCAACTCGGAATGAGGGCCATTGGGCCTAATTCTGAGTTGATCACAGCAGCAAATTTGTTAGCAGATGGGCAAAACCATGTGCACTGCAGGGGAGACAGATATAAAATGTGCAGAGAGAGTTAGATGTGGGTGGGGTGTATTCAAACTGAAAGCTAAATTGTAGTGTAAAAATAAAGCAGACAGTATTTACCCTACACAGAAATGAAATAACCCACCCAAATCTAACTCTCCCTGCAAATGTTATATCTGCCCCCCCCCCCCCTGCAGTGCACATGGTTTTGCCCAATTGCTAACAAACTTGCTGCTGCGATCAACTCAGAATTATCCCCATTGTTGTATATCTCCAGAAAAATAATGGAGAACAAAAATTTGGAGGATAAATTATGGAAAGATTAAGAACCACTTCCTCCTAGTGCTGAAGCTGCTGCCACAAGTCATGACATAGACGTTGAAATCCCATCAACGTCGTCTGCCACGGCCGATGACCAATGTGATAGTAGATGGCATGTAAAATCCAAAAAGCCAAAGTTCAGTAAAAAGACCCAAAAAAATAAATTTAAATGGTCTGAGGAAAAACGTAAACTTGTCAATATGCCATTTACGACACGGAGTGGCAAGGAACGGCTAAGGCCCTAGCCTTTGTTCATGAATGCACCTAATATGCACATAACAAGCATATCCAAAATATGCCCTTAACTTACACAAGACACTGCAAAAACTCTAATCCATGCACTCATCATCTCCCGCATTGATTATTGTGATAGTTTCCTTACTGGTCTTACCACAACTACAATCCATTTTAAATGCAGCTGCGAGGCTAATATTCCTTGCTAGATGTTCTTCATCTGCTGATCTGCTCTGTCAGTCCCTCCATTGGTTACCGGTATTCTATCGTGTTAAATATATAATACTTTTACTTACATACAAGGCTATTAACCAAACTGCACCATCATACATCTCAAAATATCTCCCTACCAGACCTCTCCGCTCTGCACTAGATCTGCATCTCTCATCCACATGCATTACCTGTTCCCACTCAAAATTACAGGACTTTACCCAGGCTTCACCCACTCTGTGGAATGCCCTCCCACGCACAATAAGACTCTTCTCTAGTCTCCTAACCTTTAAACGTTCCTTGAAAACTCATCTCTTCAGACAGGCCTACCAAATTCCAAACCCACCCACATAACCTTCAATGCTTCCCTATCCTGTTACATCCTCTCTGTACAGTCCACATAACCTCGCATTTTGTCTTCCGACATTGCTGGGTGATCATATCATACAACCCATTAAGAACTTAGCAATCTGGTGGACTATTATGCAACAGGTAGCATCTATCCTTGAGTATCAATGCCTATTTCCCTATAGATTGTAAGCTTGTGAGCAGGGCCTTCCTACCTCTATGTCTGTCTGTCTTTGCCCAGTTTTGTTCTATAACTGTTGTTCTAATTGTAAGTGCAATGGAATATGCTGAACTATATAAGAAACTGCTAATAAATAAATAATAAATGACTAGTGGTTCAGCTTTACATGACGATGGAAGCCCTCATCCTCCCGCTAGAGAAATGATAAGCGTTAAGCAGGAAAAAGCACAGCAAAGAACTGTGCGTTCTAAGATGGTATCACAAATCCCCAAGGAGAGTCCTATTGTGTCAGCGGTTGTGATGCCTGACCTTCCCAACACTGGATGGGAAGAGGTGGCTCCTTCCACCATTTGCACACCATCTGCAAGTGCTGGAACGAGCACCCACAGTCCAGTTTATGATATTCAAATTGAAGATGTCACTGTTGAAGTACATCAGGATGAGGATATGGGTGTTGCTGGCGCTGAGGAGGAGGTTGATGATGAGGATTCTGATGGTAATGTGGTTTGTTTAAATCAGGCACCGGTGGACACACCTGTTTTCCGTGGCATGAATAAACCCATTGTGATGCCTGGGCAAAATACCAAAAAAGCCACCTCTTCAGTGTGGAATTATTTCTCCACAAATCCGGACAACAGGTGTCAAGCCGTGTGTTGCCTCTGTCAATATGTAATAAGTAGGGGTAAGGACGTTAACCACCAAGGAACATCCTCCCTTATACGTCATCTGCAGCGTATTCATCAGAAGTGAGTGTCAAGTTGTGAAACTTTGAGAAAGTCCACTGACACCTAAATCCCTCCTTCCTCTTGTACCCAAGCTCCTGCAAGCCACACCGCCAACTCCCTCAACGTCAACTTCCTCCTCAGTCAGGAACATCAGTAGTCCTGCAGGTCATGTCACTGGCAAGACTGAGGAGTCCTCTCCTAACCGGGATTCCTCCGGAGGATCCTTGAGTGGTACGCCTGCTGTTGTTGCTGCTGGGAGTCAATCGTCATCCCAAAGGGAAAGTCGGAAGACCACTTGTACTACTTCAACTAAGCAATTGACTGTCCAACAGTCCTTTGTGAGGAAGATGAAATATCACAGCAGTCATCCTTTTGTAAAGCGGATAACTGAGGCCTTGACAGCTATGTTGGTGTTAGACATGCATCTGGTATGTGCCATTAGTTCAGTGGGACTTAGAGTATAGTTTGCGGTATTGTGTCCCCAGTATCAAATCCCATCTAGGTTCCACTTCACTAGCAGGCGATACCAAGAATGTACAGAGACGTCAGAAAAAGTGTCCTCAGTGTCCTAAAAAATGCAGTTGTACTCACTGTCCACTTAACCACGGACATGTGGACAAGTGGAACAGGGCAGACTAAGGATTGTATGACTGTGACAGCCCACTGGGTAGACATATGGCCTCCCACAACAACAACAGCAGCGGCACCAGTAACAGCATCTCGCAAACACCAACTCGTTCCTAGGCAGGCTACGCTTTGTATCACCGCTTTCCAGAAGAGGCACACAGCTGACAACCTCTTACGGATGACACAGAGGTAGGTACAGCAGTGGCCTTCCGTACCGTACTGCTATATATACTGGTGGTCACTGTGTCAGCAAACTGCACAACTGAAATGCACCACAGGTATAGAATCTAGATGGATAGTATACTTGACGACACAGAGGTAGGTACAGCAGTGGCCTTCCATACTGTACTGCTATATATACTGGTGGTTACTGTGTCAGCAAACTGCAAAACTAAAATGCACCACAGGTATAGAATGTAGATGGATAGTATACTTGATGACACAGAGGTAGGTACAGCAGTGGCATTCCGTACCGTACTGCTATATATACTGGTGGTCACTGTGTCAGCAGACTGCACAACTGAAATGCCCCACAGGTATAGAATCTAGATGGATAGTATACTTGACAACACAGAGGTAGGTACAGCAGTGGCCTACTGTACCGTAATGCTATATATTATATACTGGTGGTCAGCAAACTGTGCAAAACTGAAATGCACCACAGGTATGGATGGATAGTATACTTGACGACACAGAGGTAGGTACAGCAGTGGCCTACTGTACAGTAATGCTATATATTATATACTGGTGGTCAGCAAACTGTGCAAAACTGAAATGCACCACAGGTATGGATGGATAGTATACTTGACGACACAGAGGTAGGTACAGCAGTGGCCTTCTGTACCGTACTCCTATATATTATATACTGGTGGTCAGCAAAATTATGCACTGTACTCCTACTATACTGTCTACAATGCAGATATGGAGTGTTTTTCAGGCAGACAACGTATACTGGTGGTCACTGGTCAGCAAAACTCTGCACTGTACTCCTATATAATATTATACTGGTAGTCCCCAGTCATCACAATAAAGCAGCACACTGAGCACAGATATGGAGTGTTTTTCAGGCAGACAATGTATACTGGTGGTCACTGTCAGCAAAACTCTGCACTGTACTCCTGCTATATAATACAGCTGCTCCCCAGTCCCCACAATTAAGCAGTGGGGGCACAGATATATGCAGCACACTGAGCACAGATAAGGAGCGTTTTTTTTTCATGCAGAGAATGGATAAAACTGGTGGTCACTGATCAGCAAAACTCTGCACTGTACTCCTCCTATATTAATATACAGCTGCTCCCCAGTCCCCACAATTATGCAATAAGTAAAGCAAGCACAAATATTTGCATCAACAATACACGGAGAGGACGCCAGCCACGTCCTCTCCCTAACATTTCCAATGCACGAGTGAAAATGGCGGCTACGCGCAGCTGCTTATATAGAATCCGAATCTTGCGAGAATCCGACAGCGGGATGATGACGTTCGGGCGCGCTCGGGTTAACCGAGCCATACGGGAGAATCCGAGTATGCCTCGGACCCGTATAAAAAGGGTGAAGTTCTGGGGGGTTCGGTTTCCGAGAAACCGAACCCGCTCATCACTAGTTTTAACGTGGTGGAATTTAACACTTTATATGCTTAAGAGGATATAGGAGCAGCAAAAGGCCATTCAAGCCTATATATCCACCTACGATATAGGTAAAGGAGGGTGAATGCACCTGACTTAAGCGCAGTGGAGAATGATTTCCATCTTGTGCAAGGTTCTCCAACCCTTTGAACTTGCCACACATGAAGTCAGTTCAGACTCTGCCAGCTTGAGTCATCAGGCTTTTGCAGAAGCAACTGGAGAAATTGAAGGAGGAGCTAAGACAGAGCGATTCCGCAAAGTATGTGGGACTTGTGGATGGAGCCCTTCATTCGCTTTGCCAGGATTCAAGGGTGGTAAATCTGTTGAAATCAGAGCACTACATTTTGGCCACCGTGCTCGATCCTAGATTTAAAGTCTACGTTGTATCTCTCTTTCCAGCAGACACAAGTCTGCAGAAGTTCAAATACCTGCTGGTGAGACAATTGTCAACTCAAGTGGAACGTGACCAGTCAACAGCTCCTCCTTCATTTTCTACCGCCACTGAGGCTGCATGGAAAAGGATAACATTTCCTAGCCCACCTGCTGGTGGTGATGCAGGGCAGTCAGGAGCGAAAGCTGACATCTGGTCAAGACTGAAGGACCTGCCAACGATTACTGACATGTTTACTGTCACTGCATATGATTCTGTCACCACTGAAAGAATGGTGGAGGATTATATGAGTGACAGCATCCAAGTAGGCATGTCAGATAGTCCGTATGTATAATGGTAGGAAAAAGAGGCAATTTGAATGCCCTTGCACAAACTGGCTTTATTTTACCTAAATTGCCCCCCCCCACCAGTGTGTACTCCAAAAGAGTGTTTAGTGCAGCCGGTAACCTTGTCAGCAATCGGCATAGGAGGTTACTTCCACAAAATGTGGAGAAGATGATGTTCATCAAAATGAATTATAAATTCCTCCAGGAAGACTTTGGCCAGCAATTGCCTACAGAAAGTACACAGGGACCTGTGATGGTGGATTCCAGTCAGTGGCAAATGCAGGATTTCTAGAGGAGGGTTTCCAAATGCAATCCACAATCTCCCACTCTGCGGAACATTGGAGCAAGAGCGGGTGTCTGGGGGAGTGGCAGAAAAACCCAATAACGACCATGGACATTAATGTAAACAATGGTCTTTTTATATATACTGGATACTGTGTTAAATACCGTATTAATATTTAAAACTATAGATTGTCTATAGTATAGGCTGTACCGAACATATTTAAATCATATAAATAAGATAAGTGGTCAGGAAAAGGTTAAGCATACCATAAGAAATAAATACACAAACATAACAGAACCAGTACTGCACTTTCTAAACACACATTCTCCCACCTCATAGTAAGGCTCCTGTCTCTTCTTCCTGGTAGCTACTATCTGGTCCAGTACACTGATTATCAGATCCACACACATAGAAAACTTTGTAGAAGAAGCTGCCACACTAGGCATGTGCAGCAGCTCTGCTCTGTCCCTTAAACTGCATGATGTGGCAGCAATTCTAGTAATCGTATTATATACCATTGCTATTGTAGTCATAATTTTAGCCACTTGCAAAGAGGATGGGGGTTTCTGTGCAACCAGAAACCCCCCCTGCATTTGCCTATGCAAGTGGAGATGAATTAATACTCTGTGAGGTGGAGGATGTACACAGTGAAAGGGGTGAGGAATCGGAGGATGAGGTCGACATCTTGCCTCTGTAGAGCCAGTTTGTGCAAGGAGAGATTGATTGCTTCTTTTTTGGTGGGGGCCCAAACAAACCAGTAATTTTAGCCACATTCGTGTGTCAGACCCTGTCACTGAAATGATTGGTTTGTTAAAGTGTGCATGTCCTGTTTATACAACATAAGGGTGGGTGGGAGGGCCCAGGGACAATTCCATCTTACACCTCTTTTTCTTCTTTACATCGTGTGCTGTTTGTAGCCTAGCTTTTTTAAGTGCCATCCTGTCTGCCACTGCAGTGCCACTCCTAGATTGGCCAGGTGTTTGTGCCGCACACTTGTGTCGCTTAGCTTAGTCACACAGCTACTTCATTGCACCTCTTTTACTTCTTTGCGTGATGTGCTGTTTGGGGCCTAGTTTTTTAAATCTGCCATCCTGTCTGCAACTACAGTGACACTCCTAGATGGGCCAGGTGTTTGTGCCGCCCACTTGTGTCGCTTAGCTTAGTCATACAGCCACCTCGGTGCAACCTTTTGGCCTAAAAACAATATTGTGAGGTGTTCAGAATAGACTGGAAATGAGTGGAAATGAATGTTATTGAGGTTTATAATACCGTAGGATAAAAATTACTCCTAAATTCTGTGATTTTAGCTGTTTTTATGTTTTTTTCAAAAATCATCCAGATCCAAAACCAAAACACGAAAGAGTGGGGAATTAGAACCAAAACTAAAACACAAAACATGAAAAGTGCCCACCGCACATCTCTATCTCCAACATTTTCACAATCCATCAAACCTCCATAATTTCTACGCAAATTTACCTCATCTTAGTCACAAGGAAAAAGCTTAATAGAGTTTTTCCAGATACTCTTTCTTCTCGTATTAGACCATAATCTCACCCGTAGCTACTGTAAATAAAACAAGTGATGTCTGCAATCAGGGGTGGATTGGGGAATAAAAGTGGCTCTGGAAAATTTTCTGGAAGCCGCCTCACATGGGCGACACCAAATCAATGGTAGGCGGAGCCAGCATAAAAGTTTACTACTTCACTTTAACTGGCTTAATTATATGTCTGTTACAATTGGAGATTGTGTGTGTGTGTGTGTGTGTGTGTGTGTGTGTGTGTGTGTGTGTATATATATATATATAAAAACATACACTGTCATGGTGTGTTACAGCCCCTTAATTTTGGGGGGGTCTTGTGCATCTTGTTGTTCACCGGGAAGTGCCGACATCAGATTTATGAGAAGTCATTGTACAGGTCTGGTTTGGTTGGGTGTTTAAGCAGTTTGGGCTATGGAACTGCTAATTATTGTAAGTGAAGCTGTTGCCCAGAGAAGAAGATAGACACCCACTGGAGATATTGCAGGCTCATTCGCAACTGCATACACATACACAGCCTATACGCAATAACAAGGAACATCAACTGGTAGAGTAGCCCTATGGCTACGTAGCAAGACATGGCCATAACGACCCAGGCATCAAGTTTTGTACATACATGATGGCATATATATGCCCTGAAAATGGCCATGCCTGCTTACTTGTTGTCACTTCCCATTACCTCCCTCAAACGATCACTTCCTCTCTATCACTCTGCAATGAAATTCTCACTCTGAGCAGAATCGCACAGGCACCATGGCATATGAACTATGCTATTGCAGCACATGCGCAATCTGCCAATAATCACTCAGTTGGGTGAACATCGGCATTGCGTGCAAACATGATATAGGGGGTCATTCCGAGTTGTTCGCTCGCAAGTGAATTTTAGCAGATTTGCTCATGCTAAGCCGCCGCCTACTGGGAGTGAATCTTAGCATCTTAAAATTGCGAACGATGTATTCGCAATATTGCGATTACACACCTCGTAGCAGTTTCTGAGTAGCTTCAGACTTACTCGGCATCTGCGATCATTTCACTGCTTGTCGTTCCTGGTTTGACGTCACAAACACACCCAGCGTTCGCCCAGACACTCCCCCGTTTCTCCAGCCACTCCTGCGTTTTTTCCGGAAACGGTAGCGTTTTATCCCACACGCCCATAAAACGACCTGTTTCCGCCCAGTAACATTCATTTCCTGTCAATCACATTACGATCGCCAGAACGATGAAAATGCCGTGTGTAAAATTCCTAAGTGCATAGCAAATTTACTTGGCGCAGTCGCAGTGCGGACATTGCGCATGCGCATTGCGATGCGAAGATTTTTACAGAGCGAACAACTCAGAATGACCCCCATAGTTACAATCAATACTCCCTGCTAACATGCCTGTTTTAATCAGTACTCCCTGCTAACTTGCCTGTTTCAATCAGTACTCCCTGCTAACATGCCTGTTTCAATCAGTACTCCCTGCTAACATGCCTATTTCAAGCAGTACTCCCTGCTAACATGCCTGTTTCAATCAGTACTCCCTGCTAATCTATATTACAAAATGCTGCTGTGAAATGATAGCTCATATGATAACAGCAGTGACAACTAGAAACAAGATTTATATTTTTTAAACAATTTGAAACATTATTATATGTAATTTATGCCCTGTCAAATTAGAAGACTAAGTTTTGTGCTGATATCGCTTATTGCTATAAATGCTGGCTACACTTTGCCTTATGAACTGCCTTATGAAATGCTGATTAATATAATTACAGAATTAAAGCATAACATAGGTTGTCCCGACATTTTATGATACAATTCTTTTCACGCAAATTAAATGCTTTTAATTCTACATTTCTGTGAATCATAATATACATCAATTAAATATATCTTATTAATGATCTTGTGACTTCAGCACCAATAATTGCTATATGGCGGTCATTCCGAGCTGTTCACTCGTTGACGATTTGTTGCAAATTGCGCATGCGCAAGGCACGCAGGGCGCATGCACTTAGTTATTTAACACAAAACTTAGCAGTTTTGCTGTGGCTTCTGTGGCACTTTTCAGTCGCACTGCTGTTCGCTAAATGATTGACAGGAAAGGGGCGTTTCTGGGCGGCAACTCAGAGTTTTCCCGGCGTTTGCAAAAAATGCAGGCGTGTCAGGGGAAAATGCGGGAGTGTCTGGAGAAACGGGGCAGTGGCTGGCCAAACGCAGGGCGCGTTTGTGACGTCAAACCAGGAACTAAACGTACTGAGCTGATCGCAATCTGTGAGTAGGTCTGGAGCTACTCAGAAACTGCTAAGAATTATTTAGTAGCAGTTTTGCTAATTTTTCGTTCGCTATTCTGCTAAGCTAAGATACACTCCCAGAGGGTGGTGGCCTAGCGTGTGCAATGCTGCTTAAAGCAGCTAGCGAGCGAACAACTCGGAATGACCCCCTATGTTATAAAGTGAACATCAGGCATGAAACAGTCAGTAGAATGTCCTGTAATTAAAGTACAGTTCGGCCAGAATTATTTCCATCTGTTGAATCCTGCATATTTGTGTTCTGTTGAATGTGAATTAATACCTCTGTGTTAATATCCGATTTAATATAAATACACCACACCTATTTTTTTGAACAACTATTTCTGCTTTACATGGCTCTACCATTCTATTTATAAGATGTGCCTGAGACATGAAGTAGGAAAGCCAGTAGAAAGACCCAATATTCTGCAGTTTTACACCTGACTAAACCATATCTAAAATAAATGATTTAACTTACTCCTGGGGTGTTGCACTGATAGCACACCCGCTGCTGCTCTCTGCTGTAATTCTGCTCCCTGAGGCTGCCTGTGTCTGTGCTACAACTCTCTCTGGGCAAGGAGTCACTGGCGTATTTAAAATGGATGCAGTGTGTGTGGTGCACATGGGCTTCGGAGTCCAGGGGGGACCACACTGCACATACTACACCCATTTTTTTCAATGATTACCCTCCGGAGTCCCGCATTGCACCAGCAGCAATGCAGTAATGGCACAGCAGCCATTTTCCTGGTGTTTTGGGCATGCGCAGTATTAAAATCACTGGGAAAATACTCACTGCCCTATTTTCAGGGAGACCGGCGCATGCACACTACACTCTCGGACAGTGCTAGGGTCCCCTAGTGACCATAATGCCCAGAGACAAGAACACTGCCTGCTAGAGAGGAGGGGGCCCAGAAGGAGACTACACACAGGCCTCCTCCACTCTTAAGACGCCCCTGTGAGTAGTGGTGATTGGAGGAGCTCAGTCTTACAAGAGGATGGCCTCTTCACGTGAAGCACAGAGCTCCTCCAAGCTGCGACCTGCAGTCCTGGGCTGTCTGCCAGTGCTTATTATAATAAAGAAGGGTGATTCTTATGAGTGATGAGCTACTAGGGGCAGAGCCATGCACTACTGGGGTTGGGGTCATATATGGCAAACAGCATCACAATCCCGTCGGCCTCCCAGGGAACGTGCCAATGATTTTAACTTGTCTGCAATTACAGACAACCTGCATATGTTGTTGCTTTAAGTTTTATACTTGATATGATTTTTAAACTACAGTACTGTATATTGCTATTTACCACTTCTACTGAAATCTTCTGGATACTGTCAAATATAAATATTTTTAATCTATCTTACCCTTTTAGCTTTTACCAATAAATACTACTGTATTTGTCCACACCAACCTCAATAACCACTGACTTTGGCCAAGATCTTGCATCCCATTTCAAGGACAATATTTACAAGTTCCAGCTCTCAGCTCCCATGCACCTCCAGGCCTTTTGAGAGGGTTACCTACACATGCGTTATGTTATTATTCTCCATAATAACAGCTGACTGCTATAACATTTTATTCTATTAAAGTGAAATTATGTTCTTATCTTATAAGGCTTGTTTAAATCATATGGACTATCTACATGAATGTTTTAATATGTGAAATATATGTTTATCTGTTCATTAATTGTTCTATAGAAATCTATTATATACAGAGCCGGATTAATAATGGGGTGATGGAGCTGCAGCTCCAGGCCCACACCCCAAAATAGGCCCACAGTTTCTGCTGCAGGAAGTCTGTGCTGTAATTAGGAAAAAAATCCTTTTACAGCAAGTGCAATGTCCTAGGCCCTGCTGTCAGTCCCCCTGCCCCTCCAGCATTAATACCCCACACTCTCCGGCTGTGGCGTCAGTGCAACAACAGCGGCCGCCGGCATAGACGTTTATGATAGCGGCACAGAGGAAAGCTTTCATAGCCCTCCCTGCGCCGCATACTCACTGGGACCTGGCACCTCCTCCACGCTTGATGTCACTGTCACATGGTGCCTCCCCGCAACAGGCGCGCCCAGATCCCCGGACTTCACACCACAGCACCTGCTGCCTGGAAGCCCAGAGATGAGGAAGGATCGGGCAGAGCAAGTGATGCTGCGGAGAGGCGATGTCTGGACAAAGCACATTAAAAGTTGTGCAGATGACGCTAATTGTATCCCTAAGAACCAAGTAAGCTGTACAGAAAAAAATGGTTAAACATTTTAAAACACAAAATATGTTTACACTCCTTCTGTGAAGGGTTAAAAGGGGAATCGGTATTGGTCCTCAGAGCAGTGATGGTGTAGCGGTAATGAGGTACTGTTCCATTCTGCTGAAGTGCAGCCCGCTGGTCTTTGTTTGTGCTCTCTATGCCACGTCTCCGGCCACGGCACTTCGGCAATGACGTCACAGGCCGCCTATGATGGAGCGGGAGGCTTTTGCTGGTGTCCGCTGGTACTTTGGACGCAGCACATATTTTACAGGTGAGTGTGCTCCACTGTGCGGTGACTGGTGCAAGCTGGGGGCAGGGAGAGAGCACTGCTGTGGGCACACATGGTAACACCCCCCACCCCAGTGATGTGCGTGTGGTCAGGGTGTCACCACTTCCATGCTGGCCACATCCACCAGGACCCCCATAGTTTAAGGGGCAGTGCACTAGGCAGGCCAGTAGCCGTTCCTTTTTATGTTCACTATGTCTCCACTCCCAGAGTCCACCCCCTCCATTACTTTTCCTCCTCTCCTCCCTCAACTTCCTCATTGGGGACTTTTGTCATGCACACAGTCCAAGAAAAAAACTGTATCTCTAAATCCCTATATTCCCATCTCTCTATGCCCTCCCTACCGTGTCTCTCTATGCTCTCCCTATTGCCCCGCGTCTCTATGCCTTCCCTGCCGCCCTGCATCTCTCTAAGCCCTCCATACAGCCCGCATCTCTCTATGCCCGCCCCACCGCCCATGCCTCTCTATGCTCTCCCTACTGCCCCACGTCTCTCTATGCCCTTCCTACCTCCCTGCATCTCTATGCCCTCCCCACCACCCAGCATCTCTCTATGCTCTCCCTACCACCCTGCGTCTCTCTATGCCCTTCCTACCTCCCTACGTCTCTCTATGCCCTACCTACCTCCCCGCATCTCTCTCTATGCCATCACTACCACCCTGCATCTCTATGCTCTCCCTACCACTCAACGTGTCTCTGTGCCCTCCCCACTGTCTTGCGTTTCTCTATGCCCCCCCACTGCCCCGTGTCTCTCTATTGTGTCCCTGCCGCCCGCGTCTCTATGCCATCCCTGTCACCCCACATCTCTCTATGCCCTCCCTGCCGCCCCGCATCTCTCTATGCTGTTCCTGCTGCCCCGCATCTCTCTATGCCATTCCTGCCACCCCACATCTCTCTATGCCGTCCCTGCGGCCCCGCATCTCTCTATGCCGTCCCTGCCACCCCACGTCTCTCTATGCCCTCCCTGCCACCCTGCATCTCTCTAAGCCCTCCCTACAGCCCGCATCTCTTTATGCCCCCTACCGCACGCATCTCTCTATGCCCTCCTTACGTCCCACGTCTCTATGCCCTACCTACCTCCCTGCGTCTCTCTATGCCCTCCCTACCGCCCTGCATCTCTATGCTCTCCCTACCACTCAACGTGTCTCTGTGCTGCCTTGCGTCTCTCTATGCCCTCCCTGCTGCCCCGCGTCTCTCTATTGTGTTCCTGCCACCCCGCATCTCTGTATGCCGTTCCTGATGCCCCACATCTCTCTATTCCATCCCTGCCGCCCCACGTCTCTCTATGCTGTCCCTGTCACCCCACGTCTCTCTTTGCCCTCCCTGCCAATCTGCATCTCTCTATGCCCTCCCTGCCACCCTGCATCTCTCTAAGCCCTCCCTACAGCCCGCATCTCTTTATGCCCTCCCTACCGCACGCGTCTCTCTATGCCCTCCTTACCGACCCACATCTCTATGCCCTCCCTACAGCCCCCTGTCTCTATACCCTCCCTGCTACCCCGTATCTCTCTATGCCCACCCTGCCAGGACAGTCGGGAGGTATGTAATAGGCCCTGCAGAAATTTCAGCTCCAGCCCCATGAGGACCTTAATCTGGCACTGATTATATGAATACATTACATACAAATTGCACCTAACAAAAGTGGGTATAAAATATCACACATAAATATACTATTTGCATTACTCAATCATATGCATGCATACATCGCTAGACATCTGTTATGCATATTATTATTTTGTTTTTATTGGTTATATGCTTATGTTGTAAGAAGAGACAATGGCCTCTCTCAAAATGAAGCTAACCTTGGACACTAATTTGCAGTTTCTGAGTTAGATGTGGAAGCTTGAATAGATAAGACAACATGCGAAGTTGTGGGTACAGTAGGTCACTGCCATTCCCAAATAATAGTAAACCATAGACCAAACCAAATAACTTGGGAACATGATACATAAAATAATCAAAACTACAATCCACTTGAAACTACCATTTAGAAAAAAACTCTCTAAATGGTCCACTAAATGTCTAATAGCATGGCACCATTTATTAGCTGTTATAATTGACCTCATTTATAAACCTGAATAACCTTAATAAACTACTTAAAAATAGCTGCCAGTTTAGCTGAGATATACAATTTTATATATTTTCTAAATTAACTTTGTATTCCATGTATGCAACATTGTATACTAATTATTAACACAGTAAAATATATCGTAGATAAGGGGCTTACAATTGTACACATACAGGTTGAGTATCCCATATCCAAATATTCCGAAATACGGAATATTCCGAAATACGGACTTTTTTGTGTGAGAGTGAGATAGTGAAACCTTTGTTTTTTGATGGCTCAATGTACACAAACTTTGTTTAATACACAAAGTTATTAAAAATATTGTATTAAATGACCTTCAGGCTGTGTGTATAAGGTGTATATGAAACATAAATGCATTCTGTGCTTAGATTTAGGTCCCATCGCCATGATATCTCATTATGGTATGCAATTATTCCAAAATACGGAAAAATCCGATATCCAAAATACCTCTGGTCCCAAGCATTTTGGATAAGGGATACTCAACCTGTATTATATGGGGTCTATTTATCAATAGTCACCTTTCTCCAGTTTTAAATTTCTATAATCTTTGCTTTTTCATGGTAAGTCTCTGGAATTTATCAAGGGTGAGCAGAAGGACAATCTCTGGTGAAATCCGCCCTTTCCTCTGCGTTAGATGTTTTCTCTCTTGCTGCCAGCCAAATGCTGCAGTGTGAGGTTTCTCTCAAGCTCCTTCCCACAGAAACAGATCTGCGTATTCTCATTGTCAAGTGTCTCGGCTCCACTCAACCCACCAGGCTGTACAGACATAGGTAAAAAGCATATACCATTGCAGCACTAGCTGACAATTTATGTAAAATATGACAAGATTACCATGGCTGTTCCCATGTTCCATGAGTGTATTAGCATATTGCTGCATGCAATGGCTGTACGGATGCAGAGCACCAGTGACTGCCATTTCTGAGCACATTAGGGTCTAATGAGAACTATGCAACAAGAAAGGCAAGTCAGATGCTTAGTAGAAAAGTGAGAGGAATCAGTAGCAGGAAAAAATAAGTAATAATGCCACTGTTTAGGTCATTGGTATGGCCTCATCTAGAATACTGTGTCCAGTACTGGAGACCATATCCCCAGAAGGATAAATCTACATTAAATAGCCTACAAAGAAGGACAACTAAAATGGTGCATGGCCTACATCACAAAATTCACCAGGAAAGACTAAAAGATCTTAATATGTACAGTTTGGAACAGAAAAGGGAAAGGGGTGGGGGGCACACAATAGAAAGGAAGAGAAGTATTAGAACTAGAGCACATACATTGAAACTGGAGGGAGGTAGTTTCAGGAGAAATTTAAGGAAACGTTACTTCACAGAAAAGATAGTGGATAAGTGGAAAAGCCTCCCATCAGAACTGGTAGAGGCTAAGACAGTAGAGCAGTTTAAATATGCATGGGATAGGCAGTGACAGGAGCCGAGTGCTGCGCAAAATGTAACAGTGCAGCACTCGGCTCCTGTCACTGAGCAGGAGCCAGCATTTTTGTGTCACCTAACAGCGGGTTGCACCCAGAGCTGGATTAAGGCTTCGGGGGGGCCAGGGTACTTAAGACAGGGGGCACCTAAGATCTAAAATAAAAATAAAATAAATTGCAATGGTGGTGGGCACTCATGGTTATGCAAGAAATGTAATGCTAAATGCTACTTTTTTATTAATGAAAATTAGAAGCATTTAACATTACGTTTCTTGCATGACCATGAGTGCCACCACCATTGCAATATAAGTATGTACAGTATATATACATATATATGCCAGCCTTATTATTTTTCACTTTGCTGGCAGGCTGCTGTCACACATAGGAGAGCAAGAGTTCCTCTCTCTTTGTCTCTCCTCCATGCAGCAAAACTCTCCACTGGGCGTTGGCTCCATACATTCCCTCACTCCAGAGGCCGTCCTCCTTGTTCCTTGCAGCCTGCGCACCCAGCCAATGGCTGAGCTGCAGGATGATGCTTCACAGATGATTGGGCAGCTAAGCCATCGCTCAGCTGCCCTGCCTGTAGTCCCTGTAGCTCAGCAGCCGTATGTGGCGTCACTGGCATGCGGTGCCGCGCCGGTGTTTTGTTATTGCAGATGGGAGCTAGGAGAGCCGGGACAGCCCTCGCCCAGCTGCCTGCCCTGCTTGTGATGTGGCCGCACAAGTGTGTGGGAGTGCAGTGGGGAACCGCTGCTGGAGCACAGCACCGCACCGCAGATCAGATCAAAGATCCGATCTGTGGTTGGTGGCAGGGTCGTGGGGGGCCCTTTTAAAAAGGGGGCCCAGGGTACATACTCCCAGTGCCCCCTCCCTTAATCCGGCTCTGGTGACACTCGGTTTCGTGCCGCACCCCCCACACCCCTCTTGTGACGCCACTGGTGTTATTCTTGCAAAGAACTTAAACCTTTATTTATAACTTTGAGGAAAGAACATATAGACAGCTGCTGGAAAGGAAGTCATAGCAGATAAAAAATGTTCACATTGACTGCAGAGTGAGTGAAGGGAAGAGAAATGAGCCATCTGTTGAAGGAATAGTGTGAATTATTTTTCTGTCAACTAATATATCCAGCCTGAGGTGGAGAAATGTTTTATATCCAGTGAAATATTTACTAGCTCATTCATTGCTTAATAAATTGCATCAAGCAATTCAGAAGACACACAAAATATGTTCTGCCAATAGGTGTTTATGCATCTTGCATTTCTCTTTGTGGGTTTATCCTGTTGTCCTTATGTTCCTGTTTTACCAATGAACTATTGGTTAATCATATAGCCCTGCTTTTATGGTACCTTGAATTGGCACTGTTAAGTAATCTGTATCAAATTTTGCTATCCAATATCTGTTATGAATATAACTACAAAGGTTTTGGGACACTGTGGATACAGATAGATGGACCTCAAGCCTGTGTCTTGATTTGACTCCACCTCCTGCTGAAGTGTTAGTACCCACCAGTCTACTATCAAGTGACTGATTTATATATTCTGCTAATTATGTAATAGAGTCCCTGAATGTTATTATATTGTTTCAGACATTGCCTATATAAGCATGTGGGTTTCTTTTCACACTGTGCACTGAGAAGTACCCATTTGGATCCTTCCCAGTGTCCCATGTGACATGCATGCCATCCGTTGCATGCAAAGAAGGACTCCTCGGTCATAAACCCAGCCGTTCTTGTATCACAAAGAGCAGGAGTACAGGAGAACTGTACTTTACAATTTTTTTTAAGCATACAGCAATACTAAATGCTATGCTTGCAATGAGTGGTGGGATGATGCATAACATGCAACATGCAAAGCTTGATGCATCACGCCTGATAGGAGCTAATGATTTACTTGTGATATATTTTTAAATATATATAGTGCCCATACTTTATTTTATTTAATCTTACCTTAATCTTTAAATATTGTTATAATGTATCAAACACAAAAAACACATACAGTATCAATCCCTCATTTCTAAGCTCCAAAGCTCCAAGCCTTGATAAAGAGCATCCTGCTCGAAACGTGTCGGCGGCACCAGTGCATGAACAGTGACTTCTATCCCAAGAGAAGACTTGCTTTGGACTGACCAGTGAGACAAGCTTTGGAGCCCAGCAGGGTGTTTTCCCAACACATCCTGCATTTACACCTGTGTTGCTCCATATCTAAACACGTTCTATTATTCGACATCACAGGATTTTGCTCTATTGTATTTTATGTTGTATATATGTGTATATTTTATTGGGTAGACGCATATCTCCCTAGCGCTTATTCTATTTGCTGAATTGCTATTAAAATACTCATTTTAATAATCGAGTATCAATTCATGATACATAACCAGTGCCTATAGGTTGGACACTACCATATACACATCTTTACTTCCCTGGGACACAAGGAAATCCCAAGTGTCCGACCATAGGCAGCAAAGGGTAGAGCACTCTGGATCCCCCCTATCCATATTCCCACTGTTTAAAAAGTAGTTATAGGAGCTACAGTTCTGTATTAGGTGTCCCTTATCCAGGGTCGGCCCTAGCCTAATTTTTTTGTTATGCGCATATGTAATTTGGTGCCCCTTAGTAAAATATATACACTGCACAGTAGAGCCCAATATATATGCTACGCCCATTATACATGCTACGCCACACCCCTGTATAGCCGCTTATACACGTTATACCACAGTACAATCACTTATACACGTTACACCACAGTAGAGATGCTTATACACATTACACCACAGTAGAGATGCTTATACACATTACACCACAGAGGAGACGCATATACACATCACACCACAGAGGAGTCACTTATACAAGTTACACCACAGAGGAGATGCTTATACACGTAACACCACAGAGGAGACACTTATACACGTCACACCACAGAGGAGACGTATATACACGTCAAACCACAGAGGAGACGCTTATACACATTACACAGATTGTATAGAGGGCACACTGACACACACATATATGTAACACCCAATTAAGTATTACGTGAAGGTGTTCGAAGGTAAGTATTTCGTTTTGTAGTAGTACCTTGTCTCTTTCTGTCTCACCGGATCTCCTAGAACTTCAATCTTTGCAGAGAAGCGAGGAAGAATCTCATAATCAGAACTTCTTTAAAGGTTTTGTTGCACAATGTATTTATTAACCAACGTCCTTTTATAATGGACTCAATAACATAACAGATTCACAACAGCAATGTATCATTTAACAGAGTTATGTTACTAACAATGCGGTATAATTTGCACATCCAAAACAATAAAAGAGTTTTATTGTACAGGAACACACCGTCGCCATGTCTTCTTTAACCTGGTTATGCTAGAATATCCTAGGCATAAATGGTTAGTGTAAATCAAATTTAAGTCAATACCATATCCTATCCACAACTGAGTTTAACATGCAATACTCCCTCTGGCCAGTCCAGCAATCAATATTGACTTAACTAAACTTCGGAGCATTCCAATTACAGTCTGGTTGACTCCACCACCAAGAATTTGCTGTAATGATCAGTGATGGTCAGGGCATACTGGAACCCAGCGTAGCTGTGCTAAAGTTTCACATGGTCTAAAGCAACAAGTTCAAGTGGACGGGAACTCTGTATCGGATGTAGAGGATACTTTTGGGACGAGTCAGCTGGTCACTTCAGATTACATATTCTGCAGTCATGACACCACTTGTCGATATCAGATCTCATCCCGACCCAAAAGAATCTCTATCAGATTACCGCCTCCATCTTCTGGGTCCCGAAGTGCCCCGACTGACTGTGATAGGCGTTAATCAACATATCAGCTTGCTGTCTAGGTACGACAATTTGTGAGATGGGCTGGTGGGTGCCAGGATCAAGGCTGGTGTGGACGACAAGGCCCTGTCGGAGGCAGATTCGGTCTCGGTGGTGCAAAAGATTGATTAGTTCAGGATCAGCAGTGGCTCTCTGGGACTTGGTAAGACAACTCTTGCTGCGAATGAGGCCCATTAAATCTTGTAATACAGGTCTTGCTTCCTGCACTTTCTTCCAGTCAAACTCAATATTGTCTGATGGGGCATCATCAGGTGTGAGGCCTGCAGTGGCGATAACAGGATCGGAGGTGACTACCGGCTTTCTCTTCCTGGGAGGCTTGAGCACAGGGATCTCGATATCTTCAGACCAGTCCCTTTCTTCTTCTGCGACATCGGTAGTTGGGAGGCGAGACAAGGCATCGGCATTTCCATTGGACTTGCCACTCCGATACGACACTGTATATCTGAAGTTTGCAAGATGTGCCATCCATCGCTGCTCCAGTGCTCCAAGACGGGTGGAGGAAAAGTGCGCCAGTGGATTATTGTCAATCACAAAGGGTGTGGCTGTTAGATAATTTTTTAACTTTTCAGTGACGGCCCAGATGAGGGCATGGAGCTCCACTTTAAAGGTGCTGTAGTTTTCGCTGTTTCTTTTGGTCTTCCTTAGACCTCTGCTGGCATACGCTATGACCCTCTCACGTCCATCTTGTATTTGGGAGAAGACAGCTCCCAATCCCCGGTGGCTGGCGTCCATATAGACCTGGAAGGTTTCTCATAGTCCAGATATGCAAGAAGTGGGACCTCCGTTAGTGCCAACTTCAACCGTTCAAAAGCATTCTGTTGCTCCACTGCCCATGGGACCAGGGCAGTACTCTGCCTCTCTTGTCCCGACTTGCGTCGTTGTAACTCATGAAGCGGGGCGGCCACATTGGTGAAATGTTAGATAAAGCATCAGTTTTATCCCACAAAGCCGAGAAAGCTGCGGATGTCTTTCACTGTACGGGGAATAGGCCAGTCCCGCACCACTAGTATATTTTTGGGATCAGACTTTACCCCTTCAACTAACTATGTGGCCCAGATATTGCACACTTGGTTTCAGAAGATGGCACTTGGACGGCTTTAACGTTAGACCACATTTGGTCAATTGGATGAAGACTTCTTCAAGATGTTTCAAGTGCTAGTCATAGGACTTCGAGAATATGATGACATCGTCAAGATACAACAGGACCATCTCAAAGTTCCTGTGCCCCAAACAGTGCTCCATAACTCGTTGGAAGGTGGCAGGAGCATTGCAAAGCCCAAATGGCATGCGGTCAAACTTGAACAGGACCATGGGGGTCATGAACGCGGTCTTTTCATTGTCTTCTGGGGCCATTGGGATCTGCCAGTATCCACTCATCAGGTCAAGAGTTGAAAAGTGCTGAGTTGTCTTAAGCACTGTCAATGATTCCTCTATCCGTGGCAGTGGATAAACATCTTTGTGCATCACCTCGCTCAGTTTTTGGTAGTCGACGCAGAATCTGAGGCTACCATCTTTTTTCTGCACAATCACTAACGGTGCTGCCCAAGGACTCCTAACCAGTTGGTACATGGCCGGTGGTAGAGGCCTGTGTCTCTCCTTCACTGGTGGGTTATTTCCAGTAGGGATGTGATGCTGGACTGTGGACAACCTGAAGTACGCCTTCACGCTGACTCTCCGAATTATCTGGGCTGCCGATCTGTACTTCACTCCACCATGGAGCCTCACAAGTGGTCATACTGGTCTGTCCAGCCACTGCTCCCTTGGGAATATTGGGTAGAGCCTCACCAAGGACGTCTTGAAAGTCTACCAGGATTACTCTAGCCACCGGACAGTGCAGAAACAATCAGACTGGATAGCTATGTTGGTTTAATATCCGGACAGGTACTTTCCCACGTGTCACTTTAGCCAGAATTCGTGCCACTGCGAATGGTTGCTGTCCATAATAGTCGCAGGGTTCTAGGATTGCCTCATAATCTTGCCCCCCAGGGCTGATCTGGGTTTTAAACCACACTACGTGCTCAGAATTTGGTCATAGGATGGCATGTTGGCGATCAGTGATTCTCACCTTTACAATTTCTCCTCTTGTATTGTTGAATCTCTTTTGCCCCTCCAGCAACCTTACTGTCTGCTGTAGAGTCTTCTGCTCCTTTGGGGCCACAGAATGCATTTCCAGTTTAAGAGCCTTCACCAATGCATCCGGACAGTTTTTCAACACGTTTAGCCCTAAGATGACCGGAGGTAGATAGTCATTGTACGTAGTGGTGACCAGACACCCTTGTCGCTCCAGGTTAGCCTTGCCAATAGTTAGGTCAGCCTCCCAATAGCCGCAGAACTTGATTTGCTGTCCATTACTGGCCAATAGCTGTAACCAGGTATTCATTGGGCTTACTATCTCGGATTCGTCCCAGTGTCTCTGAAAGTCTGCAAGTTGGATTGTCGTCACCTGTGAGCCTGTGTCCAGAAGAGCAGATACCTCCAATCCATTTACTTGAATCTTTAGGTGGGGACACTCTCTGACATATTGAGGCCAGCACCCTGGCTTCGATGGACCTACTGATGCATCTCCTCCTGAGGGTCAGTCCCTCGCCTCGGGGTCAGGTCATTTAAAGATTCATTGGGACACTGCCTCTCGATGTTCCCACTCTGTTTGCACCGCCTGCATATAGGTCTTCCTTGGGCATCAAATTGATTCATGGGATCTCACCCCAATCCGCGTTGCACATCCCGCTGTCGTGCTTTTCCGCCTTGATCCCAGCGCCATTCCTTGTGTTTAGCTTCAGCCTGTTCCAGCCGTATTTCTTTTAGCTCTTTCATCATCTTGTGGATGACACTGGTGAGCGCCCCAACTTGTTCTTGACCAACTTGTAACTGCTGCATGGCGGTTCCTCTGGAGACAAAGGGTTCAGCCATTAGACTTAATTGTGAGTCTCCATACACTCAACTCTCAAGTGGCTCTGACACAGTTCCACATTCGACAGCTGTATTTTAATTAAGGCCTAAGATGTCCATCTTCGCCTCTTTGAACTCGGCAAAAGTGCAGACAGGGTTTTGACACCTCCACATTTGCAGCTGTGCTCTTGTTGTTTCCCCTCTGGCTCCTTCTATAAGTAAATTTATCATGGTCTCATCCGCTTCCTCAGACTCTTTTGGATCTCTGGCTTGTATCGCCCGCATGGACTGTTGTAATCCCAGTGCGAAATCCCGTAAGGACTCATGTGGTTGTTGCTTCCGTGCATACAGACGACCCTTTAACTCTGCAATTGTCTGTAAGTTGGAGAAACATGGGCATCTTGTTCAAGATGATATCAGCTGTTGTTCGCTCCTCGTCAGACCAGGATCTTCCTTCCCTCAATGATGCGCCTTTTAGCTGTCCAATGATGACCTCTGCTTTTTGTTACTTGTTGAGGGGGTACAGCCTAAACATAGATCTTAATTTTTCTTCAAATTCTTTAAAAGGACTTGTGCCAGTTAACTTAGTATCTCCCAAGTATATTGGAAGCCATGGGGCCCAAAAATAATAAGTCATCGTGATCAGTGCAGCCTGTGATGATGCAGCTGGTGGTGACTGGCCTGGTGAAGCGCGTAACTCCTTCGGACTGTAGTTGATGTGGGCATCTGAGGTTCCTCTGGTACCGACATCCTGAATCCTGTTCATGGATGCCAAGTTGTAGCACCCAGATAAGTATTATGTGAAGGTGTTCGAAGGTAAGTATTTAGTTCTGCAGTAGTACCTTGTCTCTTTCTGTCTTACCGGATCTCCTAGAACTTCAATCTTTGCAGAGAAGCGAGGAAGTATCCCATAATCAGAATTTATTTAAAGGTTTTGTTGCACAATGTATGTATTAACCAACGTCCTTTTATAATGGACTCAATAACATAACAGATTCACAACAGCAATGTATCATTTAACAGAGTTATGTTACTAACAATGCGGTATAATTTGCACATCCAAAACAATAAAAGAGTTTTATTGTACAGGAACACACCGTCACCATTTCTTCTTTAACCTGGTTATGCTAGAATATCCTAGGCATAAATGGTCAGTGTAAATCAAACTTAAGTCAATACCATATCCTAACCACAACTGAGTTTAACATGCAATACTCCCTCTGGCCAGTCCAGTAATTGATATTGACTTAACTGGCAAAGCAATAAATCATTAAATTTACAGTACGTTTCCATATTTACTCTTATATCACAATCTATCTGAGTACTCTCTGACGTTGGTGCACATTTGAAGTGTTCCAGGTAATGAAAACAAGCGCTTTCTATGTCAGAACTACTTGAATCTGTGTTAGCTTTTGGAATGAGATTCCGGTTAAAATGACTAAAGATTTAATTAGGTTTGACTGAATCTCAGTTTATCTCTCTCTCTGTATGGATCCTCAGAATCTGAGCAAGAGTTAAGAGTGTTTAAACTCCAGTTACTCTGCTGGAAAAGCTGACTGTAACTTCTCAATAAAACAGGGAATATTTCCTGCTAAAAGTCCTTGTTATTTTGCTTACTTAAATGAATGCTTTAACTTTATACTGTCCTGGTCGCTGACTATCCTTTGCACAAGTAGCAGACACAGGTTTAATGTAGCACTTTAGAGGCTGACAGAAATGACAGTTTATATTCCTGACTGTGATGATGCAGATTAAGTGTTTCTTACAAGATGCTGCAGGCTTTTAACCTTAAATTATTCCTTTTATGTAGCCTAACTTTAAATGGTGGCTCTGCACTGATGACATCTGCCTGAGCTGCTGCAACAATCTCCTGTACTGCAGTCAATATGTACAGTTCAGGGCTACACAGGAAAGGACACTAAGGGGCCCTACACACCCGCCGACCCGCCGCCGAGCTGCCCGACGGCGGATACGGCCGACGAGCGACCCGGCGGCGGGGGGGCAGTGACGGGGGGAGTGAAGTTTCTTCACTCCCCCCGTCACCCGGCTGCATTGAAGTGCAGGCAAATATGGACGAGATCATATTGGCCTGCATGCACAGCCGACGGGAGACCAGCGATGAACGAGCGAGGGCCGCGCATCGTTCATCGCTTGAGTCTCCACACTGAAAGATATGAACGAGTTCTCGTTCATTTATGAACGAGATCGTTCATATCTTTCAAAAAATCGGCCAGTGTGTAGGGCCTATAATCCTTCCTGAGTAGGTTTATTACTTGTAACACTTTCTAGGGCCAGTCTCCATCAATAACAGTCTTGCCACTAAGGTGTAGTGTAAGGGGTTTGGTTTATATCTCTCCTGTTGGATTCCAGGCTGTCAGCAGCTGTCCTGCCTTTTGACTTGTTTAGAGGTCATGGATCCGCCTCCCATCCCGCCTCAGTCAGTCACCACTTGTCAGGGATGTAGGGGCTGCTTTGCTTGCTGCTGTCACTCTTAGCCTTGCACTACGGCCAGTAACTGTGCCAACCACCTGAGAGAAGGTTACACAGGGCATGGCACTCACTTCTCACTGCTCTGTTACCTCAGGAGACTCACCTCACAACAGCTACCGCAGACATTCTCCTGATATGATGAATCACTCTCTGGCTGAATCACTCCATCCCTCTCCAAAGAGACAGATAACACACATTAACTGCTCTGAATTACTCCACCCCCTCAATCTCCCCACTGTGAGGGATACCTGTGTATAGCTATGAACTTCAGTGTCACATGGTATTTTTTAATAAATGTGTTTAGAACACACACACACATATATATATATATATATCCCCCATACCACAGGGGTATGTTTCAGAGTGTCACACATTCGCCCACTAAAAAGATGCATGTCCTCATGCAAGGTTGCGAAAGCCAGAAGTTACCTGTGTATAGCTATGAACTTCAGTGTCACATGTTATTTTTTAATAAATGTTTTAAAACATATATATATATATATATTCTCCTCCACTAGCTGCACTCAAAAGCTTTTCCATAAAAAATGACACAAGTCGTCTGTTTGTGGGCAATGTTTCAGCGCCGTGTAGCGCTTTTATCAAGCCTTATGAAAAGCACTACATGGCACTGAAACGTTGCCCACAAACAGCCGACTTGTGTCATTTTCTATGGAAAAGCTTTTGAGTGCCGCCAGTGGAGGAGTGTATTGCGTGCAGCCGTGCAGGCTGTAATGAGGAAGGCACCGGGCATATTACACTTGTGAGTGTTCGTGGAGTGCCGGAGTGTATATATATATATATATATATATATAAACCCCGTACCACAGGTGTATGTTTCAGAGTGTCACATATGGTGCAGGTCCCAGGGGAACACTGACACTCACACATAGATCAGGAGCACACTGAAACAAAAACTGATTATGTATGAGCACATTGACACACACACACACACACACACATCCACATACATATACACTTTATATGCACACTGACACACACACAGGGACCAGGGGCACACTGACACACTAGATTGTATATGGGTATATTGACAAACACACACACACACACACACACACACACACACATTGCGCAGGAGGAGCAGAGAAACATACCTTCTAAATGTCCTCTTTCACAGGGAAGCTCCAGCTCCTCTCGTTTAGATGCTGCTGCACTTGCACTGTGTGTCCCAGTCCCTCCCCCTGTTCCCAGGCATGGAGGGAAGGGCTGTTTGCTCAGGGCTGCTGGAGACAGCCTCATCATGCGGCACCCGGCTAGCTATGTCTGCTCCCGCTCCGGCCCAGCACCATGCGGCTTTGGCATCCATTCTGACCCGGTAGATGCTAGAATCAAGTGGGCTAAGGGACCTTTTCCGTAAGGGGGAGGAGTTACGATGCAAGGGGGAGGAGCTAAGCCAGCGGGATAGTTCCTCTACTATCCACGCCACCAACTATTACCTTTAGTAATTAGGTGGTGAGCGAAGCGGAGCCGAGCGAGCCACCGTGCCCGAAGCGTGGCGAGCGAAGCGAGCCCGCGAGGGTACTTTTCGGGTACCCTGTTCGCCTGTAGCTCCTCCCCCTGGTGACGTAGCTCCTCCCCTCAATACGTCACAAGGTCCCTTCAGCCCCTCCGATATAGAACCAACCATTCTGACCCCCACTCCAGACCAGTTTGTGCATATGTAATGAGCGGCATGATGTCACTCCGCTCCGCCGCTCATTACAGATGCAGGATTGTTATCATGTGACCCTGTGGAGGAGGGGAGGGGGGAGCACAGGTCCGCAGCAGCAGCGCAGCACTGATTATCACCATCTGTCAATGTCAGACAGTGATGTCAGTTAAAATCGCGTACTGTGCATATGTGTGGGGCCGAGCCTGTTCTGATCCCCGGCCGGGCCCCTCTGACCCTCGAGGGCCCCATACAGCTGTTCCCTTTGTCCCCCCCTGTCGCCAGGCCTGGCCACAATATCTGCATTCCTCCTCTGGGGAGGATACATTTTTTGGTTTCTCCCCTATGTGGGAACAAAAGAAATGTCAGTCACTAGGGCAGGGATAGCATACACTGCCGAATTGCAACTCCCAAATTATGACATATTTCCGATAGACCAATATTTTGAGATGGGGCTGAGGGCATGACAGCTTCAATTTGAAGTTATAGTATGACAGTGGATCAACAACTGTCAAAAGCACATCATGTACCCAGAGAACAATTTAATATTCACACTTTTACCAAATTTAAGCAAATTTTCGTGGCTAGGGTGCCTAGTAATAAAGCAGTGAAAATAGCGGAGAAGTGAGCCAGTGAAGAAGTTGCCCATGGCAACCAATCAGCTGCTCTGTATAATTTTATAGTATGCAAATTATAAATGTTGCTTTAATGCTGATTTGTTGCCATGGGTAACTCTCCACTGGCTCAATTCTCCACACTTTTCATTGCTTCATGAAAAGACCCATAGGTGTTCAATCTTGTTGAGCACAAATACAGAAAAAAACTTGAAAAGAATTTCTCTTAGGCACCTGGGCTGCACTGGTACAACCCATCTCACACAGACAAACTCCAATTGGAGGGAGCGCAGACCACACCACCATCTGTTCAATCTTGTTGAGCCTTCTGAATGATGCTAGCTTACAGTAGAATTACTGGAGGGGATACAAGGGGAGGAGGAGATGTATGCAATTTGCGTTTGTGCTTAGATAACCTTGTTCACAAAAACTACTAATATAATACACAGCGCAAAAAACTATGCAGGCTATAATAAAAAACAAGCAAAATCCACCTTTTAAACTAAGAATAAAAAAAAATTACTGTGTATTGCATTAATGCTGTGTTAATGTCTCTCACAGGGTACACTGATCCATCAATATATTGATCTCAACCATCGGGCACATGCAAAAACAATTAAAACTAAGATATAACAATTGTGTAGTATTTTATAGTGTTTAAGAAATCTCTGTGCAGTTACAGCATTTCAATAGAAGGGTAGATAAATATCCTTAAGGCTTAGCCAAAATATAAAGCACTCTATTCCACACCCACCTGTGATCAGAAGTGTAACTCACCTCTAAAACACCCGGTGTGGCCGGGAGCAAAAGGGGCATGGCTTCACTGGATGGGGACGTGGCTTTCACGAGACAGAGCATGGCTAAGCAACCCGGCAGAGGCGGAACTTCCGCCAGTGCAACCAGTGCGTTGCACTGGGGCCCGCCTCTGTCCAGGGGCCCAAGGCATGTAATGAGTCAAACTGACTCATTACATGCCGCTGTGCGCTGCGGGCAACCGCTGCCCGCAGCGCACAGCCGCCCAGAGAGGAGAGGAGCAGCGGTACGGGGGAAGGAGGAGGAGGGAGGTGGAGGAGGGAGCCGCAGCAGCGCTTTGTTACTGGTTGAGGCGCTGTTGCTGCTGCCCCTCTGCTTCACTATAGGCTGTCTTCCGAGAACAGCCTATAGTGAAGCAGAGGGGCAGCAGTAGCAGCGCCTCCAACAATAACACAGTGTTGCTGCGGCTCCCTCCTCCACCTCCCTCCTCCTCCTTCTTTCCTGCCCGGGAATCGTCAGAAGCTGCACCGAGGAGCCTGAGCCAGCGGAGAGGGTAAATATAATTCTTCTTTCTTTCTTTCTTTCTTTCTTTCTTTCTTTCTTTCTTTCTTTCTTTCTTTCTTTCTTTCGACTGGCTGCTGCAATGTGTAAAAATGGGGAATCTGCCAGACGCAATGTGTAAAAATGGGGAATCTGCCTGCCGCAATGTGTAAAAAGGGGGAATCTGCCTGCCGCAATGTGTAAAAAGGGGGAATCTGCCTGCCGCAATATGTAAAAAGGGGGAATCTACCTGCCACAATGTGTAAAAAGGGGGAATCTGCCTGCCGCAATGTGTACAAAGGGGTAATCTGCCTGCCGCAATGTGTAAAAATGGGGAATCTCCCTGCCACAATGTGTAAAAATGGGGAATCTGCCTGCCGCAATGTGTAAAAAGGGGGAATCTGCCTGCCGTAATGTGTAAAAAGGGGGACACTGTCTGCCGTAATGTGTAACAAGGGCACGCTGTCTGCCGTAATGTGTAAAAAGGGCACGCTGTCTGCCGTTATGTGTAAAAAGTGTACGCTGTCTGCCGCTATGTTTAACAAGGGCACGCTATCTGCCGTTATGTGTAAAAAGTGTACGCTGTCTGCTGCTATGTGTAACAAGGGCACGCTGTCTGCCGCTACGCGTAACAAGGGCACCCTGTCTGCTGTTATGTGTAAAAAGGGGACGCTGTCTGCCGTAATGTGTAAAAAGGGGGACGTTGTCTGCCGTAATGTGTAAAAAGGGGACGCTGTCTGCCGTAATGTGTAAAAAGAGGAATCTGTCCGCCGTAAGGTGTAAAAGGGCCTCTACCTGGTGTAGTGGTGCTACTGTGCGGCATAATTTGAATAATGGAGACTACTGTGCACCGTTTTATGAATTGGTATTATTTTGTGGCCACACCCCTTCCCCACGAAGCCACGCCACTATGTATTTTTGCCCCTGTTTTGCATGCAGGGGTGGGGCTCCGATGCCGTTTCTTGCACACAGTGCTAAAATGTCTAGTTACGGCACTGTTGCTAGGTATCCATTTCTCTGGCTCTGAGCAGGTCCCCCTCACCAGATCCTCTCCAGGGGTGAGGGGGTGGACTTGGATGGGGTGGGGGCAAAGCATTTTGTCGCACCTGGGCCCACCGCTCGCTAGTCCCGCCACTGCAACCCGGCCCTCATTTTTGTCACCTCTGAGGTCCGAGAGAAGCTGCCTGGCCCTGGAGACTGGCATTTTTTCAGTGACAGTTTCTGCATGGTGACAGGAGCCGGCAATATTACAGTGCAGCACTTGGCTCCTGTAACTGAGCAGGAGCTGGCACTTTGGTGTCCACCCTCAATGGGTGACACCCTTGTGAGGGCCACACACCCCGCACCTCCCATGTGATGCCAGTGCCTGTGATTACCTTTTTTTAAATAAATAATCCACTTGATATTAGGTTTCTTTGAACTCCTCCATTTCTTATCTATCAAGATTTGTCCGCTGTATGTCAATGTATATGAAAATAAGTGGGAAGATATCTAGTGCAATACTTTTAATAATAACAAGATGTCCATTTTGGATTGAATGTGGATCAGATTATACAAAGAATTAGCACAGGTGGATGGTTCACCCACTGGTACTAGCTCTGGTTCCAGCCTGCTGCATTTTATTGTCACTCTTCCCTCTGGTCATTCATCTTATTAGTTCTCGGTACTAAATAACCTGGGCCCTCCAATCCTACCTAACTACCATTACTGCATATTCCCCACTGATATCCCAACTGTTTGATCCCAGACCTTGACCAATGTCTGCTCCCGTAGTCCATGACTTTAGCCAGCCGGTTCTCTATCCACCACTGACTCCAGCTCTGCTATTGAACTCCTCCACTGTCCTGAAACTCACTGAATCCTCACTGCTGCTGCTTTCTGGGGCTTTGTACATGATCTGGCATATCTCCAGGTTCAGTCCATGGGGGTAATTCAGACCTGATCGCTAGGCAGTGATTTTTGCACTGCTGCGATCAGATAGTCGCCGCCTACAGGGGGAGTGTATTTTAGCTGTGCAAGAGTGCGATCGCATGTGTAGCAGAGCTGCACATACTGATTTTGTGCAGTCTCTGCGCAGCCCAGGACTTACTCAGCCACTGCGACCACATCAGCCTGTCCAGGACCGGAATTGACATCATGAACCCTCCCTGCAAACGCATGGACACGCCTTCGTTTTTCCAAACAGTCCCAGAAAACGATCAGTTGCCACCTACAAATGCCATCTTCCTGTCAATCTCCTTGCGATCGGTCTCAATCGGCCCCCATGCCTTATACTGTAGGTCATGGCCTTGTGTCTCCACCTCTCTGGCCCACCACCAATCTAGTGCCTGGTTCTGTCAGCCTAATGGCCTACCTCAACACAGTGGTCCTGCACCTACCAGACATCCTAGTGATGCTTGATTTGCTCCCTGGACTCCTGAATATTTATGGCCTCTTGGTGAGATAGAAGTATGGTGTTTTCTTGTGAGAGTTTCTGCAGAAGCCACATATTTGGGCTCTAGGATATATTCAGATCACTGTTAGAATGTGCTGAATTCTATATTGGTCACATGAGTACAACATTATTGCGGGTGCCGTACGGTACGCCGGCGCTCGGGCTCCCGGCTACCGGCATACCGGCGCTGGGAGCCCAACCGCCGGCATACCGACAGCGTGGCAAGCGCAAAGGAGCCCCTTGCGGGCTCGCTGCGCTCGCCACACTGCAGGCACGGTGGCGCGCTACGTGTGCCACACTATTTTATTCTCCCTCTAGGGTGGTCGTGGACCCCCACGAGGGAGAATAGTTGTCGGTATGCCGGGTGTCAGGATTCCGGGGGTTGATTGACGTATTATAAACAGCCAAATACCAGTGCTTCTATTTTCCCTGTGCTGCATCTCAGGTGCTGCTGATTAAGCATTAGCAGTAGGCAGGAATTCCACTCCCAATGATTAGTTACCTAGCTTAAAACAATAGCCTTTCCTTTTCAACCATGCCAGATATATTGCTCAACAACTTTTAGCATTACTCCTGATAGGTTCTCGTTTGTGTCCTGGTGTTTGATTTTGGTTAGTTCCTTGACTTAGATCCTGTGTGGATGATACAGATGAAGCAATTAGTTCTTGTTTTAGAGGCTCATCACAGTGTTATCAGTGTGATTCTGATCTGGCACAAGTACTATTATAGTGGTCCTGATTCGGATTTGCATGTAAACTTGATGGTTTATGTACAAATCTACTGTGGGGGAACTGCACATGAGCAGGACAGGTTCTGCATGATCACTCCCAGTCTCTAGCTACATTACAAATGAAATACTGTTGCATTTGGGAGGTTATGAACAGGACCATTCTAAAAAATGAGGGCATGTCACCCCCGTTTTGTAGGTGTGTCAAGCGCAGGGTCTGCATTGTTGGATGCAGTCTTCTTGGACCTGGCAGAGGGGGTCTGACGGCAAGTCTGAGTAAGCTTTGGTTTGCTCAGACTGACTGAGGGTCCATGTCTTCCATGGCCACGTTGGTTATCTGATGTTGCACCTTCGGATACAGCACTCAGATTGCAGATGCTGGCAGGAGGCATCTTTTTCCTACAGCTGCCTCCTGTGCATTAGAATATTTGTTATCGGAATTAGGCCCACTGATCAGTAAGGGTTTGGATGTTAGGTGATTGAGTAATCAGTGATCTAGGAAAGGGTTTGGAAAGTTTATCCCCCACAGTTAAAGACAAGTAAGCTTGTTTGCATGGGCTGCTCAGATGCTGAGTCTGAATGGAGATGATTCAGAGGTGGGCACAGTTGCTGTAGTGACTACTGCATCTTTATATTAATGCCATAGCCGATGGGCAGCATATTGATGTGCATACAAATATGCACTATTGGCGCACCATTGCCACACCATCGGACATTGTATGGCAGGTGCAGAATATCTGAGTGACCATGGCCACCAGTGTTAGTGCATCTGCGCCATTTAGTCTTACTCGCTGACTCCGATATGCCCACGACTGTTAGCAACCCCCCCACAGTTAACGGCCTGAAATACCAATCAAATTTTATGGATCTCCATGCTATTTTGATCTGCATCTCCTGGTGGTAAACAAAGTGAAGCATGGGCAGTGCATTTTGGACATATGCGGAGAGGGAATCGCCCCCCAGTATCTCATCAAAAGATTTGTTTGCACTCTGATTATGTTTTTCTCATTTGAATGAGCAGATTAAATTGGGGGTAGCGGCTGTTGTGTGATGAAAAGAACATGACAAATAGCAACACTCAAACACATCTGACTCATTCAACCAAGACTTCATGCTACAAATCATTTTTTTAATCATTTAACTTTAAATTAGGGATAAAATCCATTGGAAGACTATAACTTTATCTTTTTTTCTTTAACTTACTTGACTCACTATGTTTCCACAATAAGCAACATCACTTCGGATTTTTGTGATTATTATTATATATTGTACAATATACACTTTTAATTCAGGTACATTTTCAAAACTTTACCTTTAAACTAAACAAAGGATTCAATGAATGTAAATAAGCAGTTTTAACATTAGTTATAGATTTTATAATTTATTGTACTTGACATTTATAATACAATGCTGGCAATTTGTCCAGTTTTTCAATTTTCATGTTGATTTCCTTTTAAATTCATATTTGTGCTATGCCATCTTCACCACTTTTAAAAACCATGTTATTGTGAAATACTAGCTCCTGAAGTGTATGTGTGTGTGTGTGTGTGTGTGTGTGTGTGTGTGTGTGTGTGTGTGTGTGTGTTGCTCAGAAGGAGGTAGACATGGATAATTACTCCGACTTGTACCAATTACCATTTATCTATATTTAAAAAAAAAAAAGAAAAACACTTTTCAAACGGAGGTAAACACAGGTAATTACCCATACTGTTACCAATTATAAACTACAAATTGGATATATTAGAAAAGAAATACAGTATTTCAAAAGGAGGTAAACATGGATAATTACCCAGGCTGGTAGCAATCACAAATTACAAGCAATTACAGCTTTAAACAGCTACAGGTTTAATACATATTACATGATTACCACAGAAACCAAACTTGCATGAACATTATGTGTGACTATATCAGATTATATGATATGTACAGATGTTTATTTTTAGGACTATTTTCAAGAATAGAAGTAGTGGTATCAAATATTTCATACGCTCATCAAAAAATGTATATTTAGCTTTAATTCCTGTGTTAAAAAAACACATGATGAGCTTGCAAATTAATTATTTAAAGCAATATGCATATTTTTAAAATCTAGAGGTGCAAGTACTAGAATACAACCGCCACAAAAAAATAAGGAAACATGGGATGTGTGTGTTTAGGATGAAACATTCAGAAGAATCACACAGACAGTCTTTGAACATTTTTTTACAAAATTATGGGCCTGATGTAATGACGTCCGAGATCGTAAGACGTGCGAGATGCTGGGCGTTCTCTGACTTTTCTTTAAATGGCAATCACTTACAAGGTAAAACCATGCCTTGTAAATGATTGCCCCTTTAAAAAACATTAAAAATTAGCCAACATCTTGCACCTCTGACCAGTGTTGGACTAGCCCACAGGGGAAACCCCTGGTGGGCACCAGCATTTTTTTTTTTGGGGGGGGGGGGGGGGGGAAGCCTGCTCCTTCTATAGGAATCAGGTTCCAGACTATGTACATGAATTATACATATGTTACCTTATACTACACAGGACTATGATGTATTCTCTACAGTGCATTGCCAATATTTATTTGGTACATTGCCATGCATGCACTAGCAGTACTTATATATCTAACAAGGGGCTCGGCCATGCACTCTTTAATGGTTAGGCAAACCAATGTATTGGCTGGCCACACCCCCTCTGGAGACTGGCCACACCACTAAACATGGGCCCCTATAACTGTATCCCCCGGTGGGCCCTTCATGCCCCAGTCCGACACTGCCTCCGACCACCTCGGGCATCATTACTGTACATCCTGACCTTATCTTCTCTCATTTTTCTTGTGTGTGATTAAGTCAAACATTCTTGATTAGCATTTTTTATTGTGAGAAATAAACATTTTTGGCCAATATATGGCTGCACTTTTCTGTGACTATTTCATCATCAGCATTAATATACTGTGTGTTCAGCTAATTTACTAGAACAGGTGTAGGTAATCCTTAGCACTAGTTCCACCAGTTGGCACTGCAGGGAGTTCAGAGTGGCTCCTACTAGACATGCTGTTACCCTCCTAGTCCACCTCCTTCCCTCATAGGGAAGACATACAGTACTATACTGCTCATAGTCGAATAACAGCATAAAATTAGATCTCCCAATATTTGAATCCTGCAGGTCAGGACAATTGTTCCTACTGAAGACATTTGTGCGCTAAAGGGGGTGTGGTCTTGTGTCCACTAGGCCACACCCCAATGTTATGTGATAATGTGGGGAGTGAGCCCAGCACTCCTGCAGCTGCTGGGCTTGCCCCCTGCCTCTCCTGTCACTAAATGGACATAGAGTGAGAGAGTATTCCCCAACCTTGCCCCCCACCCGCAGTACCCTGTAGCCAGCATTTGGGACTGCGGGCCAGGGCCTGAAAAGTGTGACTGTCCTGCTGAAATTGGGATGGTTGAACGTATGCAACATTGTGAATATGTCTTTATATCCACTTTGTAACACTTGCTTCGCAAAAAAAAAATAACACTTAAGTCCTTGTCATATTTGGTATCCATCTATTACTTTTGTTAAGGTTTAAATACCATATGTTGTTATGGTGGTGGTACTCTAGAAATAATTTTGGGCAGTAATATTAAAAGTCTGGCACATAGAGAAAAAATGTTGCCTACCCCTGTATATGGACTGAGAAGAGTTTCTATGGAAAATTTGGATAACAACGCTTATTCCATTATTTTTCAAAGGGATAACAATTAAGTGATAATGTATATATGGCAATTTATGTACAGATGTAGTCATGCTTATCTTTGCTGCAATGCAGTCTGTTGCAACATGGCTTGCTGCATGGCATGCCAGGCTATGACTATTCGCAGCCTTTGATAGCTCCATTAATTCCTACAGGAATTAATGAAGCGATTGCTGGTTGTGAATAGTTGCAGCCTGGCATGCCATGCAGCAAGCCATGCAGCATGCCATGATGCAGCAAGCTGCATTGCAGCAAGATGAGCATGGCTACATCTAGGTCTGGACTGGCCATCTGGCACTTCTGGCATATACCAGAAGGGCCGACGGTCTGGTGGGCTGGTAATGTCCTATAGAGAGCCAGGAAGGCTGCGCGCAGCACAGCTTTAGGCTCTCTGGTCTGGCTAACCCCCCGCCCAAAGTGTGTGTCTCCAAAAAAATGGGGGCATGCAATGAGTCAATGCCCCCTGACTCACTGCATGCCCCTGTGTGCTGTCTCCACAAGCGTCTGCCCCAACACGTAGTGTGCATTTTAATGAAAATGGGCGCATGCAAGAGTCCACACCCTCCTGACTCATGGCATATGCCCCCATGCACCTTGCCCACGTGCCCTCTCTGCCATGCACATTCACGAATGCCAGGACCGAATTGTGGCACTAGTCCCTCCCTGGCAACATCTGTATACTGCCATTGCTTTGTTTTTCGAGAAATTGAAAAAATACACTGCAGTACAGTATGTATAGTACTTGGTAGGTTAGATTTATTCGATCACTACAACAATTTAAAGTTGTATAAAAATACCACCATTGCAGTAGTAAAACAACAAAAACATATACTTTTAACAGAAATATATATGAAGTATACTTTTGAAATATTCTCAAACACTACACCATATAATCCATAAATTCTTAGTTAAACACAACATGAGCACATTTAAATGTTATAATTGTCAGACTCTGTGTCCATAAATGATAATAATTTAGATAGAGTAAATGTGACAAATTAAGTTATCTTAAAATCTGCATACTGTACAAGAGTTTTTGTTTTTGACATGAGTGTGTCTATGGAGCGTTAGCCTAATCCAGACATTTATTTCTTTTATAAAAGGTTCCTGTTTCAGAAGATAGAAAGCTGTACCGCCCATAAATATGTACAAATCACCATATGATTTACATCACAAGAGACTTGTCAATATACAGACATATTGGTTTTGGCACATTTTTCTGCTGGGACAATATTTGCTTTGAAGTGCTATATTTTCTTTTTTCACCAAGAGCCTGAAGGCTTGCAGACAACATATGCTCACTTCATGTCTTAACAAAATTGCTTCTGGTATAGCAAAGGATTTATGCATCAGGCTATTTTGTTTAACACGAGAAAAAAAAGAAGGAAAACAGATGTCACACATTATGGTCTGAATTTGATTGCTTTAATTGCAATATTTATACTAATTGACAAATCCCTAGAAATTAACAGAAGCGTTTACTATATTACTGCAACAGAATCTGCAAAATTAAAACAATCAGTTATACTGTACTAAACGGCATACTGGGAGATAAAGAATAGTGGAAGGGGTTCTGCCAAATCCAATGGTCTGATATCTTTATTGTTTTAAATCAAATAAGATTTGAAAGGAAATGCAACCTGTTGACATAACTTTGATCATGTATACAACATGATTAGACATAAAGTACTCTAAATTTTAGAACACTGATTAGGATTGCAAACCTTTCCTTCAGTTCAGAATATATTGCTGATGATCTGAATAGCTTGCTAAATTTTATTATTAGCTCAAAACAGTGAAAAATATGTAAAATTATTATGGATTGCAAATTGGATTCTGATTAAATTAAAAAATCCAAGTTTTACATATTTCAATAGAGCCTCAAATTTTCTAGAATTGTTGAACTCCTTGGATCTAAGAGCAAGGTAAAATGTAATTTTCCCATGATTGGATCTTGGATTATAAATCTGGCAAAATTTGCCTGATGTAAGACAAAACATCTGACTTTGGGCCTAATTCACTAAGGATTGCAAATGCAAAGCTGCTTGCAGCAGCTTTGCAATTGCAGTCCTTAGCAATACAAATGCAGGAGGAGGTGCAGACTACTCCTCCTTGCATTTGATATGCAATCGCATTTGTGATGAACATCTCGACCATAGGTTGCGATGTTCATCTGTGACGGCATGCTGAGTAAGTCTAAGTTTTCTCAGCCTTGCTGTCGCAGTGTGGCTTGCGAGGCCAAGGAAATGGCATCTCGCGATGTAGTCTTCAGCCTGAGCCTCGCCACTCCTGGAATACATGGGCGACATGCCCCTGTTTTCCCCAATGCCAGTCACCCCTGCCCATGTCCCATCCCCTGAACGCCTCTGCATTGACAGGCACTGGTGTTCACTTTCCTGCGCTGATAATGCAGGACCCGTTCTGCACATGCACAGAACAGGTCACCATCGGGGATTGCATATGCGAACCTTACTGATTTACCACCTTTGGCAATTGTATTTCTTGTCAGGTACAAATACTACAATGCTCAGCAATTTATATTTATTTAGTACCACATCAACATTCCAAATTTGTTGGGATTATTTTTTAACCATGATTATTACTACATTATTATTTTTGCTAGCATATATTTCCCATTCTATCTACAGTATATGTGCCCCTTTAACAACTTTATAAGTAGATATATAAATAAAATAAAAAACATACTTAATATATAAAGAGGGCCTATTTGGCATATTCCAACCTTATATTTAGTAAAATTGTCATTAACTACAAATCAATATTTTTACCTTCAAAGAGCAATTCACCCTAGCTTGTGGCTCTACATGTCACTCTAATTACCACCTTACACGCGTGGTTTTTTTTTTCTTAAACACTCATTTTGAGGGAAACAATGCACTGTCATCTAAGGTAATGAGTGGGTCTTAATGGATTGTTCCCTGCATAAATATTAAATCACTGTTTTCACTACATATATAATAATGGACTAAAACAGGGAGAGTGGATACCATGATAGCAAATCCATTTAATACTATCAATAGTGAAAAGAAAAGAAAACAGAAAACAAATAATTACAGCGCCTCTCAACCACCTAACTAATACAATTTGGTCGTATGTGTTGAAAAAACAATAGTGCAATAGTGCAGTATCAATAGTGCAATAATGGGATGTGGTAAGCATCCTGGTGGTGTAGATGCCGGTGGTCAGGTGACTGACGTCGGATTCAGTACACCACTCAGAAACCCGGAGCCAAAACCCGCGAGGATTAAAGTAAGGGCCTGTGTGTGTGTGTGTGTGTGTGTGTGTGTGGGGAGGGGGGGGGGTTAAAGTGAGGCACTACAGGAATAGGGGTAGCCATAGCTGCCAGCCTCCGAGTCTTAGCCCCCCGATGATTAGCCATAGCCGCCACCCCAACCACATTATTTTAGTCCTAGCCACCACCCCAGCCAGGTTAGGGTAGAGGGAGGTAGGGGTAAATTAAATACCCCGTCTCCTGTTGGCATTTTCAAAATCGCAAAGCTGAAGTTGGTCATGTGACCACCTACATTTCCTATCACACCTCTAATAACTTCCATGTAAGTTTTAATAGCTACATGGTATAATTATGAAACATCAAGTAAACATGTATTTGGCCACATACACATTTGTTCTAATACGTCCATTAATGTATTGCGATTATACAATCAACATATCTTAACTTAACAATAACCACATGAACACAGACTGCATTGGTTCAAAGGTCATAACTAATTTATTAAAGGAATGACCCTGATTTTTAATTAATTTGGGAGGCAAAGAAGGACACACAGCTCCTGCCAAATATGATATTACTCTATATTAGAGGGAGACTAACCTCCTCTTCCCCTGTGGTCAATGTAAGCTTAGCTGTGAGTACTCATTACCCTGTACTAAAATATAGTATGAGAGTGACTGCAGTGATATATGTACAAAGTCCTCCCACAGACGTCGTCGGCCATACTAGTCATCCTGCAAAGAGTAAGGGCCCCACATTTATTTCTTACACCCTACATTGCCACTGGTTTGTATTGCCTTCCCGCCACTGCCAGATTCCAAGAACAAGCAACCAACTAGACCTATTTTGGTAGGAAAAAATGTCCCCCAAGAAAACACCAAGCTTTAACTTACACAAATGCACACCATCAGGGCTCCCTAAATTCAAACAAAGATGCTGAACCACCACACCAGTGGGACACACAATTAGAAATAGTAATATTATCCTTCCTGCAAGTCTTATCTGAAGCAGCCAGGTTACTAGGATCCCTCCATAAAGATTGAGTGATGATCTTGGATCACATGATAAGCACCCCAGGCCACAGAGCCTGAAGATTGGACAAATCAGCCTTTATCCACAAGATCAAGTTGATGTCCTTCAGCTGGCCAAAATCATTGCCTCTAAGATGAAGCACCAAACAGTCTGAACACCACCAGCTCCATTCCTGACAAAAATAAAGGTCCAACAGGGCAGACCAACAATCACCTAGACCCCAAGCTACTGAACCTGACAACCACTTAACAACAAAGCTGCCTTATTCACCACATCATACCTCTCAGGCCGTTAAATAAAAGAATAGCCCATCAGCAACACTTGCTCAGAAGACACAGAAAACACAGTAAATGTAAAACAGGACTCCAACTGTTAGTACAGTGTGGAAACTGCAATGAAACAGCAATTGAGAGGAGTGGTTAGTAAAAACACAAGTAAAGGAGAAATCTAAATATATATATATATATATATATATATATATTGCCAGGTCCACGGCACTCCCAATTCCCAAAAGTCTCTGGATACAAGAGATATGGCCGGTGCCCTCCCTGGTTACAGCAGCGCTGTGTCCAATGTAGCATGCAAAATTGGGCGGCACTCACGGCGCAGGAAGAAAAACAGACAAGCAAGTCTGGAAGTCTCAATCAACGTTTCAATGTGTATTATAACATTTTCGTCACGAAAATGTTATAATACACATTGAAACGTTGATTGAGACTTCCAGACTTGCTTGTCTGTTTTTCTTCCTGCGCCGTGAGTGCCGCCCAATTTTGCATGCTATATATATATATATATATATATATACTCCCGTGGACCATGAGAACTATAAGCCAATTGTAGTGAAGGCCCTCTTGGAGGAAAAATTTATAAAATTCCTTCTCACCTCCACTTCCTGAATGCTATCCCTTAACAAACTGGCAGGTAAACAACCTTTTTAGGTCAAGAAAAACACAAATAAAGCTTATCACTTCTAACATTAGACTTGCAAGTGGACAACTTCCATCCACCAATAGCTTGAATGGCAGATAGAGGAAACACACTAGCCTCTGCACATGTCACCCCCACATGATTGGCCTCGTGGGTCAATTCCTGAAACTATCAAACTGAAAACATGACAACACATCCACAACCTTGTTCTCAACCCCTGGTACATGCCAAGCCTTAATGTTAGCCCACAATCATTTAAAAACAAGGTGCCTCAAGTATCGCAGAGCTGGAGGTGATTATTAATCATGTGCATCACCCCCAAATTGTCACTCCAAAAAAACAGTATTTAAATAAAAGAACATACTGGTCCACAATTCCATTGACACAATTATCAGGAAAAGTTTCAACAATAGCAGGTTGGTGTGTAAATTCTGTGAAAACTACAAAAACAGCTGCACTACTGATCTAAATAGCAACTTCAAAGTAAGATTAACTAAAAACAAAGCACACACCACATATTACCCCTTATTTTCCTAAAAAGCAGAACACTAAACTGAGGGTTAGAGACAAACATAATGATACATTCCAGCTTGAGGCAGAACCAGGAAAGAGGCAACACACAAAATGAAAAGAACTGAGTGTCACAACTGAGGGCTGGTGTTGGTAGCGGGAAGCCTCAGTTGTAGGGGCTGACATGTACCTGAACTTAGGAGGTGAGATGGGACTCCTAGAAATGCGCAGGGCAGAGCCGGATTAAGGGGGGTGCCCCGGGGGTCAGTACCCCGGGCCCCCCTGTTTTAAGGGGCCCCCCGGCCGAAGCTCTGCACCGTTCTACAGGTTGCCGGGGCAGGAGGGATCCACGCTGTGCATGCGGCTTCCTCCCCCCTCCTCTCGGGCAGCACGGTCGGGGACTGAGTCAAGCAATCTCCAGCCTTTGCTGCTGCCAGGAGAGATGCTGCTGGCGGCAGAGGCTGGAGATTGCTTGACTCAGTCCCCAACCGTGCTGCCCGAGAGGAGGGGGAGGAAGCCGCATGCACAGCCGCACTCCTCCCCCGGCAGCGTGGATCCCTCATACCTTGGCAGCCTGGTGTCTTCTCTTCTCCCTCTGCTTCAGCGCGGCTCCCGTTGCCTGTGACTGCGGGAGGTGAGCAGCGGGGTGGAGGGACTGTGGGGGCTGGTGGTCCACTGGGGGGCCCTGCTGTCTTTGGTGCCACGGGCCCCCCGAGGGCTTAATCCAGCCCTGGCGCAGGGGCTGCAGTACCAATGCCCGAAGGCATGACCACGACAACTGGAGGTGACTTTAAGGTTTTTATTAATTAATTAAAGTCATAGAAGGTGCAACAAAACAAAAACCATCAAAGAAAGTCTCTGAGTTCCTACTGGTTTGAGACCAGTAACTGGGAATTGGCTTAAAGTGCTTTATGATGCTTGAGATCGTAGATAAAGCATTTAAGTGATGCTAGGGATTGCAGAGATAGCACTTGACTGTAATAGCGGATTCTTGAAGACAGTGAGAACAAAGTACTGCTGGAGAAAAGCTGCTGGAAGCCGAGGCACACACTCTGCCAACGCAGGGTGCAATAGCAAGAGAGTCAGGCTGCACCACAGAGTGTAATCACAGGAGAGTCAGGCTGCACCACAGAGTATAATCACAGGGGAGTCAGGCTGTACCGCAGAGTGTAACCACAGGAGAGTCTCTAGTGAAGTTGAAGACTGGAATCACTGGGAAGACAATTGAAGCACTGACAATTTCCTGGGTGCTGGGATAGGATATTTATACCTGCTGGAGAGCAGGCATTGGCTGACAATTACACACAGGCACCAACAGCGCTGCAGATTGGTGAGAAGAGTGACATGTGATTTCATTCCAACATGGCTGCGCCCATGACAGAGTTTGAAGGGGAAAGATGATCTGAAGAACCATTTGCCAAACAGCCATGGCGGCGGAATCCGCAGCAGCAGAAGACTCCACGCTCTCCCACACACGCACAGCGGCCACAGGGATGGCGGTGGCTGCCGTGGCACACAGAGGACGCCATGCTCAGCTTCCATGTGGCAAGATCACTGGCGCGGCGGTGACGGCCGCGGCGGGACTGAGAGCACCATACTAGAGTTAAGTGAAAACATCAAGAAGGCCGTTGAGCCAGTGCTGCGGGCAACACCAGATGAAATGTGAAACAAAATATAGTTATGACCCGGCCCTGGCACGCTGAGCCAATCTCAGGAGACACCTAACTGGTAGAAAATGGCGTCCAGTTACCCAGATCGTGACACTGAGCAGTGACTGTGCCTGGTGCAACCGAACCCTATGGGAACTTAAACAAACATCAATCTGACCCAAGAGGCACTGAACCTTGTCAGCAGGATCCTACAAAAACTGACTAAAGTATTGACTTCAATGCCCAGATAAGACAAACTGGAAGTTGACCTGGTGCTTGTTTGGGACCCAACACCCAAGACAATCCTCTTCTGCATACTGCATCTACTGTTCAAACAAAAAAAAATCATCCTTTTAATGGGAGATCCCAACATGGTCTACATCAGCCTGTATGGTATACATCAGTCAGGAAAGAACATCATTTCTCAAATTATACAAAAGAGATACTGTACTGTACTGTACTATATAACAATCCATGGAGCGGCACCTACCAACAATAAACTGACCATGTAACTTAAAACCCTAAAAACACAGGGAATCCAGATGCAAAGGCAGGAGATGAAAAGCAGATTCTATGTCCAGCTTCGCAATCCATGCCCCTAGCCCAAACCCCAATTCAAGCATAGCTCTTCCACAAAAAGCTGATAGAAAAATTAACAGAAGAAATGATAATTTGGGTCATTCATTCACAGGTCCCGCATGTGGGTAAGATAAGTGCTATATTAGTGAAAACTTTCGAGGTACCTTCTCAGGAATAATACAAATAAAATTGAGGGGCAGAGAAGGGGTCACACATATGCTCCAATGCCACCTTAGCAAACAATTTCTGCCGCACTACATGTGGCAACTCCCTGGCTGAACACAGATGCCTAGCAACGACCACGTGCAAAGACCAGAAATCTGAAAATTAAAACCTGAACTAAAACTATTCAACAAAAACTGGCCATTATCCTGCAGAGGATACCAGCCAAACTATTTAGCCAACTCCACTGGAGAAAAATACCAAAATTTCAACCCCAGAGACATAGCTCTTGCCACCAGAACTGCCCTTCGGACCATTATAAAGCATATATCTTATAAAAATGAATGTGATGGTATCCATTTAATAAATCTATTTCTTGTTTACCTTATAAATATGGTGGTTACTTCAGTCATATCAGTATATAAGCAAAGTGATCTTAAGACTATGGCGAGACAGAAACTATCACAGCAATGGTTACAGCAGCAGGAAATGAAGAGACTATGGAGGGAAGCAGATCTGGAATGGGGCAGGTGGGTGAAGGTGGTGGGTCAGAGCAGGATTGTGCATTTAAGGGGGTGGAGATAAAGGTAGAGTGGGAGTGACCACAGATGAGCCCAGGAGAAAAGAGGGTGGGGGCAGGTGTCAAACCCACAGAGAGTGGGACATACTGCTATGGCCATGTCAGGGCAGGGTTAAAAAAAATGGGAAATGGGGCTGGGCATATGGGGAAAAAGAATAAGAAAGAGAAAATGTGGGATGCAAAAAAGGAACGAAGAAGAGAAAGAGGTATAGGGCTCAGGGGTGGGAATAAATGGGGGGATAATGAGAATAAGGTGGAAAGGCAGGAAAAGAATAGGAGGACAGAACGTGGGAGGAAAAAGCAGTGGACACAAAAGGATGGGTAAAATGGGGGAGAAACCCACCCTGCACAGGAAATGGGCTCAGTGCTGCAGTGACAAAGGGAGATGGAGCATCAAACTTCCACCCCATCATCAACATTGGAGACTGGAGCAAGGGAAGAAAGCCCTGCAGTGCCCTGTCCCTGCAACACAACAAGCACCAAAAAGGGGGTAATATGGGGCTGGCATTTAAAAAGGTTGCTGCATGCTCCTCAGCCCCTGCAGAGATGGGGGAAGCAGCTGCAACAGAGGGGGCTGCAGAAACACCTGCCACCACTGTGAGAAATGAGAGCAGTCCGGGACTGGGCAGCATGCAAATAAAAGAATGGCAGTATATTGCAAATAAAAATAGCCAGGGAAGGACACCCAGGAACAAACACGATCAAGGTTGATGGCTGTGCCTGCCAGGATCACCATTATTCCTAAATACTAGGAGAACTGCCACTACTATAGGCTCGCTATTAGGCCAATGCTAACCAAAAATAAGAATCCACCAGCCTAATCTACCTAGAAAACGCTGACAAATTCTGAACCAATTACAAAAAACTAAGCTTAAACAGCTTTCGACTAATCATGCTGTATTACATTAAATGGCATCTCCAATTTTCTTTTTTCTTTTTTAAATAACAAGCCAAGGATTAAAGATTATTCTATGTAAAACTTGTTGTATTGAATTTGAAGATGGCATGCCTTCATTATGACTGCTTCTTGTGGTATTTCCATTATTATTTATAGAGTAAATACAGCACATTATTAAATTCTATATGGGTTTGTATAAGGGTTGTTTTGTTTTCAGATTGGAGAAGGGCTGCCCAAAAAAATATATGGCTCCACGCATGCGCAGAAAGTCACAAATAATCTGGCACTGTGCATCAGCATATTTACAGTGATTTCCTCGAAAATATAGCACCGGAACCATATAGTATTTCCAAAGATATCATGAAATAATAGCACAGCTTGCAGCAGGATTGGAAGAAGGCAAATAACTTAAATATATGCAGTTCTTGCAGTGTGGGGCTACCTTTAACCAGAGACCCATGTGTACTGCACTGCACCCATTATAGAAGCACTAATCACCACATGTACTTTTACTCCCCCCCCCCCCCCCTCACTACCAGTGCCTCAGCCTTCTCTCAAGTGTAGCAACAGTTTGCAGAGTCCCATTGTGGAGACATCAGACTACCCAGCAGGGAAGAAGACCCAGGAGCAGTGCAGGGGAACCCTACCGAGGACATGGATGCAAAGTGGATATCTTGTGTGCGTCAGGGACATGTCTGGAATATGTGTGTGTGTGTGTTTGAAGTTAATATGTCCTGTGCATTATCAAGACCCTGTACATTCCTATATTGTACTGTATTATGACAAAGAGTCATAGGGTGGAATTCCAGAGTGGCACTACTGTAAGTGCCATATATGCACACAGTAGCACCACATCACATAGAATTGAATTCCCATTAAATTTCCCATGTACAGTATTATCCAGTAAAAGAGGGTCTCTGTAGACCATTTATGACTATTTTGTATAATTTCAAATTAGCCTCACATGTTTGCCATGCAAAGTTTAGCAAAATGCTTAGTGAGGGTGGGGGAGGAGACATTGTAGCATAGGTGTTAAAAACAACTGTGGCATCCCAATGATCAGAATCCCGACAGGTGAAGGTAGTATACTTACCTTCCCCTACTGGCCCCCTAACCCTAAACTTCCCACCCCCACAGCTTAACCATAACCATCGCTGGTCATGCCTAGTATTGTAGGCTTTATTTTATTTATTTGTATCTGCAGAGCCGGCCTTAGCTATAGGCAGGCTAGGCATTTGCCTAGGGCATCCAAGCATGTCCCTGCAGTATCTCATGCTGGGAGGGACAGTCTGCAAACTGTTTCTTTCCAAATGTATTCAATCAGTACTTGCATATACTGCTGTTTATATTTATCAAATAGAAGGCACACTGTCCCTTAAAGTTCCTCATGTTGGGAGGGACAGTCTGCAAACTGTTACTTTCCAAATGTATTCAATCAGTACTTGTATACACTGATGTTTACATTTGTCAAATAAAATGCACACTGTCCCTTAAAGTTTGTTAAACTCCCTTCGACATGCTTGAATGCCCCTGACTTGTGAGAGGACAGCAGAATCCTGGTAATTGCAATTCCTGGACATGTGACATTTTCACTGACTATATAAGGTTATTACTGGATGGCTCCTTATGATACCACATATGTATTTTTGAAGACTTCTTCACATAAATCTGACATCACCTATACTGCTTGTGCACATGGGGGAGGGGAACCCTGCCATCCTGTGTGTGTCCCTTATCCCTGTGCAAACCCCAGGTGTCTGCAGGGACAAAACATGGGTAGTGTTCTACCCACACTTTATTTCCTAGTCAGTCCATGCCGTAAAATTCCCCTACTGTAACGTGGTCAGTAAGTTGCATTGCGCCATTTCTATATGAAACATCAGTGCAGCGTGACTTTTGGACATGTCAGGCTGGAGGACAGAGCATATCACTCCCACAGTATAAAATAAAGGACATGCAGTTGCCAGGTGTAACAGACACCAGCAAACACACTGGACAGTGAAGAGAATGGACAGTTGCTACATGTTTGATACTGGTCTTTTTGTATAACCAGCAAGTGTGGCAGTATTTGGACATTACTGCCATCTGTTTCCAATGAGCAAGTGAAAATAAAGGGTGAGGCTTGCAACGGATGGCATACCCTATGAGGTCACATCCCTTGTACAGGTGCCCCTTTAATGGGTGCGAGCGCAAGCACGCACCCACCCATCCTGCCACCCCCATCTCACAAAACGCAGTCATAAGTTTTATAAAAAAAATCTAGCATTATTAATGTGGGGCATATGTGTTAGGTGCATTATTGTGTGGAATTAAGTGTATTATGGGCATTAATAATGTGGGGCATGTGTGTAAGGTGCATTACTGTGTGGCATTATGTGTATTATGGGCATTATTAATGTGGGGCATATTATGTAAGATGCATTACTCTGTGGAATTATGTGTATTATGGGCATTACTAATGTGGAGCATATGTGTATAGTGCATTACTGTGTAGAATTATGAGTATTATGGGCATTATTGTGTGGCATTATGCAGGGTTGAACTGGCCCACAGGGTAATCACCTGGTGGGCCCCACTGCCTGAGTGTTGCTGGGTCAGATACAGAACTAGTGGCAGTGCTAGGGGGCACCAGACAAAATTTTGCTTAGGGCATCAAATTGGCTAGAGCCGGCTCTGTGTATCTGCTCACATCTAGTAAAAAGGGAAAGGCTCACACAGACACCAATATAATTGTAATTTAGTTTATATTAGGCATAAGTCCTTTCCCCTTTCTATTATAATTATATTATATCTTCATAGGGGAGGTTCTCATGGAATAAAACAAAATGCATCAAGAACCAAAGGAGGAAAAGTATTCCCTATCATGGGCACTCTCAGACACTTACACTCATCTGATTGCTAAAAGTCAAATAACACTGGATATTTGACCACTGAATGTAAAATATAACTTTTATTTAATACTTTAAAACATCTGTGAAATATAGTGTTTGTGAAAATTGTGAACAAAATATATTAGCAATTGAGACAACAGTGGTTTAACATTTTAATTCATACATATATTTTGTTCACAATTTTCACAAGCACTATATTTCGCAGATGTTTTAAAGTATTAAATAAAAGTTATATTTTACATTCAGTGGTCAAATAACCAGTGTTATTTGATTTTTAGTAATCAAATGAGCGTAAGTGTCCAAGAGTGCCACATGATAGGGAATACTTTTCCTCCTTTGGTTCTTGATGCATCTGCTCACATCTAATTGGTTTGTAAAGTTGTATGCTGGTCATTTTGTACAAGTCCTGATGCAAGCCATGGTTAGGCTCTTATGTGTTAGGCAAAGTGGAATAAAGGAATTGGGTGGAATAGTTCATGTGACATCTAGAAGAGTGATGCAAAATGGGTGGTTGTAGGGTCCTAATGCTTGGAGTTTCATTCCATCCGTCAGTAATGCCTAAATCTGTGCTACTTGTTGAGCTTCACAGTATAATATTTTAATGACCATCCTCACAATGAAAGTTGTATCAAATAATTCATAAATACTGTGTGCAATTGCATGTTTTGTTTTGTGGACAATTATTATCAGGCAAGCTGAATATTCAATTACTGTACACTGTTTTAAACTTTACGGAGATAGCAATACTTTTAGTTTCTTTTATGATAGACATTAATCAGACCCATGCTGTTAGTGTCATAAACCCCATAAGCTGTACCAGACCCTTGCTGTCATCCTACTCTTCTTGCTTATAATCATCTACTGTATTTAAGTTTATTTCAATAATTGCAATCACAGCTTATCAACTAGGTCAGACCCAGGGCATCAAGTCAGAATATTTTACTTCAGATTAGGAAAAGGAGCGTTTTCTTTTTCTTGATTTAGTGACCAATTCTGTGACCCTTTGGAGATTGCTGAGCAAATATGCCCAATGTACTTTCATAACTTCTTATTTCATAGCAGCATAACCTTTCTTATCACAAATTGTACCAATCAGTTAATTAGTACTTTAATGAATACTGTAGCTTGAATTCTGCATGCTATGCAAGAACAATTATGATGTATATTTTAATAATATCCTTTAATGTTTAAACTATAAAGAATTGTGTTAAACAATGCACCATAAAATATGTGTATTAAAAGAAGAGGGAGAGTTGAAAGGTTTGCTTTCATTTTTCTTATTTAATAGAACAATTGTGCTTATGCAGTAATGAGAAAGACACTGGCAAAAAGCACATTTACCAAAGACTTTTATCTTAATTGAAATAAGGATCAGTAAATTGTGTTGTAATAAGCAGTTTTTTGCAAAGGGGAAAGTTTTACTGGCTTAGTGGGAGAAGTATCAAACCTTCTAAAGAGGACAGGTGGACAGTTAGCCAATAGCAACCAATCAGACTGTGCCTATCACTTTGTAGGTAAATGATACAATAGCTTGAAGCCAGGGGTGTATTAACAGAGGAGGAGGCCCGTGTCCATCCTCCTCCATCTGGGCCCCCTACTCCATAGCCTGCACCCCGCATTAGAGTCTGAGCACTAGAGGGGCACAGACTCTATTGTGCATGCATGAATCTCCAAGGAAATGGAGTGGGGACCATTTTCCCAGAGATTACCTTACTGCGCATGTGCAAATCTGTGGAAAAATGGCTGGAGATTTGTTGAGGTGAGGATTCCGGACAGGTGAGTGTTTAAAAAAATGAGTGCAGGGTGTGCAGTGTGGACCCCCCTGGACCCCGGCATCCATGTGCCCTGCACACACTGCACCTATTATAGATATTCCCTGCTTAAAGCTGACTGGTTGCATTTGGCATCTCCCCATTAATCTTTGAGTTCCGCTTCTACTTTACCTTAGAAGAGTGACAGAGGGCATAAAATATGCCTGGTGGCCATTTAAACACTGAGATTGAATCAGCTTACACTGGAAAGACAAGGCTATGTTTTGTCAGTAAACAAGCTCTTTTAGTTCATTGGTAAGGATTAGGGGTCTATTTTCTAAGCCTTGGATGGTGATAAAGGCGCTTGAGATACAGCACCTGCCAATCGGCTCCTGTCATGTCACAGGCTGTGTTTGAAAAATTACAGTTAGGAGTCAATTGGCTGGTACTTTTTCTCCATCCAAGGCTTAGTAAATAGACCCCTTAGTGAGTGGATTTAAGTGTGTGTTTTCAGTTAGTGTGGTCTGGCTGAAAAATACTGGTTCCTCTTTGTCTCTTTGTTCATTTGGCATCTGCTGGATAAGTAACTGCCATGTGGCTCTACTGATTTGTTTGGGTTATATGGACTCCACTTCCCACACAGTCACTGTTGCTCCCAACCAGGGGTGTATCTAGGGATCCGAGCACCCCTAGCACAGTAAGGGACTGGCACCCCCCCATATTTGAAATGGGGAAGGTGCGTATGCCAAATAAAGGGCATGGCCATACAATAGTACCCCCAATTCAAATTACACCACACAGTAGTATCCCTTACTCACAATACACATCACAGTAATGCTGAGGTCAGTATCCCTACTGCAGACGGTGTGGTTCATTAGGTCGACATGAATTAGGTTGACATACATTGGGTCGACCATGTTTGGTTGACATACATTAGGTCAACCTGATCGTTAGGTCGACATGGTCATTAGATCGACATGTACTAGGTCGACATGGAAAAAGGTCGACGTGAGTTTTTTTCCTTTTTTTGGTGTCTATTTCTTTGTAAAGTGACGGGGAACCCCAGTTAGTGCACCGTGTTCCCTCACATGGCTCACTTCGCTCGCCATGCTTCGGGCAACGTGCTTCGCTCCACTACCGCTGCACCCGGTACAGGTTAGCATTCCCAATTGTTGTCCACATGGATGGTTAAGTATGAAAAAGGTAAAAAAAAAAAAATTGTGAAAAACTCATGTCGACCTTTTTCCATGTAGACCTAGTATATGTCGACCTAGTGAACACGTCGACCTAATGCATGTCGACCAAACATGGTCGACCCAATGTATGTCAACCTAACTCATGTTGACCTAATGACCGCCATCCACTGCAGACATCCCAGCCATAAGTATGCTAGCTACTCCTAGGGTTAGGCTTCGGGGGCGGGGGGTTATTTGGAGGGGGTAGGTTTAGGCACCACTGGGGAGTCTATAGTAGGCTGCCAGGGAAGGGGGGTGGGTTGTGGGTAGGTTAGGGTTAGACACCACCAGGGAGGGTTAGAGTTAGACTGCGGGGGATTTTGGCTATGGAGAGAGGGGTTCGGTGTATGCACCACCACGGAGGGTTAGGGCCGCCACCTGATGTCCTTCTCTGTAAACATGAGGACCAGCACATTAATACAAAAAAAGTGATATAATTATAATAAAAATCATTAAAAGACATACATCAATCCTTGATGGTGGCATAACAGTATACTAAATGTCATAAATGGTACCGTGCAGCCCATGAGGAAGGTGTTTATACACCAAAATGGTACCATTGGATGCTGTTCATGATGGCTGGGTGACTATCATGAAGCCTATTATTTGACTGCATTAAAGACATTAAGCATACTGTTATGCCACCATCAAGCCTTGTTAAGCTGTTAAGCACCTATATATATATATATATATTTGTGGTAATATGATGACAATAGGCACTAAACCTTCTCTCTGAATGTGTATTGGATGTTAGCCCTAATAAAGTCTTTAAGTACACTCCCCCTTTGTTTCTTTCCTTGTTTTTTCCGGGGTGGCTTCCCTTTTTTCGATGGTCTGCTGTTCCAACAGGCCTAATGATCTGAAATAACAAATGAAAATAGGCGCCTCCTAGTGTATTACCATGACAATTTGGTACCCTCCACAACTTTTAAGACCCTATAGATGGGAGGTGTATCGATGGGAGGTGTACTGTTTATGGTGGAATTCCAACCACCTATAGACCAAGCATATACATTAAATAGCAAGTCACATTTCCGGTGCTCGTTTCGGCGTCAATGCAGATTCTTTAGTAGTCACTCAGTATATACTCACTGGCTGGTGAGCTGTATTGAACCCTACAATGCTGAAGCTTTGATCCATGAGAACCAGTGTGTATACAAATCTCTTTTCCATATATTTGGTGACACTTATGAGTGACTACTAAAGAATCTGCATTGACGCCGAAACAAGCACCGGAAACGTGACTTGCGATTTACTGTATATGCTTGGTCTATAGGTGGTTGGAATTCCACCATAAATGGTACAACTCCCATCTATAGGGTGTTAATAGTGGTGGAGGGTACCGAATTGTCATGGTAATACACTAGGAGGTGCCTATTTTCATTTGTTATTTCATATATATATATATATATATATATATATATATAAAGATAGATAAATATATAGCTATATCTATATATATATATATATATATATATATAGAGAGAGAGAGAGAGAGAGATGACACTCACAATCCACTTTGCAGTACTATGCCCGTGTGCCATCAATAAATCATATACAGTTCATATGGTGGATGCGGCACTCACATCAGATCATCACAGGCACCTGATGAAATTTATGTAAATAAATGAAATGTTGACAGCCAGGAGATGCCTGTGATGATCTGATGTCAGCAAGACCCATAAGAGCCGCATCCGCCACATGAAATATATATGTGTGTATATATATATGTGTGCTCCACATCAACGGCTTACAAGGGCTAAATAACTGTACACTCCAAATGCTGCGTTTGGAGTGTACAGTTATTTAGCCCTTGTGTGCCGTCGATGTGGAGCGTATATTAGGATCTTGCCATGGATCTAAGACGTGCACTGGGTAAAGCAATGTTTGTATTGGAGTGCCGGTCTGCAAAAGTTCTATGTATATATATGTGAAATCATATACTAAATATGACCTATACATTATATTCCTTAATAATATTCCTGTAATAATGTCTACAAATAACATTCCCATACTGATGTCCGCAATCATAAGCGTTTGCAAATATACTGCCTTTAGTTTACATTTATTTAGAATCCTTTTTATTTTTGCTTCTTTAAATAATGTAAAAACTAGGTGCCTATAAAACTATGATATGCTCCTGATGATATTCTCACTCTCTCTTATTCTATGTTTTACCATCACCATGGATACCGGGATATCTGACAAGTGTTTTGTCAGATGAACTACTTGAAAATGGACACCGCTACCTAGGAGATATATGGACACAAGCACACCCAAAATGGCTACTACTCTTGGGCCTGAACTGAGTGTGGCTCCTTCCCCCTGTGAACTACAAACACTGATAATAAGAACTGGAAAAGAACAGGAAACCGCCGCGGGCGCATGCGCAATAAGCACCGGAAGTGGGGCAGAAGTGACACGTCGGGTCCGCAGCCGCCGGAAGTGTGGCGGAAGTTCAGCATTATTATTTCAGAGCCGTTTTTCAATGTGTTTTATAGTATTTTCTAAGTGTACATCCACTCGTTTTTTGCTTGTATTAAGTCCAGCATAACATGTTCAGCAGTGCTTCCTTCATTTAAACAGCTTTATAGTATTTAATAGTTAATTGCATCACATGACTATATGTGATGTCATAGCCCTCCCACTGATCTCATCTGGCTATAAAAGCATGTACTGTCTCATTCTGTCCATACCCCTTGAAGAAGTCTCATCAGACGAAACGCGTTGGATGACCCATACCTACCTCATTCTAAGATAAGGAAAAATTCTATTTTATAACCCTTTTTAGTGCGTATATTCATTTAAGTGCTTTTAGTTCAGTTGTGTATATATTGTTGTCCCCATTTTTTATGTGTCTCTTTTATATTCATTTAATAAATACTTTTTAATATTTAACTGGCAAACTTATTTTATTGACAACTTGGTCGCTATATATCCCTCATCCTCTCCTTTTTTTATACATATATATATATATATATATATATATATATAAGGTGCAAGGAGCTAGCACTCAATGGATGATCCGTTAGTTGCCCGGTTGCCTTCCTAAAAATGCCTTGCAGCAAATTAAAAATAACTTCTAGAAGGCGGCACTCCTGGGACTTGCTTATGGATAATATAAATTGGTGACGAGCACCACAACAAGCTGTTAACATTTCAGATTTATTTGAAAAACTTTTGTCAGAACCAGGAGATGCCTGTGATGATCTAATATCAGCAAGAACCATGAGAGCCGCATCCGCCACATGAATTATATATGTGTGTGTGTATATATATATATATATATATATATATGGAGGTAGGGAAGAAGAACAAGCGCCATATGGTGTAGCAATTCGGGACACATATAGGACCGAAAGATGAGTAAAATTTGGTAAGTACCGGATAACGTCTTGGAATTAGGCCTGTCAGTCTCAGTTTTTCACATTGGCTGTCCCCACCTATAAGGAGACAAAGATCGTCGCCGTATAGTGAAGTACCTTCGTAAATACTTTAGGGTGCTCCCCCCCTATATTAAGCGTACCACATCAATATTCAAATATAGCATGTAGGATATGCTTATATCCAGATGGTTCAAGTAGGTCCGGTAAATGTGCTCCTTCAAAAAATTCCCAGTCACTGCACTGTATGATCATGCAATGTTTAATAACCAAAATGAGATAAAAAATATTTTAAACACAATAAATAAATAAATAAATAAATAAAAAGTCTTAGCTTAGTGATACAGGCAGTGGGTAGGTCAGTCAGGTTTCTCAACGCGTTTCGCCTTTTAGGGCTTTTATCTCATTTTGGTTATTAAACATTGCATGATCATACAGTGCAGTGACTGGGAATTTTTTGAAGGAGCACATTTACCGGACCTACTTGAACCATCTGGATATAAGCATATCCTACATGCTATATTTGAATATTGATGTGGTACGCTTAATATAGGGGGGGAGCACCCTAAAGTATTTACGAAGGTACTTCACTATACGGCGACGATCTTTGTCTCCTTAAAGGTGGGGACAGCCAATGTGAAAAACTGAGACTGACAGGCCTAATTCCAAGACGTTATCCGGTACTTACCAAATTTTACTCATCTTTCGGTCCTATATGTGTCCCGAATTACTACACCATATGGCGCTTGTTCTTCTTCCCTACCTCCACAGAATCGCATGACTGAACTTACCTAGGTCATACACTGAAGAACTGAGCTGCCACCGAAGAGGTTTGGAAGGTGTTTACTGAATATAGAATCCTCGCAGGAAGGCTAAAGACACGGACCCAGATAAGACTAATTGAGTCGCAGCTTATAGACAATTGGGCAAATCCCCCCTTTGGAAAGGGATTTTCTGAACGTTGGACAAGCGCACCGACCTATAAACAAATTTCTATATATATATATATATATATATATAGATCCAAAGAAAGAGGACGGCACTCACAGGATTTTGTTTAGAATGTATATTCAGAAGATATCAGAAAAGTTCACCCCTGAAGAAGTCGCTATAAGACGAAACGCGTTGGATGAAAGCTCATTTATATCATTTTATTTTTCACATGAATAATGTTGAACCATTTAACTATATCTTCAATATAAAAGAAATGCATCAGTCAGTCCAGTGACCACTTAGAGTGGTGGTTTCATCTGCTGCCATATGCCCAGTGCTGCTGTATAATTATCTGTGTTGTCCTGCATCAGACCAGTGGTAGTGTCCTGTGCATTAGTCAGTCCAGTGACCGTTCACAATGGTGGTGTCCTCTGCTGCCATGTGTCCAGTGCTGTTGTATAATAAGTCCCTTACAGTGTTGCTGTGTTGTCTTGCATCGGACCAATGGTAGTGTCCTGGCCATCAGTAATTCCAGTGACCAAGCAGTCACAGTGGTATACACTGCTGCTATATGTCCACTGCTACTGTATTATTATAATAATAATAATAATAATGATAATAATAACAACAACAAGTCCTTTACAGTGTTGCTGTATTGTGCTGCAGTGGCGGATTTAGGGGGGGGGGCACCAAGGCACGTGCCCCCCCTGTCATTTTTAGTTGATTTTTGTATTGCTGCGGGCAGTGCGGGGGCGCCACTGATTTAGTGCAGACTGACATGCGGACGAGCGTCCGCATGTCAGTCTGCGGTCTCGTTTCCTCCCCTGCTGTTAGGAGGGACACGGAGGGCACAGTGCACGCCTCCCTGTGTCCCTCCTGGGTCTCCGGCGGCCGCGGGTCTCATAAAGGAAGTGCCGTTCGTGAGCACTTCCTTTATTAGAGTGACCCGCGGCCGCCGGAGACACAGGAGGGACACAGAGAGGCGTGCACTGTGCCCTCCGTGTCCCTCCTAACAGCAGGGGAGCGGGGGGAGCGGCGGCGGCGGAGGAAGCGGGGGGGACGCACTGAGGGGGCATATCTGGCACTGGGGGCATATTTGGCAGGGAGGGAGGGGGGAGAATATCTGGCACTGAGGACATATATGGCACTGGGGGGAATATCTGGCACTGGGGGCATATATGGCACTGGGGGGGGGAATATCTGGCACTGGGGGCATATGTGGCACTGGGGGGGGGGAATATCTGGCACTGGGGGCATATGTGGCACTGGGGGGGAATATCTGGCACTGGGGCATATGTGGCACTGGGGGCATATATAGCACTGGGGGGGGATATCTGGCACTGGGGGCATATGTGGCACTGTCGGGGAATATCTGGCACTGGGGGCATATGTGGCACTGGGGGGGTATATGTGTACCTGGCACATGGGGGGGGGCTATATTTGGCACTGGGGGCATGTGAGTACCTGGCACCGTGGGGGAATATCTGGCACTGGGGACATATGTGGCACTGGGAGCACAGCCCTAGCAGCAAGGACTACCTCCTAGCAACGAGCATGACACCCAGTGCATGAAACCCCTGGCAACGAGCATGACACCCAGTGCATGAAACCCCTGGCAACGAGCATGACACCCAGTGCATGAAACCCCTGGCAACGAGCATGACACCCTGAGCATGAAAACCCCTGGCACCGTGCATGGAACCAAGAGCATGAAACCCCTGGCAACGAGCATGACACCCAGTGCATGAAACCCCTGACAACGAGCAGGTATTTGAAAAGTAATTAGAAGCCTTACTGTAGGACTTAATGTTTAATGGGCATTACGGTGTGTGGCATAATGTATCACGGACATTGCGGTGTGTGTCATAATGTGTCACAGGCATTACGGTGTATGGTATACTATATCGCTGGCATTGTGATATGTGGTATAATGTCTCAGGGTCATTGCAGTGTGTGGCATAATGTATCACGGACATTGCGGTGTGTGTCATAATGTGTCAGGCATTACGGTATGTGGTATACTATATCACGGGCATTGTGGTATGTGGTATAATGTCTCAGGGTCATTGCAGTGTGGCATAATATATAACGGGCATTGCGGTGTGTGGCATAGGGTATAACGGGCATTGCGGTATGTGTCACAGGCATTACGGTGTATGGTATACTATATCACGGGCATTGTGGTATAATGTCTCAAGGTCATTGCAGTGTGTGGCATAATGTGTCACAGGCATTGTATGTGCTATAATGTATCGGGCATTGCAGTGTGTGGTATAATGTATCACGGACATTGCAGTGTGTGTCATAATGTGTCACAGACATTGTATGTGCTATAATGTATCAGGGGCAGTGCAGTGTGTAGCATAATGTATAACGGGCATTGCAATTCCTGTCATAATGTGTCACAGGCATTACAGTGTGTGGCATAATGTGTCGGGGGCATTACGGTGTGTGGCATAATGTGTCGGGGGCATTACGGTGTGTGCATACTGTGTCATGTGCATTATTGTGTGTGGCATAATGTCTAAGGGCCATTGCAGTATGTGGCATAATGTATACTGGGCATTACTATAAGGAGGAAAAATGACAAATAATGTAAGGGGCATGAATCAGGATTATTTTTCTTTCCTGTGGTGGCCAACGTCAGGGCGCGCAGGTTGCAAAACTGGGGTATAAGGTAGTCTTTTCCTGCAATACCACGCCCATTCCAGCGAAGCCACGCCCATTCCAGCAAAGCCACGCCCCTTATGGTGCCCCCTTTGTAATTTTTTTCTGGATCCGCCCCTGTTGTGCTGCATCAGACATGTGATAGTGTCCTGGCCATCAGTCATTCCAGTGACCAGGCAGTCACAGTGGTATATGCTGCTGCTATATGTCCACTGCTACAGTATTATAATAATAATAACAACCACAAGTCCCTCAGTGTTGCTGTGTTGTGCTGCATCAGACCAGTGGTAGTTTCCTGGCCATCAGTAATTCCAGTGACCAGGCAGTCATAGTGGTATACGCTGTTGCTATATGTCCACTTCTGCCATATAATAATTATAGCAACAACAACAAATCCCTCACAGTGTTGCTGTCTTGTGCTGCATCAGACCACTGGTAGTGTCCTGGTCATCAGTCATTCCAGCGACCAGGCAGTCACAGTGGTATACGCTGCTGCTATATGTCCACTGCTACAGCATTTTAATATTAACAACCACAAGTTCCTCAGTGTTGTTGTGTTGTGCTGCATCAGACCAGTGGTAGTGTCCTGACAATCAGTCATTCCAGTGACTAAGCAGTCACAGTGGTAAATGGTGCTGCTATATGTCCACTGCTGCCGTATCATAATAATAACAACAAGTCCCTTACAGTGTTGCTTTATTGTGCTGCATCAGACATGTGATAGTGTCCTGGCCATAAGTCATTCCAGTGACCAGGCAGTCACAGTGGTATATGCTGCTGTTATATGTCCACTTCTGCCGTATAATAATAATAGCAACAACAACAACAACAATTCCCTCACAGTGTTGCTGTGTTGTACTGCATCAGACCAGTGGTAGTGTCCTGGCCATCAGTCATACCAGCGACCAGGCAGTCACAGTGGTATACGCTGCTGCTATATGTCCACTGCTACAGTATTATAATAATAATAATAACAACCACAAGTCCCTCAGTGTTACTTTGTTGCGCTGCATCAGACCAGTGGTAGTGTCCTGGCCATCAGTCATTCCCATGACCATGCAGTCACAGAGGTATATGGTGCTGCTATATGTCCACTGCTGCTGTATTATAATAATAATAATAATAACAACAAGTCCCTTACAGTGTTGCTGTGTTGTGCTGCATCAGACCAGTGGTAGTGTCCTGGCCATCAGTCATTCCAGTGACCAGGCAGTCACAGTGCTATACGCTGCTGCTATATGTCCACTTCTGCCGTATAATAACAATAGCAACAACAACAATTCCCTCACAGTGTTGCTGTGTTGTGCTGCATCAGACCAGTGGTAGTGTTCTGGCCATCAGTCATTCCAGCGACCAGGCAGTCACAGTGGTATATGCTGCTGCTATATGTCCACTGCTACAGTATTATAATAATAATAATAATAATAATAATAACAACCACAAGTTCCTCAGTGTTGCTGTGTTGTGCTGCATCAGACCAGTGGTAGTGTCCTGGCCATCAGTCATTCCAGTGACCAGGCAGTCACAGTGGTATATGGTGCTGCTATATGTCCACTGCTGCCGTATTATAATAATAATAACAACAACAGGTACCTTACAATGTTGCTGTGTTGTGCTGCATCAGACCAGTGGTAGTGTCCTGGCCATCAGTCATTCCAGTGACCAGGCAGTCACAGTTGTATACGCTGATGCTATATGTCCACTGCTACAGTATAATAATAATAATAACAACAACCACAAGTCCCTCAGTGTTGCTGTGTTGCCCTGCATCAGTCCAGAGGTAGTGTCCTGGGCATCAGTCATTCCCGTGACCATGCAGTCACAGAGGTATATGGTGCTGCTATATGTCCACTGCTGCTGTATAATAATAATAATAATAATAATAACAACAACAAGTCCCTCACAGTGTTGCTGTGTTGTGCTGCATCAGACCAGTGGTAGTGTCCTGGCCATCAGTCATTCCAGTGACCAGGCAGTCACAGTGCTATACGCTGCTGTTATATGTCCACTGCTACAGTATTATTATAATAATAATAATAATAATAATAATAATAACAACAAGTCCCTTACAGTGTTGCTGTATTGTGCTGCATCAGACAAGTGATAGTGTCCTGGCCATCAGTCATTCCAGTGAACAGGCAGTCACAGTGGTATATGCTGCTGTTATATGTCCACTGCTACAGTATTATAATAATAATAACAACCACAAGTCCCTCAGTGTTGCTGTGTTGTGCTACATCAGACCAGTGGTAGTGTCCTGGCCATCAGTAATTCCAGTGACCAGGCAGTCACAGTGGTATACGCTGTTGCTATATGTCCACTTCTGCCATATAATAATTATAGCAACAACAACAATTCCCTCAGAGTGTTGCTGTGTTGTGCTGCATCAGACCAGTGTTAATGTCCTGGTCATCAGTCATTCCAGCGACCAGGCAGTCACAGTGGTATACGCTGCTGCTATATGTCCACTGCTACAGTATTATAATAATAACAACCACAAGTTCCTCAATGTTGCTGTGTTGTGCTGCATCAGACCAGTGGTAGTGTCCTGACAATCAGTCATTCCAGTGACCAAGCAGTCACAGTGGTATATGGTGCTGCTATATGTCCACTGCTGCCGTATCATAATAATAATAACAACAAGTCCCTTACAGTGTTGCTTTATTGTGCTGCATCAGACATGTGATAGTGTCCTGGCCATCAGTCATTCCAGTGACCAGGCAGTCACAGTGGTATACGCTGCTGCTTTATGTCCACTTCTGCCGTATAATAATAATAATAGCAACAACAACAACAATTCCCTCACAGTGTTGCTGTGTTGTGCTGCATCAGACCAGTGGTAGTGTCCTGGCCATCAGTCATTCCAGCGACCAGGCAGTCACAGTGGTATACGCTGCTGCTATATGTCCACTGCTACAGTATTATAATAATAATAATAATAATAATAATAATAACAACAACCACTCAGTGTTGCTGTGTTGTGCTGCATCAGACCAGTGGTAGTGTCCTGGCCATCAGTCATTCCAGTGACCAGGCAGTCACAGTGGTATATGGTGCTGCTATATGTCCACTGTTGCAATATTATAATAATAATAATAACAACAAGTACCTTACAGTGTTGCTGTGTTGTGCTGCATCAGACCAGTGGTAGTGTCCTGGCCATCAGTCATTCCAGTGACCAGGCAGTCACAGTGGTATATGATGCTGCTATATGTCCACTGCTACAGTATTACAATAATAATAATAATAATAATAATAATGACAACCACAAGTCCCTTAGTATTGCTATGTTGTCCTGCATCAGACCAGTGGTAGTGTCCTTGGCATCAGTCAGTCCAGTGACCATTTAGAGTAGTGGTGTCATCTGCTGCCATATGCCCAGTGCTGCTGTATAATTATCTGTGTTGTCCTGCATCAGACCAGTGCTAGTGTCCTGTGCATGTCAGTCCAGTGACTGTTCACAGTAGTGGTGTCCTCTGCTGTCATATGTCTAGTGCTGTTGTATAATAAGTTAATTACAGTGTTGCTGTGTTGTCCTGCATCAGACCAATGGTAGTGTCCTGGCCATCAGTCATTCCAGTGACCAAGTAGTCACAGTTGTATACACTGCTGCTATATGTCCACTGCTACAGTATTATAATAATAATAATAATAATAACAAGTCCCTTACAGTGTTGCTGTGTTGTGCTGCATCAGACCAGTGGTAGTGTCCTGGCCATCAGTCATTCCAGTGACCAGGCAGTCACAGTGGTATACGCTGCTGCTATATGTCCACTTCTGCCGTATAATAATAATAGCAACAACAAGTCCCTCACAGTGTTGCTGTGTTGTGCTGCATCAGACCAGTGGTAGTGTCCTGGCCATCAGTCATTCCAGTGACCAGTCCACTGCTGCCATATTATTATTATTATTATAATAGTAATAATAATAATAATAATAACAACAACAACAAGTCCCTTACAGTGTTGCTGTGTTGTGCTGCATCAGACCAGTGGTAGTATCCTGGCCATCAGTCATTCCAGTGACCAGGCAGTCACAGTGGTATATGCTGCTGCTATATATCCACTGCTACAGTATTACAATAATAATAATAATAATAATAATAATAATAATGATAATAATAATAATGACAACCACAAGTCCCTCAGTGTTGCTGTGTTGTCCTGCATCAGACCAGTGGTAGTGTCCTGGGCATCAGTCAGTCCAGTGACCATTTAGAGTAGTGGTGTCATCTGCGGCCATATGCCCAGTGCTACTGTATAATTATCTGTTTTGTCCTGCATCAGACCAGCGGTAGTGTCCTGGGCATCAGTCATTCCCGTGACCATGCAGTCACAGAGGTATATGGTGCTGCTATATGTCCACTGCTGCTGTATTATAATAATAATAATAATAATAATAACAACAACAACAAGTCCCTCACAATGTTGCTGTGTTGTGCTGCATCAGACCAGTGGTAGTGTCCTGGCCATCAGTCATTCCAGTGACCAAGCAGTCACAGTGGTATACACTGCTGCTATATGTCCACTGCTACAGTATTATTATTATAATAATAATAATAATAATAATAATAACAACAAGTCCCTTACAGTGTTGCTGTATTGTGCTGCATCAGACATGTGATAGTGTCCTGTCCATCAGTCATTCCAGTGAACAGGCAGTCACAGTGGTATATGCTGCTGCTATATGTCCACTGCTACAGTATTATAAAAATAATAACAACCACAAGTCCCTCAGTGTTGCTGTGTTGTGCTACATCAGACCAGTGGTAGTGTCCTGGCCATCAGTAATTCCAGTGACCAGGCAGTCACAGTGGTATACGCTGCTGCTATATGTCCACTTCTGCCATATAATAATTATAGCAACAACAACAATTCCCTCAGAGTGTTGCTGTGTTGTGCTGCATCAGACCAGTGTTAATGTCCTGGTCATCAGTCATTCCAGCGACCAGGCAGTCACAGTGGTATACGCTGCTGCTATATGTCCACTGCTACAGTATTATAATAAAAACAACCACAAGTTCCTCAATGTTGCTGTGTTGTGCTGCATCAGACCAGTGGTAGTGTCCTGACAATCAGTTATTCCAGTGACCAAGCAGTCACAGTGGTATATGGTGCTGCTATATGTCCACTGCTGCCGTATCATAATAATAATAACAACAAGTCCCTTACAGTGTTGCTTTATTGTGCTGCATCAGACATGTGATAGTGTCCTGGCCATCAGTCATTCCAGTGACCAGGCAGTCACAGTGGTATACGCTGCTGCTTTATGTCCACTTCTGCCTTATAATAATAATATCAACTACAACAACAATTCCCTCACAGTGTTGCTGTGTTGTGCTGCATCAGACCAGTGGTAGAGTCCTGGCCATCAGTCATTCCAGTGACCAGGCAGTCACAGTGGTATACGCTACTGCTATATGTCCACTGCTACAGTATTATAATAATAATAATAATAATAATAATAATAACAACCACAAGTTCCTCAGTTTTGCTGTGTTGTGCTGCATAAGACCAGTGGTAGTGTCCTGGCCATCAGTCATTCCAGTGACCAGGCAGTCACAGTGGTATATGGTGATGCTATATGTCCACTGCTGCCGTATTATAATAATAATAACAACAAGTACCTTACAATGTTGCTGTGTTGTGCTGCAACAGACCAGTGGTAGTGTCCTGGCCATCAGTCATTCCAGTGACCAGGCAGTCACAGTGGTATACGCTGATGCTATATGTTCACTGCTACAGTATTATAACAATAATAACAACCACAAGTCCCTCAGTGTTGCTGTGTTGCGCTGCATCAGACCAGTGGTAGTGTCCTGGCCATCAGTCATTCCCGTGACCATGCAGTCACAGAGGTATATGGTGCTGCTATATGTCCACTGCTGCTGTATTATAATAATAATAATAATAATAATAATAATAATAACAACAAGTCCCTAACAGTGTTGCTGTGTTGTGCTGCATCAGACTAGTGATAGTGTCCTGGCCATCAGTCATTCCAGTGACCAAGCAGTCACAGTGGTATAAACTGCTGCTATATGTCCACTGCTACAGTATTATAATAATAATAATAATAATAATAGTAATAATAATAATAATAATAAGTCCCTTACAATGTTGCTGTGTTGTGCTGCATCAGACCAGAGGTAGTGTCCTGGCCATCAGTCATTCCAGTGACCAGGCAGTCACAGTGGTATACACTGCTGCTATATGTGCACTGCTACAGTATTATAATAATAATAATAATAATAATAATAATAATAATAATAATAACAACCACAAGTTCCTCAGTGTTGCTGTGTTGTGCTGCATCAGACCAGTGGTAGTGTCCTGGCCATCAGTCATTCCAGTGACCAGGCAGTCACAGTGGTATATGGTGCTGCTATATGTCCACTGCTGCAGTATTATAATAATAATAACAACAACAAGTACCTTACAATGTTGCTGTGTTGTGCTGCATCAGACCAGTGGTAGTGTCCTGGCCATCAGTCATTCCCGTGACCATGCAGTCACAGAGGTATATGGTGCTGCTATATGTCCACTGCTGCTGTATAATAATAATAATAATAATAATAATAATAATAATAACAACAAGTCCCTCACAGTGTTGCTGTATTTTGCTGCATCAGACCAGTGGTAGTGTCCTGGCCATCAGTCATTCCAGTGACCAAGCAGTCACAGTGGTATACACTGCTGCTATATGTCCACTGCTATAGTATTATTATAATAATAATAATAATAATAATAATAATAATAATAACAAGTCCCTTACAGTGTTGCTGTATTGTGCTGCATCAGACCAGTGGTAGTGTCCTGGCCATCAGTCATTCCAGGGACCAGGCAGTCACAATGGTATGCGCTGCTGATATATGTCCACTGCTACAGTATTATAATAATAATAACAACCACAAGTCCCTTATTGTTTCTGTGTTGTGCTGCATCAGTCCAGTCGTAGTTTTCTGGCCATCAGTCATTCCAGTGACCAGGCAGTCACAGTGGTATACGCTGCTGCTATATGTCCACTTCTGCCGTATAATAACAATAGCAACAACAACAATTCCCTCACAGTGTTGCTGTGTTGTGCTGCATCAGACCAGTGGTAGTGTCCTGGCCATCAGTCATTCCAGCGACCAAGCAGTCACAGTGGTATACGCTGCTGCTATATGTCCACTGCTACAGTATTATAATAATAATAATAATAATAATAATAACAACCACAAGTTCCTCAGTGTTGCTGTGTTGTGCTGCATCAGACCAGTGGTAGTGTCCTGGCCATCAGTCATTCCAGTGACCAGGCAGTCACAGTGGCATATGGTGCTGCTATATGTCCACTGTTGCAGTATTATAATAATAATAATAACAACAAGTACCTTACAGTGTTGCTGTGTTGTGCTGCATCAGACCAGTGGTAGTGTCCTGGCCATCAGTCATCCCAGTGACCAGGCAGTCACAGTGGTATATGATGCTGCTATATGTCCACTGCTACAGTATTACAATAATAATAATAATAATAATAATAATGACAACCACAAGTCCCTCAGTGTTGCTGTGTTGTCCTGCATCAGACCAGTGGTAGTGTCCTTGGCATCAGTCAGTCCAGTGACCATTTAGAGTAGTGGTGTCATCTGCTGCCATATGCCCAGTGCTGCTGTATAATTATCTGTGTTGTCCTGCATCAGACCAGTGCTAGTGTCCTGTGCATGTCAGTCCAGTGACTGTTCACAGTAGTGGTGTCCTCTGCTGTCATATGTCCAGTGCTGTTGTATAATAAGTTAATTACAGTGTTGCTGTGTTGTCCTGCATCAGACCAATGGTAGTGTCCTGGCCATCAGTCATTCCAGTGACCAAGCAGTCACAGTGGTATACACTGCTGCTATATGTCCACTGCTATAGTATTATTATAATAATAATAATAATAATAATAATAATAACAAGTCCCTTACAGTGTTGCTGTATTGTGCTGCATCAGTCCAGTCATAGTGTCCTGGCCATAAGTCATTCCAGTGACCAGGCAGTCACCGTGGTATATGCTGCTGCTATATGTCCACTTCTGCCGTATAATAATAATAGCAACAACAACAACAACAATTCCCTCACAGTGTTGCTGTGTTGTGCTGCATCAGACCAGTGGTAGTGTCCTGGCCATCAGTCATTCCAGCGACCAGGCAGTCACAGTGGTATACGCTGCTGCTATATGTCCACTGCTACAGTATTATAATTATAATAATAATAATAATAATAATAATAACAACCACAAGTTCCTCAGTGTTGCTGTGTTGTGCTGCATCAGACCAGTGGTAGTGTCCTGGCCATCAGTCATTTCAGTGACCAGGCAGTCACAGTAGTATATGGTGCTGCTATATGTCCACTGCTGCCGTATTATAATAATAATAACAACAACAAGTACCTTACAGTGTTGCTGTGTAGTGCTGCATCAGACCAGTTGTAGTGTCCTGGCCATCAGTCAGTCCAGTGACCAGGCAGTCACAGTGGTATATGCTGCTACTATATGTACACTTCTGCCGTATAATAACAATAGCAACAACAACAACAACAACAATTCCCTCACAGTGTTGCTGTGTTGTGCTGCATCAGACCAGTAGTAGTGTCCTGGCCATCAGTCATTCCAGGGACCAGGCAGTCACAGTGGTATATGCTGTTGCTATATGTCCACTGCTACAGTATTATAATAATAATAATAATAATAATTACAACCACAAGTTCCTCAGTGTTGCTGTGTTGTGCTGCATCAGACCAGTGGTAGTGTCCTGGCCATCAGTCATTCCAGTGACCAGGCAGTCACAGTGGTATTCGCTGATGCTATATGTCCACTGCTACAGTATTATAATAATAATAACAACCACAAGTCCCTCAGTCTTGCTGTGTTGCTCTGCATCAGACCAGTGGTAGTGTCCTGGCCATCAGTCATTCCCGTGACCATGCAGTCACAGAGGTATATGGTGCTGCTATATGTCCACTGCAGATGCATTATAATAATAATAATAATAACAACAACAACAACAAGTCCCTCACAGTGTTGCTGTGTTGTGCTGCATCAGACTAGTGGTAGTTTCCTGGCCATCAGTCATTCCCGTGACCATGCGGCCACAGAGTTATATGGTGCTGCTATATGTCCACTGCTGCTGTATTATAATAATAATAATAATAATAATAATAGCAACAACAACAAGTCCCTCACAGTGTTGCTGTGTTGTGCTGCATCAGACCAGTGGTAGTGTCCTGGCCATCAGTCATTCCAGCGACCAGGCAGTCACAGTGGTATACGCTACTGCTATATGTCCACTGCCACAGTATTATAATAATCTTAATAATACCGTATATACTCGAGTATAAGCCGACTTTTTCAGCACATTTTTCTGTGCTGAAAAAGCCCCCCTCGGCTTATACTCGAGTCAATGGCTGCAGCAGACGCCGTGGGCTGTGTGGGCGTCCGCTGCAGCCGGCTCCAGGACAGACACTAGAGGTCATTATTGACCTCTAGTGTCTGTGCGCGTTGCTATGGGAGAGACGTCATGACGTCTCTCCCATAGAGATGATCGGGTGCCGGGGAGCGGGCGGCCGGACAGAGCGGCGGCCGGACGGAGCGTGCGGCCGGATGGAGCGAGCGGACGGACGGAGCGGAGCAGCGCAGCAGCAGAAGAAGCGGTCGGGAAGCAGGAGCGGGGCAATGGTAAGTATTGTTTTTGTGTGTGTTTGTGTGTTTGTAAGCGGCGACGGGGGCACTGCAACAGGGGGCAAAGAAAGAAGGGGGCACTGCAACAGGGGGCAAAGAAAGAAGGGGGCACTGCAACAGGGGGCAAAGAAAGAAGGGGGCACTGCAACAGGGGGCAAAGAAAGAAGGGGGCACTGCAACAGGGGGCAAAGAAAGAAGGAAGCACAACTACTGGGGGCAATGAAAGGGGGCACAACTACTGGGGGCAATGAAAGGGGGCACAACTACTGGGGGCAAAGAAAGAGAGTGCATAACTACTGGGGGCAATGAAAGAGGGGCACAACTACTGGGGGCAAAGAAGGGGCATAACTACTGGGGGCAAAGCAACGGCAGCATGTTTTTATCTGGCACTGTGGGGGGATATCTGTTACTGGGGGTATATGTGGCACTGGGGGCACAACCCTAGCAACAAGCATTACCCCCTGGCAACAAGCATAACACCTACCGCATGAAACCCCTGGCAACGAGCATGACACCCTGAGCATGAAAACCCCTGGCACCGTACATTTCCCACCCTAGGCTTATACTCGAGTCAGTCATTTTTCCCAGTTTTTTGTGGTAAAATTAGGTATCTCGGCTTATATTCGGGTCGACTTATACTCGAGTATATACGGTAATAATAACAACCACAAGTTCCTCAGTGTTGCTGTGTTGTGCTGCATCAGACCAGTGGTAGTGTCCTGGCCATCAGTCATTCCAGTGACCAGGCAGTCACAGTGTTATATGGTGCTGCTATATGTCCACTGCTGCCGTATTATAATAATAATAACAAGTCCCTTACAATATTGCTGTGTTGTGCTGCATCAGATTAGTGGTAGTGTCCTGGCCATCAGTCATTCCAGTGACTAGGCAGTCACAGTGTCATACGCTGCTGCTATATGTCCACTGCTGCAGTATTATGATAATAATAATAACAACAACAACCACAAGTCCCTCAATGTTGCTGTGTTGCCTGCATCAGACCAGTGGTAGTGTCCTGGCCATCAGTCATTCCAGTGACCAGGCAGTCACAGTGGTATATGATGCTGCTATATGTCCACTGCTGCTGTATTATAATAATAATAATAATAATAATAATAATAATAACAACAAGTCCCTTACAGTGTTGCTGTGTTGTGCTACATCATACCAGTGGTAGTGTCATGGCCATCAGTCATTCCTGTGACCTGGCAGTCACAGTGGTATACTCTGCTGCTATATGTCCACTGCTGCCATATAATAATAACAACCACAAGTCCCTCTCAGTGTTGCTGTGTTGTGCTGCATCAGACCAGTGGTAGTGTCCTGGCCATCAGTCAATCCATTGACCAGGCAGTCACAGTGGTATATGCTGCTGCTATATGTACACTGCTACAGTATAATAATAATAATAATAATAATAATAACAACAACAAGTCCCTTACAGTGTTGCTGTGTTGTGTTGCATCAGACCAGTGGTAGTGTCCTGGCCATCAGCCATCAGTCATTCCTGTGCCACATATTCTGTTATATAACTCCAGAAACATTATGGAGAACAAAACTTTGGAGGATAAAATAGGGAAAGATCAAGAACCACTTCCTCCTAGTGCTGAAGCTGCTGCCACTAGCCATGACATAGACAATGAAATGTCATCAACGTCGTCTGCCAAGGCCGATGCCCAATGTAATAATAGAGGGCATGTAAAATCCAAAAAGCCAAAGTTCAGTAAAAAGACCCCCCAAAAAATGTAAATGGTCTGAGGAGAAATGTAAACTTGCCAATATGACATTTATGACACGGAGTGGCAAGGAATGGCTAAGGGCCTGGCCTATGTTCATGACTAGTGGTTCAGCTTCCCATGACGATGGAAGCCCTCATAACTGAGGCCTTGACACTTATGTTGGTGTTAGACATGCATCCAGTATCCGCCATTAGTGCAGTGGGATTTAGACAATTGATGGAGGTATTGTGTCCCTGGTACCAAATCCCATCTAGATTCTACTTCACTAGGCAGGCGATAGCGAGATTTTGCCATATAATTCCAGTGATTTGGACGTTTAATTATTAATTACAGTGACTTTGCCAATTATTTTCAGTGATTTGGACGTATAATTCCAGTGATTTTGCCAATTAATTCCAGTGATTTGGACATATAATTATTAATTACAGTGATCTTGCCAATTACTTCCAGTGATTTGGACGTATAATTACAGTGATTTTGCCAATTAATTCCAGTGATTTGGATGTATAATTATTAATTACATTGATCTTGCCAATTGATTCCAGTGATTTGGACGTATAATTCCAATGATTTTTCCAATTAATTCCAGTGATTTTGACATATAATTATTAATTACCGTGATCTTACCAATTAATTCCAGTGATTTGGACGTATAATTCCAATGATTTTTCCAATTAATTCCAGTGATTTTGACATATAATTATTAATTACCGTGATCTTACCAATTAATTCCAGTGATTTGGACGTATAATTACAGTGATTTTGCCAATTAATTCCAGTGATTTGGATGTATAATTATAATTACATTGATCTTGCCAATTGATTCCAGTGATTTGGACGTATAATTCCAGTGATTTTGCCAATTAATTCCAGTGATTTGGATGTATAATTATTAATTACAGTGATATTGCCAATTAATTCCAGTGATTTGGACATATAATTCCAGTGATTTTGCCAATTAATTCCAGTGATTTGGACGTATAATTATTAATTACAGTGATCTTGCCAATTAATTCCAGTGATTTGGACGTATAATTCCAGTGATTTTGCCAATTACTTCCAGTGATTTGGACATATAATTCCTTTGATCTTGCCAATTAATTCCAGTGACTTGGACATATTATTCCAGTTGGAATTGTTTGTGTCGCATGGCTTAGTTATACAGCTACCTCATTGCACCTCTTCGACATCTTTGCATGAGGTGCTGTTTGGGGCCTAGTTTTTGAAAAGTGCCATCCTGTGTGACACTGCCGTATGAGTCCTGGGGTACTGCTGCATTAGTCCTGGGGTACTGCTGTATAAGTCCACCAATTGCAGAATTTTTTAAAAGTGACTGGAGTGTGCTGGAGTTGCTGTCAGTGGACCGAACAATTGCGGCCCACTCTCGACATTCAGCCACAGCGTGACACTACTAGATGGGCAAGGTGGTTGTGTCGATTAGCTTAGTCATACAGCAACCTCGGTGCACCTTTTTTTCTTCTTTGTATCATGGGCTGTTAGGGGCCTTTTTTTGATATCTGCACTCCTGTCTGCCACTGCAGTGCCATGCCTAGATGGGTGAATTGTTTGTGTCGCTTGGCTTAGTCATACAACTACCTCATTGCAATTCTTTTTCTTCTTTGCATGATGTGCTCTTTGGGGCCTTTTTTTATATCTGCCCTCCTGTCTGTCACTGCAGTGCCACTCCTAGATGGGCCAGGTGTTTGTGTTGTCTACTTGTGTCGCTTAACTTAGTCATCCATCAACCTTGGTGCAACCTTTTGGACTAAAAGCAATATTGTGAGGTGTGAGGTGTTCAGAATAGATTGGAAATGAGTGGAAATGATTGTTATTGAGGTTAATAATACTATAGGAGCAAAATTACCCCCAATCATCCAGATCCAAAACCAAAACCAAAACACGAAAGGGTGGTTTTTGCAAAACCAAGCCAAAACATGAAAGTGGAATTAGAACCAAAACCAAAACACAAAACACGAAAAGTGCCAGCCGCACATCTCTAATATATATATATATATATATATATATATATAGAGAGAGAGAGAGAGAGAGAGAGTCCAATGTGCGGCACTCAGCTATCAAGAAAAAACACTGGAAACCAGTAGCGTATAACAACGTTTCAGTGCCCGTAAGCACTATCGTCAGGTTTATAAAGCACAAACAAACAGTTACATACCTTTTATACATAACCACCCGTGAACACTGCCACTCCGGGAGTCCCAACGATTCCTCCTCCTTTCCGGCTGCGGCTGATGACATCATCAAAAAGTGACTCCCATCACCATAGAAACACATAAACAAGTAGCAGCCGTTCTAAAAGGTATAATAGTTGTAATAATACATATCACCGGTCTTTTATAGCCATAGTTACTACTAATGCCTTATAATTAAACATAATAATCATACCAGCAATAACAGCTATAGCTCAAGTATTCATTTCATCCCCGTGGAGATAGTACATCTAGCCGATGTATCCACTCAACCTCCCTCTGGATTAATAGCCGATTACGATCTCCCCCTCTCATAGGTTTTTTGACACAGTCAATCATACGATATCTGAGACTAGACACGCTGTGCTTGAATTCTGCAAAATGACGAGCAACTGGTTGCTCTGATTTTTTATCACTATTTAATGCGGCCCTAATCGCCGACCGATGCATCGCCATACGGTCCTTAAATCTCCCCTGGGTCTTACCTATATAGGAAAGCCCACAAGGGCAGATTATTTGATAAACAACATAGCTGGAATTGCATGTTAGATGATGATGAATTAGGATTTTTTTTCCGGTATGAGGATGGTAAAAAGAATCCCCTGAAATTAAAAAGCTGCAGGTGGTACACCCACATCTGAAGCACCCCAGACCTTTCTTCGAAAGAAAGTGTGAGGGTCCTGCGTTTTCACACTTGCTGCACGTACTAGAAGGTCCCTAAGGTTTTGTCCCCGTGTGTAACACGGCATAGGATTTATATTCTGAAATGGCAGTTGTTGGTCTGATTTTATTACATGCCAATGTTTTTTAATTACTGTGCTTACCTCACTAGATTGTGTATTAAACTGAGTAATTATGGGCATGCGTTCACTCTCTGCCTTCACCTCAACTTTTTTTAACAGTGTGTTGCGATTTAATTGCAACACTCGCTCTTTAGTATGAGCAAGTAGATTCTTGGAATATCCTCTAGCACATAACTTCTCAATTAACAAATCAATCTGTTTAATAGCAATACCTCTATCAGAATTGATCCTCCAAATTCTTAGCGTTTGTGAGTACGGAAGGGAATTTTTTAATTTTACCGGGTGACAGCTATTATATTGTAATAATGTATTCCTATCTGTCATCTGTCACCTTCACATGTATTCCTATCTGTCACCTTCACATGTACCGATGTCTACATCAAGATAATCTATAAATTCCTGGCTCATGTGAAAAGTGAATTTAATTTGACCTTCACCTACATTATTACCTTCAATTAAATTGCAGAAGCTATCCTTAGATCCTGACCAAACAATAAATAAATCGTCTATAAAACGAGTATATAAGACAATCTTTGACGACACATCTTCATCAGAAAAGAATAATTCTTGTTCAACACTGAACATAAAAATGTTCGCTATTGCCGGGGCTACAGCAGAGCCCATAGAGCAGCCGCTCAATTGTACATAGTATTTCAGGTCAAACAAAAAATAATTCTTTTTGAGACTAAACTCTAAAAGAGTCAAACAAAATTCCACAAATGACAGATCATAAATCCCACTATCTATTAAGAAACATTTTACAGCCTGTAAACAGATATTATGAGGTATAACCGTGTACAAGCTGACCACATCTGCACTAATCATCCAAGAACCCTCCGGAATCTCGTGCAGTGTGGTCAGTTTGTTCAGAAACATAGTTGTGTCCAGAAGGAAATTCTTATGCCGTTGCACCAACGGCTAAAGAATCGAGTCCAAATAGGTGGATATCGGCTGTGACAAAGATCCTCTTGCCGAGACAATAGGACGTCCCGGTGGAGGGGTTACCCCCTTGTGTATCTTGGGGAGTGTGTATAAAAGTGGGGCTATGGGGTACTTTGGTAATAGCGCATCAGCCAATTTTTGCTCTATAATGCCCTCTTATACCGCTGTTGACAAAATTAACCCCAATTCTTTTTGGAACATATCCACAGGGTCTCCAGGTAATTCTTTATAGGTCTCCCCATCGTTTAGCTGACGTAAAATTTCCTTGCGGTAATCTTGAAGGTCCTGTAGGACGATCGCCCCGCCTTTGTCTGCCGGTCATATAATTAAATTAGAGTTCTTAGAGAGAGTTTGTATGGCTCTCCTTTCATCCGGAGTTAAATTAGGGTGTATCTCTTTTGGCCGTACTGTCACACTTTGAATTTCTTTATCTACTAGACGCATAAATGTCTTAAGACTGGGGTTGTTAGTATTTGGATCAAATGTCGACTTTGGGATAATTTTTCTTAGTTGTTCAGGAATAGGGTTTACTGAAACAGCTTCCTCTGGTTTTGTAGGTTTATTGAAAAATTCTTTGATTTTCAATTTTCTAAATAGTTGATGTTTTTCTTGTTGCCACTTGAAGTCGTCAAAATAGGCAGTAGGAATATAGGAGAGGCCTTTACTTAGTAAAGATCGTTCTGATTGAGACAGATCATAAGAAGATAAATTCAGTATTATTTCTTCCTTGATACCGGTGGTTTCTTTGCTGGGTCGGATCCTTTTATTTTGGCCCCCCCTCCTTGTTGTTTTCCGTTTTTTGCCAAGAATTTTGCCCAGGTTTGCGCACCCGAAGGAGCTGATCCAGAGGTTGTCGGTTCTGAATCACTGTTAGTACTACTATTCTCCTGTGAGGAGAAACCAGCCGGAAAGGAGGAGGAGTCGTTGGGACTCCCGGCATGGCAGTGTTCACGGGTGGTTATGTATAAAAGGTATGTAACTGTTTGTTTGTGCTTTATAAACCTGACGATAGTGCTTACGGGCACTGAAACGTTGTTAAACGCTACTGGTTTCCAGTGTTTTTTCTTGATAGCTGAGTGCCGCACGTTGGACTCTATATGATTGTACAGCTGTACATGTGAGGGCACCAGCGCAGCAATTACCTTACAGAGGAGTGCCGGCCCTACGCTAGTATATATATATATATATATATATATATATATATATATATATATATAAAATATTCTCACTGTTGAGGCTGCACCAGTCTTCCCCATGCCCCATGCAGTTCCTCACCCACAGTGACGCCTGGAACAACTACAGCAGGCAGTAGTGGCAGCCAGTGTTGTTTGTGCTGGTGTCCAGCAGCTCCGCACAGCACTACAGTAAAGAAACTCTTCATAAACTACAGCTCCCGGCAGCCCTTGCTGTCAGAGCTCACAGCTCCAAGGGCTGCCAGGAGCTGTGGTTTATGCAGTTTCTTTATTGTAGTGCTGTGTGGAGCCGCCGGACACCAGCGCAAATAACACTAGCTGCTGCTATTGCCTGCTGTAGTTTTTGCCGGGCGCTACTGCGGGTGAGGAACTACACGGGGAAGGGAGGAATGGTTCTGCCTCTAAAATGTGAGACTACCCCCTGGCCGTGGGTGGCACCACCAGTCCACACCTCTACTTGCTTGGCGCTTGCCATCCTCGCCAATGGGTAGATACGCCCCTGCTCCCAACTCCCATGCCATCACCCTCACTGGAGAAGAGACATTTCTGCAGAGACTGTCACTCTCTACCTAGCTCCACTTGGGCAATGCTGTTCATATCCCTGTTAGTTCACGAGCCACCCACTGGTGTATGACTATATGTTGGTTGCTGGTGGAGGCCATCTAAGCTACAGAGCCATTTTATAAGCACACGGCATTAGGAGGGTGCATTTTTAAAGGGCAACCACCTTTCTATGCTGTGTCCTCTGCTCCATTCCAGGGCTAGGCATCCTTGACATTAGTACTCTAGTTTCATGATGTTAAGAACTAGCATCTATCCATGAAAGCATATTGTCTTGGCAGTTATTGCTAATTGTTAAGGTGTAAGGTGTTACGTGTAATTCTGTACAATTTATATGCATTGTGTGTTATATATGTAAAAAAAAGTATATACAGTATGTATGTCTGTATGTGTGTATGTATGTGTGTAGATGTATGTATGAGATGCAGTCAAGATGCCAGCATTCAGCATTAAGACAGTCAGAATGCCAATGCCTGCATCCCTGCAACTGATAGGAATGCCAATGCAGGCATCTCGATATGGACAGCAATGCCGGCACCGGGATGCCAAATGCCGGAATCCCGATTAAGCTGGCACTGCAATTTTACACTGCTAAGCCATTGGGGGAAGGGTTAAGTTTAGGCTGTGGGGGTAAGGTTGTGGTTAGGCTGTGGGGGTTGGAGGGTTAGGCTGCAGTGTAGGGGGTTAGGGTTAGGCTGCAGAGTAGGGAGGGTTAGGTTTAGGCTGCAGGGAGGGACGGTCAGGGTTAGGCACCACTGGAGAGGTTAGGGTAAGGCTGTGGGGTGGGGAGGGTTAGGGTCAGGCCTCGGAAAAGATGGGTTAGGGTAGGGGGGACAGCAATCAAGGTTAGATTCCTGTATAGTTGTGATCTTAATCTCTGGAATGCCACTGTCGGTATTGTGACAGCAGGCATCCCAGTAGACAGGATATCGTATGTATTCCATGTGTGTAGGTGTATGTATGTATGTATGTATGTATGTTTGTATCTATCTATCTATCTATCTATCTATCTATCTATCTATCTATCTATATATCTGTTTTGTTGCTGTTGTAATATAGTGAAGAACTATCAGAACTACATGAGCTCACTTTCGCTGGGCTTACTGACTGTTAGTTTCGCATTTGCAACCTTAGATGTGATTACATACTAATTACATATATTGCTTTCCCTCATTATGGCCACTCCACACTGAGAAGCAGATGCAGAGTTGAACACAACTTAACCACAATTTTTACTGCATTGTGTACACAGAACTGAATGCATATATCCATCCAAATGCATATATGCATGTTATGGACAGACAGAAAAAACGATGTCAATGAATTGATACAAATCAGGCGCTAGAACTGAGCTGGTTCTCTAAGCTGCTGCTGGGTGTGGTGATAGGTGGTCACCCCATTGTGAAATAATATACAACTACATATGTAGTTGTATATTAGGTTACGGACAGACCACCATTATCCATAGGCTTAGTTTGATAATCATTATCATCATCATCATCATTATCATTGCCAGCATCATCAGTCCGCACTTGTACCAGACTGTACTTGGTGAAAATGATATGCTACGCATGTTTATGCTTCAATCCAAATCTGCTTAGACCACAATCGAACATAACCTCACTAAACATTTCTTTAATAAGAAAGCCCAATTATATTCCAATTACAGCTATATGAAAGTTTTTACCCCTTCCTTATTTCTTTTATTTTGTCACATTTAATTGTTTCAGATCTTCATACAATATTGTAAACACAAAATACAGTTTAAATAATTTCATTTATTGAGAGAAAAAGGCACAGTTTCCAACACCAATTGGCTTTGTATGAAATAGTAATTGCGTTCACAATTAATTATTCAAACAATTAACCAAAATTGATTTGATTTGGGTTGAATTGCACTAGACACAATCATGCTTGATTTCTGCCAGCCCTGTTAAATTTAAACATCATTAAAATAGAAGTTGGCTACAAGGTTTCAACAAGTAGCACAGTATGCCGCAAACAGAAGAAATTCCAGAAGAGATGATAAAGAAAGTTATCTGTCTGGAAAAGATAAAAAAGCCAGCAAACCACAGCTATTATATCCAAATGGGAAAACTTGAAACAGTGGTGAAGCAAGTGATGTACCCCTGTTTTTTAGGGACATTGCAAATGGTATCAAAGTAAAAGTATGCCTTTTTGCAGATGACACAAAATTATGCAAAAGCATGGACACGCCCGGAGGAGGGATGAAACAAATAATTGAGGCTTGGTTTTAAAAAACCAAAAAGCTAAATATAGTTTTAATGACACGTTAATGATAACTATTGGGGAGAAAAGGAATCTACAGTAGGAGTCACTATTTCAGGTGACTTAAGATGCATACACACGGTGCAATGTAACTTTACAATTTTGACTTTATAGTTAAAACGTATGGAAAGCTAGTGCAAATTGCACCACATATACACAACTTGCTATACTGATGCGCACTCCTGTGGGGTCGGTATCGCAAGAAAAGATAGACTGTGCAGGCAAGTCAATCTTGACTATATTGTGTACAATCTAGTACATAGTATAGTCAAAACTGGCACTTTGTCAAAATCTCACGTAGTCAAAATCTCAAGTAAAGATAGTCAATATCGGTGGTTCCGGGCTCCAGGAGTTCAGGGGAAATTGCAAAGTCAAATTTGGAGCTAGTCAATATTTCACCATGTGTATGCACCTTTAAAGGCAAGTAAGCAGTGGAATAAAGCAATGGGGAAGACAAGTCAGATGCTTGTTTGCATAGGAAGAGGAATCAGTTGAAGAAAGAAAGAAAGAAAGAAAGATAGAAAGAAAGAAAGAAAGAAAGAAAGAAAGAAAGAAAGAAAGAAAGAAAGAAAGAAAGAAAGAAAGAAAGAAAGAAAGAAAGAAAGAAAGAAAAGAAGTAATAATAAAACTATTGTATATAAGTCATTGATACTGCCTCATCTAGAACACTCTGTTCAGTTCTGGAGGCTATAACTTCAGAAGCATATAAATACATTAGAGGCTGTACAAAGAAGGGCTACTAAAATTGTGCATGGTCTACACCACAAGATTTGCCAGGAAAACTAAAAGATCTTAATATGTACAGCTTGGAGCATAGAAGAGAAATGGATGACATGATACAAACTTTCATATACAGTATATCAATTGTTTTTACAAAGTACAGGAGGGAGACATTTTATTAAAGGAAGAGAAGTATTAGAATATGAGGACACATGATCAAATTGGAAGGAGGTAACTTGAGGAAAAATAATTTTACAGAAAAGATCATTGATAGGTGGAATATCCACACATCAGAGGGGTTAGAGACTAAGGGGGTAATTCCAAGTTGATCGCAGCAGGAATTTTGTTAGCAGTTGGTCAAAACCATGTGCACTGCAGGGGAGGCAGATTTAACATGTGCAGAGAGAGTTAGATTTGGGTGTGGTGTGTTCAATCTGCAATCTAATTTGCAGTGTAAAAATAAAGCAGCCAGTATTTACCCTGCACAGAAATAAAATAACCCACCCAAATCTAACTCTTTCTGCACATGTTATTTCTGCATCCCCTGCAGTGCACATGGGCCCTCATTCCGAGTTGTTTGCAGCAGTTCATCGCATCGCAAATTGCGTAATTCCACAAACTGCGCATGCGCACATGCTGCACTGCGCATGCGCAAAGGGAGCGATACGACGCTTGTGCAAAATGACTAACTGAAAATCTGCTCATATTACAGCACCGAAAACAGGGAGTGACGGAGGCGTGACAGAGGCTCGGCTTCGCTATCTTACGAAATGGGCGTGAAAGTAGGCGGCTAGTGTGGGAGTATGCAACCAGCAGTAGGCGTGTTTTGAGCAGAATTGCGTATTCTATGGTAAAATGTACACAACAAATGTTCGCTATCTTGTCGCAGCCGAGGAGTAAGTCTGCAGTTACTCTGCACTTGCGAAGTACTGTTACAAGTGTGTCTGCCCTAATTAGCAATTATTTAGCAAATTAATTCACCTGTTGTCCAATTACTTGCCAAACACTGCTCTGCCAAAAGACTACAAACAGCAATTGTCTGGACACATAACATTTTGCTTGTTAGCACCTACAAATCTGACACGCTGCCAAATAATGCATTATTGATTTGACTTGCAAAATAAACATTGATGTTAAATGGATGTTGTAATTTTTTCTTTAATACTAGCAAATGCAATCAAGTGTGAATAACCCAAGTTAGAAACTACATCAGCTAAATGTTATCGACATAGACATATTCCTTTGTACATACCAAATAACATGAACAACATAATGCAGCCTACACTTAATGTTTTTTTTTTTTAATAAATTTAAATTTTGTGTGATTATGTGTCCATATCTAATATTATGTCATGTTGCCCCTAGTAACCCAAGGTCCTATTTTAATTTTTTTTTTTATATGCCCAGTTAAGTGTTGTGCAAGGCATACTTGTTTAAAATGATTTTATGCAATGTTTGCATGAATATTCTGATTGTTCCCTTGTTCCACACATGTCTATATGCCATGCTACAGTTTACAGGGCTAAGTTTTCCATAGTGCATAACCTTTAATAAAACACACAAACAATTTTGTAATCAATATTTTTTTACTACTAAAAATATATTACATCAGAAACGCAACATGGCTACAGATGAGCTTCACATACAAAGATGGACATAGCAACAAGCAGATGCCACTGACAAAATTCACATAGCAGAACCCAGTACTATGGTAACACCATCTTCTGACAAAATAAGATGTTTAATATTTAATAAGTATATGCTGTGAACCCCCAGCCAGACGAAACTTTTAGGGGAACTGAGGTCGATTCTGGAACCAACACACAAACACAACCATACACAGCACGCTAGGAAGAGGAAGATGGCTCAGGTGTACACGAAAATAACTCACAGGCTACAATTTAAAGAAACACAAATATACCCTTTCACTATGAGGGAGTTGTACATTCTGGCCACACAAGCCAAAAATATAAAAAAAACATTGAGGCAACATGTAAAACATGGGTGCTGCCCATCTGGAGAGACATCACTTTCTCTTCTTTTTACCCGCCTGATATAGTTCTTCACGGCTCGGTCTGCGAAGCGACCTTCGAGGGCCCTGCCCAGTGGGATGTTCTTCCTGGGCAGAGGGAGGGGAGGGAGCAGATGTGGCTGGCTCTCTGCCACTGTGGGCAAGGGAGACAGCGATGTCCTGGAGCCCTTGTAGAATGGAATTGGCAATACTTTGTAAGGAGGAGGCGAGTTGCTCTTGGCCCTGCCTGATCTCTGCCAGACCTTGGCAGAGTTTAGCTACACCTTGCTCCACACTGGTTCTGTGCTCAGTGAGCCGTACAGGTATCTGGCTAACCTCCTGGATCATCCTGTCTTGAAAAGCATTCAGGCTCTCACCATACCTTGCAATTTGAGACAGGATGTCCGGGATAGCAGAGGGTTGGGTGGGGGGCCCAGTTGGAATCTGGATGGATGGAATTTGTGGTCGCACAGTGCCAGAGACACTAGGTCCCCTTACCTCAGCCTCAGCCACATAACCCTCCTCTGACTCTACCTGCTCACCCACCTGTGCTGTGTTATGTTCAAAGCAAAAATTAGAATAAGTGGAAAAAGAGTAGAAAAAAACAACATGAGACTTTTTGTACCAGTAAATTATTTGCTTAGGAATCTGTGTGTAAACTTACCTGGCAAGTCATGTGCCATCAGTATTTCAGGCAGGTCCGTGTCCATATGAGACACCCCAACCCCCTCCTCGTAACTCACACACTCCATCGCCATCTCCTCAAGATCTGTGTACTCCACAGTGGCAGCGGGACCTCCCCCTGTTGCCCTCGAGGCATTCCACTCCGCAGACCTCTTGCCCTTCAGGTGGGATTTGAAGTCGGCCCAACTACATATGTGATGAGAAATAGGGGCAAAGTACAGAGAAGTTATGAATACTTGCTTTAATTGATAGTACACATGTTATGTATTTGGTTGCTATAGGCAACATCACTAAGGTTTTAATAATACTTGGCTCAGAAAATGGTGTGTCAATATACACTTACCGTCTTCTAACTTCCTGTGATGTGCGGACTATTGAGCCAACTTCATTAACAGAATCAGTGATGTCCCTCCAGATTCGCTCTTTGGATGCAGCACCCATGTTTTTTGGTCCTCGATGAATTTTGGACATGGCCTGTGTGACCAAAACACGTAACTCCCTCTTAGTGAAGGCGGGCTGTCTTTTTTTTATGTAGCCTGTGAGCTATCGTCTTGTCCCTCCTCACCATCTTCCTCTTCACTAGCTGCTTGTGTAGTTTGTGTTTGAGATGGTATTCCGGAATCTCCCTCAGTTACCCCAGTATCTATGTCTGGCAGGGGATTCACTCCTAACTCCTGGTTATCAGAAGATGGAGTTTGTACAGTACTGGGTCCTGCTACTTCAACTTCCAAACTTGCTGTTTCTAACATCTGCTTCCGCAGCGCTAGGCGCCTATGTGTCAAAGCGGACATCTGCTGCTGCACGCGTTCCATCTGTGCTGCCATCTGCTCACGAGTAGCCATGTTGCTGGTGGCATGTGTGTTTGCACAGGTGTCTAGCGATTTATAGCTGCGTGTCCAGTGCGGTAATTCGCACAGGTGTCAATTATGCGAATACTTCCAGTAATTGTCCAGCCTATTTAAAAGCCAGCTTTGCAGCCTGTGTGAGTGGGTGTATGATGCCAGATGCAGTTTTGTCCAGTTTCATACAAGGTGGTCGTGTTTGCTCTAACATTTCTGAGTGAGTTTCTGTTTCAGTATATTGCAGACAGATGTGCGTTTGTTTGCTTGCAAATGTTTTAATGTTGTGTTGCGTAGTGCTTATTTTATGCAACTGTAATTTTGTTACTATTCCTAAATTAGGATATTAACAGACCAAGTATGTATGGGTGTGCAATGGTTGTTTGTATTGTTTTAAACTGGGTATTAGTATTTTGGTGGATAATGTGTTTGCATATAAATTTAATCTCATGTACTATGTAATATTTTTGGGACCTGTCATTTACATTGTGTCTGTTCTATTGTTGCGAGTGTAGACTTTATTTCTTATAGACCTTCTCTCTCTCTTGTAGGTGTCTCATTGTTGGATTTATAATCCTCATTTTTTTTCTTGCCAAGTAGGCCTTTTTTGGGTTGTATTTTCTGACCAATTTGGAGGCTGAATTTATTGAGCAGGTAAGTTGCCTATCCCTGTGTGTCCTGCTGTGTGTTTGTTGCAAGTGTGTATCTGATTTCATATAGTCCATTTCTCTCTCTTGTAGGTGTCTCAGTGGTGTTTGTCACCACATTTATTTTCAGGCCAAGTCGGCAGTTTTGGTTTGGTTTTTTGCTCCCAATTTGAGCGTTCATTTATTGAGCAGGTAAGTTGCCTATCCCTGTGTATCCTGCTGTGTGTTTGTTGCAAGTGTGTATCTGATTTCTTATAGTCCATTTCTCTCTCTTGTAGGTGTCTTATTTGTTTGTTTACAAAGCATTTACTTTTGACAAAGTAGGGCTGATTTTTTCAGTATTTGCTACTAAAGGACCCCCATTTTTTGGGGGATATGTGTTTTCTGTGTTGTTTAATTTTAATTAGATTTATTTTTTAAAATGAGTCATACTTATTTTGTATACAGTATATTGTTGCATTAATTATATGGGTAGGGTTGATATCTCTAATTATTTATGATTTGTGATGTTAACCTATGTTGGAGCTAATTAGCTAATTTTAGAGTTCTTTTTTATCCAATTATGTGTTTTTGGTCCCTAATTAAATATTGAAGAAATGGAGTACGCACAAGCAGTAAGTTAACACCCATACACTTTGAATTTGATTATGGATGACAATGTGTGTAGTTTTAAAAAATGTTTGTAACATGATTCTTACCTTCATTTTAAGTTGGTGATGTTTATTCATGTGGCAGCAGAAGCACTCCCACCCCAACCCACAGAACCACTCCCACCCCAACCGGCGCAAGCCCTCCAACCCCAACCGGCTCCTCATCATCCAAGGCAATGGAGGCGTGCTAGGCCACCAATTTTCCGTACCCGTGTCCTTCTTTTTGGGATGCCTGATGATGTTGTGTTGCGCAGATACAGACTGCCGCCTCATCTAATCCTAGACACTCTCTCCATAATAGAGAGTGATCTAGAACAATCCATTAGGTATACTACAGCAATACCAGCATTGACACAATTCCTTGCTGTGTTACATTTTGTTGCCACTGGATCGTATCAGCATGTGGTGGGAGATCTGGTTATCATGTCGCAGGGCCAGTTCAGTAAGGTCCTGCGGCGTGTCAGCCAGGCTTTCATCAAAAGAGTCAAGCAATTTATATCAATGCCTTTGGATGTTGGTGCCCTGGATGTGGTGAAGCGGCAATTTCATGAAGGTGGTAGTCGCTTCCCACACGTTATTGGGGTTGTGGATGGCACACATGTAGCTATTGTAACACCAAGACATAATGAAGAAATTTCCAGAAACAGGAAACTGTTTCATTCTCTGAATGTAATGGTTGTTTGTGGGCCATCCCTCCAGATCCTGTCCCTGAATGCTAAGTTCCCAGGGAACTCCCATGATGCACATGTCATTAGACAATCAGGGATATGGCAGAGATTGAGATCGATGGAAGGACAAGACATGTGGTTATTGGGTGAGTTTTTTTGTTTCAATGTTTGGAACAGTCATATTTTTTTATTTTTTTTATTTACAATTATACTTTTGATTTTTTCATCTTATCAAACAGGAGACCGTGGATATCCTTGCACCCCCTGGCTCATGACTCCTTACAGTAAACCCAGGCCAGGACCACAGACGGCATTTAACTCTGCGCTTACTGCCACTAGACAGCTGGTGGAGCGCACGATTGGTGTCCTTAAAGGGCGCTTTCGTGTGCTCCACCGCACTGGTGGCGACATCATGTATTCGCCGGAGATGGTAAGTAAAATTGTGGTCCTGTGCGCTATTCTACATAACATCGCTGTAAGGAGTCGCGTACAGCTTCCTCAAACGGAGGAATTGCCTGATGAGGAGCCAGGGGTTGGCCGGACAATCGGTGGGGGGAGTGTGTCCCGGTGGGGGAATGAAATAAGGGCACGAATTGTCCGTGATTATTTCAGGTATTTTGATTTTTACCTTATTTATTCTCATTTTCCCAAAGTCTCTGTATTTGTATTGTAATTTTGGTCTGATGTCATTTAGATAGCTTGCTAAAGTTCTTTTTTTTTGTGTGTGTGAGTCTATATTATTCTTTGTTTATGTGAAAAATCTGAAATATTCTTATCATGTATTTTGATCCAATCTTGTTGTTGACAATGTTTTTTTTTATTAATGTCGAATTAATTTGTTTTTGGATAATTGTGTTAATTAATTTTTACATTTTGTTTTTTTGTTTGGTTTTGGCTTGTGCATCTGTTTACATTACAAATTACACAACATATGATCCTAAATGTCGAAAACTTGGTGACTTTGTGCAGCTGATTGTTATTGACAAATGTGGTGAGTACACAGATTGTAACAATTACTTTTCTATAAGTGTGTGTGTATGTGAGTGTGTGTGTGAGTGAGTGTGTGTGTGTGTGATTGTGAGTGTGTGTTTGTGTATGTGAGTGTGATTGTGAGTGAGTGATTTTGAGTGAGTGATTGTGTGTGTGTGTGTGTGTGTATGTGAGTGTGTGTGAGTGTAATTGTGAGTGAATGATTTTTTTCCTTGTTCTTCCGCGGCTGCGAATTTCCGCTATTGCGAACTGTACCCACTGTCCTTCACAGTAATGCACACATCAATAAAGTATATTAGATGACACCATAAATTTACAACCAATCACATGCCACCATACACTATAAATATAAGCCCATATATGGAAAACGCCATTGGCACCATGCGCGCAGCTGCATTTAGCCACCGTGAGCTGCGCGTGTTGGTCGCAGTAATGGACCGCCACGTAGGCCGCGCAGGGCCCTTTATCCCCAATAGGATAAAGCGCGAGACCTACGCGGAGGTCCGCCACATACTCCGCAACCGCACCCAGACCAGACGCACTATCATACAACTTGAAAGGCGCTGGAGCAGCCTCCGCCGTCGCACACCGGACCTGTTGGCGGAACTCCGCCAACAAATCCGCAACAGACGTAGGCGCAGTAAGTTTCAAATTACATTAAATAACAATAAGATTATTAGCAGACACTTTTAATGCAAAACTTGCATATTTACACTAAGTTATATAGTGTGAAAATTAGCACACTGACAATGTACTATTGTAGAACAAACATTACACAGTGTGTGTGGTTATGGCAAGCAGTACTGACTGTGTTGCAAAGTACTTCTGAAAAAGTGAATGTTGTACTGAGTTGCTACACAGGCTGGTGACAGAACCCAATAACTTGCTCTGTGGTTGAAATTTTCTAAGGTGGGAGTTTTTTAGAACTGGTGATGTTGCCTATAGCAACCAATCACATTCTATCTATTATCTTCTAGAAGCAGCTTGATTAATGTTAAGTATAATCAGATTGTTTGCTATGGGCAACATCACCAGTTCTTTCAAAAACAAAACATTAGTAAATTTACCCGTGTCTTTAACATGGGACAGAACAGTGTAATATTAAAATGCTGTTGGTTTAATTTTTAAATCCACAAACTAAATATTACATATGTCATTCTAGGGCAAGCACAACGGCAAGCTGCGGGGCAAAGACCGGACCAATCCCCTTCTCAGCCCCCCTCCCCTTCTGTGGCCCCAAGCCCCTCTCTGCACCCCTCCCCCTCTCTTTCCCCATCCCCTTCTCAGCCCCCCTCCCTTTCTGTGGCCCAATCCCCCTCTCCGCCCCCTCCCCCTCTCTTTCCCCATCCCCTTCTCAGGCCCACTACCCTTCTGTGGCCCAATCCCCCTCTCCGCCACCCTCCCCCTCTCTTTCCCCATCCTCTTCTCAGCCCCCCTCCCCTTCTGTGGCCCAATCCCCCTCTCCGCCACCCTCCCCCTCTCTTTCCCTATCCCCTTCTCAGGCCCCCTCCCCTTCTGTGGCCCAATCCCCCTCTTTGCCCCAATCAGCCTATCTTTCTCAATCACATTCTCTGCCCCCCTCCCCCTCTCTTTACTAATACCGCTCTCTGTCCCCCTCCCCCTCTGTAGGCCAAACCACCACTCTGCCACCTCCCCCTATCTGGCCCCCTCCCCCTCTGTTGGCCAAACACCCTTTCCGCCCCCCTCCCCTTCTCAATGAGACCCCCCATCCAGCCTCCTTCCCCCATCCAGCCTCCTTCCCCACCCAGTGAATGGGCAGCAGAAGCCCCTGAGGATATGGAAGGTGCTGTGCAAGTGCCAGATGAGAGTACGATTTTACACATTTTACATGTATTTGTTACCTAGTTTAAATTCAAATTCCAATACATGCAGTGTTGTACTGTGGCCCATCTTTGGCCATGGAAAAATGTTTGTGTTCTTCATCATGGTATGGATGTTGCATTTACATTTGTGTGAGTATCATTAGATGTACAGTGTCTATGTCTGCAATGTTTAGGGTGTCCACTCTAGGTCGACACTCATTATGTCGACAGGGTTGCCAGGACAACATGGTTTTTATGTGCTAGGTTGTCAGTGAAACAGTTAGACCTGAGTGGAGTTTAGTATGTTGTTGGTCTTTTACACCTGTGCCTGGGTATTCTGAATATTAGCACATTCAACTCGCATGCTTCACTTTGTTAGCACGGCTAAGGACACAGTGATTTGTGTTGTGAAAGTTACACTCCAAAAATGATTAATTTCTTATAAAATAACCTGTTTCACCTTATGTAGTAAGTCAGGCTTTCAGGGAGTGTGGGCATGCTAGGATATGTTGTCCTTCTGAAGATGTTGATATGCAGTGTGATGATGCAGGGCCAACAACAAAAAAGAAAAGTCTGCTTCACTCCAGATGTGAATGAATCCCAGCATGGGCTTACATTTACTAAGATGGGAGTTCGATTGAAGCTGGGATGTTGCCCATAGCAAACCAGATAATTATACTTCTCATTTATTTGGCACCTTCTAGAAGATAATAAGTGGAATCTGATTGGTTGCTAGGGACAACGTCCCATCTTAAATTGAACTCCCATCTTAGTAAATGTATGCCATGGTGTGGCACACTTTTACAATGAAAAATGTGACATTGAAAACATTGCTGAGCAGGCTTCTGTGTTTTTCTGCTACTGTTTTCTCATTTAAACATCCATGATGTAGTCACTTTGCCATTAAAGCAGGCCTGTCAAAACTTCTGCCCTCCAGCTGTGGAGAAACTACACATCCCAGCATGCCCTGAAACAGCTTTAGCATTCTTTGGCCGGAAAAATGTGTCAAGGCATGCTGGTATATCTAGTTTCACAGCAGCTGGAGGGCCACAGTTTGGACATGCCTGCATTAAAGTGTGCTTTGTGCATTGCTTGTATAATAGGTAATGTGAGTAAGTTAGTAATGTTTTCTTTGCCTCTTCATTTCAGATGTGGCGCCTTAAAGGGAACCTGAGGGCCGTCATTGAGGACCTAGAAAAATTAGAAAAGTTTTTCTAATTTTTTTTTGTTTTTATTATTTACATTAGTGTTTAAAAAAAATACATTTGTTTTTGAAGTTAAGCGGGTGTTGTGTTTATTAATGCTATATAGAAAAAGCAGATTTGCATGCATAAATTGCTGACCTACAACACTTCACACATCTTATTTAAGAATAGTTCAGTAAAATTACACAAACAAAAAACTAAAAAAACGATAGGAGCTTATTGTTTAAAAAAACATGTTAACACATTTTTTAACACACTACACCTCTACACCAAAAAAAAAAAAAACAGGCACATGTACCACATCTGCAAGAAAAAGCTGCAAGGTCTATGCAGCGAAACGCGTCAGGTATTTACCCTTTGGAACAGGACATCTTTGAATTGGACCCGAACCTGCCCAAACCGTTTACCAGCTATCCAGAGGAGTCCTAGAGAGGCATCATCCTATCTCCGCACTGCATGAGGTATTCACCATTTATGGGACATTGCAATAACCCTCTAGCGGCATATGGAACTTTTTTATGGACTCTCTTAAATTACCATCTAAAAGGGACTTTCTACAGTGGATTATAACTGGACATATCATTCATGGGCAAAATATGGAACGGATCCTATAGAATATAAACCATCAGTCCTGAACCAATACTTTGGGTAAACTCCATCCTTTGCATATAATTAGTAAAATCCATTCTTTGCATATATTTGGCATATTATCTTGCACAGAATACTGTTTTTTTAATGAGTTATTGCTTTTTAATAAATTGTTTTAAAAATTACACATTCAGTGAATGACATTGTTCTTTCCTCTGACAGCGCAGCCTCCTTCTTTCTTGCAGTTTCCTCTAGGGAGTGACTTCCCCGTAATATTGGCTGCTGCTTAGCCAAGCAACTCGCCTCATAGCGCCCGAATACCTTTGGGTATTTTTTACCTTATTTTTTGCATTTACACATTTACCACATCTATATTTTTAAATTCTTAATTTAAATGTTTATGTACAATTATGCCTACAAAGTGTTATTCTGGTATTCTTTGAAGACTTAATTGATCATGACCATTATCATTCATTACACTAATTGGTTTCTTAATTGCAGATGGCTTGTGGAGTTTGAACTAAAAGGTGTAATTTAACTTTAAAAAAAAACATTGCTGTGCATTTTTTAGCAAAAGCGTGTGCAATTTTAAGAGGAATGTAAATCTACGAGAAGTTAGGATTTTTATGATGAGGTTTGTGGTAATGCGATGGGTTCGCATTAGTGCGATGTCATTTGGCATACGCCTACTTTGTGTACTACTGCATATGAAATTGCAGAAATGCATTGGGGCGGATATTCGCTATTGTGGAACATATTCGCATTTTTGCGCATATGCTGTGCGAACGAAAAAAATAGCAAACAACTCGGAATGATCACCATGGTTTTGCCCAACTGCTAATAAAATTCCTGCTGCTATCAACTTGGAATTACCCCCTAAGACAATAAAGCAATTTAAACTTTAAGAATATCCTTACAAAAAAAACTAAGAATCAAATGGGGTTGAGGTTACAAAAAAGATAAAAAAGAAGCAGACCAAATGGGCCAAGTGGTTCTAATCTGCAATCAAATTTTATATTTCTACATTATTCTTCCCACAAGTGGCCAGCCTACCAATATTGGTCCAAGAGTGCATCAACTGCTCTTCCAGGAATTAACAAAAGAACCCAGTCAAACATCTAAGGAACTGCAGGCCTCGCTCATATACACTAAATTAATCTCAGCATTCATGATTCCACCATAAACAGAAGAAGAACATAAATGCTTGTCTCACATTTGCCAAAAAACACATTAATAACTCCCAAGCATTTTGAGTTAATTTTGTGAAGAATTTTGCTATTTGGAAGACATGGATCTTGTTACATCTGGCATAAAGCTAACACAACATTCCGCAATAAGAACATCATAAAAACAGTCAAACATGGTGGTGGTAGTGTGTTGGTATGGTGAATGTTTTTCTGCTTCATGGAATCATGAATATTGCTCCCTACCTGAATTTTTTGAGGGAGAATGTCAGATCATCAGTCTATTATCTGAAGCTCATGTGCAATTGGGTTATGTAGCAAGACAAGGCGTGAAGCACAAGAGCAAGTACTGTACACCCCTGAATGGCTCATAAGAAACAAAATTAAGATTTTGGAGTGGCCTATTCAAATTCCTGACTTGAATCCAATTTAGATGCTGTGGCAGGACCTTCAATAGAGTATGACAAAAATCCTCCATAGTGATGTAAAAGAGTGATCTTCAGTTATTGAAGCATTTGGTTGCAGTTGTTGCTGCTACAGGTGTTGCAACCAGTTATAAGAATAAGGGGGGTAATTCATTTTTCACATAGGTGATATAGGTGTTGAATAACTTTTTTTCCCCTCAATAAATGAAATGATTACTTAAAAAATGTTTCTTGTGTTTTTTTTAAATTGTCTTTGTTAGTCAGTTTTGTTTGAAGATCTGAAACAAATACAGTAAGTGTGACAAATATGCAAAACTAAAAGAAATAAGGAAGGGGGCAAAAACTTATTCCTGTTACTGTATCTCTCTTTAGTTGAAAGTGAAGTATCAACTAAATGTGTATAGCATTGCCCGTACTTGCACAAACTTGTTTCCAGCACAGTGTGAAAACATTTTTTATTTATGCAGAAAATTCCATTGCACTTTACAATTGGAAACAATGATAAAACAAAGGGCCTAATTCAGACCTGATCATAGATGTGCGAGAAAATGCACATCTACTATCAATTTCTGTGACATGCGGTGGTCGCCCAGCACAGTGCAATTCCGCCCGCATGCTGGATCCAGCCCCTCCACAGACATGCAAGAGCATAGCACAATGGCTATGCTTTCGCATGTTTAGAGTAGCTCTCTGCCTGCACAGCCTAGCTGTGAAGGCAGACGGATACCTGCCATGGTAAGGGTCGCAGCTGCTGTGTGTGATGTCACAGCCGCCATGGCTTGCCCCGGAAATGGTCCAGATACGCCTGTGTTGTCCGGATCACACCCCTAAAATGGAGCATCGATGCCCACAAAATGCAGCATCGATGTACCATTCCCATCCACCTCCAGGTTGCATTCTGAAGAGAATGCAGTTTAGGACCTTGCACATGCATGTATCGGCGCATGCGCAGATGTGCAGAAATCGCTTTATATCGATTTTTGCACATCAGCACCAGGGTCTGAATCGACCTCAAAACTGGGTAGTAACAAACCATCATAGCAGTAGGAAGGAAAAACATGCAAGATATTCTTCAAAAATGGGAGTACATTTAATGCTACTGTACAATACCCCCTGTGCTAGTATATTCATTTTGTGAGACTGATAACTTAAGTATAGTGCTCAGATTATGATTATGAGGGTCATTTAGACATGATCACATGCTAGGTTTTTTCGCTGCGCTGCGATCAGGTCATAACTGAGCATGCACCGCAATGCGCAGGCACGTCGCACGGGTACAAAGCGGATCGCTGCTGTGCGATGGATTGTATGAAGAATCCATTCGCACAGCCGATCGCAAGGTGATTGATGGGAAGAAGGCATTTGTGGGTGTCAACTGACCATTTTCTGGGAGTGTTTGGAAAAACGCAGGTGTGTCCAAGGGTTTGCAGGGCAGGTGTCTGACGTCAATTTCCGGGACCAGACAGACTGAAGTGATCACAGTGGCTGAGTAAGTTCTGGGCAACTCAGAAACTGCACAAAACTTTTTTGTAGCGCTCGGCTGCACATGCGATCGCACACTTGCAAAGCAAAAATACACTCCTCTATGGGCGGCGACTATCTGCTCGCAGCAGTGCTTAAAAAAACCCTAGCGAGTGATCAGGTCTGAATTAGCCCCTATGTCACTTCAGTGTGCTCTGTGGTGGATTGGTGTAGAAGTCTAGGTGGAACAGCAATGATAGGTTTAATTCTTTGCAACACGTTTTCTTGGTTGCTGGAGAAACATAGAACATTCTGTTCATCAATGCAAAATGAGGAGAAAATTCTGCCAAACCATTTTTACAATGTTTCTCAGAGTAATGTGTAGGCAAAGATTGCGTAATGGAAAATATACTGTAAGTAACATAGTAACATAGTATTTTAGGTTGAATAGAGGCAAATTGCCCATCGTGTTCAACCTGTTTTAGGTTGTGATGATTCTACATACTTGCTGAATAATGTTTTATGACTAGTTCGCTACTATAACTCATGTTACCCCCAGATTAACCACTTTGATATTTTAAGTATTATAACCTTGGATAGCTTTTTCATTCAGAAATGTATCCAGTTCGTTTTAAAATCCAATTACAGTGCCCGCCATTACCACCTTCCCTGGCAGGGAATTCCACATCCTGATTGCCCTAACAGTGAAGAACCCTTTCCCCCGTTGCGTTCGGAACTTTCTCTCCTCCAGTCGCAGCGAGTGCCCACGTGTCCTAAACTGTGTTCTTTTAATAAATAATTCCTCTGATAACTCTTTGTGATGTCCCTTTACATATTTGAAGATATTAATAATATCTCCTCTTAGGCGCCGCTTTTCTAGTGTATATATATTCAGCCTAGTAAGTCTTTCCTTATAGTCCAGTCCTTCTAGGCCTTTAATCAATTTAGTAGCTCGCCTTTGAACACTTTCGAGTTCACTGATGTCTTTTTTATACAATGGTGCCCAAAACTGAACACAATATTCCAGGTGCGGACGTACCAATGCCTTATACAGCGGCATGATTACATCCGAGTCCCTTGTCTCAATTCCCCTTTTTATGCACGCTAGCACCTTACTTGCCTTCTTTACTTTGTTTTGACATTGTGTATGGTTATAAAGCCTATTATCAATGAATACCCCCAAATCTTTTTCCAACTCTCTTTCCCCTAGGTGTTCTACATTTAATATGTAGGATGCAAGTTTGTTTTTAGTCCCAAAATGCATAACCTTGCATTTGTCTGTATTGAACCTCATTTTCCATTTAGACGCCCAGAGTTCAAGTTTAGATAGATCATTCTGCTAGGACTCCACATCCAATTCTGAATTAATTACCTTACACAGTTTAGTATCATCTGCAAAGATTGACACTGTGCTTTCCAGGCCTATTTCTAGGTCATTGATAAATATGTTGAACAGTAGTGGTCCGAGTACAGACCCTTGTGGTATTCCGCTGACTACTGAGGACTTCCCGTTGACCACTACTCGCTGTACCCTGCTATCCAACCAGCTGGTTATCCATGTGCAAATTTTTTCCTAGGCCAAGCTCCTTTAATTTGATCATCAATCTCCTGTGAGGAACTGTATCGAAGGCTTTTGCAAATGCTAGGAAGACCACATCCACTGCTTTTCCTTGATCAAGATTATTGCTCACTTCCTCGTAGAAGCTAATTAAGTTAGTCTGACATGACCTGTCTCTCACAAACCCATGCTGGTTCTTGCTAATAATCCTAACGGACTGTAGATACTCCTGTATGCCATCCCTTAGAATTCCTTCCAATATTTTCCCCACTATAGAAGTTAAACTAACTGGTCTGTAGTTTCCCGGATGAATTTTGGATCCCTTTTTAAATAATGGCACTACCTCAGCTATACGCCAATCCTTCGGTACCATGCCTGATCTAATTGAACTATTGAAAATCAAGTATAGGGGTTGTGCTAGTTGTGAACTAAGCTCCATAAGAACCCTCGGGTGAAGTCCATCAGGACCAGGTGATTTATTAATCTTAATTTTGCTTAGTCTCTCCCAGACTACTTCTTCGCTTAAACAAGTATCTAACCATGAATCATTACTGTCACAATTGTTATGCTCTACTCCCATCCTTAACTTCTTCACTGGTGAATACTGATGAAAAGAATTTGTTCAGTATTTCCGCTTTTATTTCGTCATCATTTATCAATTCTCCTAATTCATCTTTTAATGGACCTATATTCTCCTTTTTTAATCTTTTGACGTTTATGTATTTAAAAAACTTTTTGGGATTGGTTTTACTCTCTATAGCGATTTGCTTTTCATTTTCCATTTTAGCTGCTCTTATTGCTTTTTTGCCTTTCTTATTACACTCCTTGTAATACTTGAAAGACTCCTCCTTTCCATTAGATTTAAATGCTTTGAAAGCCCACTTTTTTATCCATTTCTGCCTTAACCTTCTTGTTAAGCCACATCGGTTAGAGTTTAATACTCCTGTGTTTATTGCCCATGGGAATAAAGTTATGAATATTGCTATCTTTCAACCCTTTTAAAACATCCCACATTTCCGAAGTGTTCTTGTTATTAAACAGAACCTCCCACTCTATGTCGTTAAGTGCACATCTAAGCATACTGAAATTAGCCTTCCTAAAGTTAAAAGTTTTGGTGGAACCCCTGTAGCTAGGTTTCCTGAAACTGATTTTGAATGTGATCATATAGTGATCACTGTTACCCATAGTCTCCCCAACTTTAGTGTTTGATATAATGTCCACATTATTAGTAATTACTAGATCCAGGGTAGTTTTACCCCTAGTTGGATCCTCGACTAATTGAGACAAGTAGTGATCCCTAAACATATTTAAGAACCTGCTTCCCCTCGCTTTAGCACATGAATCGTTACTCCAGTTTATATCCGGGTAATTAAAATCCTCAATCACAAGGTTGTCCCCCAATCCCGCAGCCGTTTTGAATTGCTGCAATAGTTGTTCTTCCTCATGTATGCTAATATCCGGCTGTTTGTAGCACGTGCCTATGACTAGTTTTTTTGCATCAATTCCCCCACTTCCCCCACATAGTTTCTAGCTAAACCCTAAACTTATAAAGGGTATATGACTGCACCTTGGGCCTGATTCAGATGTGCTTTGAGGTGCTATCACTGCTTCTTACATGAAAGCTGCAGCTATAGCACTAATATGTTAATACAGCAGGAGTTGCTGATATATGTAGAAGTCTCCTGCTTGCATAAGTGATTTGTGCTGCATCTGAGGAAGACCCCAAGCAATCCACTGTGTCACCACCACTGGATGTGTATAAGCCACTACCACCACTGGCTGTATTTTAGTATGCTACACTACCCTTAGTATATTTGTGTATTCTATACTACATGTTCTATACCTGCATTAATCTCATATGTTTTTCTGACTGCATTTGGGTACCTGATAGTGCACCTGCTGTCATTTCCTGCAATAATCCTGTGTTACCAGCATCCTGTAATCTGCCAGTCAATAAACCTACAAGCTTGGTTAAATTGTCAGATGTGGACTGACCTTCATCGCACACTGCTGAAACCTGTACTGACATCAATAATTTCTGCTAATAATACATGGCTGCACTTTTATGGGAAATCATATACTGTATCTAGGTGCTTTTTGACAAGGCTAATAAAAATGATGCAGACTCTGGGCCTGGCCAAGTGGTAACAACATGCACCCATTTTGAAGAATGGTGCTCATTGCTGCTCCTGCTCCATTCCCCAAATTCCGCAGCATGTCAATTATTCTGCAGTTAAGGGGGGACTCTGGGCGATATCAAAAAGATCTATTCTGCACATGTCCAGAGCACTTCCTGAGCCTGCGCAGACCCACAAACATTGAATTCTTATGTAAGCCATCCGTAAGCCATCCGGTTTGCATACAAATCTAGATCAGGCCATGTTACTCAGGATATGGTAATTCTTCTTTCTGCATTTGAAATTGTTTAAATGGCGGATAAAATATAGAGGAAAAACAAAAACAGGACTCAAGGCCAGGCTACATGTCCTGCATTCTGCCCAACAGACAGCATCCCGTCCTCACATACTCTATCTCCAGTCCAAAAGTCTTGTTTAAATTGAAGGCTAATCATTGCAAAATGAATCAGTGAACAAAATATATAGCAAAGATATCCTCAAGTATATAATAGTTAATGAATTGACTGGGGATATACATTTCTAAATAGGAGATTCCTTTTAGTCCCATATAATTTGCAGATTTATGCTGGGTGTGTAAGGATTTTTTTTTAAATAATTTAATATTACTGTATTTGTCACAGTAGTCTCAAAGAATACTGTGACAAATGTAAGCTCTTTAAACCAATATAATATGGTACTTCCTACAACTGACAAAAGTTAGAATTTTTTATATTTATTTAACAAGGAGTGTCAATCTCTTTTGGTAGACATGGCAATCCTTTCAAAAATACAGGTAATGTATACAGTGCAAGGAAATAGAAATAGAGTTAAAGAAAATGAATGTAAATACTGTATAATTCACATGTTCTTTCTGCACATTGTGGGGTCTTTTCATCATCACTTGATTTCTACAAAAGTAGAGAAAATTTAAATTTCCACCTACCTTGGTGTAAATTCATTATAAAGGTAACGCAGGAGATATCACACATATCTCCTGCTTACCTTTCAGTCCTGATTACACTATTGGGCCTTTTTCAGCTTGGACAGTTATTGAGACAGTAACTGCAATTTTCTCAGATCTGCTTCTGCTAAAATCCGCATGTGAAGAGCCGCCCAGAAAGGTAAAAGATGCCACACTGATGCATTTGCAGATTTGTGTAAGCATTCGCCAATTCCGGTTAACCTATGTATATGCAGGGTATACGCAGGATATACGTGGCTGCAGTTACCCCTGCAATATCCCAACCACTTCCCACAAATGCTGTGTAACCTCCCACAAACTATACTTCCTGGCAATTGCTATGTAATAGCACTTTGCTGGGCCCGCAATCGCATTGTGAATGCATTTCGACGTTCGCGCATGCACAGTTGTCCGATATTCACCTAATTTGTGAATTTGTAATATGCAACTGAAGCTGAATAAGGACCATTAGGGGGACCTAAATTCATCAACCTCAGTAAATACAACATTTTCTGAGTTTGATTGCGGGAACCTTCAACATTTTCCTATTTCAGATGTGCAACGGGCACGTTTCGTGTTTTGTGTTTTGGTTTTGGTTTTGGATCTGGATCCCCGCTCTTGTTTTGGATCTGGATTGGATTTGCCAAAACCACCAATTCGGGTTTTGGTTTTGGTTTTGGATCTGGATGATTTTTTTTTAAACACAAAAACAGCTAAAATCACAGAATTTGGGGGTCATTTTGATCCTATGGTATTTTTAACCTCAATAACATTCATTTCCACTCATTTCCAATCTATTCTGAACACCTCACATATCACAATATTGTTTTTAGGCCAAAAGGTTACACCGAGGTAGCTGAGTGACTAAGCTAAGTGAACCAAGTGGGCGGCACAAACACCTGGCCCATATAGGAGTGGCACTGCAGTGTCAGACAGGATGGCACTTTTAAATACTAGGCCCCAAACAGCACATAATGCAAAGAAAAAAAAGAGGTGCACCGAGGTCGCTGGGTGACTAAGCTAAGCGACACAAGTGTGCGGCACAAACACCTGGCCCATCTAGGAGTGGCACTGCAGTGGCAGACAGTTTTAAAAACTAGGCCCCAAAGAGCACATCATGCAAAGCAAAAAAAAGAGGTGCACTGAGGTCGCTGGGTGACTAAGCTAAGCAACACAAGTGTGCGGCACAAACACCTGGCCCATCTAGGCGTGGTACTGCAGTGTCAGACAGGATGGCACTTTTAAAAACAAGGCCCCGAACAGTACATGATGCAAAGAAAAAAATAAGAGGTGCAAGATGGAATTGTCCTTGGGCCCTCCACCCACCCTTATGTTGTATAAACAGGACATGCACACTTTAACAAACCAATAACTTCAGTGACAGGGTCTTCTACATGACTGTGGCTGAAATGATTGGTTTTTTTGGGCCCCACCAAAAAAGAAGCAATTCATCTTTCCTTGCACAAACTGGCTCTACAGAGGCAAGATGTCATCCTCATCCTCCAATTTCTCACCCCTTTCAGTGTGTACATCCTCCTCCTCCTCCTCCTCCTCACAGATTATTAGTTCGTCCCCACTGGAATCCACCATCACAGGTCCCTGTGTACTTTCTGGAGGCAATTGCTGGTAAATGTCTTCCTGGAGGAATTTATAATTCATTTTGATGAACATCATCTTCTCCACATTTTCTGGAAGTAACCTCCTACGCCTATTGCTGACAAGGTGACCGACTGCACTAAACACTCTTTTAGAGTACACACTGGAGGGGGGGAAACTTAGGTAAAATAAAGCCAGATTGTGCAAGGGCCTCCAAATTGCCTCTATTTTTCTGCCAGTATACATACGGACTGTCTGACATGCCTACTTGGATGCTGTCACCCATAATCCTCCACCATTCTTTCAATGGTGAAAGCATCATATGCAGAGATAGTAGACATGTCAGTAATCATTGGCAGGTCCTTCAGTCCAGACTAGATGTCAGCACTTGTTCCTGACTGCCCTGCATCACTGCCAGTTTGTGGGCTCTGAAATTTTATAATTTTCCTTGCAGCCCCAGTTGTGGGAGAAAATGACGGAGGAGCTGTTGACGGGTCATGCTCTGCTTGAGTTGACAATTGAGTCAACAGCAGGTCTTTGAACCTCTGCAGACTTGTGTCTGCCAGAAAGAGAGATACAACATAAGCTTTAAACCTAGGATTGAGCACGGTGACCAAAATGTAGTCCTCTGATTTCAACAGATTGACCATCCTTGAATCCTGGCAAAGCGAATGAAGGGCTCCATCCACAAGTCCCACATACTTAGCGGAATTGCTCCATCTTAGCTCCTCCTTCAATTTATCCAGCTGCTACTGCAAAAGCCTGATGAGGGGAATGACCTGACTCAAGCTGCCAGTGTCTGAACTGACTTCATGTGTGTCAAATTCAAATGGCTGGAGAACCTTGCACAAGATGGAAATCAATATCCACTGCGCTAGAGTCAGGTGCATTCCCCCTCCTTTGCCTATATCGTAGGTGGATGTATAGGCTTGAATGGCCTTTTGCTGCTCCTCCATCCTCTGAAGCATATAGAGTGTTGAATTCCACCTCATTACCACCTCTTGCTTCAGGTGATGGCATGGAAGATTCAGGTGTGTTTGCTGGCGCTCCTGTCTTCGGCACGCAGTAGCTGAATGCCGAAAGTAGCCCGCAATTTTTCATGCTACTTACAGCATCTTCTGCATGACCCTGTCATTTTTCTAGAAATTCTGCACCACCAAATTAATTGTACGTGCAAAACATGGGACATGCTGGAATTTGTAATGCACGCACAATATTGGTGGCATTGTGCGATATCACAAATCCCCAGGAGAGTCTAAGTGGGGTAAGCCATTGTGCGATGATGTATCTCAGTTTACGTAAGAGGTTGTCAGCGGTGTGCCTCTTACAGAAAACTGTGATACACAGTGCAGCCTGCCTAGGAAAGAGCTGTTGCTACTGGTGCTGTTGCTGTTGTAGCTTCGGGAGGCAATATATCTACCCAGTGGGCTGTCACAGTCATGTAGTCCTTAGTTTTCCCTGCTCCACTTATCCCCATGTCCGTGGTTAAGTTGACTCTGGGTACAATCGCATTTTTCAGGACACTGCGGAAACTTTTCTTAATGTCCATGTACAGTCCGGGAATCGCTTTCCTAGTGAAGTGGACTTTAGATGGGATTTGGTACCGGGGACACACTACCTTCATCAATTTTCTAAATCCCACTGAACCAATGGCGGATACCGGATGCACATCTAACACCAACATAGCTGTCAAGGCCTCAGTTATCCACTTTGCAACAAGATGACTGCTGTCATATTTCATCTTCCTCACAAAGGACTGTTGGACAGTCAATTGCTTAGCTGAAGTAGTACAAGTGGTCTTCGGACTTCCCCTCTGAGATGACGATTGACTCCAAGCAGCAACAACATCAGCGGCAGCAGCAGCAGTAGGCATACCACTCAAGGATCCACCGGAGGAATCCCGGTTAGGAGAGGACTCGTCATTCATGCCAGTAACATGGCCTGCAGGACTACGGACGTTCTTGACTAAGGAGGAAATTGACGTTGAGGGAGTTGGTGGTGTGGCTTGCAGGAGCTTGGGTACAAGAGGAAGAAGGAATTTAAGTGTCAGTGGACTGCTTACGCTCTTACCTAAAGTTTCTGAACTTGACAATGACTTCTGATGAATGTGCTGCAGGTGACGTATAAGGGAGGATGTTCCTAGGTGGTTAACTTCCTTACCCCTACTTATTATGGATTGACAGTGGCAACACATGGCTTGACACCTGTTGTCCGGATTTGTGGATAAATAATTCCACACCAAAGAGGTGGCTTTTTTGGTATTTTACCCAGGCATGACAATGGGCTTATTCATCCCACAGGCAACAACTGTCTCCCCTGGTGCCTGATTTAAACAAACCACATCACCATCAGAATCCTCATCGTCAACTTCCTCCTCATCATCAACAACACCCATATCCTCATCCTGGTGTACTTCAACAGTGACATCTTCAATTTGAATATCAGAAACTGGATTGTGGGTGCTCCTTTCAGCACTTGCAGAGGGTGTGCAAATGGTGGAAGGAGCCACCTCATCCCATCCAGTGTTGGGAAGGTCAGGCCTAGACATCGCAAATCTGGACACTCTTGGACTCTCCTTGGGGATTTGTGATATCTCTGAACACACAGTTGTTTTTTCCTGTGCTTTAACAAGCTTAATTTTTTTTGAGAGGTAGGAGGGCTTCCATCCTCATGAGAAGCTGAGCCACCAGTCATGAACATAGGCCAAGGCCTTAGCCTTTCCTTGCCACTTCGTGTCGTAAATGGCATATTGCCAATTTTACGTTTCTCATTAGATAATTTTTTTTTTCTGATTATTTATTTTTGCTTCTTGGATTTTACACGCCCTCTATGACATTGGGCATCGACCTTAGCAGATGATGTTGATGGAATTGCATGTGGTAGCAGCAGCTTCAGCACTAGTACTAGGAACTGAAAGTGGTTTCTTATCTTCCACTATTTTTACCTCCAAATTGTTGTTCTCCATTTCACAAGACAGCACCCCTTTATTATTACAGCACACAGAACAGTGCCCCTTTATTTTCGCAGTGCCCCTGTATTCTTACAGCATACAAGAGCAGTGTGCTTTTAATTTTTAACTGCACCCAAACTTTTATACCAGACAGGGCCGGTTTAATGTTATTAAGACATCAGCACCCCTATATTTCACAGCATACAGGAACAGTGTGCTTTTAATTTTTAACTGCACCCAAACTTTTGTAGCAGACAGGGCCAGTGTAATGTTATGAGGACATCAGCACCCCTATATTCCACAGCATACAGGAACAGTGTGCTTTTAATTTTTAACTGCACCCAAACTTTTATAGCAGACAGGGCCAGTGTAATGTTATTAAGAGATCAGCATAACTGTATTCCAGAGTGCCCCTGCCCCCTGTACAACACAGTGACAGCCAGGACAGCAACACACATGTACAGCTGAAGCACCCGGCAGTAACACCAGTGACAGCCAGTACAGCAGGGACAGCCAGGACAGCACCCCTAACACAGCACATATACACCACAGTGACTGCAGCAGCACCCCAACAGAGCACACACTAACCCCATGCCACCACCCACAGAGAGAGACAGAGGTCTGTCTCCCTTACTCTCCAAGTCCAGAGTGAAAATGGTGGTGAAGCGTTACTGTTTATATGGGATCCAAAGCCCGTGAGAATCCGACAGCGTGATGATGATGTTTTGCCTCGTTCTGGTTTCCGAGTCTGGTGGGAAGTCCCGAGCCGGGCTCGGGACGTGATGTCCGGTAGAGTTTGGTTCTCAGAGAACCGAACCTGCTCTTCCCTACTTCCTATGGGGTTTGTTCCAGCACCATGCACCTTCCATATCAGAAGGAGTCCCAGTTGCAAAGAGGTATCTATTTGGATTCCTCCACCACTACTCAGTTCCTTCTGCCAGATGTCATGCATACGCAGAAGTAATAAGTGGTGATATGTCTCACCGATACTAAAGTAGCAGTGAAAGGATTCACGTTGACAGCGAAACTTCAGATCAGCAGTTTATGCAATGGAGCAATGCTGAATTGCTCCAGTGCTCTCATTGAGTTAGATGCCTAGTTATTAATATAATGAATATCCCTCTATATCAGTTTCCCAAGTTGCTCATCATTGAGTGGTCAATTTAGCAAAAAAAATTATTGTTGGGGATATGTCTCCCTGCTTTCGCAGACAAATTTAACCATATTTATATGAAAACTTCTGCCAGGACTGTCTATGCGAGAAAAAGGGCTGTCCAGCGAGGAGATTGTTTGCACCTTTTGCACAAGTGAAAGATGTCTGTTCCTTTTTTATTGCTTCTGCCCATGCTGGAGAGACAGTTGAGAGAGCACTGAAAATAGAAAGGCAGCCGAGGGAGATTAGCCCAGGGAAGCAGATATTCGGCGGGTGAAGTGCTCATCAAAGAGAGGCAGCTGAGAAAGCTGAGATCTGGCTGCAGAGATTGGTGATCCAGCTGGGGAGCAGAGATCCGACATAGGGTGTGCTGAACACAGAGAGGCAGCCATAGGAGTGGAGATCTGCCTGGAGGAGTGGAGAGCTACCTGGAGAAAAGCAGAAAGAAGTGGCTCGTTAATGCTTTTCTCCATGTCATCAGGTAAATTAGCCACATATTGCCATCCGGAGATGGTGTTATGTTTGTTATAAAATATGAAAGAATCGATACTGTTCCTGCACAGCTTCCACTCAACCCAGTGAGTGCTGCAGGAGCATAACTGGAGAAACAGATAGGCATAGAAAACTGCACTTTTCAATTTTCTAACTTTGGAGATGAGAAAAGAATAGTAAGGCTTTTTCTGACCAAAATAATGGAGAAAATCTGTTTTTAAGTTTATTAAATAGAGCCCTAATTTTGGAATACAAAGTTAATGGACAATATTTTTTCATACTAAATAAAAAAAAGGTAACAATTGCAACAAAACACTTATAACACATGCTATGCATAACTATTTACTTAGATACCTAAGTTAAGCAGTGTGCATGTTCAGCAGTTTGAGATGCACTGTGGGGAAAAACTCCATTTGTCTTAAGTGCAGAAACTACAGTAGGTACTGCATTGGTAGAATCATCTATTCAATTCAAACAGCAGCCGGTGGATTGTTAGGAAAATGCTAGGGTGTGAGAATATACATACATAAAAAGGTTATACTACTTATTTGTCCTACGGTACATGCTAAACAATATCACACATGCAATCTGTTTAAACATACTGTACATCAGTTATAAAACATAATAAACCTCTTTGCTTTAATTTTGTTAAAATTGTAAAACAAAAACAATGTTTCAGTGCTTAGGAATTATACTAAACATCTCTGGTGTGCTAAATATTTTGTTTTGCATATAGTATGCATAACAACCTTGAGGGACATACTCAGTTTTTCAGAAATAGCATTTATTTTTAGAATATGTTTTCATTATGTACAAATGGATAATTTTGTAGATATTCTACAGATTTTATTTTCATTAATCATCTCACAAGGTATAGATAATTTATCTTAGAAAGCGTCAAAAAAAATCCCAAAGGGTAAATTACTCTAGAGGTCTCAGTGCCCTTATACTGTATAAAATTGACCTGTTATCTGTTTGCCATTTTTGTGTACTAGACATTGCTTATTTAACAAGAAACCAAATTATTGTGACTCTAAGAAGGTCCTTTGATACTAGTTTTGACATTCTACCTGAAAAATGACCCTTATTATGGAGCCTATGACAGGTTCTCAGTGTTCTGATTTATAGATACTGCACTGAAATGTCTAGTATTAGAGCTCCCCCTACATTGGATAAAGAAATCTACTAAAGAGTATTTTGTTCTATTTTTGCAAAATGAAAAACCATTACCAGATATTCATTTCACATATAAATCTAATAAAAGTATTCTTTTAGTTTTAATTTGCCCAAAGCATTACATAATACAATTACCCATATTACTTTGTAAACTAAATATTAAATATTATTATTATTATTATTATTATTATTACTACTACTACTACTACTACTACTACTACTACTACTACTACTAATAATAATAATACTATCTCATTAAAAGTGTATATTGTATAAAAAAGCAATGTAAAAATGTTTTGTGTATGCAGCAAAAAATAAAAGAATATAGAATATGCTAATTTATTGTTTATTCTACATTAATTCAAATGATAGAATACATAGTTATATGTTTGATATTATGGTGTCTTCTTATTAAGCTTTGTTATATTGCATAGTTATAACATGTCATCATGAAATATTGCTCACCACTCCAGTACAGTTTGCTAAAAAGCAGTCTTTAAACATTGAATGGGGATGAGTTTACCGTCTGTGTGAGATACTGTGATGAGAGCTTGTAAAAAGTTACTAAACTTGTTATGACATAAATGTGGATGGATTGAGTTTAACACTGCAAGATTAAGCATAATCTTCAGGTTTGGGACCTCCCTATTTGCTGAGGTAGAGAAAAGGCAGGTGTCATGACCCTGGGACTTGAGGTCTACTATTACCCATGCTAGTACATTGAGGTACATATACCCATAAACAATCAAGACCTATTGGCATTTTACTGCTCCCTTAATAGACTCAAATAAGAAAATATATTTTAGAAGAGAATGCAGTGTTCACTTTAAAGCAATCAAATAATCAACATTGTTATTTAATTATGAAATGAACTGCAATACATGGTATGTGACAAACAGAAAGAAAATGTGTTCCCTATAAATGTCAAATTGCAAACAAATGCTAAATGATAGTATAGGATATGTAGGATTCAATACCCAAGATACTTAGAGAGCAGGCATTGGTAAGCAGGAACACTTTGAATCAGTCATTGGGGGTAATTCTGAGTTGATTGCAGCAGGAACTTTGTTAGCAGTTGGGCAAAACCATGTGCACTGCAGGTGGGGCAGATGTAACATGTGCAGAGAAAGTTAGATTTGGGTTGGTTATATTGTTTCTGTGCAGGGTAAATACTGGCTGCATTATTATTACACTGCAATTTAGATTTCAGTTTGAATACACCCCACCCAAATCTAACTCTCTCTGCACATGTTATATCTGCCCCCCTGCAGTGCACATGGTTTTGCCCAACTGCTAACAAATTTGCTGCTGCGATCATCTCAAAATTAGGCCCATTGTCTCCTAGTGGTGAGGGTAATAGGTCGCCATATTATGGATGAGCCATGAGTCTCACTTCCATAAGCAATTTATAATTGATAGAACTGATGTGTGTCGGGAGGGGGGGTGCCATACATAGTTGCTCCAATAGGGTGAGGATCCTCCTGAAGTGCCACAATCAGCCCATAACATGGCTGATCTGTAATTAAGACAAATAATTAAATAGAGAGAGTGAAAACTTATCCTGAAGTTCCTGAAAGTAAGAATCCCCCATACCAGCTGCCGACACACTGGAAACCTCTGTGCATCCAGACCTCAAATGCGCATGATTAAAGTCCAGGGGTAAAGTCCAAATTGTGAACTACTGTAATGTAAAGGAGTGAGAGGGAACAAGCGAGAGGACACTCCTGAGTTAAGTGCAGTCTGTGCCAACAATTTAAAGTGGTAAATAGTTGGATGATGCAGTCTGGACAAGGGAGAAACAGTCAAGTAATTGTGGAAATAGGAGTCTGTAGGAAATAGTTATCCAAATGGACCAATTACTTTAGCCTGCACCCCTTACAGGAGCTCTTCCACACTGGCTCCTCATACTCTAGATAGTTTATCTCTATGTGGGGACCACCACCAGTGTGCTTTGCAGCTTTGTACTCCTCAGCCATCTTAGACTTCACTTTTCTCTTTCTTTGGGAGAGTTATCAAAGCTTAGAAAGATATAAAATGGATAGTTATGAACTTCAAACAATCATCCCCTGTCATGCGTCAAACACAGCCCATAAAATTATAGTTATAACCTATTGGTTAGTAATTAATCTATCTTTACTTTATCTCTTTCCAAGCTTTAGTAACTCTTCCAATATCTCTGAGAAGTGCTTACAACATTGGGACTTGCTTCTCTTAAAACAATTAGTAGCACTGTTGGCCTCCACTGCTACTGCCCACAGTCGCTTCTTCTACCTGCATGAAGTATTTGGAGCCTTCCTTCCAAAAAGTGTCTCATCATAATAAGTACCAACACATTAACCAGAGCCACATTCTCTTATCCCTCTTTTTCCTGCTCTATTTCCTGCATAGGCTCCTCTATTTCAGGCTTCCTATCCCTCCTCCGGTCCTCTCTGCTCCTTGCCACCACAGGCACACACAAATAAACACTGACAAGACAGAAAAAAACATGTACTGTAGACAAAAAAACAGGGAAAATCTTTTAAGACAAGACTATACACAATAAGACATGACGACCATCAACAATCAGAAATTAGCTTACCATATAACTATCCAAACTGCTAGCTTAAACCTCAAACTATCTCCAGCCACAACACTACACCCTCACAATGTGCTCTGGTGGTTTGGGTCATATTTTTAAGATTTAAAAAAAAAATCTAATTTTAACATCAACAACATACTGTATGATACAATGGGAAACAGTGAAAAATATTATGCAGAACATATGGTAATGAAACAATATAAAACAAATGACCATGTAAGTTACAGGAACATATAAGATTAAAAATAAATAAAAGTATATAAATAAAAGAAGAAAAAAAGGTAAAACAGAGAGTATTGAACAGCTGGTAGATTCATGTTGGATTTTAAGTTACAAACAATAAAAATAATGCTAATTGTAATACTAAATTTAATTATGAGATTGCCAGTATTTTCAATTCAACAGAAAGAGTTCCGTAGCAGATACAGTATTAGGGAGAAACCCTATAACATAACAGCCATGTAGAAAAATAACAAGCTGTCTGCAGAGCAAGCTAGAAATAGAAATGAAAACAAGATAGAAAACAAAGAACAGAAGAAAGAGAAGTTTGAAATGGGGATAGGGAGTGGAATAGGATAAAAAGGAGGGATAGTGTACCCTGGCAGTCGAGGTGCAAAGCATATTAAATCAAATGCTCTCACAAGGTGGAGATTTAGTTGGACCCAGGCAGCAGAGAATTCATGAACTGGAACTATGAAGCCTAGATCTCATGGATATTAGGGTGTGTCATTTTATATACTAGTACTATATTCCATGGATGCTATGAACCCAAACAGATTAAGCAATGTGATGTGTTGTGGAAGTATATGGGGGATAATTCTGAGTTGATCGCAGTTGGGCAAAACCATGTGCACTCCACGGGGGGGCAGATATAACATTTGCAGAGAGAGTTAGATTTGGGTGGGTTATTTTGTTTCTGTGCAGGGTAAAAACTGGCTGCTTTATTTTTACACTGCAATTTAGATTGCAGATTGAATAGACCACACCCAAATCTAATTCTCTCTGCACATGTTATATCTGCCTCCCCTGCAGTGCACATGGTTTTGCCCAACTGCTAACAAAGTTCCTGCTGCGATCAACTCGGAATTACCCCCTTGGTTTCCAACCTTTAGCACTGAGATATTTAGCAGCATTGCAGATGTGCATGAGCAGACAGTCATAGTACTTACTAATTTGCAGAACTTGGCAGTTAAGTGACTGCAGTGTCCAAGGGAAATGTGATTCCCTCAGGCATGTGATCAGGATCTATGCTACAGTATAGAATTGGTGGACATGAGTGCATGACAACTAACTTTGGTAAAAAGTGCTAACTACTACCACATTGCTACCAAGGTGTGGCTCAATTTTGAGGAAATATAGCAAACAGCTTGCAATATATACCAACAGAAGTAGGCATGTTAGCACAAAAGGAATAGAACTACATGACATAATTGAGGAAAGTAGATTTGAGAGTTTCTGAGGGGTACTCAAACCTTTTGCATTGATAGAAATGCAAAGGCAGTTTGGGTCACTGAGCAAATGCCTACAAAATTTGCCAAGGAGTAGAATGGTGAGGAGAGACAAGGAAAGAAGCAAGGGAGATACAAAGAAGAGAGAACAGAAAAGGAAATAAAAGGAGAATTAAAGAAGCATCTCATTCTTATTCTAAAGGTCGGGAATCTTTCCAGTCAGATAGATCCCAAGAGAGGGAGAGCTCAGGAGAGGGATGCAAGAAAACTGAGAGAAGATCTGGTAGTCTAGGCCCTGCAAATAGGCAGGATAGTAAAATCCTAAAGTATGGGGAACTAAAACTTATTGCTCTATTGTTGGCTGAATATGAAAACATATAGTTAATAGTATAAAGACAGTAGGCACACTAGAAATATGTAAAATATGTATAAATAACAGAAACAACCTTGAACGTAAGATAGTGTAAGGCGATTCCAGTCCATGACAAAGAGGAAATGACCATCAAATATGTATGAGCAACTCTAAGTTGAGCAGACTTATAATGTCAATCAGCTGGTGCTGGACTGGCATTCCCAGAGTGATGAATTAAACGCTGGGAAAGCAAGGTAAGTCTACTTAGCAGGGACATGTCCATCATCAACAGTGCAAATGAAGTGCTGTCTCTGCAAGTAGCAGAATCACCACATGTCTCAAGGGCAGTGATGCAATGGTCTGATGTAGTGACATCAGACTTCAACTCCCCAAATGCCTGTTCCAATGATGAATTAAAGGAATTTTGGGGGAGCAGCAATCATTAATTGAATAGCACAAATATCTTCCTTAGTGTAAGGGGCAGGGACAAAGAGGTTTCTCTTTACTTAGGAAATGTTGAGTAATTCCAGATATACATTTTTAACTTAGGAAATGTTGAGTAATATCAGGCATTTTGGTACTTGTGGTTGATTGGTGCATGATGTTTGGAGAAGTTCAGTTACTCAGTAAGTAAAAGCACCAGTAGACTGTGGTCTGAGGTAGAGAGTTAATAAAAAGGAGGGATAATGGTAGCAGGATGGTGGACAGCAGCTGGGGAAGGTTAGACTTTTCATCTGTTAAAGCTTTAAAAATAGATGACCAATTCAGTAAGCAATAGGGGGTTGTTAGTAGGACAGAATAGATTTCCACGAGAGAGGACACAGATTCAGGAGAGCAGGTGGTGGAATCATCGGGGTTTAAGGGTAATGCAGAAATTCACAAGGCATGGCTATCATGAGTACTTCAGCCAAACTCCTAGTGCTTGTGCCAGGGAGACAGAGGTCTGAGATATCAATGGACACTCCACAGGTTGTGATAACACCTCAGAGTGGGGGAAAGTGGGATGGTTATTTAAAGCTGAGCAGGAAATTAGGTCCAGCATTTTCAAAGCTGTGCCAGGCAGCATGGCCCAAACTGTCTCCAGTAAAGGCCACTCCAAAGTACAGTGTGCATGGGGGAGGAGAATGCAGCTGCCGTACCACTTAAAACACCAGTGGGGGGTGAGAAATGGAGTCATAAGGAGCCACCTACCAGGTCTCAAGATCAGACCCTTCACCTTGTAGACTGCAGTACACTCAGTGGGTCTCCAATGTAAAACTCACAGCACAGGACATGTCCCATTGCCTAGGAATTTGCAGGGCTGAGCAATCACTATGTACCAAGCCAAGATCATAAGGAGGATACTTGACAGGGAGCTCAAGCGGTCAGCCACCCTAGGGAAAGGAGGCATGCCACGAGACACAGCACCAGGGGGTCCTGCAGCAAAGAAAGTAAAAGCAGTGGATATAGGCGAGTAATTAGATGAATGCCATCTTAGCCACTCGGGCCATGCCCACTGGTTTTGGGAGTTATTATAATGGTTTTGTGATGTAAAAAATCCATGTGGTATGTTTAGACCAATAGAAAAGCACTAGATAATGTTTGGTGGATTTTGGTTGGTTTAGGTCAATTTTACACTGTATATCAGAAATTAAAAATCTGGTACAGTTTACACCTGCAAAAACCGATCAACTTTTCAGTTGGATTTCAATTGACACTGAAGACCAGTGGTTAGTAAATACACAATTTTTAGCCACTAAAAAGCAGTCCATGTCCATCGGTTTTGAAATGAACTCAAAACTGATGTTTTGAAAATATACCCCTAAGAATATAACCAAAACCTGCACTGAGAGAGAAATAGGATCAGGAGGACGGATGCAGACAGCTCTCTGGACCCTTGCTCTTGAAATTTGCAGCTGGATTCCAGGTCCAGTGACTGGCAGCAATCATACTGTCACTGTGCTTACATACAGTATGACTGAGAGTAATTAAATTGAATTAAGATGTTGTCATTGAACAAAACATAATCATGAACTGACAATATAAATACATGCGTACAGTAATTCATCTCAAGTTCTAATAAAAACAGATCATTGTACATAAAACTTAACTAAGAGCACTTATTTTAAAATGAATATAACTATTGCTTGGGGGAAAAATAAAATGTTTTTAACACATACAGTAGTGTGACACATTCCAGGGTGACTATTGTCATTCACAGGGCTAGTTGCCTTCTTTTGAATTTGTTTGTCATAAATCTTCTGAACAAAAGGCAGCTCCCTGCAAATCCCATATTTAGCTGATGTAAATATCCTCTCAAATGATCTATGGTCTGTGGCTATGGTATTGTCATACCACACCATTACACCATACTGTAGGTCAGGGCAATCTATACTACACAACGATAAAAATGATCATTGTCTGTGTTATTGGCCAGATCTTTATACCTTAGACATTCCAAGAAAAAAAGGCATTCTTTTCCACTTTTCACTAGTGAAAAAGTATTCCGAGACAGTAATAAATCATCAGATGTGAATACATCAAAAATTAAAGTATTCACAATCTCAACTTCCACCAAGTTCAGACATATTGGTTGAGGATGAGATCCCCTATTTAATCTAAAATCAACCACATGTTACAATATTTGGTCTTTTTAACATCTAATACCAAATGTTTCTTCTGACTCCATCCAGGGCCGGTGCAAGGTTTCTCTGCTAAATTTCTGCCTACTGCCCCTTTCCCCCAACCCGCCCATCAGGTGAAAGTCTGTTGCATGGCAGCTGCCCTATTACCCCCCTCATCCTGTGTGCATGCTCCTGCTGTTCCCCTCCTCCGATCTGTTGCATGTCTACTCTCTTCCCCCCCACTTTACCTGTCTGTGTGGGTGCCTGCTGCTTTCTCCCCCACCACTCTGTTAAATGGCTGGTGTACTATCCCCCCTAGTCTGTGTACATTCCTGCTGTTAATCCCCCCCTTCCCCAAGCTGCTGCTCTCACCCACAAATGCAGACAGTGCGCTCTGCAGCCACCTTACCTGCGGGCTGCAATGCAGAGTTGGGACTGAGTAGACTGGGAAGGAGCCTAGAATGAAGAGCAGCGCTGCACGTCACTCCCAGCCAGGACTCAAGGAACTGTCAAAGTTACTGCCTGTGCTGGGAGGATCCGGAGCTGGTGGTTGCAATATAAGACCACTTAGCGGCCGCGGTTATTGTAATATAGGGTGAATGGAGGGTTGCGGCGGCTGTTACTGGTGTGACAACAAGGTGTCCGCCACCTTTTTCAGGCAGACTCAGCCACCCCCTCAGGTCCTGTCACCCCTAGGCAACTGCCTAAACTGCCTAGTGGAAGAGCCGGCCCTGACTCCATCTAATGAGAAGTGACATTTTGTTACTGTATGCAGTTTTAGCCTAATTGCTTATTGATAAGGGATGCAGTCAATTTGCCGGCTTTCTGGATCTCGGCGGTAAGGATACCGATGCCAGAATCCTGACAGCCGGCAATGCTGCCAGCTGGAATCCCAGTGCAGCAGGGCTATTCCCACTTCCCACCCTGTGGCGAGTGCAGCGAGCCACCGAGCCCGCAGTGTGGTGAGTGCAACAAGCCTACAAGGGGATTCTTGCACTCGGTGGCATTTTGGTGGGCGGGTTGCTGCTGTCAGGATATGGACAACCGACATCCTGTCCGCTGGTAACACATACTGAATCCATTGATAACCTATTTTTTTCTGGGTGCTTGGAACTTTATGCATAAATATAAATGAATATACATTTACAAATAAAAGATTATTGTCATCGAGCAGCAGATACCCAGGTGTGTCTGTGCACACACACCAAATGAATGACACAGCTGACTCAATTAAGGAAAGCTGATTCCCCAGAGATCACAAAAAACCAAGAACTTTGGTACTGTGCAGTTAAAAACCAGGTGCACATGATGGCTGAATAAACATTCACAATACTCTTTTGTAGTTTATATAAAATGATTAATTACTACATTATAATGGTTTAAAAAGCCAAGCAATCAATTGCAGTCTAAAGAATATGCATGCAATAAAACAGATGTTGACAAAGTGGCCACTTGTTTCTTTCTTATATAAGAAACATTAGTGTCCAATATTCCTTTGAATTATACCTCCTCTGTTTGTCGTATCCAAATAAAATAGGTAGAGAGTTGCTTATATAAATATAATATGGAGATGTGCTCCTTCTGCTAATGATATTATAGCTACCAAAAGATGCTGTGAATAAATTGCTAGGAGTTTAAACACACAATTATCAACATTTATTCCAGAATGCTCAGCTATACATCTGATGTCTGCAGAGGTGATTGGTATGTTATTTAAGTGCCAGCCTCAAAGTGTCCCTCTGAGATCCACTGTCTGTGTGGTCATAAGGTGAAAATAGTCATTAAGGGAGCTTACCGCTGGCTCTGTAGTGCTGCTCCACACTGCTTTGTATCAGCAGTGATGCTGTTTGCAGCTCCACTCAGCATATCTCCCGCTGGCAACAGGATGTCCTCTGCGACAATCATTAAGACCCTTAACCAGATAATTTTTAGGTACAGGGACAATTAATATAGTTTTAAAACGTCTGGGGATACTGGGCCAATGACAAATTGAAATAATAGTTGAAACCCTTGCCAATTAAAAGCCCACTCCTGGAACACTATCAGGGCCTGATTCCTTAATAATTTTATTCTACACAAACTTGCCCTAACATCAACTATTTCCAAGGTAAATGGAACTTCCTCTGGCAACATTTCAGTTTTGTTGGCTGGTAAATTATTCTGCCTGTCAAATCATGCTTAAAATGATTTTATATCCTCAAGAAAAAAGGTCATCCACCCTTTCCGGCCAAGATGTTTCATTTTGTATCACTACTACTGGGAGAGTAAGATGTATCAGAAAGAAAAATAATGTAAACCCCTAGGTAAACATCAGTTTTCTGAGGATTACCACAAATACATATATATCCCTCATGCATCAAGCTCCAGAAAGATTAACTTTTGGAACTTGCCCATGCAAGTCAATTCAGTCAATAGAAGGCTTTGGCTATATAAGCTTATGGGCTTATTATTTAATAAAGTAAATGGAGAAGGAGCCAAAGGATCCCCCTCCATCTCAGGTTCAATAATCACGGGCAGGCCAGTGGGCGTACATGCACATTTAAAGCCCGTTATAGGAACCTGGAGCTAAAGTAAACTCTGGACAGATATGTATCTATTAAATGTCTTATTGATTGAAAGTGATATGATTTCTGTCTTCTGTTTTGTTTCAATTACATTGCTACTTACAGATGAGGTTTAAAATATATCAAAGAAAAGTCTGTTGAAGATTTTCAGTAACTCCTGTTGAACTTTGTACCATCATCAGAAGTGTTATTTCCAAGTGATGAGGGTTAAAGCACAGTTAATGTTCTCAATAAAGTGTCTTTTAATTAACAATTTCTATTATTTCATGTCTGATTATACTGTATGTTCTCACTTGAGTTAATAAAAATTTAGACAAGGTGATCAATTAGGTTTAAATAAAGCAAATAAGTCTGCTCACTCATTCTGCTGATACAACTTTTGAAATGCCTATTTCAAAGACAAAAGCACTAATTTCAGTTTAAGTGGACTTTCATAAACTTAACAAAATCTCAATAAATTATTTGGGGCAACACACAACACAGACCCCCACAGCTTGCAACATTTTGGGGAAAGGTCAGCATAAATAGAGGCTTGTTTCAGCTATATTAATTGTATTCATACTTCAATATTTTGTCTGCACACCACTTCACAAACAAATTGTCAGCAGAATTATCAAAACTAAAAATAACCACATCATTATCTGGGATGAATTCAGTTGAGAATTACATATACTGTAGCACAACCATGTCAACATAAATAGGTATCTCTCAATTTTTTTTTGAATACTTCATGAATACACTATATGAGGAATAATATTTGAAAATAATATCTCATAATTAAGGGGGGATATATTATTTTCAAACACAAGTTTTCCCTTAGGTATTGTCATGCTCCAGAGTTTTGGACTGTTTCCTACCACTATGGTGTCTGTCCTGGCCAGCGCTGAGGTCCGCCCGCACTGCATTTAAGTATCGCTCTCTGTGGCATGCTGCGGTCCCCAGGTGTCACCCTCTGCAGTGCTCCGCGATCTCTGGCCAGCATTCGCTGCATCAGTCTCTCTGCATGTCCACAACATGCTCCAAGCCAGAGTTACCCCAAGAATCAGTGCAAGGGTGCAGCCATGATGAATTCTGTCACCTGATTACTTCCAGCCACTCAGCACGCTGCTTCTAGTCAGCTAACTGCTACAACCAATATACTGATGTCAGTACCTAAAAATTGAGCTTCCTGGTTACTCTCAAGCTGCCAGTACGATGTTGCATCTCCTAAAGTCACATCTCTATGTTGAGCTCCCTGATACTTAGTGTCAGTACAGTTCCAGTCCGTTGGTATCCAGTTCCAGTCTGGTTGTCTCATAGACTCTGTTCTCTTAACCTTCCCGGTTCTAATCCAGTTCCATGCTGGTTACCTGTCTGGTTCCAATCTGATTGAAATCCAGTTCCATGATGGTTACCTGTACAGTTCAAGTCTGGTCACTAACATGGTTCCAGTATGGTCACCTATCTGGTTCCAGTCTGGTCGGTATTCCAGTTCCAGTTCATTCATCATCCAGTTCCAGTCCTGTCACCTACCTAGTTCCAGTCCAGGCACCTAACTGGTTCCAGTCCAGTCATCAATCCAGTTCCAGTTCAGTCATCATCCGGACATCAATCCAGTTCCAGTTCAATCATCATTTAGTTATATTACGGTTATCAGTCCGGTTCCAGTTCAGTCCCTGTTCCAGTTCCTGTACAATAAAGTTTATTATTGTATAGTTCGGGCCCACCTTTATCAAAGTATTTACACTACAGTTCAAGTCCACTAGCCAGCAGCTTCTGCTGAGTCCACATTGCTTCCTAGCTACATGAGCTGAAGCTGGATCAATCCTCCCAGCTTCCTCCACACTCCATCTCCGTCATCTCCAGCCACTCACACTTTCCTGAGCCAGACCCATCCCTTAGGACTGACCGGGTTAACCAGATATTGATGTGTTCCTGACACCCTCAAAAGAGTTATGGGTTGTTCATATACGTTTTTCTTCTGGTTTAAAAGTTTTAGCAGAAATTTAAAAGAAGTGAACAGCTGTCTTATATCTCTAATTTTCTATATGACACACAAAGAGAAACAAGCCCAAGATATGGGTTTAGCAGAATAGGTAATCTACCTCTCTGTAGAGGATGCCTGATCAAGATAATACAAAATTTCATATAGACTGAAGACTGATGTTGGGGTGGTAAATGTAACTTTTATTGCAATACATGACATACTGTGTTAATTGTTAGGTATAATATAATACAAAAATTGTAACTTCTCTACACAAGGGAAGTACCTCATATTCCACCAATTGTATACTAATTTTCTTTTGCAATTATTGCTAATCTCAGAAGTACTGTAGCACTTGGAATATTGTTAAATAAGAACCACACATCTTATATGAACATGAGATCCAAGATTGTCATTCTATGAATTGTAGGAAGAGTGCAAAATGTTGCTACAGTATGTATGTCAGTCATTATAGTGATGTCAGTGAATACAATTATTTTTTGCGGTGAGCTCCATCAGAAATAAAATGATGTCCAATTTAAAGAGAAAAAATAACTAAATCTCATTTTTTCCCAGCCTGTCCTTTATAAATGGAATTTCATATTTTGAAAACATAGGCTGACTGGAAAGTACAGTATTTCAAAAAGAGAGGAGGTACAGTTTCTTCATTTCAGCAACCATTACTTAATTGTGTGACAGTTGTCATGCCATTCAATTTATTTTAGGTTCACACAAAAGTTTCTCTCTTGTAATCACTGGCGTCATCTGTACAAGCCATCCAGCAATATGATTTATATTTTCTTACAAATGCAAGAGCTCTGTCTGGCATTCCCTCTGTTAAGGGGTTCTGTAGAAACACAGTTACTAGGTACCAGGGAGCCAAAAGTAGGGAACTCTACCCCTACTACTGTAATTACAGATTTTGTGATATTTCTCATATTATGCTTTTTAAAAAAGTTTATTCACAAACAGCTAGGATAGTTACTGAACATGTGGACAAAATGTACTAAACTTATACTAGCTGCTCCCAGGAGAGAACCTTAAATAGCATAGCTCTACTGCAGCAAAGTCGCTTAGGGCTTTATTCAGCGTCTTTTACTATCTCTGTAATTTAGCCATTTTCTCTTGCCCTTACGTGGGGCTCTGATAAGTGCTCATCCCAGCAAAGAGCTGGAAGCAAAGTGATAGCTACCGCTATCACCTTGCTTTCTAGTATGGACCCAGTGAGCATACTATACCTGTGTGGCCTTCATGCTCTTTGGTACAGTGAAGTCAAGATGGCATTATTTACCAGAGACAAGTTCCAGAATGCTCCACATTCTGGAGCTTGGAATATTTGACAATTCAACAGTCCCTGCAGAAACCAATTGGGGCAGCTTTTGCTACTGGAAAAAGTGGAACTGCAACAGAGATCTCCAATATATGGTGCAGTACCCCCTTCTGACATCCTGGGTATGCTTACATTTAGTGGGAATCCAGCTGTTTATAGGTGTTTCCTGCTAAAATGCTTTGATAAATATGTCTTTTTGTCTTGATTGAGTCGACCATTAACTTTAGCAAAAGTCCTGACACTAAAATTTTATGTAATTGTTGCAGTGTTGATGGTGTACTACCACCTGTTGTACAGTACATTCTAGGTGTTTCAGAACACTCACAAAAAGCAAGGTGTCTTACTTACAATGATCGCATGACAACTGGAGGATCAATAAATACACAGTGAATACTCTGACATTTTTAACGTAGTAAAGTAAAAGGGACACTGAAATAAAGGATGTGCTTATATATTTGCTACCATAGCAATCACACATGTAAAGAAGCAGATTTGGAAAGATGGATAAGATTTATATAAAGGGTTTTACTATTTATGTGGGTTTTGCACTGTAGTATACAGCTTACGTTTTCTTTATTTTTTCCCTCTTTTTAATAAACATACTTTTCTTATCATATTATTGCACCAATTGCTTCTTTCTTGAATTGTTCTATATTCCAACTTTTGGAGACACAACTCTAGAAAACCTGCATTTGCCCCCAAATTACAAAGTTACAGTACAACACAATTGCAGTGTACAGTAAGACAAGCCAAGAAAGGGTTATTTAAGAATGTATTAACAGAAAATACTCTCTATGATAAACTTTATATTTAACCACATGAGCGTCAAGCAGGCAACATCAATAAAATATTAATAAGAGTAATATATCAGTCAAATTCATGGTCTTATTATTTTGCAATGTTAATGTATGAATTAAATGAATGTTGCATATATTTTCTACATTTTATAACTCAATCTTTAGTCTCATAGTTTAAAAACAAATGACATAATAATATTTCAATAGTAATTTTTCAAGCATAAATAAGTAATCTGGCCTTGTATTTAAAATTTAAATACAGATGTTATATTCTTAACCAGAACATTTAAACATATTAATCAGTTTTAAATCATGAATTATGCATTTTAAAATTAAATTTCTACTATATTTTATCATTTGAAACATACTTTAGTAGCAGGTATGGCTATGTATGTTTTAATACTGTGGTTTAATGACAAAATTATGTCTTTAATAATACTTTTTACCCTTAACAAAACAAAGTGTGTCATTTAAGCTTTCTAGGTGTTACATTTCAGATTTTAATTTTATTTTAATAGCAAAATTAGTCTCTTGTGTTAGTATTTAATTGTGAACATTTTTCATTAAAATATGGTTGCACATGTGTTAACATGTCTTTAAATACATTTTACATATTCAAGACTTGAATCCTTTTATTTATGTATGTATTTATTTAATTACATTTTAAAACACACACAATTATTTAAATGAAATATATGCCTCTTGTTAAAGTTTAGCTCAAGACTAATCCAATATTATTTAAAAATTCCTAATTACAGTGGTTTTTCTTTTTTGCAACACAACATAAGCATGTCATTATGTTTTAGAATTACTTATTAACTGGGTATTCAGTATTTTTGAAGTCTAAACTTCATTTTTATTTTATCTAATTTTAACAGAACAAAAATGCAGTACAAAGTCATTAAAAAATTGTAACTCTGCAAAGAAATATATGGTTTCCTGACCATTTGTAGATAACAACATTCAAATCAACATTTACAGTACATTTCCACACTTATGGATTCTGAATGATAGGTTGACAGTCAATAGATCGACCCCCATATGGTCGACATGTATCATGTCAACAGGTACAAAAGGTCACCATGGTCAAAAGGTTGACATGTTAAATGTCAACAGAGCTTAAGGTTCACAGGTACAAAATAGTGACAGGTTCAAATGGTCAACATGACAAGGGTGGACATGCATATGGTCAACACAACTTATTTTTTGTTATTTTGTTTATTTTTTTTTACTTTTTCATCTTTTACTATTCATGTGAACTACAATTGGGAATAGTAACCTGTGGCAGGTGCAAATGTAGTGGAGTGAGGCACTTTGCCCGAAGTGTGGTGAGTGAAGCAGTGCACTAATTGGGATCAGATGTGCAAAAAAACAAAACAATTGTGATGACCTTTACACTGTGAACCTTTTGTACCTGTCAACCTTTTCAAATGTATAGCTTTTACATGTTGACCTTATGAACCTGTCGACCTTTTGACTCTGTCAACCTATTGCATGTTGACCATATGGGGTAAATCTATTGAATGTCAACCTAGTTCTGGTTGACCTATTGATTCACACCCAACACCTATCTTTACAGACATTTTTTCCTTCACATCTGGATAGAGTGATGAAAATTAGCAAGAATATGATTTTTTTTAGATAACACCTTTCCAACAGGGATGTTTCTAACATTCTAATTTCTAGATAATTTTTTTTACAGAGGGATATATTTTATCGATTAAATTAAATATTAGCCCTGGCAAATTCTAAAAAAAATAGTGATAAATTATAGGTAATGCAAAACCAATGTAGTTTATTTGCATCTGAATACTGCACAATTGAGAGCTATAGCCAATAAAAATATCTATGCAAAAAATATCATCTCTAATACCCCCCAAAATTACAGCCCATTTTGAAAAGAAAACTGGTGCAAGATGGAATTGTCTTTTGGCCCTCCAATCCACTTTTATGTTTGATGTAAAGGGACATACACAGTTTAACAAACCAAGTACTACAAAGATAAGGACTGATACTTTTTTGGCTGAAGTGCTTGGTTTGTTTGGGCCCAGCATGAAACAATTTTTTGTAATGATAAAGCTAAATATTTATCTTATATAAAACCCTTTATGAGGTCTAAGAACACTGTACGCTATTTACGTATGAAGTACCGTAAGGGTTCGCTCGTTGCGTAACAATCGCTTAGCCGTAGTCGAGACGCTCAAGCGTCACGTTCGCTCACGGCCAAGAGATCACAGGCAGGCACGGTATTGGCTGCCGACTAACGTAATGATTCGCTATAGCGTAGCGGACGCTCGGGACCACGAGGAGATCACCAGCGGTGCTGACGCTCACAATGTTAAACCTTTAAATCTAAACCATAAACAATGTAATATGCTGTAAAACCTTAGAGTAGAGATAGGGTGTAGATGCAACACAGTGTAACCTTATTAACTTAAAAGCTGTTTGAGCGTCACCGACGCTCTGTGAATACTTAACACTATAAGAAATACACAGATACCTGGGCTTAGGGTCCAACGCCTAATATATATATATTATGAATGATATACTTGCAAAAGAATTAACACAATACAAGTCATACACTACAATATAACATAGACTACCTAACCAGATAACTACACAGGAAATACAATACAATACAATTACGTTTTAAGGGAAAATAAGAGAGGAAGAGGAGAAGAGAGAGAGAGAGAAAGAGAAATTGGCCCACAATAACAAGAAGATCAATATAGCTGCGGAGAAACACTTACGCACAAAGGAAAACGATCGCATGCGCCTCTGGACATCCAGCTCCCGATTTTCAGCAATGATAACCGTTGAAGAGTGAGAGCTGGATGTGATCGGCTTGTCTATTTATGCCCCACACACAATACAATTCAATGGTCCCTACAATCTCATTGTTCATTGGACACAGGAATTCCTCCTCGCATTATAACAAAAGGTCATAGGTTGATTCATACAGGTGGGCCGTGACTATTTCCAACAGCTCAGGTGGGAGGGAAACTGGGTTTCCCGCCGCATGGATAAGTAAGTGCAAATACAGTAAATGTTCATAAACTTCTTATGTCCATAACTATTCGCACGAGCGATTAATCCGCTTCAAACCAACACCGGAATATTGCTAATTAAATACTCTTCCGATGGGTACTAAACACCACTGTATTACTCCTGTCTGACCCTTCGTATCAAACAAAGAGGGATTTCTCTGTTCACGAACATTCTATATTAACCAAACTTTCAGAATCTATCAAAGGGACCATGATCTACAAAATACATTATATAGTGAAAATATGTAACGATTGAGTCGCACGCTACGATCACATAAACTCTACCGTAAATACGCATACCGTGCGCCTGCGGGTGCCCGCGACTGTGAGTATGCGCACGTACGGGAGAGCGTACGCATGCGCAGCACGGACCTGTGTGAGGTGCAAATATGGTAGTGTGCATAGAGATATTTTTCTGACTTTGACAGTCCACCCTTTGGCAGTCAACAGTAACTGCCACCTTCTAAAACATTTCAAAAAGAGAAAAATATATGTCAGGGGTTAATACATTTACATGGTTGGGTAGGGGAGGAGATGAGAAGGTAGGAAAAGGGAATGACCTAGTGAGATAGCAGAAGCATGTGTGTATGAATCCGTGCTTGGGGGTCATGTATCATCGTGCCGTACGTGTTTTAAATCAAGCTTCGAGGTATTGCGAAGTATACATTTGAATTCCTTCTTATCCCGTGGTACGGGTCTGTGGATGGGCTGTCAAACTTTACCGAGCTCTTTTTCGGCTTTGGTTGTAACAAAATGGGGGAGCACATTTTAGTTGATGATACATGAATGGGGGAGATATGTGATTGCTGATATCTGTGCCTGTATTCCCTATCGACTATGTGTGTCATTACCTGAGGGTTGTAGAAATGAAGAAAAGACATAATTACGGTAAATGTGGTGGTATTCTATGTCAGGTAAATGTACATTCGTCGATTGAGGTCTTGTTTGGTGTCTGTTGAATGCAGTCTTCTTTGTGCTTTTGCCCATAGGGTGCGAGCAAAAGCTGTCAATGTCCATAGATTTACAAAAGTGTTGGGCTAGCGTAATTTTAAAATTTCTAGGGAAACTGGGGATCCATGGCATAGTTCATCAAAAATCTGTGTATCAGGTTGTCAAAACTTCTTCTTTAATCCATCTGTTGTCTGTATAACGGCTCATCAAATTCCTCGTCCAAGTGGGTCTTTTTACCTTGGAGAAAACGGAAAAACAGGTGAAAGAAACGGACCGTAGAAATCGCATTTTCATCACATCATTGTTTCTACATTTGGGTCATAAATCAAATCCATTGGAATTACAGTTTCCTCACTCCTTAAACTCATTACCCTAGTACGACGATTGCACTTCATTAAAGCCTGACCGCATCTAAATATCAAACCAATCGTTATGATAACACCTAAGATACATAGGGGAAACTTCCCAACATCCATTATGACTCCTTGAGCCCAGTCTCCTCTACCAGAGAACCAATTTCGCGGGTTCAACCATGACACCCAACCAGTCAGCTCATTACCTACAGCAGCAAGAGTGAGATTGTGTCTCCTGCGAAATTCCCACTTCAGTTGGAGAATATCGTCCATCTTTTGGTCTATGACCTCGACCGGGTCCTCGGTGCTATTCGTAATATATGTGCAACATTTCACGCCGTATTGTGTTGCCAGTGTGACACAATATCCGCCTGTCACTGCTGTGAGGTAATTAAGAACCATTCTATGCTGTACCAGTTCTGTTTTATAAGCTTGAAGTTCCCTTCCAGTATACCTAAACGTGTCATCATACATTTCAGTGATATTATCTAACAAATTTGCAAGCGCAGATATGTATTTATAATTCAACACTCCTCTGGCGGTGCGAGTGATGTCTAACGCGATTAGAAACTGAATCCCGGTGGATTCATGGATCATGTCAGAGGCCGGATGCTCTGTTCTTTCTATCAGGTGCCGTTTAACTACGTGCTCGTAATGGGTGTGAGTATAAGGAGTTTGGGCAACACGGTGTATGTCTTTCATTTTGTCATGTGATACAGTCATTACTTCAGGCAGTACTTTTCCAATATAACACAATCCTTCAGAGTTTGGGGCAAGCCACTTATACGCCTTTCTCCCGCATATGAAATATGCATCATCGGGGAGAACATATGGGACGGAGTAGGACATAACCATATTACACACCTTCCATGTGAAATCTCCTAACCCTAATTCTTCCATCTGCTTAGTACACGTATCAGGTTGTACGATATGTGCACAGTATCCTGGTGATACCTCTCCAACTCTCGTAATCCTATTTCCTAAGGTATACCTATACCGGAAAGATTTTCCTCTACTGGCTATGTGGCGTATAAGCTCTGTATCTGTAGGCATTCTATCTGCTCTATGCGAAAAGGTCATGGTTTGATTACTCCATGACACTTCCCAATTTCCCGGCTTTCGGGGATTGGAGATGTTAAATCATAATAGGGACCTATCCACATGGTATTGGTGGAGCTTCAAACTAGGAGGGCTGGAGATATTAAATCTCCTGTCCACCGGTCTCCCACCACTTAACTCAAGTACCTCCCCTAAAGTTAAAGGAAATGGTACTAGCCCTGATTTGCTATGACCTTGAGGTACTTGAGAGCATACCCAACAATCTGTTTTATTTAACACACTACCCACTAAGGAGTGATAGTCACTCAATGGATGCCGGTCCATATGGATATTAAAACTGGATTGGCATTTCTTTATGCACCCATCCTCAATGACATTGTTACAGAGCCGACAGATACAGTTTTCTTCAGCTAACAATCCTTCACAATTCCTTCTATGGTCAATGCTATCGGATCGTTTTCTGATACTCGCCTTTGCTTGTTGATTATGTTGTTCTTGGAAAACTACGCCTCCATCTCTGTCATCAGAACCCATTCCAGAACCTCTCTCGACCTCCATGGTACTCTCGCCGGAACAGACTGCTCTGGTCAACATCATGGTCAACAGGAAAATCCGGATCACAGTCTCTTGGGGCAAGTCCATCTTGTAGGAGGAAACGGAGAAGAATGAGAAGGGGGAAAAAATAATTTGAGGGAGAGGGGATGGGAAGTTGGAGAAAAACAATAAAAGGGAACAGGGGATCGACAACTGCTTTTGGTCTTGTGATTTTCAATGCTCAGGTGCCGCCTCAATCCTCCTGGAACAGACACTCCAGTGATACAACCTCTACCGTCTGTTCCTTATCACGGGGCCTCTCTGGATCAGCAACCTTCTTACAGTGGGACGAATGAACCCAAGTCTCTCTCTCAGCAACCTTCAATGCTGTAGTGCTAGTCAATAAGACCTGGTATGGTCCTTCCCATCTGTCAATAAGGCAACCTGAGCGTAAAAAATTCCGTATCATTACATAATCCCCAGGTTCAATGTCATGACAATTACTATCTGGTAAATCAGGAATCACTAACTTCAGATTATCATTTTGATTCCTTAACTGTTTACTCATGTTAATCAAGTATTTTACAGTCACTTCATTGTTACACTTCAAATCATCCTGAGGGTTAATCATAACATGCGGTTGTCGACCAAACAAGATTTCAAAGGGAGACAGATTAAGAGGGGACCTGGGAGTGGTTCTGATGCTGTACAGTACAATGGGTAAAGCTTCTGGCCATGTCAATCCTGTCTCTGTCATCACTTTACTCAGTTTATTTTTAATAGTGCTGTTCACTCTTTCCACTTTCGCACTCGCCTGTGGACGGTATGGAGTGTGCAGCTTGCTATCAATTCCCATCAATTTACACATTCCTTGAAAGACATCACCTGTAAAATGGGTACCCCTATCACTTTCGATAATTCTAGGGATACCATATCTACATACAAATTCCTGCACAATTTTCTTAGCAGCAAACATAGCGGTATTTGTGGCCGCCGGAAATGCTTCGATCCAATTTGAGAAAACATCGATACAAACAAGTACATATTTCAAATTTCGACAAGGGGGTAATTGAATAAAGTCAATCTGTATTACCTGGAAAGGGCCGCCGGCAGGTGGGATATGAGATGGTTCTGTAGGTATTGCCTTTCCGATGTTCTTTCTCAAACAGGTAAGGCATGACATTGCTCTTTTACTCGCATGAGATGAAAATCCTGGGGCACACCAATATGCTCTTACCAACTTGCACATCCCTTCCTTGCCCAGATGCGTCAGCCCGTGAGCTGCCTCAGCTAAACATGGAAGGTATGCTCTGGGGGCCACTGGTTTACCGTGTCCATCCGTCCAGAGTCCTGAGGACTCCTGGCCATATCCTTTTGCCTTCCAGACTGCCTTTTCCTGTGTGGAACACAAATTTTGCATCTCACACAACTTCTGTGTGTTGATGGTATTAAATACCATCAGTTGTGTGGTGTCTGTCTGTCTGGGGGTAGCAGCTGCTAATTTAGCAGCTTCGTCTGCTCGGCTGTTACCAAGTGATACTGGGTCTTGGCTATATGTGTGTGCTTTACATTTGATAACAGCCACTCTGTCGGGTTCCTGTATCGCTGTTAGAAGCCTTTTTATGTGAGCTGCATGCGCTACCGGTGTACCAGCTGCCGTCATGAAATTTCTGAGGCGCCATAGGGCTCCGAAATCATGGACTACCCCGAATGCGTATCTGGAATCGGTGTAGATATTGGCTGATTTGCCCTTAGCCAATTCACATGCTCTGGTTAGGGCGACCAGTTCAGCAACCTGGGCTGAGTGAGGTGGGCCTAGCGGTTCCGCTTCTATGGTGCCTTGGTCATCTACGACTGCGTATCCAGTACACAAGTCTCCCGAGTCTGACTGTCTATGACAACTACCGTCCGTGTAGAACGTAAGTTCTACATCTTCCAGTGGGTTGTCACTGATGTCAGGCCTTGCGGTAAAATTTTGGGTCAAATATTCCATACAATCATGTGTGTCTTCCTTTGTATTAAATCCTCCTTCCCCACCACTCTCATCCTCCACCCTTTGTGCCTGTCCAGGCACACCTGGGAGATATGTTGCAGGATTTAATGCACTGCATCTCCTTATGGTGATGTTTACGGGGGCCATTAGTGCCAATTCCCATCTTGTAAACCGCGCTGATGAGACGTGTCTGGTTTGGGCAGAATTCAGCAAGGCTGACACTGCATGTGGTGTATGAATTGTGAGGTTGTGACCTAGCACGACATCTTCGCTTTTCGTTACTAGCAATGCTATCGCAGCAACGCTTCGCAAGCATGTGGGGAGGGATCGCGCTACCGTATCTAGCTGAGCGCTGTAATATGCTACCGGCCTGCTGGCATCACCGTGCTTTTGGGTTAGTACGCCTGCCGCGCAACCAGCACTTTCTATTCCGTATAGTTCAAAGGGTTTCCCATAGTCTGGCATACCTAATGCTGGTGCCTGCGTTAGGCACTGTTTAAGTCTCTCAAATGCTGTCTCAGACTCGTCTGTATGCGAAATCCGATCAGGTTTGTTTGAGGAGACCATCTCCTGCAAGGGTAACGCTAGAATGGAAAACCCTGGGATCCAGTTACGGCAATACCCACACATTCCTAAAAATGTTCTGATCTGTTGCTGGGTTTGTGGCAGAGTCATGTCTCTAATTGCTTGAATTCTATCAGCGGTCAGGTGTCTCAGTCCTTGTGTTAGACAGTGTCCCAAATATTTTACCTTAGTTTGGCATAATTGCAACTTGTCTTTAGACACCTTGTGTCCTGTATCTGAAAGATGAAACAGGAGCTGTTTCGTATCCTTCAGGGATGCTTCCAATGAATCAGAACACAGTAGTAGATCATCCACGTACTGTATTAATACTGATCCACTCACTGGTTGGAAAGACTGTAAACAATCATGCAAAGCCTGGGAAAATATACTTGGACTATCTATGAATCCTTGTGGTAATCGAGTCCATGTGTATTGGACTCCTCTGTATGTAAATGCAAACAAATCTTGACTGTCAGGGTGCAGAGGTACCGAAAAGAAAGCGGAGCAGAGGTCAATAACAGTGAAAAATTTCGCAGTGGGAGGGATTTGCATAAGGATGACAGCTGGATTTGGCACTACGGGGAACTGACTCTCAACTATTTTGTTAATCCCCCTTAGATCCTGCACTAGCCGGTAACCCCTCCCCCCACTCTTTTTAACAGGGAAGATGGGACTATTGGCAGTGCTGGACGTTCTTACCAGAATGCCCTGTTGTAGCAAGCGCTCTATTACTGGGTAAACTCCTAATTCCACCTCTGGCTTCAGAGGGTACTGTGGGATTTTTGGAGCTATCCTACCATCTTTTACTTGTACAACTACCGGAGCTACGTTTGTCATTAATCCAGTGTCTTGTCCATCTTTAGTCCAAAGTGACTCTGGTATCTGAGATGTCATTTCTTCTACTTGGGAGGGAGTCCTATTTGTCATAATGGTATGTGACATTAATTTTGATGGGGAGTCTAACATGTCTCGCACTTCCTGAGCGTGATTCTCAGGTATGTCCAAGAATACACCTTCGGGAGTACAATAAATGACGCACCCCATTTTACACAGTAAGTCTCTTCCCAGGAGATTAGTCGGTGCCGATGCAGCCAGCAAAAAGGAATGCTTGGTATGTAAAGGCCCTACTGTAATCTCGGCTGGTTTGCTAACAGGGTAGTGCTGGACTACTCCCGTTACCCCTATGGCTGGAATTGTCTTACCAGTGGTTCTCATGCCCACTGTCGAATTTATCACTGATTTGGCCGCCCCTGTATCTACAAGAAAGTTTAATGATTTACCAGCTACATTGATTGCAATTTCTGGTTCACTTCCAAGGCTTGCAATCAATTTTACTGGCTGCAGATTACAGGTATGGCCACACCCCTATTGGGTATGGTGACCTCCCTGAATCCCGCTGGCAGCAACTACTTGTGATGGAGTTAATTGGGAGCTACCAGAGGCTTGCCAGTCTCTGTTCGGGGGATATCTTTTTGTTTCCCCTGCATGTGGCTCATAACTCCGTTTCTGCGGACCCTGATCCCAATGTCGTGTATCGTGTCGTTGTCTAGGGGGTTGATAAGATTTTTGTATATTTCTCGATCTACAGTCTCGTGCAAAGTGTCCCTGTTTGTGACAAGAATAACATGTTACCACATTTGACTTACCCACAGGGTTTGGTGATATTAACACAGGCTGTTTTGTGGTCAAGGCCTGTATACTTACTGCCATTAACTTATCACCTTGTTGTTCCCTGTGTCTGGTGATGTTCCTATCGTGATCAATAGCAGCCTCTCTCAAAGTAGCCACAGACAGACCTCGCCAACATGGTTGTGTGGTCTGTACCCTAGTCTTTAATGATTCTTTTAAACCATCCATCAGTACCGATACTGCTACTTCTCGATGGTTTATGTTTGTTTTAATGTCCTCTATGCCTGTGTATTTTGCCATCTCTAATAATGCTCTGTGAAAATACTCTGCAGCAGTTTCTGACTCTTTCTGTCTAATGGAGAAAATCTTGTTCCATTTAACTACCGCTGGGAAATACTCTTTTAACTGTAAACTTATTCTTTTTACGTTGTCTTTGTTGTACACATCTGTAAGAAGTACATCCTGATCTAATCCACAGTCAGCTAAAAATTGAGTTGCGTCAACATTGGAGGGTAAACATGCTCTCAGCAATATCTGCCAGTCTTTGTTGTTGGGCTCTACCGTGTTACCTAGGTCTCTGATGTATTTTTGGCTGGCAACTAAGTCTTTTCTAGGGTCAGGGAATTCAGACACTATGGTCCTTAATTCCATTCGGGAAAATGGGCTATACATGGCAATGTTCCTAACAGGAGTGACTCCTGAAGTGTCTGTTTTCCCATTTGGAACTACTATTACCTTAACAGGATTAACTCTAACAACCTCATTCTGTGTAGATTCTACAGGCTGTGGTGAAATAGTTTCAGCATAGTGTATGGTGCCGTACTTACCCGTTGATACGACCTCACCTATCCCTCCGCTAGGGGCCTTTGTTACTAATCTCGGGGGTGGAGCTGTGCCTACTGTGGTCTCTGCTATGGTGGCTGCTAGAGAGAGCGCTGAAATTGTTGCCGATTCGTCCTCTTGATCACACTCCTGAGGAAAGTTCAAAACAGGGTACAACTTGCACGGGTTAATACTTGCATTGGTTAATTGGTTAACATTATCTTTAACATTTACACAGTTGCTAAGTGTTTGTGTGTTACACCTTAGTGCGTCATTCTCCGCAACCAATTTCTCTCCTGATATGTATGGTGGTGGTGGGGCCGTGGCTATCAGTTTCCTGATCGAGCCAGATCCCGCCGCCTGAGCCAATCCTCTCTGTATGTCACCCTCCTGTTGCCACAACTGCAAATAATCATAATGCTTGATTCGTCTCTTTGCTGATTTAATGAGACATATCCTTCTCCTTAAATTCGTTAACACTTCTGTGCTGAAGCCACCTACTCTTGGGAATTTCTCCCCGTCATGTACTGTCATTCTCTCCCATTCATCACATAAAGCTTCTGTGTGACTTCCGTACTTTTCACACATTACGTACCTTGCCGACCCGACTGGTCGGTTTATGGAATCAACCCGAACCGAGGTTGATCGCCCCCTTCCTGAACAACTGGCCCCCATAATTTGCAGGTGTTACGGACCCTTACAAAAAACCAAGATATTCACGATAGGTTGACGGTAAGGTTTACCGAGCACCTTACTCACTCTTTTTACAACAAAAGGCAAGTAAGCCGGCGCTGGCTGTCTTTCCAATAATTAAAACAACTATGGATGATTGAAAAACACTTGTATTTATTAACTGACACTAATTAGTGAATAAAAACATGAATAAAATATAAAATTCACACAATCATATAAAATTAAGGGCATATATGGAGCTGAGAAAAAATTCAAATGTGCTGCTAATGAGTGTCCACTGAGGATCCCGGACTAGAACACTGGACAAAAGTTCCCTGGGGAAGAGAAATGGAATACAGCTGGTTTTACCCGTATATGCGGAGGCTTCCAATTGCTTTTGAAAACAGCAGGCGAGCTGTATCACTTGTATTCAAGCTGGGTCTCTCCGATGAATGCTGTAATTGATATGTCCCACAGAGCTAGGTGACCGTGCCTAGGGAAACGCGTTAAGTGTGAAAAAGCTGCCATCACCACTATCACCAGTGCTCCACTTCATCACAGGATCCAGATATGGACTTTTGACAATCTATTTTGGAACACCTGCCTTGGATTTGTTCTCTGTGGGACATATCAATTACAGCATTCATCGGAGAGACCCAGCTTGAATACAAGTGATACAGCTCGCCTGCTGTTTTCAAAAGCAATTGGAAGCCTCCGCATATACGGGTAAAACCAGCTGTATTCCATTTCTCTTCCCCAGGGAACTTTTGTCCAGTGTTCTAGTCCGGGATCCTCAGTGGACACTCATTAGCAGCACATTTGAATTTTTTCTCAGCTCCATATATGCCCTTAATTTTATATGATTGTGTGAATTTTATATTTTATTCATGTTTTTATTCACTAATTAGTGTCAGTTAATAAATACAAGTGTTTTTCAATCATCCATAGTTGTTTTAATTATTGGAAAGACAGCCAGCGCCGGCTTACTTGCCTTTTGTTGTAAAAACTCTGTATTGGGACTGACAATCCCTTGCTGGCAGCTGTGACAGCGCGTCTGGAATTGTTCTTCACCTTACTCACTCTGCCCACGCCGACCAATACGACCAGATCACACCGATATGGTGCTGGCGTACTCGACCCAGGGCACCTATTTAACCTTTGTTTACTGGAACATGCGAGGGATATCCGCAGAACACTTACTCTTTCCAGTAAAGGTGAGGTTGTTGGATAATTCCTGAGTGACCAGCGAACTTCCCTTTGTAAAAATAAAAAATTACACAAATCACGTCAGAATGTACAAGTAGCGTTTATGACCTTCGTACACAAATAGTACCGGTCAGGTTTACTAATGCACACAATTACGTGCTGTACAATCGTTCAGCACATAAGCAACTAATCTTATGTACGGAGCGACCAGTGGAATCGAAAATTGCGGCTGCGAATTCCTTCAGCAAGAGCTTGTATGGCCTATATGGGTGTTGCACCAACCCTTTTAGGTGTTGTGCCTGTGGACTGTATAGCGGACTTCCTTGTCTGCTGTACCTGAACCTGCTGGTCTGCTATGACCTCCTGGTCTGTTACAGTATGACCTCCTGGTCTGCTATACTCTAATGCTCAATCTTTATGTTTAACCAAGGATGCCTCCCTAGCCACCGTGCATGTCACTTACACGTATGTACCTCACGAGAACTCGATGATTTCTTTTGGTTCAACCTCAAAATTGTATGAAAAAACACTCACTCACCACATGTACACTTTTGTTTCTATTTCTATTTCTGCGCAGAAATTTCTCTTTAGACCAGATGTGTTACAAATTAGGAGAAGGATCTGTTAATTTAAATTTCGAATGTTAAAATAAATTTTCGCTATTTATCGCCTGTTGCGTTATTTATCGTGTGTTGTTTGAGTTACGTGGGCGTACCCAGACGCTCCGTTGCGTAATTTACGCTGCGTGCGTCGGCCTTTGCGTACGCGAGTCTCCCTTTGTTAGAGACACGTGTACACCAGTCTTTGTCTACCGTAACACAACTAACACGTTTTATCAATGTAGATGATCCTCGATCATCTACCAAGCACCACACCAATCTCTCTTTATACCTTTAGGTAGAATTGCGTGTGCGCTTTACACTTTATCCCTATACTGTTACACTTTAACTATGAAATAGCGACAAATCTCTCTTGTACGTTTATCAATTATACAATGGCAAACAGGAGAGTGATATATGAAAATACACGAATGAAAAGAAATGCAGATATGCGTGCGTGTGTACGCAAGACAGAAATAAACAGTTTTAAAAGGACACTATCGTTTTGTTCTTACCTCCGGTCCCGGATTCCTTCAGCACCCTTTACTAAGCGAAGCAGACGCTTATCCAAACAGCACTACGAGGAATATGATCTCCCGCCCTTTGCTGCTGGATAATGTCTGCTGAAATTACCTAGTGCAGATATGTGAAGGACGGGCGAGCCGCCAATTGATAAAGCTAAATATTTATCTTATATAAAACCCTTTATGAGGTCTAAGAACACTGTACGCTATTTACGTATGAAGTACCGTAAGGGTTCGCTCGTTGCGTAACAATCGCTTAGCCGTAGTCGAGACGCTCAAGCGTCACGTTCGCTCACGGCCAAGAGATCACAGGCAGGCACGGTATTGGCTGCCGACTAACGTAATGATTCGCTATAGCGTAGCGGACGCTCGGGACCACGAGGAGATCACCAGCGGCGCTGACGCTCACAATGTTAAACCTTTAAATCTAAACCATAAACAATGTAATATGCTGTAAAACCTTAGTGTAGAGATAGGGTGTAGATGCAACACAGTGTAACCTTATTAACTTAAAAGCTGTTTGAGCGTCACCGACGCTCTGTGAATACTTAACACTATAAGAAATACACAGATACCTGGGCTAAGGGTCCAACGCCTAATATATATATATATTATGAATGATATACTTGCAAAAGAATTAACACAATACAAGTCATACACTACAATATAACATAGACTACCTAACCAGATAACTACACAGGAAATACTATACAATACAATTACGTTTTAAGGGAAAATAAGAGAGGAAGAGGAGAAGAGAGAGAGAGAGAGAGAGAAATTGGCCCACAATAACAAGAAGATCAATATAGCTGCGGAGAAACACTTACGCACAAAGGAAAACGATCGCATGCGCCTCTGGACATCCAGCTCCCGATTTTCAGCAATGATAACCGTTGAAGAGTGAGAGCTGGATGTGATCGGCTTGTCTATTTATGCCCCACACACAATACAATTCAATGGTCCCTACAATCTCATTGTTCATTGGACACAGGAATTCCTCCTCGCATTATAACAAAAGGTCATAGGTTGATTCATACAGGTGGGCCGTGACTATTTCCAACAGCTCAGGTGGGAGGGAAACTGGGTTTCCCGCCGCATGGATAAGTAAGTGCAAATACAGTAAATGTTCATAAACTTCTTATGTCCATAACTATTCGCACGAGCGATTAATCCGCTTCAAACCAACACCGGAATATTGCTAATTAAATACTCTTCCGATGGGTACTAAACACCACTGTATTACTCCTGTCTGACCCTTCGTATCAAACAAAGAGGGATTTCTCTGTTCATGAACATTCTATATTAACCAAACTTTCATAATCTATCAAAGGGACCATGATCTACAAAATACATTATATAGTGAAAATATGTAACGATTGAGTCGCACGCTACGATCACATAAACTCTACCGTAAATACGCATACCGTGCGCCTGCGGGTGCCCGCGACTGTGAGTATGCGCACGTACAGGAGGGTGTACGCATGCGCAGCACGGACCTGTGTGAGGTGCAAATATGGTAGTGTGCATAGAGATATTTTTCTGACTTTGACAGTAAGGACAACTTCCATTCACTAATCAGAAGGTTAATGATGAGGGTGTTAATTGCAGTATAATCTTGTAAAATAAATTTCATAAATTTGCAGCAAATTATGTAAAATGGAGGAAGTGTTTAGATGGCTAACGTCCCTACCTCTACTAAATTCAGCCTCACAAATGGAGCAGATGCCTTTACAAATGTTATCAGGATTTGGATGAAAATAATTCCACACCAAGAGGTGGCATTTTTGGTTTTATGCCCTAGCATCACAATGTTTTTCTTTTTATCGTGGGCAAGAACTGCAGCCATTGGTGACTGACTTACACAAAAAACATCCTCAACATTCTCTTTAATGTCAGACAGTAGTAGTACACACATATCCCCCTCATACTGTTCCACTCCCACACAAGGATCCTCAATTCCTATTTAGTCTCATCACCATCTTTACTTGTACTGTGCAGATGGTGCCAAAATGGTGGATAGAGGCAAAAGAGGCTTCTCTATGATGACAGAGAGAAATATCTGACTCACACATAGCTAATGTGGACACCCCTAGAATCTCCTTAGGAATGTGTGACGGTTCTGAACACAGTTTGTTCTTAGTAGTTTTTATTTTTTATACATCTATTCTAGACTCTAAGTGAAAAGGTCTTGCATTGTCATGAGAGACAGAAGAAGATGCCTCACTGACAGTTTCAGGACCACCACTCATAAATAAAGGCCAAGGCCATAGCCTTTCCTTGCCACTGCATGTGGTGAATGGCATGTTGCCAATATTATGTTTTTCTTTTTTTGCACTAAACTTTACCTTTTAGTTTTTGTTTTAACCCCTGTGAAATATAGATATACTTATTTCAAATGCCCTGATTTTTTAAACCCTCTCCGCCCTTGGGTTTTAGGTTGCATTGAATGACTAGTATCATCATCTAGACTGGTTGCAGTAGCTGCAGTGATAATATATGGGTGCTGCTGATCTTCTTTAAACTGATCATTATCCATGTTTAACTGGCAGCTCAGCTCACACTTTGTAAAGTGAGACCGCTATTACACATGAACACTGGGGTACATTGTATTGTGGTTCAGTGCGCAGAACAGTAGAAACAAATTCTACAACAATATGTTTTTATTTTTTTATTAACTGGCAGCTCAGTCACACTGTGTGGAGTCACATCTACGGTTACTACAGCATACTGGGGTGCGATGCACAATACAAACAAATCCCCCACCAAAAAATTATTTCTTAACTGTTTTTGCTGACAAATATGGAGTGACACTGTGAGCGCAGTGGGTGGGGCAAGTGGAGTCAGTGCTGCACCTCTGTGATGGAATTACACTGAGGGGACTGGACACAAATTTTGGATGGACACATCAGAGTCACTTAGATGGAGACAGTGATAGCACAGACCCTTAAATGGACACAGTCACCACAGCACAGCCCCTTAGATAGACAGTGATAGCAGCACAAACACAATCGGTTTCTAGCAAACTACTCCGCCCTTGTGGCTGCAGTGGAGGTAAACAAAGGGTGTCACTCCACACCTGAAACAGGATAAATTAAAAACAGAATTAGTGTAACTCTACCACTCACAGCTTTACCAACTAATAAGGGGTGAAACCATATGTATGATGTAGCAATATGAAAGGTATAATAATAATAATAATAATAATAATAATAATAATGGCATACAGTAAGGTGTACAGTCCTCACAAAGTCCAAGGGAGACTAAATGCCCATAATGATTTTAGACCACGTTATACCCCGCATTCATCCATCAGACTCTCAGAAAGATTTCATCCATTAAATCATGAGTATGAAGATGATGAGATTTTTTTAGACCACAGCAAGGATAGATTCAACTGAAGATGAAAACAAGGAGAGGTAGAGGAGGATTGATTTCCTCTAGGAAGCGTCATAATCTATATAACAAAAAAAAGAGAAAAAGGGTGAGCAGAGGGGAGCTAAGATCTGAGAAGGAAGGAACAATAGAGGACAATATGGAATATACAAGGATTTATAATCTAAGCAGTCATACCCTAACTAAGGAAGAAGATGTATTGAAAAAAGGTTTCAAGTATGCGCAATCAAGTACCATTGATAAATTTGAGGTATTCATCGATCTTCAGCGCTTCATTAGAAAACTTACCTTAAATAATTTTTTTCAGGATCAGAAAGATACGGAAAAAGAAATTACAACCACCACTTTGAAACCAAAATCCATTTTTTTCCCCTCGTTTAAGAAGGATTGTTTCATTGAAAGCTTCGAGAAGATGGTGAAAGATGATATTAAAAATACAAGATTCAGAAGTATATTGAAAAACAATATGTGTAAGAAAGAGAGAGAGGTGTTGGAAAGTCTCAAAGAGAATAACCTCATCATTGTAAAACCAGCTGGCAAGGGGGTTGCAGTTGTCATACTAAACACAGAAGATCAAAAAGAAAGAGATAGAGAGAAAACTTAGTGATCAGAGCAACTATAAGAAATTACAGGGAAATCCATCAGAGGGTGTGAGTAAAACAATGGCAAACCTTCTAGAAAAATACAAACGAAAAAAACATTACAGAAACAGAAAGGAAATATTTGATCATTCCACTTCCATATATACCAGTAATATATACCCTTCCAAAGATTCATAAAAACCAAGAACATCCTCCAGGAAGACCCATCGTGGCGGGAGAAAAAAGAGAAGACAGATAAGAATACAGGAATTACCTTTATTACGATGTATAATAGTCAGTATAAGGAACTGGAGCACATCATTAAGAAGAATTGGGATTGTTACTGCAGGACCCTATTATTAAAAACTATCTAACTGAAAAACCTTGTTTTGTCTACCGTAGAGTGGACAACATAAAGAAAAGAATAGTAATGAGTGCATTGGAGATCCGGAACAGATCTGTTACCATCAAGTCTAATGGATTTTTCAGATGCGGCTACTGCCAGATGTGCAGAAGTTGTAAAAGCAAATATTCAACCATTACTAAGTATACTTCAACTACCAACAATAAGGAATTTGAAATTAGGGATTTCATTACCTGTTATAGCAAGAATGTTGTCTATTTATTACAATGCACATGCAACAAACAATATGTCAGGAAAACGACGCGCAAATTGAAAGAGAGGATGAATGAATACCTGAGAAATATCAGGAATGGTCTCGACACTCATGGAATATCTGCACATTTTAAGAAGGAACACACATGCAAAACCTCTGAGATCTTGCTATTTTGTGGAATCCAAATAGCTCCAAGGAATTGGAGAAAAAACAACATTGAGGAAAGACTGACTAAGTCAGAGATGCGTACCATCTTTAAATTAGGAACCTTACAACTGAAGGGAATGAATTTAGACTTCGAAACCAAATGGTTTCTCTGACCCCATTCATAATATTTGAGAAGCATTCCCTTGATAGAAATGAAAGTGTCAGCAGTACTCCCTCTTTAAAGAGATAAATAGAAACTTCATCACTGGAGTCTCCTTTTGCTCCCTTTACTATGATAATGTGGTCTTCCAAGTTTATGTCAATACATGTTTAGTTTGTTCCTTATGTGTTATGGTTTATTACTGTATCCTACATTTAACCATATTCTATAAAACTTACCCTTTCCCTATCTTTGGAAATTTGTAACCAGCATATTAGAGGGGGAAAGCATTATTCCTTTTATGGAACTTTTTAAAGAAATATTTTATTAGTTACACATTTCCCATCTATGGAATGCAAAACCCACCAAGTATAATCCAGGTTGAATGCATCACTTAGTGCCCCATTTAAAATGTCCTATCCAGGTACTGTGTCCACATTACAGAATAGGATTACTTCACATCATGGGGGCATGCACCGGAGGACTTGCATTCCACTGCTCAGTGGGTGGACTGCATGAACTTCCGGCGTTACACAGGAGGAGTGTACAGGGTCAGACTGGCCCACAGGGGTACAGGGAAAACCACCAGTGGGCCCCACTGCCTTAGGGCCCACTCCTTCCTCTAGGGATCAGGTTCCAGAATGTGCACTTGTTTTATACATGGTATATATGTTGCATTACACTGCAAAAGACAATTGTGTATTTCAAGCCTCTGTGGAGGCTATCCACACATCCTTTGTAGGCTGGCCCCTCCCATAAGTATGGGCCCCCACCACTGCATTCCCCCAGTCAGCCCTTCATGCCCTAGTCTGACACTGGGAGTGTAAGCTTCCACCGACTAGCTGCAAACTTCAGCATAGATACTTCTCTTCACAGAAATAATGTATGTTCCCACCGAAAGCTGTGATTTCCACTACGGACGGGTGGAACACACAGCGGGGAACCCCCATCTGTTTGAGAATTAGCACTGATAGGTCACTTCATGGAAGTGACAGACGGTTCTGCCGGAAGCTGTGCGTTCCAGCGAGAACAGGTAGAATGCACAGTGGAGAATCACATACTTTTTTATGACATGGTTTAATTTATATATTATTGATCAAACCAATATGTGTTACAGAATGTTCTTATGCCTGAAATATGTGTGCATAATTGCAAATACCTTTTACTTACTTCATACTAACATATTGTGATGATCCCACCCACTACTCATGACTTACTGTTTACAGGTATAAATACCTGCAACTATGCCCTTATCACACACCTTGACAAAGACTCTGGTTGAAACGCATTGGTATGAGGGCATGGAACATCTAAGAACTCTCTAGGTCACATTGTTTGAGGTGAGGTAGTCCGGACTTTCTCCTTACTCAGAAACCTACTGTAGATGAACTTTATTTGGTGGAGCTCATTTTTAAAGTTTTTACATGTGAATGTGTATGTTTTTATGAATAAATAATTTTTTGTACTACACATCACATGCTTTTGATACACTTCTTCCTTCATACTTATGCTTGACTCCATGAGACTGGGAGGAACCATCCATTAAAATTTGGATACCAGACGGTTTGAAAGAAACTGCTATGGGCACAACAACATATGAAACACTGTAAGTGTGGTACGCCCAGTGGCAGAACAATGGGAGGCAGTGGAGTCGGCTGCCACCGGGCTCCTAACCTCAAGGGGGCACATCTTCTAAACTGTCTTCTGCTACATGACGATTGCTCGCTGCTACCTTATTTTTAATCATTCTTGTAGACGGAGGAGCTGTGTCAGTGACATGGAAGCTGCCTCCAGTATATACAGTGAGCTGGCACTGGCTGCAGCTAGGGGGAGCTCCAGAGTGCAGCTCCTCCCGGGCCCTTCCAGTTAAGCAAGTCAGCCGAGTGAAGCTCTCTGTTCCTCCGTCAGGCTGATGATAGCTAAAGGTAGGCACTGGCAGCACTTGCCTCATGCTGCACTGTGGGGAGGGGGGGTGAAGGTGTAGTTGGGGGTGCTGGGGGGCCTTTAAAAAATGTTGGAAGCACTGTGTTTTGTGTGAGCATGTTTTTAAGTGAGGTGTGTGTGTGTGTGTTTTTAAGGAAAGTTGTGTGTTCAAGTAAAAGAGGCATGTGTGTGAGAGTCATGTGTGTGAGAGTCATGTGTGTGTAAGTGAGAGGCAAGTGTGAGAGGCATGTGTGTGTGTGTGTGTGTGTGTGTAAGTGAGAGGCATGTGTGTGATAGGCATGTGTGTGTAAGTGAGAGGCATGTGTGTGAGAGGCATGTGTGTAAGTGAGAGGCATGTATGTGAGAGGCATGTGTGTGTGTGTTTAAGTGAGAGGCATGTGTGTAAGTGAGAGGCATGTGTGTGAGAGGCATGTGTGTGTGTGAGAGGCATGTGTGTGTAAGTGAAAGGCATGTGTGTGAGAGGCATGTGTGTGTGTGTGTGTGTGTGTGTGAGAGGCATGTGTGTGTAAGTGAGAGGTATGTGTGTGTGTGAGAGAGGCATTTGTGTGAGCGGCATGTGTGTGAGAGGTGTGTGTGTGTGTGTAAGTGAGAATCATGTGTGTGAGAGGCATATGTGTGTGTGTGTGTGTGTGTAAGTGAGAGGCATGTGTGTGTCTGAGTGAGAGGCATGTGTGTGAGAGGCATGTGTGTGTGTAAGTGAGAGGCATGTGTGTGAGAGGCATGTGTGTGTAAGTGAGAGGCATGTGTGTGTGTCTGTGTGTAAGTGAGAGGCATGTGTGTGTCTGAGAGGCATGTGTGTGAGAGGTGTGTGTGTGTGTAAGTGAGAGGCATGTGTGTGAGAGGCATGTGTGTGTGTGTGTGTGAGAGAGGCGTGTATGTGTGTGTGTGTGTGTGTGTGTGTGTGTGTGTGTGAGAGGCATGTGTGTGTGTGTAAGTAAGAGGCATGTGTGTGAGAGGCATGTGTGTGCATGTGTGTGTGTGTGTAAGTGAGAGGCATGTGTTTGTGAGGCGTGTGTGTGTGAGGTATGTGTGTGAGAGGCTTGTGTGTGTAAGTTAGAGGCATGTATGTGTGTAAGTGGGAGGCATGTGTGTGTGTTTAAGTGAAAGCGGCATGTGTGTGTGTTTTTAAGTGAAGAAGGCATGTGTGTGTGTGAGTGAAAGAGGCATGTGTAAGTGAGAGGCATGTGTGTGTTTTTAAGTGAAAGAGGCATGTGTGTGTTTAAGTGAAAGGCAATTGTGTGTTAAAGTGAAAACGGCGTGTGTGTGTTTTTAAGTGAATGAGGTGTTAGTGTGTTTTTTATATATATTGGCACATCGCTGCACCAAAGCATCTCCATCGAGACCCACTGGCGGGTGAGGGAGCACTGTAGGTGTACTATAAAGTTATGCTGGTGTCTGTTTTATTGTAATGACTGACATGGAGTGCATCCACTTTGTATGTGTATCTATATTACTATTAGGAAAGGTACCTGAGCATGCTACTACTGTTCACCCTGAGTGCCGGATAGTTACATATGGTATGTGTGTGTATATGTGTAGGGGGGCACCAACATTTATCATGCCTCTGGGCGACTGGGACAAACTTACGCTACTGGGTATGCCCATTTCTTTACAGTGTCTCTATTTCAGACATTTGTCGATGTCTCAAGTTTTTGATGTATTACTTATGTAGAATTGAGGAACCCACCAAAGATACCTTTATGTGTCTTCAATATTATTTACAGATGTGAGTACGGTACGCTAATTCACATTCATTTGGGAAGAAAATATAGAGAAGGGAATTAACTCCTAAAGGGTTCCACTATGTGATTGGTTGTTTCTCAATTTCTTCTCTCCCCATTTATGAGACCCTGTGAGATGTGAGTCATTCAGGGGCGTAGCGATGGTGGAGCAAGTGGAGCTCATGCTCTAGGTGCCTGTCTCTGGCAAGGGCGCTACATCCGCAGTCCTGCCAAGCTTCTCTGTGGGAGGGGATGGATGGACGTTGTTAGACACCCAAAGCAGGCTGCATGGTGTTGCTGACCCCTTGGTTCCAGAGCTGTCTTGAGAACGCTGAATGATACCTGTACATCTCATCCGAAGTTGCCTACCCGGGTGGACTTGCTTTGGGTGTCTAACAATGCTTGTTTTAGAAATGTTTATCCACCAGTTCTCTACTACATCTGGTAATTGTTTTAGTCCTCTGGGGACACTAAATGGAACCATAGTGGGATTTCTTTGTCTTGGTTTTTATGTATATCCATGTGTGTTTTGTATAATTCATGTATTAAATTGATATTACTACACATGAGGATTTATTCTCCTTACATATGCTGAACTGATGAGGTCCAGGTTCTGAAGTGAACAGGAGATTGGTGTATACAAAAGGAACGTAAATATATCTCAAACATTTTCACCACGGAGTGATGGTCGCACATTTTTGAGGTGGCGCCTTGTTATAGTGGGTTCATAATCACATTTCTCTAGTATTCTACAGAGTTTGATAGAATATTACCTTGTGGGTACTTATCACGGGTATTTGTGGATAATTATCAGGAGTGATATCTTAGAATAATATGGTACTTTTGAATTAGCATATTAGTCAAAGTCACTCTATTTAAGTAATGTTTGAATACTAATTAAATTAAGGTGTCATCTCCATGCTAATCCCTCACATGTGTAGCCACCTGCTTTAACAGTGGCTTTTAATTTACAATAAAGCCTTTTTTCTTGAGCATCTCAATTACACGAGTGCACAGCTTTTCTAGAGGTTTATCATTGATGAATTGTTAAAATGATCAAAACCCATTATCATACAAGTTAGATCTATTCCACTGGAGAAAATGATCTACATTTCAATCCCCAAATCAACTTATGCCATCATCCTGGGTTTAACCTGGATTCAACTTCATTTGCCAATTTTAGACTGAATGGCAGGTTATGGCTTGGAGCTCCATAGCTCACCACCAGTGTTCAACAAAAGAAAAGTGCTTGGGGCTGCATTGTGGTCTGAATACGGAAACCTAAATTGTCATTGCCTCGTAGTATGTGGATTTCTCTGTATTGTTCTACAAAAATGAGACAAGATGCTTCCTCCTTCACCACTTGTCTGGAATGGTTGCATCAGATGTAACCACACCAGGCTTGGCTTTCCATGACATGGTTGTATCTGATGCAAACAGGCTGGACCAATTTACAAAATGCAGCATTTATCCTCATTTATGAAATTCCTATTTATCAATAGATCCCAAGCTTGTCAGAAGACCGCTCTTATGTATTCAGTGTACTAACCCGATAGATGGGATGCTAGCCATCAGAATACTGACAGCAGCATCCTGATAATCAGAATCCTGACAGACCCCCATAATGTACCCTAAACCTCCCCTGACCCCTACCCTAATCCTAAACCTCCCTTGTGGGTGCCTAACACTAACCCTCTCCGGTGGTGCCTAACTGTAACCCTCCCTTCCCCGCTGCCTAAACCTAACCCTCCCTGCTTGGTGCTTAGCCCTAACCTCCCCTTGCAATTAATTTCCTAACCCCCTCTGCCCGGAAACCTAACCATACCCTTCCTATCCCTGCACCCTACTCCCTTTCTTATGCCTAAACCTAATCTCCCACCCCCCCATGGCAGGATGCAAGCGCGTCCCACTGAAAGAATAATCGAGATTATAGGCGCCGGTATTTTGACGCCGGGATGCTGACTTCCGTCGGTATTAAGACACCAGGCTTATGCCATTATTTGGGATTCCAGTGTCGATATTTCGACCGCTGGGATCCTGTCTGGCTGCATTTTAACTGCTTCCCCCTCTTGCAGTACCTTTTTTTTTACTATAATGGGACACATACATCTGCAGTGGATTAGCTTAGTTCCCCATTCTTCCAATGACGGGGAAATCTAATATGTTGGAAAACCTGGTTTTGCTGATTCTGACCAAAAAAAGGATTAGGATCTGTGAGTCCCTGATAGATCACCAATTATTGACCTTCTACGCCAATAATCAATCATGATTTAAATCCCCAAATGGCAGATCAGATATTTGCAAAGAATCATTGCGCTGATGCATGGCCTACAATATTCCTCAGGTTCATGTTATAACTTTTTTGTTAACAATTGTAAAGCACAAAGGAATACAGTATGCTGGCACTGTATAAGTAACTGTTAATGAAAAAATATAAATAATATTAAGTGATGAGGTAGAAAAATAGTCAGGAGCTCTGCTAATACCTGTCAGGTAGAAAAGGAACAAAGGAGCTGATTGATAGGTGGACACTAATGCACAGTCGATGCACCTTTGTGCACAGCGGCTGTGTGATATTATGTAAAAGCCACTGGAGACATCTTAAGTCAAAAGATGCACAATGCAGGTTTCTGTAATTCTCTGCTGCATCAGAAGAAACAGCATCAGATCTACTACATTAACATCAGAAATCTAGGGATACGGCCCCCACTTACGGTTAGTAGAAGGGCTGCATTACCAAGTGCTGGGAAGTGGAGACAGCCAACCACCAGCCCCAGGTCCCGGCACCTGCAAAATTTATACAGCAGGTGCCAGGACCTGTGCATGTGCAGATGTTGTGATGCGACTGCGAATGTGCAAAAAGCTGGCTTCTATGGACTGCATCAGCTGCAGCCCATAGAAACTAGATTGAGATGCACCAAAGGCAGGGAGTGGCTTCCTACAGGATGCCAGCTCTTTGCTTAGTACAGCCCGGGCTGGCAGTCCTGGAGGGAAGAAACACCTCCCAATAGGACAGCCTATAATGTCTGTGACTGGCAGGAAGGACTTCCAATAGGAAGTCTCTGCCAGTCACAGTGAAGCTTCTGGCTTCACTGACACTGAACATGCGGTGGATTTAGAAACTGGAAGTTGACGCGGAACTGGAAGTTGACACTGTGAGTTCCAGAGCGGGTTCAGGAGCTTAAGGATTGAGGGAGCGGGCAGTGGGAGCTTGAGCTGCTGCTCCAAGTGAATGGTGTGTAAAGGTCTGATTGTGTGAATGAGCTGAGCGGGTAGTGGGACAGAGAGCTGCCACTCCATGTGTGTGCTGTGCGGGCAGTGTGTGAAGATGCAGAGAGACTCTTGATTGGGTGCCGGAGTGCAGGCAAGGAGGGGGCAGTGGAAAACTGAGCTGCCGCTCCATGGACACGTGTGTGCAGGCAGTGTGTGTGGATGCAGGGAGACGATGATGGGTCATGACCAGAAGTACCGGGAGCCAGGGAGCAGTGCTGTGCCATGTGAGAACAATGGACCGTGCGGGGGACGAGAGGTGACATGTGCCTCAGACGCAGAGCTCCCTCCCTCCACAGCAACTACAAGGGACAGGACGGAGGTGTAGGAAAACCAGAGCCTGAGCCACAGCAGGGAGCCTGAACCTCACGTACTGCAGGATGGCTAAAGCTTACCCTTTGAAAAGAGAAGAAGTGTGAAGGCACAGCGGTGCCACAGGAGAGGGCTCCCTCAGATAAGTATTAGCTTACTTACTTCATTGTATTACTGTATATTACATATGTGACTGTTTTTCTTCTTCCCTCTCTCCCCCTTCCCTTGATTTGATTTACCACTCATCTGTTCTGTAACTGTTCTGATGTGAATATTGTTTTTCTTCACAGCTAGGCTATAGTTTTGTATTGTATAGCATAGGTTGTATTGTTTTACTGAAGGTAACAGGGAGTTAGTGTTTATTAAAAATATTGGTGGGGCCGTGATTCAGAATCTCACTCAGTGCATGCCGTGCAAGATGTATGCGCTCCTGGAGCAACCATTCCAGTGTGAATACATCTGCGCGAGGTGTGTGCGAACGGTTACCCTTGAAACCCAGGTAACTGATCTAGAGCAAACCGTTATGCGACTGAGGAATATTCACAATCTCGAGCAAAGCTTAGATAGAATGGCGGAGGAGTTGCAGGGGGTGTCACTGGTAGAAGAGTATGACCAGGCAGCCAGCTGGGTCACCGTTAGAAGGAAGAAAAAGAGGGGGAGGCATGAAATCTCTGAACTACCAAACCCCAACAAATTCACCCGACTGTATGAAGATTTGGTGGATGGTAGTGAGTAAATGACGGAGCTGGAAGAGACTGTTCCCTCTAGCAAGCGGAGGAGCAGTCCCTCTGGCACAGATGAGATTAAAGATAGCGAGGTACCGAGACAGATTGTGGTGGTAGGGGATTCTATAATTAGGAAGACAGATAGGGAAATCTGCTACTGGGACTGTGATCGCCTTACAGTCTGTTGTCTCCCGGGTGCTCGGGTACGGCAATCGCGGACCAGGTAGAAAGATTGTTGGGAGGGGCTGGAACCAACGACAAAGTGAGTGGAAGGTGGGATGTCCTTAAAAAAGATTATAGGGAATTAGGCAAGAAACTTAAGGCAAGGACATCTAAGGTAATATTCTCCAAAATATTACCCATGCCACGCGCTAGCCCAGGGAAGCAGAGGGAGATTAGGGAGGTAAATGTGTGGCATATAGACTGGTGTAGAAAAGAGGGGTTTGTGTGCCTGGAACACTGGGTGGACTTCTCAGTCAGGCGCCATCTTTTTTGTCGCAATGGATTGCACCTGAATGAGGAGGGGGCAGCAGTGCTGGGGGGAAGGATTGTTAGAGGGTTGGAGGAGTTTTTAAACTAGGTAACTGGGGCGAGGGTTTAGCTAGAAATTACGGGTTCTACAGTGAGAAGAGTATGGATAGAGGTAGTGAACTAAATGGGGGTGGAGAAGTGGGGAGGGAAAGAGCAGCCGGCAAGGACCCTAACATGGGTACTAGTAAGGGTATTACCAAGGGTACCACTAAAACACTAACTAATGACGATTATGGGTCATCGTTACTGCATATAGAAAAGGGTAAATACTTATCTTAACTGTATGTATGTATGGTCAGTCAATCTAGAGCAGTATACACTGTTTAGGAGAGACAGATTAAATAAATGGGGTGGGGGGTATGTCTTTACATAAAGCAATTTTTAAAACCTGATATACGTGAAGATATTTATAAGGGGACTGTAAATACTGTTGATACGTTGTGGGTAGAAATTGCATGCAGGGGAAAGGGATCAACAAAGAAAGTATTGGGGCTATGCTACAAACCGCCTGTTATTACTGTGTCTGTTGAGGAATTGTTGCTGAAGGAAATTGAAAAAGTGGCAGGTCCTGATGGTATTCACCCAAGGGTTCTCATGGAGCTTCACTCCGAACTAGCAAGACCACTATTTACAATCTTCAATGACTCACTTTCATCAGGCATGGTTCCCAAAGACTGGTGTATAGTGGAGGTAGTGCCGATATTCGAAAAGGGGAGTAAAGTTGAACCGGGTAATTATAGACCAGTTAGTCTTACGTCTATAGTGGGGAAAGTACTGGAAAGTATTCTAAGGGATAGTATACAGAAGTTCCTTGAAACCAATAAGGTTATTAACAAGAACCAACATGGATTTTTGAAGGATAGATCATGTCAAACAAACTTACTAGGCTTTTATGAAACAGTTAGTGCAAACATTGATCAGGGTAAGGAGGTGGATGTCATCTTTTTAGACTTTGCTAAAGCGTTTGACACAGTACCGCACATGAGACTTATCTATAAGTTACAAGAACTGGGGCTAGGGAGCACAATATGCACTTGGGTTAGTAATTGGTTGGATAATAGGGAGCAGCGTCTTGTGGTAAATGGAACTTTTTCAAATTGGACTGAAGTACTAAGTGGTGTGCCACAAGGGTCTGTACTTGGACCACTATTTTTCAACATTTTTATTAACGATCTAGCAGTAGGTCTAGAGAGCATGGTGTCAATTTTTACAGACAATACCAAACTATGTAAGGTTATAAACTCGGAGGGTGATGCTGAGTCTCTCCAGAATGATTTAGCTAAACTGGAATCATGGGCAGCAAAATGGAGAATGGGTTTCAATACAGACAAGTGCAAGGTAATGCACTTTGGTAGCAAGAACAAAGATAACACATACACACTAAATGGGGTGAATTTAGGGGTTTCTGTACCGGAAAAAGACTTAGGTGTTCACATAAATAACAAACTGAGCAGCAGTACCCAAAGTAAAATTGCAGCAAAGAAGGCAAACAAGGTATTAGCATGCATTAAGCGGGAAATTTATGCAAGGGAGGAGAGTGTTATACTCCTATTATATAAATCCTTAGCGAGGCCACATCTTGAATACTGTGCACAATATTGGGCACCATACTACAAAAAGGATATCCTGGAATTAGAAAAGGTTCAGAGGCGTGCAACCAAACTAATCAGAGGAATGGAGACCCTGGAATACCAGGAAAGACTTGCAAGGCTAGGCAGTTTACACTGGAAAATAGGAGATTAAGAGGGGACATGATCAACATTTCTAAATATATTAGGGGACAATACACAGAGCTTGTGGAGGATCTGTTTTTAGCAAGATTGACACAGAGAACATATGGACACCCGCTTAGGTTGGAGGACAGGAGGTTCCACACACTAAGGCGAAAAGGTTTTTTCACAGTAAGGACAATACGAGTTTGGAATTCCCTGCTTGAGAGAGTAGTAATGGCGGACACAGTCAACACTTTTAAAAATGGGCTAGATAAATTTCTAATGGATAAGGATATACAGGTTGAGTATCCCTTATCCAAAATGCTTGGGACCAGAGGTATTTTGGATATGGGATTTTTCCGTATTTTGGAATAATTGCATACCACAATGAGATATCATGGTGATGGGACCTAAATCTAAGCACAGAATGCATTTATGTTACATATACACCTTATATACACAGCCTGAAGGTAATTTTAGCCAATATTTTTTATAACTTTGTGTATTAAACAAAGTGTGTCTACATTCACACAATTCATTTATGTTTCATATACACCTTATACACACAGCCTGAAGGTCATTTAACACATTATTTTTAATAACTTTGTGTATTAAACAAAGTTTGTGTACATTGAGCCATCAAAAAACAAAGGTTTCACTATCTCACTCTCACTCAAAAAAGTCCGTATTTCGGAATATTCCGTATTTCGGAATATTTGGATATGGGATACTCAACCTGTACAGGGTTATGGGTATAGATCACACGCTTTAGTTATAAAAAAGAGTAATAAACATAACGGCCAACTTTATTACAAGTTAAAATTAGTCCTGAAAATAGTACAGCATTGAAGACCACAAATAGGTTGAACAAGATGGACAAATTATATTTTTTCAACCTCAGAAACTATGTTACTATGTTACTATGGGCCTAATTCAGACCTGATCGCTCGCTAGCTATTTTTTTGCAGTGTTGCAATCAGATAGTCGCCTCCTATAGGGGAGTGTATTTTTGCATTGAAAGTGTGCTTCTTCATACCCAGAAAACTGGGCCAACATGCCACAATTTTCTGGAATGATGCCAATTGCTGCCCCCAAATGCCAGAAGCATGTCAATCATGTTGCAGCATTTGTGCCATGGTGAGCAACATCACAGGACCTGATTTGCACATGTGTAGTGCAGCTTCTCTGCATGCGCAGTTCAAATAACATCAGATGTTATGTAGATATAGAACTCATTTAAATATCTGAATTACTTTATGCCCAACATCATATACAGTAAGTTCATTAAATTGTGAATCAAACCACTAAACTAATCAGGGCTACAGCAGTGAGCAGGATATTACATGCCATTTTATAGCTTTTAAGTGAGTTTTATTTTAATGTGCCCTTTTAATCCCTTTCACCTTTAGCAGTGTGGTGTTATGAAACTTTTGAAGATGTATCCTATTCCTTATTTTCTTGTGAGCCTCTCAAATCTAGGCACTTATCTGTCCTGATTGGTGGTGTTAGTGTTTCTCATAGAGGGTCCGATATGCATGCAATGCTGATGTTCACAGAGATGAGCGATGTTTTGCTACTGCATGTCTTCAAACAATACCAAAAAAATCACACAATGCATTAGTCCCACGATGTGTATACAAAGAGGTGCAGTTGCAATTGAGATGCATGGTTTCAGGAATGTATTGAAAATGTGATGCTCATTTCTAAGCAGTGACTGGGAGGTGGCTACTTAGATGCATTGAGATGGTCCATCTTATAGCCGTTTTATGGGAGTGTCACTGAAGTGATTGTGTACTCAAATGTTTAATCACTCACACTGGAGATGGAAAATCTGCACCACCAAAGGGTTGCTGCAGATTTAGACAGTGTGATCGATGGTGGCACCTAAATATGCACCAAGCAGTATAACAGTATCTGAATATCCTAAAAGTGGACATCTCTGTCCTTGCACATTCAGATTTTAGCATTAACCAGTGCTGTCTTAACATCAGTGTAGGCCCCTGGACAAAGCAATGCACTGGGGCCCCTACCCATCCTCCAGCAGTAGTGGTGTGGGGGGGTGCTGACACCGGCAGCTTTGATGTCCCGCAGGCAGTAGGGGGTGTTCTATCTTCCGATCAGCATGTAGGACAAGAAGCAGTAATTTCTGCTAATTACTCCTTTACAGCAAAGATGGTGTCAGATGTAGAAGGAGGCAGAACACTATATTGTAGAAGAGGGCATCAAGGCAAATGAAGGGGCCCAGGTACATGACTTCTAGGGTTGTTCAATATGCAGGGTAGGGGTGTATATTAGAGTGTACTTAATATTTATCATTTTCCAGTGGGAGGGCAGCTTGCTTAACTTCAGATATCTCCAGTACCTGAAAATAGATTTCTTAGCTTTTAATGGGATAAAATACTAGATAGTCCCACCTTTCAGGAGGTACAGGGTACTTGGGGATCAGAGGTCAGGAGCCAGAGCAATCCAATGATGAAAATATAAAACTGCATACCAGGTGTGAGGAACTTGAACAGTGACCAGCTCCGAGAAGGCTGATATCTCTGGTTCTGGGCAAAGTAGAGACAACCTGAAAGTGTCCACTGAAAGAGGAGAGTCCCAGATTTTGGACTAGACCCTCAAAAAACGTAAGTCAGACAAAACCCAAGATATCTTGCTGGGAAGAGAAATTAACAGGCTCAGATGGGGACCACTGCTTTGAAGTTGGATATCTCCAGTTTCCCAGAGGTGATTTAAAAAAATCTGGTATCGCTGGAAAAAATGGGATCCTCAGATATCAGCTTAGGCACTCCTGGGGCCCTTGGGCAATTGCCCATTGAGCCCATATGAAAAGACAGCCCTAGCATTAACATGTAGTCACAAATGTGACTACAGCAAAAGTAGCTAAGGCAGTTGTGTCACAAACCCATCAACTCACCACTGCGGGTTCTGGGGTCTGTCCATTGCCAGCGTGGTTGCTCATGGTGCTGTGTGGCCATGTGGGCACGTGGTGTGGTCAGCAGCTGAGGTGATGCAGGTTCTGGGAGCCGGGAGCGCGGGTACTGAATGGCCGAAGGTGCCGCTGTGTGTCTGCAGTATAGGAGGTGGCCATGTTGGAGACCAAATGAGCACCTGTGAGCACTTGTGAAACTCCTGTGGGTAAGTGTTAGCCAATCCCATGCTTGTGCTGCCTTTATGTAGGCTGTGATAATGTTACTCTGGGCCAGTGCTTTGTTGTATCTACTCTATGCCCTAGCTCTGTGCTCTCTCCGTGATATCCTGTGTGGTTCCAGTGGTCCTGACATTGCCTCCACTCCCAGGGGTCTGACTGCAGCCTTCACCGTAAGAGATCCACCAGCTACCTGCTGTGCTATCAGTTAATCGCTCTCCAAGTGGCAACAAATGGATTCCTGAAGTTCTGTGAGAAGTTTCCCTGTTTGTTCAGTGACTGCCTGCATCAATCACACAGTCTGTGGAACTTTCTGCTCAATCCTGGTTCTCGTTCTCTCATCATCCAATTTAACTCATTTTTCACCATTGTTGTCTGCTGCAGCTACACAGTGCTTCAAGTGTTATCTTCAACCTGCAAGTATTATTGTATCTTCATTGTTGCTTCATTCAAGGACAATTCATCATAGCCTTTCAGTTTAACCTTTAAGCTTCAGTACAAGTCTCTACAGGTATTCATTTATGCCTAGAATATCCAGTTAACACTACTCACAGTTTGGCACCAATCATTGCTTTATTTGGACAATTCTTTATTCTTTATTCATTCTCAAGCCTGCATAAACTCAGTTGCATGAACATTTCTTCAGTGCATCTATAATACTGTTCCTACTTATCATTATACCATTCATTGCAGTACGTCAGTTTACACATGGTGACTAATGATTATCATTTAACTCTTTTTGAAATTGTTGTCCTTAATAAATATATGAAACTGAACTTTCTTCATCCTCCCTGTTTTCACCATACTCCAGCACCTACACCTTTGGCCTTGACAAGTTTTAGCAGTATTTGACTAGAATCAGGTTCAATAGCTTCTTCCTAGAGCCCATCTAAATTCCTGGCTTTGTCTACTGGCTTTAGATTTCATTGACTTTTTGATCTGACTAATGGCTTTGCATTTAGGTGACTTTTAGCTCATATCAGAAATTAGTATCAATTCACATTACACAGAGCAGTAGTGTCTGTTATTCACAGTACACCACACAGTAGTACCCCTTATACACATTATACCACACAGTAGAGCCCCTTATACAGGCAGAGGCAGTCGCTGGGCGGGAGGGGGTGGCACCTTGGCGTTTGGCCACCATTTTGGGGGCACAGTCCGGCCACACCGGTGTGGCCGGACTGTGTGGAGGGCGGGCAACAGTGGCTGCATGGCGTCACACGCAGCCGCTGCGACCAGGGGCAGTGATGAGTAACTCCCGGCCAGCCGATGGAGTTACTGTGCGATGCTTTTGTACTTGTGCGGGGGGGGGGGCGGACAGACATGCGGGGTGGGCTATCCCTGTGCTGGGTGTCCCCCCGCATGTCTGGGAACATGAACGTAGCTGTGCTAAATTTAGCACAGCTACGATCAACTTGGAATGACCCGCATGGTACCAACACAAACCTGCCAAGAGAGGGCCAGCCACCAAAACTCACAGACCAGGCAAGGAGGGCATTAATCAGAGAGGCAGCACAGAGACCAAATGTAACCCTGAAGGAGCTGCAGAGTTCCAGAGTAGAGACTGATGTATCTGTGCATGTGATCAAAATTAGCTGTATCCATAGAGCTGGGCTTTATGGAAGAGTGGCCAGAAAAAAAACATTACTTAGTTTTAAAAATAAATAAGAAGGCACAGTTAGAGTTTGCCAAAAGGCATGTGGACAACTCTCCAAATGTATGAAGGAAGGTGCTCTGGTCAGATGAGACTAAAATTGAACTTTTGGCCACCAAGGAAAACGCTGTCTGGCGCAAACCCAACACATCCCATCAACCCAAGAACACTATCCCCACAGTGAAACATGGTGGTGGCAGCATCATGCTGTGGAGATGTTTTTCAGCAGCAGGGACTGGTAAACTGTTTTGAGTCAAGGGAAGGATGGATGGTGCCAGGGATATTCTTGAGCAAAACCTGTTTCAGTCTGCCTGTGATTTGAGACTGGGACGGAGGTTCACCTTCCAGCAGGACAATGACCTGAAGCATACTGCTAAAGGAACACTCAAGTGGTTTAAGGGGAAACATTTAAATGTGTTGGAATGGCCTAGTCATAGCCCAGATCTCAATCCAATTGAGAATCTGTGGTCAGACTTGAAGATTGCTGTTCACAAGCGGAAACCATCCAACATGAAGGAGCTAGAGCAGTTTTGCCTTGAGGAATGGCCAAAAATCCCAGTGGCAAGATGTGGCAAGCTCATATAGACTTATCCAAAGCGACTTGCAGCTGTAATTGTCGCAAAAGGTGGCTCTACAAAGTACTGACTTTAGGGGGATGAATAGTTATGCACGCTGAAGTTTTCTGTTATTCTGTCCTATTTGTTGTTTGCTTCACAATAAAAAAAAAAATCTTCAAAGATGTAGGCATGTTCTGTGAATGAAATAATGCAAGCCTTCAAACAATCTATTTTAATTCCAGGTTGTGAGGCAACAAAACATAAAACATGCAAAGAGGGGTGAATACTTTAGCAAGGCACTGTATGTCTACAAATGAATTACTATGTCAGAGGCATTAACTTCCCACAAAAAAGAATGACAGTTTTATTGTAGTGGACATTAATAAATTGTGTTTTAGATTCCAAAGGACCTTACCTTTTGTGTGAAGAAAACCTAGATCAACCACTTTATTTTCTTTCTAAAGTATATGTTCTGAATGTGTACTCCAAACCATTTTTTCCCAGAAATTTATAGCACTTCTTAGTCCTTTGAGTAATATTCCTTTAATTACAGTATTTTTGAGGATTTTGATTTACACAGTTTCTGAACAAAGGTGGATGTACAGATGTTGCAATGCTCATTGCGGCTGTGGCTATTCGTACCCGTGACTAGTTTGCCATGGGGAGTGCCAATCTATGGGGATGTGCTTATATAGGCCATAGATTTAACATTGTGCCATCACGGTTGTGAAATGTCACAGCCAGGTGCACCAAGCTGCTGCCATGATACATGTACATAAGCATCATGGCAACAATGAGGCTGGCTACATCTGTAGACCCCCAAAATGTTATACCTCGGCTTCTATCAATGTTCTCCTTAAGCCAGACAGGGACTTAAATAATCCTGGGTCATACCATCCCAATTCCTTACTCAATATTGATTAGAAAAAGTTGACGAAGATATTGACTTGTTACCTTCAATAATTCTAGACCAAACCAGCTTCATCATGGGTAGGAACTCGGTTGTGAATATTCATAGAGTTTTATCAGCCCCTAGGGCTATATTGTTTTACATGCTGAAAAAGCATTTGACATGGTTTACTGGGACCATTTGTTTAACACTTTGTACAGATTTGGTTTTCCTGAGAAATGTATCTCTTTATTGAAAGTGCTGTATACCAATCCAGCTAGTAAAATTCTATGCAACGGATATCTTTCTGACCCTTTTTCTAATCAAAGAGGAACATGACAGGAATGCCTACTGCCCACACTACTATTTGTAGTGGTGCTGGAACCACTTGCAGTTGCGCTGCAACAGTACCCTTTATATTAGGATATAGTGGTAGGTACAGTAGATCTTCGTCTAGCTTTATTAGTAGATGATATTTTATTATTTTTATCTAATCCTACACATTCTTTTCCAGTGATGATGGACATTATTTCCAGCTTTGTCATGTTTTCTGGTTTTAAAATAAATATCAACAAACCTGAAAGTATGAGACAGGTCTTTCCTATCGGGAGTGGTTTCATTGAGTATTATAGTAAATACACAATTTGAATATTTAAGGATACATATTCCTACCCAGATTTTAAAACTTTATACTGGTAATATTACCCCATTGTTATCAACCATTTAGAAATTGTTTGACAGTCAGCAACTGCGAAGAGCCATTCTCAGATTTTCAAGATTTTTGAGACTACTGCCTGGTTCTTAAATAAAAGAGTAAAGGAATCAACTTTAATTTCGTTTTATCGTTTTGTCTTTCATTCGAATTTCTGATCCAGTGTCTATGTATGTTAATGAAAACATAATAGCTGTTTCATAAATCTATAAGGCTACTGACTACATTAAAATGCCTTATTTCCATGTATCCTCCCACCTTCTTTCTCCCCCTACTTCTTTTTATCTTTTCCTATTGAGTGTTCTGATCTCCAGTTTTGGATTTAATATACTGTAAATACAGTATTTACTGATATGAAATGTTGGCTTTGATGTTTTCTTTATATATGATCATTATGTTATGTATAATTTGACTGTGTTTTTTATTTGTATTTATATTTACCATGTACCAATGGGATTTTTACTAATCGCTTTTTAGAATGTGTAACCTTTTGATACTTTTTTGTGTCTTGTGAAAAACATTAAATATATTTTAAAAAACAGTACATAAAGCAATAGTGTATAATACAACTGTTATATATAACACACAGCAATACAAAAGAACACTTTAAAAAAACCTGAAAAAATGTACCTATAAAAGTAAAGAAAAATAGAAAAGAGAAAGGAAATGTGACAGTAATAACCATGAGGCTTATGAATTGTTATACGCATTTAACTCCTTCACTGATGAAAGCTTTCTCAGCCCTGTGCTGAGACCATTCTTTGATTTTTACATTGTTCATATTACAAGATCAGTTTCACAAAGGGGTTGGGCTCGTTATGCTGGTGGTCAATATGCTGCCGGTCAGAATACCTTCTGTGGCATCCTGACAGTGAGAATCCCGACAGGGAGGAGGTAAGTATACTTACCTTCCCCCAATGGCCACCTAACCGTAAACGTTCCCTTACCATAGCTTAAACCTAACCCTTTCATCCCGCAGCTGAACCCTAAGCCTCCTGGGGAATGCCCAACCCTAACCTCCCCTCCCTGCAGCATAATCCTAACCCACCCCTCCACTTTGCACAGTCTAACCTACACTGTCGCCTCACAGTCCATTTTTTATATGTGATAACCAGTGGACATCTTCAACTGAAAGAGTTCAAAAATGCAGTCCAAAAACATAATATATGGTGGTACGCTAAATGGTGCTATTTTGTGCAAATTGAGGATTGTGGACACACCAGTATTTAATATTGTGATGGTTAGTATAAATGGTTTTCTGACTAGAGGCTCTTTCAAGAAGTTGCATCCACTTTTTACAATCTATCAGGACTGCCAACAGTTTCTGATCTATATACAGTATATAAATGTGAAAACCCTCACTCACTCACTCACTCACTCACTCATCACTAATACTCTTACTTCCTGTCACAACTGAGGGCCTGAGCTGACGGAAGGCAGCCTCAGTTGTAGGGGCTGAGATGTACCGGAACCTGGGAGGTTGTATCAGACCCCTGGACATGTAAGTAACATGAAGAGAAACCGCCCGAAGGCGTGACCACGACAACTTGAGTAAAAGTCAATGATATTTATTTATGACAAACTCCATGCATCACAGTAGCAGTAAAAAGTAACATAAAAATCAGCAGAGAAATAATAATACAGTTCCTGGGTACTACATGGTGGCAGGGGCCACAGAGCTCTGGTGGTATGAGACAGTTCTTATTATCTGCAAGTTGGAAAGTCCTTACCAGGCTCAACTGTAGCAATGAGGAAAGCCCAGGGTCGTACCAGCTGATGTTCCAGGGAAAGCTGGACTGCTGTAGATAAAATGCTGCTGTGGGTACTGGTTAGAACCAGACAGGTGTTGGCACGGAGTGGATACTGGCTGGGACCAGTTAAATAATAAATAAAGCTTGAGAGCGATGCAATGTAGATGAAATGTAGAATTTGAGAGCGGAGAAATAATAATACCGGTGGAGAGTGGTAAACTGCAGAAAGGACACCGGCCCTTTAAGAGAAGCTGTACACTGCTGGTAGCTGAGCTGGAAGCAGGTGATGTTGTAGCTGGAAACAGGTGAGTCCAGAATGGATCGGAGAGTCAGGCTACACCGCAGATGGAATGCTGGTGCGGGTCTCTATAGCAGAAGTCTGGAGACAGGAGCTGGAACCTGGAAGACATTCACAGAAGAGAGACAAACTGGAACTAGGTTTGACAACCAAAGCACTGACGCCTTCCTTGCTCAGGCACAGCATATTTATACCTGCAGCAAGGAAGGGGTTGGCTAGGCAATTATGCAGATTAACAATACAGACAGCAGATTGGTGGAAATGATCAGATGACAAAATCCAAGATGGCTGCGCCCATGCAGACACTTGGAGGGAAGTTTGGTTTGTAATCCATGTGAGAATTGAAACAGCAATGGCGGCGCCGGCCGCAGGAGACAGGAGACGCCAGACTGATGATTGCACATCTAAACCACGCGGGCACAGCGGAGGCCGCGGCTGACGTAATCGCCACTCTGACACTCTGTATGCAGGAACTCAGGGACAGCGGCGGAGGCCGCGGGAGACGCCATTCCAGATGTAACATGGCGCCGCTGTGACCGCGTCTCAGAGTGACAGGAGAGGATGCGGGAATGTGCACATCAGGATAACAGATGGGATCCGGTCCTGGAGCGCTGAGCCAGCCTTAGGAGGCATCTGATAGGTAAGAAATGGCGTCCAGATACCCGGATCGTGACAGCACCCCCCCCTTTAGGAGTGGCCCCAGGACACTTCTTTGGCTTTTGAGGAAACTTGGAATGGAATCTCCGGACCAAGGCAGGAGCATGGACATCAGAAGCATTGGTCCATGAACGTTCCTCAGGGCCATAACCCTTCCAGTCAATAAGATACTGAAGTTGACCGTAACGGTGACGTGAGTCCAGGATCTTGGCTACTTCATACTCAACGCCTCGTTGAGTTTGGACTTTCGGAGTTGGAGGAAGTGAGGAATGAAACCGATTCAAGATTAGCGGTTTCAACAGGGAAACATGGAATGTCCTGGGTATTTTTAAGAAGGGAGGCAACTGGAGTCTGTAAGCAACAGGATTGATGACTTGATCAATTTTAAAAGGACCGATGTAGCGAGGTGCAAACTTCATACTGGGAACTCTTAACCTCAAATTCTTCGTGGATAACCATACCCGATCACCCACCTTGAGAGCAGGAACTGCTCGATGCTTCTTATCCGCAAACTTCTTGTACCTGAACGATGCCTTGAGCAGAGCTGATCGTACGCTCTTCCAGATATTGGCAAACTGATGCAAGGTGATATCCACTGCGGGAACAGAAGTTGCTGGAAGCGGTTGGAACTCAGGGACTTTAGGGTGGAATCCAAAGTTGGTGAAGAATGGTGTTGAAGAAGATGAAGAATGATACTGGTTGTTATGACAGAACTCGGCCCAGGGAAGTAATTGAACCCAGTCATCTTGAGAGGAGGACACATAGATGCGGAGGAAGGACTCCAAGTCCTGATTCACCCTCTCAGTTTGACCATTGGTCTGAGGATGGTAAGCCGTGGAAAACTTTAGCTTGACTTGGAGGACTTGACATAAACTTCGCCAGAATTTGGCTGTGAATTGAACTCCTCGATCTGAGATAATTTCTTCTGGAAGACCGTGGAGTCGAAAGATCTCTTGTATGAATACTTGAGCCAACTTGGAAGCTGACGGAAGACCGGTAAGAGGAATGAAGTGTGCCATCTTGGTGAACCGGTCAACTACCACCCAGATGGTATTAAACTTGTTGCACATGGGCAAATCTGTAATAAAATCCATCGACAAATGGGTCCATGGTCGACGGGGAACAGATAGTGGAACCAGTTGCCCCGCAGGCGACTGGCGGGATACTTTATGTTGAGCACACTTTGGGCAAGATGCAATAAACTCCAAAACGTCCTTTTTCAGAGTTGGCCACCAATAGGACCTAGAGATAAACTCCAGGGTTTTTTGGATACCTGTATGTCCGGCAAAGCGGGAAGCATGGGCCCAATGCATGAGCTTCTTCCTTAGTGTCGGCTTCACAAAACTTTTCCCTGATGGGGGCGTAGAGTCCATCCCTACCGTGGAGAATGCCAACGGATTTATAATAGGATGCTTGTCTGAAGACTCTGACTCATTTTCTTGCTCCCATGAGCGGGAAAGGGCATCGGCCTTGCGATTCTGAGAGCCCGGACAGAACTGGAGTTTAAAGTCGAACCTGGAAAAGAAAAGTGCCCATCTGGCCTGACGAGGGTTGAGACATTGTGCGCCTTTCAGATATAGAAGGTTCTTGTGGTCTGTAAGGATGGTGATTGAATGAGAAGCTCCCTCCAACAGATATCTCCACTCCTCTAGAGCGAGCTTGATGGCTAGCAACTCCTGGTCGCTAATGGCATAGTTGCGCTCCGCTGGGGAGAACTTCCGTGAGAAGAAACTGCAAGGATGTAAATGGCCATCTTTAGCCCTCTGAGATAACACCGCTCCTACTCCAACGGAGGAGGCATCCACCTCTAAGATGAAAGGAGAGTCGATGTCAGGCTGTTTCAGGACAGGCGCAGAGATGAACCTCTGTTTTAAAAGATGAAAAGCTTGCATGGCTTCTTCAGACCACTTGGACGGGTTAGCACCCTTCTTGGTGAAAGCAGTAATAGGCGCCACAATGGTGGAAAAGTCTCGTATAAACTTTCGGTAATAATTGGCGAACCCTAAGAACCTCTGGACCCCTTTGAGGGTTAAGGGTACCGGCCAATTCTGGATTGCTTGTAGTTTCTCAGGATCCATCTCTAGTCCGGAACCGGACACAATGTACCCTAGAAACGGAATGGACTTGACTTCAAAGACGCATTTCTCTAATTTGCAATAGAGATGATTGACACGGAGACGGGACAGAACCTCCTTTACCCAAAAACGATGTTCCTCTAAATTGTTGGCAAAAATGAGGATATCATCTAGATAGACCACGACATGGAGGTATAGAATGTCTCTGAAAATCTCATTGACGAAATGCTGGAAGACAGCTGGAGCATTGCTCAATCCGAAGGGCATGACGAGGTACTCATAATGTCCGTCAAGGGTGTTAAATGCGGTCTTCCACTCGTCACCCTCACGGATCCGGATGAGATTGTATGCACCTCTCAAGTCCAGCTTTGTAAAGATGGTAGCTCCGCTAACTCTGTCAAAGAGCTCAGTAATCAGGGGTAAAGGATAGCGGTTCTTGATGGTAATGTCGTTCAAACCTCTGTAGTCGATGCACGGCCGCAGACCACCATCTTTCTTTTTTACAAAAAAGAAGCCTGCGCCGGCTGGAGAAGAAGAAGGTCGAATGAACCCCTTTGCTAGGTTCTCTTTAATGTATTCCTCCATAGAATGCGTCTCAGGCAGAGACAACGGATAAGTTCGGCCTCGAGGTGGAACCTTCCCTGGAACGAGATCAATCGGGCAGTCCCATTCTCTATGAGGAGGAAGGATATCAGCAGAAGCTTTACTGAACACATCCGTGAAATCTTGATATGGAGGAGGTGGAACATCAGACGACCTGGGGGAGGAAGAACAGACAGGCAACACTTTAAACAAACATGTCTCAGCACAGGAGGGACCCCATGCCAGAATTTGCGTAGTCGTCCAATCAATTGTAGGATTGTGAAGACGGAGCCATGGAAGGCCCAGGACCACAGGATGTGTGGCTCTTGGAATCACTAAAAGTGAAATAAGTTCGGAATGAAGAACTCCCACTCTCAGACGAACTGGTAGAGTCCTTAGAGCAATAACTGTATCAAAAATTTTACTGCCATCCACGGCAGTTAAGGAAAAGGAGGAAGGAAGTCTCTCGGTGGGTAGGGACCACCGTTTAACATAGGCTTCGGTAATAAAGTTCCCAGCTGCTCCGGAATCAAGGAGGGCAATGACGTTCTGATAACGTTGAGCAACTTGAAGCGAGACTGGGAGATTACAATCTTGAGGAGATGGAGAGGAGATCATTACTCCTAGCCGGCCCTCTCCTTGGCGAGCTAGGATTTGGAGTTTCCCGGACGTTTGGGACAGGCATTAATAGTGTGAGACGGAGCTGCACAATACAGACAGAGAGACTCAGAGAGACGTCTTCGGCGCTCAGCAGGAGTTAAACGGGAACGGCCAATTTGCATGGGTTCATCTTTAGTTGGTGACAGTTGGCGAGGAGGAGGAGCAGAAGATTTTGGAGCAGATGATCTTCCACGCTCAGTTGCTCTCTCTCTGAAACGTAAGTCAACTTTCGTACAAAGTGAGATTAGCTCATCTAACTTGGAGGGTAAGTCTCTGGTAGCTAACTCATCTTTAATACGCTCGGATAAACCATGCCAGAATGCAGCATACAGGGCCTCGTCGTTCCATGCCAGTTCAGATGCCAGAATCTGGAACTGTATAAGATATTGTCCTACAGTACGTGATCCCTGGCGTAAACGGAGAATCTCAGACGAAGCTGAAGTTACCCGGCCTGGCTCGTCGAAGATGCGCCTGAATGTTGACACGAATGCAGTGTAAGAAGATAGCAGGGTGTCGGACCTCTCCCATAACGGTGATGCCCAGTCGAGGGCTGAGCCACTGAGAAGAGAGATGATGTAGGCAATTTTTGTACGGTCACTGGGAAAATTGCCAGGTTGTAGCTCAAACTGAATCTCACACTGGTTGAGAAATCCCCTGCAGAATCTTGGAGATCCGTCAAATTTTGCTGGCGTTGGAAGATGAAGACGTGGAGCAGAAACGGGTAAGGTGGGTGGGGTTATAGTTGGAGTCACTGTGGTTGACGCCCCAGATGCGCCTGATCCACGGAGAGTTGTCTGAATCCCATCCAGCCGAGTAGAGAAATCCTGGAGACAGCGGATGATGTGGCCCTGTGCAGCCTCCTGATGTTCAAGTCGGGCTGCCAGTTCTTGCATCGGCCTGGCCGCTTGATCCTGGTCTCCGGCTGGATTCATTAGGTCAGTGCTTACTGTCACAACTGAGGGCCTGAGCTGACGGAAGGCAGCCTCAGTTGTAGGGGCTGAGATGTACCGGAACCTGGGAGGTTGTATCAGACCCCTGGACATGTAAGTAACATGAAGAGAAACCGCCCGAAGGCGTGACCACGACAACTTGAGTAAAAGTCAATGATATTTATTTATGACAAACTCCATGCATCACAGTAGCAGTAAAAAGTAACATAAAAATCAGCAGAGAAATAATAATACAGTTCCTGGGTACTACAGGGTGGCAGGGGCCACAGAGCTCTGGTGGTATGAGACAGTTCTTATTATCTGCAAGTTGGAAAGTCCTTACCAGGCTCAACTGTAGCAATGAGGAAAGCCCAGGGTCGTACCAGCTGATGTTCCAGGGAAAGCTGGACTGCTGTAGATAAAATGCTGCTGTGGGTACTGGTTAGAACCAGACAGGTGTTGGCACGGAGTGGATACTGGCTGGGACCAGTTAAATAATAAATAAAGCTTGAGAGCGATGCAATGTAGATGAAATGTAGAATTTGAGAGCGGATAAATAATAATACCGGTGGAGAGTGGTAAACTGCAGAAAGGACACCGGCCCTTTAAGAGAAGCTGTACACTGCTGGTAGCTGAGCTGGAAGCAGGTGATGTTGTAGCTGGAAACAGGTGAGTCCAGAATGGATCGGAGAGTCAGGCTACACCGCAGATGGAATGCTGGTGCGGGTCTCTATAGCAGAAGTCTGGAGACAGGAGCTGGAACCTGGAAGACATTCACAGAAGAGAGACAAACTGGAACTAGGTTTGACAACCAAAGCACTGACGCCTTCCTTGCTCAGGCACAGCATATTTATACCTGCAGCAAGGAAGGGGTTGGCTAGGCAATTATGCAGATTAACAATACAGACAGCAGATTGGTGGAAATGATCAGATGACAAAATCCAAGATGGCTGCGCCCATGCAGACACTTGGAGGGAAGTTTGGTTTGTAATCCATGTGAGAATTGAAACAGCAATGGCGGCGCCGGCCACAGGAGACAGGAGACGCCAGACTGATGATTGCACATCTAAACCACGCGGGCACAGCGGAGGCCGCTGCTGACGTAATCGCCACTCCGACACTCTGTATGCAGGAACTCAGGGACAGCGGCGGAGGCCGCGGGAGACGCCATTCCAGATGTAACATGGCGCCGCGGTGACCGCGTCTCAGAGTGACAGGAGAGGATGCGGGAATGTGCACATCAGGATAACAGATGGGATCCGGTCCTGGAGCGCTGAGCCAGCCTTAGGAGGCATCTGATAGGTAAGAAATGGCGTCCAGATACCCGGATCGTGACACTTCCCAAATGATAGGAAGCTGTAATTTAACATAGGTATTCTTCAGGTGGGAAATAGGAAAAGCACGTAATTAGAATTTTAATAAGCCTCCTCTAAGGGTATGAACAGGGGGTTGACATAATGACATCATTACCAAAGCGTGGCTTGTGTTGCCCAAACAGACATTCTGATCAAAATTTGGATTGCACCTCCAGTAGGTAAAATTTAATAAACTACAAAAATAGTCCTGTGACTTTTTAGTGTTCCTGCTACGGGTGCTCCTCTGGTAGCGCCAAGAACCATAGATTAATATTTACTTACATGAAGATGTCTCAAATTTACATCTCTATAGATTTACCACATTTTTAACACTCATTAATATTTACAACCGTGAAATTCAGAAACTCCTATGCAAAGAACGGGTAGAACAGCTAGTTTCCAATAAATCAATGCTCAGGAATTGAGTTTTCTTGAAAAATATGCACAAGTGGATAAAAGCTGTTCAGAAATTGTACATTGTTAAAGGTTTGTCCAAACCATTTTCTTGGAAGCATCTTCTTCAAAGAAGAAGGTCAACTTAGAATCTGGATGAAACATAAGAGAAGCAGACTGGAAAGTTTATTTTATTAACAGACTAAAATTCCTTGTGTTGAAATGGTCAATTCCAAAGATGTTCCTTTTTGGATCAATGGAATAATCACTTGCACCTTAGAGAAACCTCTGTTAAAAGGTCTATTATAGTTGGTAAACCCAACGAAGTGTTGAACTGATTTAAGATCTTGTACTGTATTTCTGTTCCCTCCTCTATAGCTTGAGATTTTACAGAGTCAATTTCAGTTGCTTGAGCCAACACAATAAATCCAAGAATCTCTCACAATCTGTCTCAAAGATACACCGCTCTATTAGCATAGTCCAAAAGAGCTTTCATGTTCCAGGACTCATCTTACATGGGTATGTTGACTAGATTGATCTTGTGAATAAATGAGGATACTATCTTAATATACAGTATATAAATGCAAAATGTCCCTAAAAACATAATTCACAAAGTAATTAAATTATGCTGGAGCATTCAGTGAACCAAACGTCATAACTCTATATCTAATACTGTATGCTTATATTTAGTATGGAAGGTTGTATTCCACTCATCTTCAGACTGGTATCCAGTCAGACTGTTGACAGTCAGGATGTCAACAAGTTCATTAGGTCAACTTGTAAAATGTCAACTTTTACAAATATTGACATGTTAAAATGTCAGCATGTTCATAATGTCAACATTTAAATGATTTCTACCAGATTGTTGACAGCACATTGTACTGTTATTTTTAAGTTTAGGATTAGATTTATGGTTAGGGTTGAGTTTAGGGTTAGGTTTAAGGTAAGGTTAAATATTCAAACAATGGCATGCTGACATTCTGGTGTCCAAACATTAAATGTTGACATAATAAACATGTTGAGATTTTGACCATTTTGACACCTGTGAATATTGAATTTTTTTTCTGAAATCTATTGCCCATGTCATCAGCCAAACTCTCATCATTCAGAGTATGTACAGTAGATATTCTGTCAGCATTCTGAATATTGCGCTTCATGCCACATCCCCAACACCATATTCTGATTTAATTTATAACCACCTCTCAGATTCAACATGTTGACTATTGTATACCCTCAAAGACTTTTAAATAATTTAGGGATTAATCAAGTTAATTGTGATTTCATATCTGTACTCTATACATTGACATAACTATCCTCTATGGTGCCAAGGCATTCCAAGAGCTACAGATGTTGCCACGCTCATCCAGCCTGCAACTTGGTGTATTCACAGCAATGTAGGCAAGGCAAGTGTGCACACAAGTAGGATGCATGTCTGCGTCTAAGTACGCACGCCCATAGGAATACATGGGCAGCATACTTAGAAGCAGCTCGGCATGCTAAGGCACACATTCACCCATGGCTACATTTGTACTTGGAACCTGGGAGACTGTACCACATCAAGAATTGGGAAGTCCTCCAATGATACAGTACTGTATCAATTGTTCTATGCTTCAACTGTATGTCCATCTGCATTGAAATGTACGTAATATCTTAGAAAACATTTGATTAAATTGCACTAACTGGTGAGTTGTCATAGCCTTATAATTTATAACAAGCATGTTCTTTTATTTAAAATGTACTCTAAAAAAATAAAGCTGCAAAGGAGTTCTGTATAAGCTTCCATAATCATTGATCGAAGCACTCCGAATGCTAAATTCCATTAATACACAATTTCCACTTTTAAAGTTGCTTGCATGAGGTGCTCTTCATATCCACATGCGTTTACCTCACAGGAAGTTGTATTTTCCATAATAAAACACTTTCACAATGATAAAGAGAAACAAGTGACATCATAATTCTTCAACTATAAAGTTTACAAATTATTTTAAATATATTCAGGTCACTTGTGTATTTTACAGACACACACGAACACACATATGAACACACACCTTCAGGTGTCAGCTGTATTAAATTCAATAACTGTTTACTCATTCTGGGTATCTAAATAGGCATCTTTACCGTTTGCATAGTAGATTGGAAATTAGCATTTTTGTTCATTTTCCCATGTATGCACAGTGCCTGGAAGAGTAATACTCCATGCATATCAGATCAGCCAGCCTACATTTTTTGTGTAATATATTATTTGGCAATCTAAAATTTGTAATTTGCATGAAATTGCTTAATTAAAATACAGTCACTCAGGGTATTAATTTCTCTGTCTGGCAGTTCAATGTACTAAAGGCGGACTACTGAAAATGTGAAATCCTGTCAAATATAATAGTAAAATATTAACAAAAGAAATAATCTCCTGGCAACACAGTGACAGTGTTAGAATGGCTTTCTTGTAATTCCAAGTTTAAATCAGAGGGTGTCACCAAAGGCGAAGAACACATGAGAACAGCAGTAGCAAACTACCCCACACAATAGAATATATGTTGATAAATATGAAATCTTTACACACTAAACAGCAGATCAACACTATTTACACTGCTTGGTGTATTGGACAGTAAGCATACCTATAAATTGATCAAATCAATTATTTCCAAAGGAAATTTCTAGCCATGAAAACAGTTTACTGACTACCTTATTGTCCTGCTGTTAAAGTAATGTGTTTTTCATTCATTTATTGTATGTTTCCAGTTGAAAGAAAAGGTAAATTACTTCTAATAGACATGACTTTTAAAATACTATTACTGTGTTTGTTGAATTCCAGGAGTATGTTTGCAGCCCCCATATATTCTGCAACAAATAATAATATTTTATATATATATATATATATATATATATATATATATAGATAGAGAGATAGATAGATAGATAGATAGATAGATAGATAGATAGATAGATAGATAGATAGATAGATAGATAGATACAGATGTGTCCACATACATCTTTGCTATATCCCGCCATTTATGGCACAGTTTTGCATGCCATAGACTCAGAGATTTAGTCATGCCTTATGATTTTTCTTAATTTGCTTCTTTAATATGTTACTATATACATATTCTATTGTGGCAAACAAAAATTTTAAAATCCATCCACTCGCTACTTAGCCATGTTTTGCATGTTGTTCCAAATTGAGCAAAATAGCAAAGATGTAAGTGGGCATAAATGTATAAATATTATTATATTATATAACTGATGGTACATTTTCTATTGATACTGTGGGGCATGTATGTTTTTATATGGGCATGCTAAAGGATGAAATCTCTGGAATGTGAAGGTACTGTAGCGAAGCTTTACCATATTCATTTATGCTATCTTCAAATAATCTAAGCACATAGTAGCATATGTGCTATAATGATATATATATATATATTTTTGTACAGAGTATTATAGTACTAAATATGTATAACACTGAAAAAAATAAAAACTTCCATCAAAACTTCGATAGAATGAACAAAAATATGACAGAGCATTATTTCAACACATTCCACTGAGAAGATATTTAACCACTAAACTGATGATTTTTCCCTTCAAAACCGGTAATATAGTTGTTTTTTTATTGTTTTATTTAATATAGTTTAGAAAGTGTTTTTTTAAATATTTGAATATTATGTTATGAACAGCTTCAGAATGGATCTCCTCATCAAAAACTGGGGGACACAGTGGGTCTGCGCAGTCGCATTTGATCTGACCATGCCAGTTAAGTGGTTAAGGGACAAACATCTCTGGTAAAGTAAGGGACCTTTAAGAAAGTAATCAGAAACAGAGTTTCTAAAGATACTATATTCATTAATGCAATTCCTCTCTGATAATGTAATTCTTCACTTGAAAAACTCCTTCTTAGACTAATCTTCCCCCTAAAATGAATGGGCCTTGACTGGAAACACCTTTGGTTACCTAACCCTAGAGCCATGTAATACTAAACCATACTGCAAGTCATCTATAGAGCTCTATAGGATCCCCCAACTCACCTATTTACAGAAGTGGACAGCTTGTTTAAGAACTATAGATATCAAATAAAATCCATTACTTCATTCTGCACATTTTTTTCAGTAGAAAATATACCATGAGGTTCTTCAATGTAAAAGCTGATAAGTATATAATCAGTTTTTCATAGAAAATAAATATAAATGTACCCCTAAAACTTAGCTGTATTCATTTATTTCTGTATTGTGTTTGTGATTTGTTTTCTATTTTTTTTTAAACTAGTTTGCATTCTATAAATATTAGGCTGGGGCCACACATAGCGGCCAAACAGGTCCCGTTGAATGGGGTCCGCTTGGCCAGGAGGGTTTTTTTGTATGCACGGGGCCACGCATCGCTACCGCTATGGGCTATACGCACGGAGTGATGTGTGCTTAATTTCTAAGCAATCTTGTCAGATTGCTTAAAATTTAAGCACACATCTCTACATGTGTACCCCCCTTATGTGAACATAGGGGGTAATTCTGAGTTGATCGCAGCAGGAATTTTGATAGCAATTGGGCAAAACCATGTGCACTGCAGGGGAGGCAGATATACCATGTGCAGAGAGAGTTAGATTTGGGTGGGTTATTTTGTTTCTGTGCAGGGTAAATACTGGCTGCTTTATTTTTATGATGCAATTTAGATTGCAGATTGAACACACCCCACCCAAATCTAACTCTCTCTGCACATGTTATATCTGTCCCCCCTGCAGTGCACATGGTTTTGCCCAATTGCTAACACAATTCCTGCTGCGATCAACTCAGAATTACCCCCATAATGCAATCCATAGATGGCAAGACATTTGCTTCAGAAATTGAAATAAGACTACCTTCTCAGTTTTGTAAATTTCCCTAAGACTGCAATCCCTTTAACATGTTATGTGGATCCAGTAACCACTAAAATAGCAAGACCACATGAAAAATGATGGTAGCTTGTTGTTACCTGCATAGTAAACATTGATAACACTTTTTTCTGCTTAGCAAATATACCCTGTAATGAGCAGCACAAAATAATTTCAAACTACATAGGCATTTGCCTTTTAGAGCAAATAGAGATGAGAAGAGATGGGACAGAGATGGAGTGCTCCTTGGAAACTACAGAGTAGGCATAGCTGCATCAAGTTGTGCAGTGAGAGTAATAATTTTAAGTTGAGTTCCTTACTTTTATTATTATTATTATTATTATTATTACCAGTTACTTATATAGCGCACACATATTCCGCAGCGCTGTACATATAATATTTGCCCATTCACATCAGTCTCTGCCCCAGTGAAGCTTACAATCTATATTCCCTATCACATGTACACATAGACACATTCATACTAGGGTTAATTTTGTTGGGAGCCAATTGACTTACCAGTATATTTTTTGGATTGTGGGAAGAAACCGGAGTACACGGAGGAAACCCACGCAACTACGGGGAGAATATACACACTCCGCACAGTTAGGGCCATGGTGGGAATCAAACCAGCAGATATAACATATGCACAGAGAGTTAGATTTGGATGTGGTGTGTTTAAACTGAATCTAAATTGCAGTGTAAAAATAAAGCAGCCAGTATTTACCCTGCACAGGGACAATGTAACCCACCCAAATCTAACTCTCTCTGCACATGTTATATCTGCCCTCCCCCCCCTGCTGTGCACATGGTTTTGCCCATTAGCTGACAAATTTGCTGCTGTGATCAACTCTGAATTACCCCCTATATCTTTGCATGCTCACGTAAAAAATTGCATAAATGAGGTCCTGTGTGTCTTTATTAAGTAACCGTTATTTTTAAATTGTATATTAATATCTTATACTATACTATTTATGTGGTATTATAATTATGAGCAGATCTGTTTAATTCAATCAACATGGTGTATTCTAATACATACAAAGGTTGAAATTACCTTCATGTTAAGAAATCCTAAATTCTCCAGTAAAACATTTGTTTTTGTTTGTTTTGACGAGTTGCAAGTAGCACTCCTGATACATACAACCTTGGGGGTCATTCCAAGTTGACTGTAGCTGTGCTAAATTTAGCACAGCTATGATCATGTTCCCAGACATGCGGGGGGATACCCAGCACAAGGCTAGCCCGCCCCGCATATCTGTCCGACACCCCCCGCACAAGTACAAAAGCATTGCACAGCGGCGATGCTTTTGTACTTGTTGAGTAACTCCCAGCCAGCGCAGCTCCTGCGGCTGACCGGGAGTTGCTCGTCGCTGCCCCTGCGAACAACTGCAGCGAGTGATCAGGTCGGAATGACCCCCCCAGTGCCCATTTTTTATCTCCGTAAGTTATCACCAGTAGAATTGCCTGTACAGTCAAGGAAATTACAGTATATCTCATTTCCTGCCTGTGTCGGCACAGGTCTGTAAAATTTGGTGAAATTTGACTGTTTAAATATGTCATAGCAAATTTTCAGCAATAACTGCTACACAAAACATGATGATTGACTCAGCAGTATATCTATTTAGGTCCCCATATCGGTTATGCAAATATAATTATAAATTATTTCCATACTCAAGTGATCAAATATTTATAGTCAAATAATTTATGAATTTGATAAACTACCAAATTAGGATTTCTTTTAATCTTTAACACTTTACTTACTGTTGCATGGAGTTCTATAGTTTTGTATCATTCATCAATCACAAAGCACACTGAGTGATACAGTCAAGATCTAATTAAAATCCCTTTACACTGTAAAGAATGGCACCTATTCAAGAGCCCCTGATATAAGATGAAAAAAGATAGAACGAAAAAAGAGAATGGAGAAAACACATCTCCTGTAGCTTGCAAACCAGAGGGATGCATAGTAAGCCTTTGCTGCCCTCAACAGCCTTTCAGCGTAAACACGCCAACCATTTTATTTCACAAAGTTAATTGGCTCTTTGATTTATCAAGAAAGGTGTTAGCCTGAAAGAGGAGTACCTGCAGAATGTTTGTCCGAGTAAAATATATGGCTACATAAAACACAGTTTTACAGATTTGTTATGTTTTACCTGCCATCTCACCTCATACAACCACACTCATATAATTTTTTATTAACATTATATTGCAGCAATTCTGTAATATATCTTGAAATATATTGGTAAATATAATATTATATATATATATATATATATATATATATATATATATATATTACTAATTTTCACTTGTTAATTTCCCAGCAGAGAAAGTGATCGTACAGCAGCTCCCTGCTGCCACAGCTGATCAAATGGAACAACAAGGGCAATGCCTGCTAATATGGGAAGCTATTTAGTGGCACGCTACCTTTTGAAATGATGATGATAATGGATTCAGTCTGCTCATTAATGGAGCCAGAGTGCTCATTAGAGTGAACAAACAAGCTAGGTTGTCAGCACTGAAAATGCCAAGTGCTTGTTTCTATTTTATCTGAGGAGTCTAGAGACAGTGATTTTACCACTTATTTCCCCTTTCTGTGCTTGACCCCCTAGCTACCCAGCATCAAAGTCCCTTGTCTAGAGAAGCTGTGTTTGTACTGTCTCTTTGGCTCATACATTGGTTCAAGGTCACATATATTATATGAAAACTGTTATTTTTTTATCCTAATCATATCTCACCTTTTTCAGTGGATAAAAACAACTAGCATAATGCAAAGTGGTCTATTTTCACATCATTGGTGACATACTGTAAAGATGATATTACTTTACACACAGTTAACTTTACCATAAAAAGATGTCCACATCTTGTTCACGATGCCTTTTGATATAAACTATTATATTTAATATATAATTAACATTGTATTTTTAATATTACTAATTTTAGAAATTTAATTTATCTATGCAAAATAAGTAATTATTTCTAGAATAAATATATGAAATTATTGGTTGCACACCACATTCACTGGAGAGTTAACAATTGATATGCCTGAAAGGACCACATCTAGTAAACAGTACTAGTCATTAATACGTGCTTATAGATATTAAAAAAAAACATTACGTGTGTCTGCATTTGTTTTTGTTTTTATTTGTTTCTACTGAGACGGTTTTCAAACAAGGTCAGGCAAGGTAAATTGAAAAATGTGACATATAATAAATTGATGATGATAATAATAATAATAATAATAATTATTATTATTAATCATAATAATAATTATAACTATAAATAAGACAAATAATGAGACTAATAATAATAATAATAATAATAATAATAATAATAATAATAATCTACAGCACTGATAAACCTGCAGCCTATGGTGCCAGTACTTGGGGTGTCTCACAAGGGGTGAATTGGTCTCTGAAAACATATGGGACCAGCCACATTCTTTTATGTGCCTTGTATTAGTGTTGGTTGATCTTCTATCTCCCCCAACGGCACTATTACACTTCTCCTCCCAGCTCTGTTCAATGATACTGGTGGAGTGTACACCACAGGGTCAAGACAGTAGAGGTGCAATATACTAACATGACAGGCAGTACCTCCTCCATATTGTAGCTGGGGCAGGCAGTATGTACACTATACCGCTTCCCCCCTGTTAGTCAATAAGTGTGCTGAGCTCCTGCAGTTGGGGTTCAACATACTAGCTTCTGACCCTGATGCCACAAGGGAAAGGAGAAAAAATAACAGATGAGGAACCTGGGGGATAAAGTGGAGGAGTAGGTGGTAGGGATAGAGGGACATATAGATAGAAAAAAATACTACAAAAGGAACAATAGAATTAAGTACAAAGAATGGAAAAAGACAAGGATGGAGGAAGAATGCAACCAAGTCACCCAATATATCCATTGTTTGAGTGCATAGTTATCCATGGCACAATGAAGGAAGGAATCCTACAGACTGATTCATTGTTTGTTAAGAAGCAGCAGATTATGGTGGTCATTCCGAGTTGTTCGCTCGTCGCTTTTGCTATATTGCGATTAGACGCTTACTGCGCATGCGCAAGGTTCGCAGAGCGCATGCGCTTAGTTATTTTACACAAAAGTTAGGTATTTTACTCACGGCATAATGAGGATTTTTCATAGTTCTGGTGATCGTACTGTGATTGACAGGAAGTGGGTGTTTCTGGGAGGAAACTTGCAGTTTTCTGGGCGTGTGCTAAAAAACGCTGGCGTTTCTGGGAAAAAAGCGGGAGTGTCTGAAGAAATGGGGGAGTGTCTGGGCGAACGCTGGGTGTGTTTGTGACGTCAAACCAGGAACGAAACTGACTGAACTGATCGCAATGTAGGAGTAAGTCTGGAGCTACTCAGAAACTGCTAAGAAATTTCTATTTGCAATTCTGCTAATCTTTCGTTCGCAATTCTGCTATGCTAAGATACACTCCCAGAGGGCGGCGGCTTAGCGTGTGCAATGCTGCTAAAAGCAGCTAGCGAGCGAACAACTCGGAATGAGGGCCAATATTCAGGTGAAGCACAGAGAAAAATCAGATGGAGTAAGGTTCCATGGGCAATTAAGTAGCTGTTTGGATTTGTATCTATGATGCTTTCTATAGTGTATGGTGGTCTTTATGGTGCTATTTGCTTTTTAAAATAGTCATGCAGGTGCTTTTTGTATTGTACGGCAGTCACTAAGATTAGGGGCACTGTCTAAAACTCCAGTGCCAAGGTGTACAAACCCCTTCTTACGCACTGGTGGTGGTAGTTGTGGTGATGGGTGAAAGGTTAGGGGCACTGCCAATTCATTAACCTTTGGTGACCAGACCTATTAATCTGGATCTGTCAGCACTGTATCTTAGTGTATATTAGAAAGACCATACATTCAAGCTACATAATATAACGGTAATCAAACAGAATAGTAAAATACAAATACACAACTTTACATATATACATACATATACAGATAATATACATACATACGTATATAGATAATTACATAAATACAACCTGCAGATTACATAATTACATAAAGACCTGAAAAGGCGAAAGGGCCCTACTCACAAGAGCTTACATTAGGTAATGCAAAGGTTTACAAGAGGTGGATAGGCTTCTCAGGAAACATGAGTACATTTTAAGGCTGAAATGCTGAACGAGTGTCTGCTAAGGCATGGAAGGGTATTCCAGAGGATAAGAGCCCAAGGGAGAGCAGAGTTGGCACTAATGTGTTTGTTTGGGAATGAGGTTGAAGATGGTGGCTTAAAGGTTTTGTACAGTAGGTGAGTTTCTTGGTGGCAAAAGTTGCTATTAAAGTAACTGGAGGAGGGCTACGGGAGATAAAATAACATTGACAGTGAAATTGAGATTAGACTGAAGTTAGCAAAGTGGGAAATTTCTAAATAGATGAGGACATAATAATAATAATAGTAATAATTATTATTATATAGTACTATATACTATATAGTATTATTATTATTATTATTATTATTATTTAGTACTTTTCTGTCAAATTACAGTAGCTGATCTGATCTTTTCACCAATAACAGTTATATATAGGGGATACAGTTACATTGCCAGCAGTCAGGATCCCTGTGGTCAGGATACTGATGCCAGAATCCCGACCTTTGACAATGGCTGCAGACAGAATCCTGGCTAACTCGTGGGTGTCCACTAATGGGCAGTGGTGCCAAGAGAGGGTACAAATTACCTGGAACCAGGTATGATGGAGGGGCCCAGTTGAGGCCCAGGTCCATGCCTCCTGTGATTAGGCCATGTCCCCTGAAAAGTATCTGAGCCCAGCCAGGCTCTTTACTACCTTGGCTGGGAGGCATGCCATGCTCCAGTGAGTGGGTGCTTCTCATGTGCTAGACATGCCCCCAAAGAGATGTAGCCATGCCCCTCCAGGTGGGGCGGGGGGCCCAGGAAGTTGTTGTACCTGGGCCCTGGATTTCTCTTGGCAGCCCTGCTCATGGGTATGGGATGCCCATATCCACTCATGGGTATGGGATGCCAGCGGCCGGGATCCCAGCTGCCAGCATCCTATACCTAATGCATATATAGTACTAGCCGGTATGTATGTCCTTTGACCCTCTGTAGTGCTGTATGTATGTTGATTATGTTTGACAACATTGGGAGTGTCAATCTTATGAATGCATTCCAACCATTTTTATTGCTGTCAACCAGACTAATTTCAGAAAATCAAAGGAACCCTCCCACAGAAATTGCAGATACTGTAACAGCACAAGGCTGGAAGTAATATAGAAGGGAAGCTGACAACATAAGGTCCTCCTGCCATAGTATAGACCAGAACTACTGTAGACTCTTTTTTTGGGCCCAACAAAATGAACATGCCTTTCTGTAGTTACTTAGAGGTCCTTTCTTGTCCAGGCTGCCTTTAAGTTGTTGGGCATCCTGGCACCTGTAATACTACAAGCTCCAGCATACCAATGGGCTCCAATGGCATGATGGTGCATCTGTATTCTGCCAAAAAGAAATGCAGAGAAAGAAAATACACACACCACATTAAAGTGATAATAACTGATGAATAACGGCTGGCCAATGAAAAGTGGGGACTGCGAGACCAGGAAGTCTGCATGTGTATATGCAGACCCCTGGCTCTCTCCTCCCAGAACACGGGGGGGAGGCAACACGCCCCCATTTCTGGGAACACAGGCCTCCTTACAACCCCTTAGCGCTGCTACCTGTCAATCAGGCAGCTGCAAAGGGAAAGTGTGGGCAAGATCGCAAGGCCCGTTCTGTGCATGTGCAGAATGGACCTTTCACAGCTGCAGATTCCCGATAATCAGGAATCTGCATACTGTGCAGGAGCTATGCCGAACTCTGAATCAGGCCCACAGTACATTAAAGTTTTACATTGCTTGGGTTTGATAAGTTAATGCACATCTTACACTCTTTGTCTTTCTTGCACTATTAACATATATTATGTCATTAGTGTAAGTCACCCAAAAATATATATTTTACCTCATATGCTTAAGATACCTGCGGGTCTGCATACTGATCAAGCTGTATTATTTTAATGGACGCAATTTTCAAATATATTTTTGTTATAAATGGCATCCAAATGTGAATGGGGTGTGATATAAGTCTACGGGAATTAGATAAGCAATCACTAGGTCCACACCATATGGTCAACATGCAATTAATTTGACAGGGTCAAAAGGGCAACATGGTCAAAAGGTATACAATATAAAAGGTCGACAGGCATCGAAATGGTCAACACAGAAAAGGTCAACACAAGTTTTTTGTGAGTCATTTGCTATGTTTCATGATATTAACCCCAATTATAGAAAATGTAGACACTCGCCATACTTCAGGCAGGTTATTAGTCCCAAAAGAAAAAATAGGTAAACTTATCAGGCACTACTAGTCAAGTGGCGTTCTTGGCAGAATCTCTCCAATTATGTTTCTTAAAGGCCGAAGTTGAATCCAAATCCACCCAAAAAAACAGTAATATGGGGATATACATAGTAAAGTACAATTTTTAATAGCATAAATGAAACAATGTAAAATCACATCAAAGCTCCACACATTACAAACATAAAACAATGGTGGCCTTGGTGACTGTGATAAAATGGAATTACCAGAGAAGTAGGAACTGACAACTGCAGTTCAGAAACAGCGTTCACAATGTGAGTCCCGGGCTTCCACAGTTCTTAACAGCGCTGAATCAGCCACCCTGGTCCACCTGTCACCGTCTCCCTGTTAACCGATTGTAGATGTCCCCGCTTCCAATGCATTTCTACCCCAGTGCTGGGGTCTTTTTCAAGGAATCCCAGATGAATAAATGTGGAGCAGTCTCAATAAGCTTTAAAAAGGGTGCTTAATCCAATAATGTTCCACCTGCCGCAGCTGATATCGATATTGCAATTTACTACAAGTCCCAAGATTCGGAGCTGCATATTGTGTCCATTACTATAGTAACATGACATCACTTCCGGTCCGCTACCTCAATTCTGATGCTGTTGCCATAGTGGCGGTCTAATAGCATCCCGCCAGCCGCCGCTGATCTCTATACACTCATATGCTACAAGTCCCATGATCATTGGGCTGTGCATGGTGTCCGCTTACCATCACTTTTATTTTGGTTCCTTGTAATGATACATCATATCCGGCGGCAGCTCCATGCTAATAGATAGTCCGGGTCATACATTCATTCACTGCATGTGTATAAATGACAAAAGGGGTACGATTACTGATATCATATATAATTATATGGAGGGAATTATTCCCAGTTATAGTCCATGTGGATAGTAAATCAAGCAAAAGTTTAAAAATATGTGAAAAGCCCCCAAAACTTGTGTCATATGTGTGTCAACAATTGTCATGTCAACCTTTTGTACCTGTTGACCTTAAGCACTGTCTACCTTTTACCTGTTGACTTTTTGACCATGTTGACCTAATCCATGTCGACCATATCTAAACAGTGTAGATCTATCATCCAAATACTGTACCCTCTGAGTCCCTGTGTGCTCATTATCACATCTATAAAAATAAAGCAACCGCAGTATAAAAAGAAAAAATATTACGTTGAAATTGGATTTTTGATTAAGATTTTACCAGCTGAGATTCAGCCTTTTATAAGTTTTCTTTATTTCTTTTTTTATTACACCAATACTAAATGTTTACTCACTGCTTATTATTAAGAAAAACTAATACCCTTTTTACTACAGTAAGTACTTTTGTTTAAGTATATGTTAAAATGTGCCCTCGCTACTAGAGCATGCTGATGCGTGTAATTCCACAAACTCCAAAATGTTCTGGAAGCTATTAGCATGCTTGCATTTGTAGTACAACAAGTCCAAGTGCCAACTCTCCCTGATGCCCAAGAACATGCTCAGGTTTGAAATATTTGTTGCTAAAAAAAAAAGTTTTGGCTGTTGAGCGTAGATTAAAGAACATCATCATAGGCTGTATGCAGTACACGATAAACGTATTAGAGATGAATATTTAAACTGCAATTTAATTGTACCTTATTAATGTCTATAGTAGGAAAGTTCTTCTCCCTACCCAACTGTATGGGTGTGGCATGGGGGGGAGTGCTAATAATCTTATTAAAGGTGAATGCTAATAATTAAATAGAGCAGTAGTTCCCACTCGGTCCTCAAGGATCCCAACAGTATATGTTTTCCAGCTAATCTACCAGGTGCACAATTTTAATTATTACTCAGTGTGACATTTTAAATGATCTACAGGTAGAGCTGATTATTTCACTTGTGATTCTGTGATGAGACCTGGAAAATGTGAACTGTTGGCGGTCCTTGGGGACCAGGTTTGAGAACTACTGGAATAGAGGGTTGAGGTTTCATTCTACTGTAGTGTTGAGGGCATATTGGTGCTTTCAACAGCACTGTGAGCAGAGCCGGCCCTAACCAATATGATGCCCTAGGCAAGATTTTGGCTGGTGCCCCCTAGCACTACCGCTGGTTCCGCCTCTGACCTTGCAGCTCTTTCCCAGCACCATCACCCCTCACCCATAGCAGTCCTTATTTTGGTGTTTGTACCCCCTATATTTTAAATAGGATCAGTTCGCACATTTGGCACACAGCCCAAAAAGGGGTGTGTTTTTGCTGGCAAGGGGCATGGTCACACAATTGTAACCCCAATTCCAATTACGCCACACAGCACTGCAACTTTATTCACATTTGATCATGCGCTAGTGTCCATAATTCATATTACATCCCACAGTAGTATCACTTTACCTTATAAACATTACTCCTCACAGTAGAGCCCCTTATTCACATTACATCACACTGAATTGCTCCTTATTCACATTACACCACACCCTATTGCTCTTTATTCATATTAGACGACACAGTAGTGCCCTTTCTATACGCAACGCCACATCGTAGAGCACCTTATACACATAATGCCACAAATTAGTAATGCATTTATACATTTAATTCCACACAGTAATGCCCCTTACACATTATTAATGTCCTTATAAACATAATGCGCCTTACACATTATGACAACCTTTATTAATACTCTTTTACACATAATGTCCCTTACATATATGCCGCACATTATTAATGCCCTTATACACATATTGACTCACATAGTGCCCCCTACACATTTGCTGCACATTATTAGTGCCCCTATACACATAATGACACACATACAGTAGTACCCTGTTACACATATGCCGCACATTATTAATGCACTTATACACATAATGACACACATAGTGCCCCTTACACATATTCCGAACACAGGCTGTTCTTACAAGAACTTACACCTTCATCAGCTGCTGCACCCACGCAACACTTGTGCAGATAAGATCACTTTTACAGTGATATCATCGGGAGCATTTGCATCTGCACCCCCTCTCATATCCCCGTTGCCACGGCTGACCACGTCAACTGGGGAAGAGGTATTGACGGGTGTTGTTCCCCTGCAGTCCGGCGCAGACCGGCGACCTCCGGAAAACCAGCTTACACAGCCTCCCATCTGCAAGCACGGAGGTACCGGAGGCGATACAATCCACCTGCACGGCCATTTAGGCATACATCACGGTGCAGCATCGTTACACCCGCTGAGGCTCTGGTGCGCGTCACATATTTAACAGCAAGACGACAACACGGAGCAAAGTCAACATAGGCTCCTGCCCAGCGTAGTCGGGTGCACCCCGGAAAACCAACATCACAGCCTCCTGTCTGCAAGGACGGAGATACCGGAGGTTTACAGATCTACCTGCACGGCCCACTCAGGTATACTACACGGTGCAGCATCACCTTCAACGCTGTGGCTCTGGTGTGTGTCTCTGTTAGCTTAGCGAGACGACACCAGGGAGCAAGGAAATCACAGGCTCCTGCCCAGCGGAGGAAATTTACCTATCCACCTTTTAAAAAAGAAATTACCGCATTCTTTTGGGATCTGTAAACGCATTCAGCACCTATGATACACCAAGACGTGAGTGACTTATGATATGACATTATATTCATTTACTTATTATTTACAGATACAAATTATACACCTCAATTGTGTTTTTTGCAATACAGTGTATCAAACATAGTGTTAATCCTTCAGGCACAGTCACATACATATTTTTTATAAACATGTGCATTGAAGTTCATAGATTATAATTAGTTCCCTGAGGAATTGAATAAGAAGTTTCTATACAGTGCACAGTTTTTTACTATTGTGAAGTTTTATATATTGTTAAACATTGTTATATTATTTCATTCCTCCCGGGAGTGTGCTGTAACTTTAATCATTGTATATAAATAAATGTTTTTTTAAATTCTTTTGATTGTCAAGCGCCACCTGTTATTTTGTTGGTTAGTCGTTTATGCAAGGGATTGGCAATTCCCTTTATCAGGAGGCTGCTGACAATCTTAGTGCAGTGTTTTTTTACCTAAGCGCTTAGGTTCTTTTCTCTAATATTCCGAACACTACTGCACAACCAACCCACTCACATGCACACAGCACTCACACTGCCACTAACACTGTAACCTCTGCCCCTGCTTGTATACAGATGTGTCCTCATAAATCTTGCCTCATTGCTAACGTTGGGCACCTTTTTTTATGAAAATGCATCTTATTTGCATTGCTATGTGGCTAGGATGCACAAGTAGATTCTGCTGATTAAAATTATATGCATCATGCCTATATATTGTGTGAGACTGTGGCTGTATCTGCATAAGATATGCTACATACAGAATATAGGCATGCCGTATATCATTTTAATCAGCAGAAGCTGCTGATGCCCCTGGGCATATCAAATGCCCTCGGCAATTGCCTAGTTTGCCTATGCCTATGGCCGGCTCTGACTGTGAGCATCAACAAAATGGCTCTTTTAGTGAATTGTTTGAGGCCAGGAGCTGTTAAAGTGTATACAGAGTGGACCAGCAGACAAAAACTAGGTCTAAATGTGTTTGTAATTGCCTAAAGGAAGTTCAAGTAGAGAGTGGGCTGACAGGTTCAGTCCCACAGATAGGCAACAATGCATCAAATTCTGTATAAGCTTAATTAGGGACCTATTCAGATGGCCTTTAAATCAACAGTACACCACACATTACATTGTATGGGCTAAAGAAGCAGAAGTCCAGTCCATATGCCATTGCTGTCTGTTGTAAACAAGGTGAAACACTGATTATATTATATAATATACTATACTATAGGATTGGAAATGTGTCATGTGGTCTGACAAAATCCATTTTCTATTATAATATGCAAATAAAAGGGTGATGAATTGGAGACAGCAGAACAAAAGCATGGACGCTTCTTGCATCATTAAGACTATTCATATTGGAAAAAGCAACTTAAGGGGCCTACGTACAAAGCCTTGGAGAGAGATAAAGTGGAAAGAGATACTGGAAAAACAACCAGCTCCTGTCCTTTTTCAAACACAGCCTGTGACATGGAAGTTATGAGCTGATTGGCTGGTACTTTAACTCTCTCCATTTTACTTTTCTCCATGGCTTAGTACATAGAGGTCTTTGTAAGGTGTGGTCTACTATTTATTGAGAGGCCATCTGAATTGGTCCCCATTCAGATTTTCCATAATTTTATATATGGTTGCCCATCTGGTGGACTGTTCGGGAGGTATTCGATATACCGGCTGACGGGATCCCAGCGCTCTGCATACAGGCACCGGTATACAGACAACTATTCTCCCTCTTGGGTGGGTCCACAAGACCCCTGGAGGGAGAATAAAAAGCATGGCACACATAGCACGCCACCGTGCCCGCAGCATGGCAAGTGCAGCAAGCCCGCAAGGGACTATTTTGCACTCACCTTGCTGCTGGCATTCAGGCGGTCAGGATCCCAGCATCGGTATGCTGGGCGCCGGGAGCCCAAGTGCCAGTATATTGTAGTACACCCGCACGAAACAAGTCTGCTTACTTTCCGTTCTGCTTGAGCATCTGGTAACCATTTAAGACCACATTTAAGACTAATTCAGTCATGAACGCTGAAGTGCTATTCTGCGATTTCCGCACTTCTGCACATGCACGCATGCCGAGATTGCAATCTAAGTCCCAGCTTGAGAATGGCAGGGAATTTTCTGGGTGGTGGCATGGTGTTGGTGGGAGGTGGTTCAGACAACGTAGGCGTGTCAGGATTATTTGCAGAGAGTGAGCCACAGTGGCTGCATGACATCACATGCAGCTGCTGTGACCCAAAACATGGTGCCTGGTGACTGCCTTTGCAGCTATTCTGCGAAAGCAGTGGCTAGATTTAAGGTGCAATTGCACTCGCATTTCAGCAGGTGGGAGGGGGAGGGGGCAGCATGCTAGTGAAAGGAGTTGTAGATTTGCAATTTCTGTATTTCCTTTGTATTTTGGATCAGTATTTGTTTTACCAAAACCTCCCTTGTGAGTTTTGGATCTGTATTTGTTTTGGATCAGTATTTTATCTTAAAAATCATAAAAACAGCCAAACAATATGGGCCTGTTTTTGTTCCTACAGTATTAGCTAAATAACCTCAATAACATTCATTTTCACTCATTACCAGTAAATTTTAACCACCACAAAGCTCACAATAATGTTTTCATTTCAAGGCAGTAAGCAATATATTTTTAAATGCTGTAATCAATCAACACTGTTCCTCAAAGATATATTCGACACGGAGAAGGTTTGCTATTCGAGTGTGGAGAGTTTGTCAGAAGATATCAAGCAGTGTTTGACTTGCTTGTACCATTGCAAAGAGATGTTTTGGTTGTATATCGGAGCAGGCTCACTGAAGCCAATTTGTGTCCAATCCTATGTGAACCAAGTTCAACCAACCATCTAAAACATGATCTGAGTTCATCTTAAGAGCACCTGTCACTAACACACAGTGGGGGTCATTTCCGAGTTGATCGCTCGCTAGCAGTTTTTAGCAGTCATGCAAACGCTATGCCGCCGCCCACTGGGAGTGTATTTTAGCTTAGCAGAAGTGTGAACTATTGTATCGCAGAGCGGCTACAAAAATTTTTTGTGTCGTTTCAGAGTAGCTCAAAACCTACTCAGCGCTTGCGATCACTTCAGACTATTCAGTTCCGGATTTGGTGTCACAAACCCACCCAGCGTTCACCCAGCCACGCCTGCGTTTTTCTTGGCACGCCTGCATTTTTCCGCACACTCCCTGAAAATGGTCAGTTGCCACCCAGAAACGCCCACTTCATGTCAATCACTCTGCGGCAAGCAGTGCGACTGAAATGCATCGCTAGACCCTGTACAAAACTACATAGTTTGTTGTGCCCGTACGTCGTGCGTGCACATTGCACTGCATATGCATGCGCGGCACTGCCATTTTTTAGCCTGATCACTGCGCTGCAAACAAATGCAGCTAGCGATCAACTCACAATGACCCCCAGTGTGTGCAACCATTTTGTGCCACATCCTCATGAATATTGATAACCATATGGAGCGGACCATAAATGGGTGCTCCCCTTGTGATTGAGTGACAGCTATGTTATATATTTTTTGTATGTCTAATAGAAAGGAGGTGACCTTGTTTTTGGAGGTGCTAATAGTACACACTATAAACAGATGTTTATTTTATGCTCTGGGTGGTTGTTGAGGATAATGTGACCAAGACTTGCTGTTCTACATCAGAGAAAAGCAGCCTTTGGCTCTCCAGCTGAACTATAACTCCCAGAATCCATGCTGTTTGCCAGCCCTACTGGAAGTTTCTTGTCAACAATGGGTGGAGCGCCTCAGGTTGCCTCAGCCAGCTTTGAACACAGTATGTACCGTTTTGTAAATATGTATGCTTTTGACCAATATACACAACTAATTTTTGTGTTAATTAATTAACTGGATCAGGGGCCCAATGGAGATAGAGAACGTATGTAGTGGAAGGAAGGATTGATTAGTCATTTTATTTAATTTATTTTATTTTAAAAATGTAAATTAATCATTGAGGGCAATGGTGACAGTCTTTATTGCATAGACAACTATTTTTATTAGTTATTGCACTAATCTGACTTTTACTAATCCGACTTTTACTTTTTCTTTGATTTTACATGCCATGATTTAAGCCGTCTATGCCCTTGGCCATCGACCTTAGTAGATGGCGTTGTCGGACTTGTATCATCATGACTGGTGGCAGCACCTGCATTTCCTCTCAATTGTTCATCCTCCATATCTATCAACAAACACAACCCAAGTGGGGTACAGCACACGCCAGAATTTGTACAAAAAATGTACCACGTATAGTACTGAATGTGTATGAGTCAGAGATAATAATCTAACATTACGGTTTAATTTCACCAATAGTGTGACACAATACAAGTATAAGTAGGAAATAAAATATATTACTGTGGTACCACCTTCACCAACAACTTCACACAATATGTGTGTACATCAGAAATACTGTACTAATTGAACACTGCGGTTGACCTTCACCAACAGTGTGACACAATACATGTATGAGTATGAAATAATAATATACTGCGGTCTGACTGGCAGTGTCACAGTACTTATGAAACTAAAATAAAAACTGTATAATACACTGGGGTACAGCACAAACAAACAAACAAAAACATTTTTTAATTACATTTTTAGGCTTTTTGTTTTTAGCTTTTATTATTTTAATTTTATACTGGGGTAGAGACCCTGGATGGATGCACAGATTACCCCTTTCAAATACAGCAGACAGAGCACCCCACCTGGATTGATACAGCAGACCACCTTTTTCAGATACAGCAGATAGAAAACCCTTTTAAGATACATCAGACAGAGCACCCCACCTGGACTGATGCAGCAGAGCACCCCTTCCAGATACAGCAGACAGAGCACCCCACGTGGACTGATACAGCATAGCACCCCTTTCAGATACAGCAGACAGAGCAACCCTTTTTCAGATACAGCAGACAGAGCATCCATTTCAGATGCAGCAGACAGAGCAACCCACCTGGACTGATACAGCAGAGCACCCCTTTCAGATACAGCAGACAGAGAACCGCTTTTTCAGATACAGCAGGCAGAGCACCTCTTTCAGGTACAGCAGACAGAGCACACCATGGTCTTATTACACCACCACTAAGCCATTCTCCCTCCCTTCTCTGTCACCTCTCCACACATCCATCTGCATCAAACTAAACGTGTTTCTTGCCTACCACCTGAAGTCTCACTTCGTAGCTCAAGAGACCACACCATCACTGCACACTCTACATCTCTTTCCTCCAAATGAATTTCACCTCCATGCAACAGCAACCCTGATAATCTCATTCATAGCTCTACCACTCAGTCCGGGGATGGACAGGGGCCAAAACGCGGCCCTGGCATGTGCGTGCACGTGTAAGGGGGCATGAGGTCCCTATTGACATGGGCATGCTGCAACTCAGGGGTGCGTCGACTTGTGGCATGCAACCGTATTACTTAGCAACCAGCAGTACTGGCAGCAGTGAGGACTAACAGAGTGCTGAAAGCTGCACTGTGTATGGCCTTCTCGGCCCTCTGTGTGACTGCACCGGCCCATCTGGCATGTGCCAGAAGTGCCAGATGGCCAGTCCATTCCTGACTCAGTCTGTCTCTCCTGTGCCCTCTTGAATTCCAGATCTGACCTATTCATCTAAAAGACTGTGAGTCTCCTAGCCATCAAAGATAACTGGATTTTCTTCTATGACATCACTACTCCAACAGTACTCTCCTCAGAGGACCTCACATTCTCTCACCCACCCCTGCACCGGTGGTGGTGCTGGGAACCTTCTAGCCTTCAGTTATCAACTCATTATTTACAAACCACCCCTTTCATTCTCTACATTTGAGGTTCATGTTATTTGACTCTTTAAACCTTTTAACCTTTTAGTAGCTGTTAGCTATCTTCGCCCTTGCCCTATCTCTAAATTTTACTTTCTGGCTCCCTCATTTCCTCTCCTCACACCTTCCCACCCTCTTCTTAGGTGACTTCAATATCCCCATGAATGCCCTCACTGACACCTCTGCTTCTAAACTGCTTACCCTTACATAATCAGTTGATGTCTGTAAATTAACTCACTTGATCTGGTCTTCTCCCACCATTTTGTTATTTCTTATTTAACCAAGTCCCCATGTCCCCTCCCTGACCATCACCTTCTGTCTTTTAACTTATCCCTCCCTCCTTTTCCACCTCTGCCTGCTAAGATTACCATCATTAAGTGTAACCTTGAGGCTGTCGACAAAATATCTTTATCCTTCCTGTTCAACTTACTACTTTCCCCCATTACCACTCTATCCTGCCCTGGCCATGCCATTTCCCTATACAATAACTCTCTTACTTCTGCTCTTGCCTCTGTTGCTCTGGTGGTCACTATTCAACCTCACAGATCCATACTTCATTATTAGCATTCCAAATGCACTAGATACCTGCAATAGTGTTTACAAACTGCCAAGCAACAGTGGAGGAAATTACGCTCCAAAGCAGACTTCCTACATTTCAAATTTATGCTCTCAACCTACTGTATAGCATAGCCCTCCCTCTGTCTAAACAGTTGTATTTCAAGACCATTTCTCATCCCAGTCCTCGAACCCAGTTGTCTCTTCATCTCTTTCAACTACCTCCTCTGCCCCCCATCTCCCCTCCTCACTCTCTACCCTTGACTATGCAATCCATTTCACATTTAAAATTTAATCCATACATCAGGACATTACATCCAACCAGACCCACAGCAACCCATTCTTTTTTTTCCTCACCCTGCTACTCCACTTCCATTCTACAAATTCTGACTTCTCTCTCCCCAGTATCTGGAGATAAAGTCATTGTCCTAATCTGGTGCTCACCTCTTTCCATTGTCCCCTTGAACCTAACCCCCCACCCCACCCCCTCTGCCAATGCTGCTTCCTACCTCTGAATCTCCCTACCCCTCATTATCGGACACTCCACCTCTCTACAAAACTCAAGACCTTCGTCTTTATCAAAGCCATTCCAGCTACATCACTACTTAATGCACCTTGCTCATCTTGTGCCCCATCTGTGTCACTCCTGTGTGACCTCCCTTCTTTATATTGTACGCTATCATGAGCAGGGCCCTCTTCTCTTATATGCCTTTCCTTACTTATACCATCATCTCCTCATTACTGCCTACAATGGCACCTTCTGTAGCCCTTGGGTTCTGCTGCCCTGCTGATTTTTTGAGTATTATAATTGCTGAAGCAGCACTGTTTATAAATCATGCCCTTGTCCTGTAATGTTCTGTACTGTAAGTAACTTTTTAAAAAAAAATTCATTCTGTTTCTGTACTTTGTAAGGCAATGCAGACCCCTTGAGGTGCCATATAAAGGATGCTAATAAAAATAAGAATAATATTAACAATAATAATCATCATCATCATCTCTATCTTTTTATATATATATTTATATATATGCATACAGATATATATATATATATATATATATAGCATGCAGAAAGGATGGGCGGCACTCTCCAGGCTTTAAGGTTTCAATAGTGTCCTTTAATCCTACGTTACATTTCGGGCTTGCGCCCGTCGTCAGGGACAATCATACACAAAATGACATACATAGACATTAACATTTATACCCTATCTAACATGTTCACAGATCTGTGAACATGTTAGATAGGGTATAAATGTTTATGTCTATGTATGTCATTTTGTGTATGATTGTCCCTGACGACGGGCGCAAGCCCGAAACGTAACGTAGGATTAAAGGACACTATTGAAACCTTAAAGCCTGGAGAGTGCCGCCCATCCTTTCTGCATGCTATTACAGGGTTACCGACCCAGGGAGGGCACCAGAGCAAATATTTAAGGAGACCATAATTTACTGAGTGCTGGATTGAACCGAATTTGTATATATATATATATACTGTACATTTTTCCGTGACATTCAATGAATAAAACTTTAACTGTCTCAACCCCTGCTATCCACCCATGAAATAACAAAAAATGGATGCTCAGAAATTGCCTATTTTGTTTGTTTCATTTACTTTACCTTAAAATGCATATATTGTCAAACAACAAACAAAAATTTACTTGGAGGTGTCTTGCACACCCCTGTGCCTATAGACCCACATTATAATAATACTTTCCTATCCTTGATTGGCAAGAAATATCCAAGGGGCAAAAGAGCCACAGTGGCATCCTTTATTGGTAATATATCTTTTGTGGCCAAGCTCCCTCCACCATTCATTGTCCATAAGTATCCACCCTATTAATACTCCCTGTCACTATACAGTATATTTAATATATATATGTAAAATACCCCCTTCATCCGGCCAGTAATTATAACATGGGGAATTAAACCCCCCCCCCCCAAGCAGCAAAAGTTAGCATTACCCACCTACTGTGATGGCACTTCCCTCTCCTGCAACCTGAAGGTGCTTTACAGCATTGGTCAGGGGGACATATCATCATTCCCCCTGCTGCAGCTGATCTCTACATTTATAGAGATCAGCCTAAGTGTCCAAGTGTGTACTAAGCTTCCTTCCTCATAATTTTTGTTAGAGATGCATGAGTACCGGAGTGCAATTTAGGCAGCAATTTTGGTGGTTACAGATCTCTTTGTTACTGCCTGGGGCTGGAGCAGCTGGTTAGTTTGCATCCCATGTGACCGTGCCAAGTTCAATAAGTGGTTAAAAGATAAAAATATAAAAATTTGCATAATGCCAACTTTAAATTACTATTATAAATATTGTTCACGCTGAGTGGCATCCTAAGATTTGTGAGTGTAAAGATTGCCCTCCCATGAGTTTTGAGTGTGTTAGGACACAATAGGGATTAGAATCCCTAATGGGATGGGACAGCAGGGTTATGGAACAGGATAAAGATGGTTTGGCCCACATAAACGTTTCGATTTTGTTTATGTCTTTGTCTGCTACTCACTTTCTTGGTATAAAACCTACAATTGTGTTGAGCCTGGGTGACAATTATCAGGATCTTTTTCAAACTGCACCATCCACATTGACTATGACTGGGACACAGTACACTAACGAGGCTTCTTTGTGGCAGAAAAGTAACAAAACACCCAAAAAAATAAATTAAAAAATTGAGTCTACTTTTTTTTGTCGACCATTTCCATTTTGACAGGTAGAGCTTTTGACCGGGTAGACTTTTTATACTAACTACCTATTCTATATCAACCTTTTGACCCTGTCAACCTAATGCATATCTTCCATTAGTGGCAGACCTATTGATTGTAGACCTTTTTTACTGTAGATCTAATAATCCACAACCCTGCAGTGCAATATGGTTTTTGCCAAGATGCAAACTGATCATTTTTGAGTACTTAAATGGTGATTAAATTGTGTTTTTTTAACTGGTGAAAATACTATCCGTACTGGTACAACACAGCCCAGCCATAAGACATTTCTTAGTTTAAAATCACTTTTAAAATATTAAGTGTACTTTTCTTGTTGAAACTAAATTAATGTAGTTAGTCTGGCATCAATCTTCGAAATTTTATTTTTTGGAAACTATAGTTCTTTATTTTTTTCTATTGAAGCTCCAGGTCTTTTCAGCTTACGTATTACTTACCATGCCCTGCACCCAAGAAGTTTGGAGAAATCACCCATGCACTGCAACAATCTACATTCACCATGAGTAAGGAGGACTTAAATATAGAAGCAATAACATGAACCTATCTGACTTGCATTTGAACTTCTCTCTATTGTGAATGTCGGTACAAGATACTGTTGCAGCACTTGTGGAGGTGCATTCTCCTGAAATGCAAGTGTCCATGGGATCAAATCTCCACAACTATGGTAGTTCTATTATGGTGAAGTGTTTAGCAAAAAATACACTTATGGTATTTTTCTTAAACTAGTGATTTTAATGCAGAACTGTTCTTGACCACATTTATTATTATTGACAATTATTAGTACCACCATGATAGGTTCACTAATTTCAATGATCATCAAGCCATCTAAGTCTGTATGGGCAGTAGGCACACATACAGTACCAAATATTCTCCAAAGCAGGAATTTACCTTTGTATAATTTCTAATTGCATATTAGTATTCTTTTCAATTTTATGTTTTTTTATTGACGCAGATTCACACTATTTAATCTTACTGTAAATGTGTAATGCTAAGGCATTGCAATTTGTTTAGTGTGCTGATAAAGTTAATGTATGACCCTACAGTTAATTATTAAGCTTTTTGAATAGCTCTCTTAAAGTAATTAAGGATGACTCAGAAACAATATAAAATGGTTGGATGACAAATATTTGCCTCCTTAGTATGTATTGAATGCTCCTAATATTTGAATTAAATAACATACTATCACTGGGCAATAGCAGGCAATATATGTAATCCAATTATTTTCTGTCTCCTAGGGCAAACTTTTAATATTCAATATCTTGGAATATTCCCTTGGGTCAATATTTTGTTAATTATTCCACATTCAATATAAATGCTTGTCCTTTGCTTAGAAGGAATTATAACTAAAAAAGAATGCCTTTTTAAATGAAATGCTTCAATGTTGTTAAGTACAACTTAGTATTTACTATTTACCAAATTATACTGTTGTAAATAGATAAGATGATGTTTTATGTATGTTTCCCAATTTCTTGCTGTCAATAGTGTTATCGGGATAGTCATCTCACTAAGTGCATATTTACTGTACATAAATATTACATAATAGCATATAAGATAACATGACTAAATTAAAAAGAAAATCTATGTAAAAAGTAAGTCATTCTACAGTACAGTATAATGTGAATTATTTGTATAACAAGAGAGTTACAAAAGTAGCATTAATCATAGTAGCTAGAAAAAAGTTTGAGTGGAGAAGATGGCTCTACTGTGTTCTGTAAGAAGATAGGTGGTTTTGATGAGAAGATACTGGTACTTATCTAAATGGTCAGATTTGGGTCCTTTTCCCGAGGTTGTTTGTTGTCCTTCTTCCTATCTGTTGGTATGCACATGTGTACATGCAAAAGAATAATTAAAGGAAAAACTTAATATAATGTGTAGTGTATCCCGGTTGTTAAAAGCTGTAAACATGTATTGATTTTTACATTTTGAGTTAAATTTGACTATTTTGGTACAGGGTAAGAGTTCATTGGATGAAATATATCACTTGTGTAGTCAATGAATGTTGTTAGTAGATGCATTTCATATTGCACAGAGTCAGATGTTGTCTGACTAAATGATGTGGTATTGTACCTGACTAACACAGTTAGGTTGTGTATTCAAGCTTCTTAAAGTATCTTTATGCCACTGGTGGTTCTCCCTTCCCAATGGTTAAGGTGTTAGTGTGCCTAATTTACACAGCAAAGAGGTGCGGAAATGCTCATAAAGGTATCCTTGGTGAATAAGTGGTCAAATTGGAGATTTCTGGTTATTCAATTAGTTCGCATACCTGACTTACGTATAAAACTGTGTAGTCAAACTTCTCAAGGTATTGTAACACTGTAAGGGTGCAAGGTGCCGTTTCCTGGGGTATATGGCAGCACGCAGCAGCTGAGGAACAACACAAGTCCAGTTTCTGGTACAACTGGCCCCAGACAGTTTTATTGTACAGAAAATAAAACAAACACCAAAAGAAAATACCTTACCTGTCCGACACTAACTAAACACAAGATGTTCCTAACTATCACTAAAACAAAAACCACAGCGTTCTCCAGCAAACACTGTATAGCACCCTTGTATCAGGAAGCGTGTTTCTCTCACAGAGATCCTGCAGTCTTCCCAGGCAGTCTGCACACCCTAATCAGGCCAGCAGCTCTATAACACTCTTACACAGCTGAAAGCCTGATTAGCCTTCTATGAGGTCAAAGACCGAACTGGGCCCAATGTCTGGAACTTGCCCCATCTCTCTTTCAGGGCCCTTACCCAGCTTTTCCAACAAACTGAAAAGGTTCTAACAAAACAAAACATATTCCTAGAAGTTTTCATTTTTCTAATACATGTAAGACAAGAACCTGGGACAAACATACCTGCCCTCAAACACTATCCCAGTGTTCTTGCCACATATCCCCCTCCCCTGTTTCGACATAGGGGCCGGAACACTTGTAGCCCCGAAACAGAAGATGCGGGACAATGCATCTGCGTTGGCCAATTGTGTACCCGGTCTATGTTCGACAGTAAACTTAAAATCCTGCAACGCTAGAAACCATCTAGTTACACGAGCATTCTTGCCTCTATTTACATACATCCATTTTAAAGGGGCATGATCCGTCACTAGTCTGAATTGTCTACCCAAGAGGTAATATCTCAAGGTATCTAGTGCCCACTTAATGGCCAAAGCCTCCTTTTCCACAATGGCATACCTTTTTTCATGCTCATTGAGTTTCCTACTCAAATAAATGATAGGGTGTTCGCCCCCATATCTGGTTTGGGACAGCACAGCGCCTATCCCTACCTCTGAGGCATCTGTCTGTACCACAAATTCTTTTGAAAAATCTGGTGTTATCAATACCGGTTGTGAACACAAAGCCACTTTTAACGCTTGGAACGCTTTTTCTGCATCAGGGTTCCATTTCACCATATTTGACTGCTTCCCTTTGGTAAGGTCTGACAACGGCACCGCTGTGGTCGCAAAATTGGGAATAAACCGTCTATAGTACCCAGTTATTCCCCAAAAAGCCCTTACCTGTTTTTTATTCACTGGACGAGGCCAGTTTTGAATAGCATCAATTTTATTCAATTGGGGCCTAATTAGACCTCTGCCTATGGTGAAGCCCAAGTATTTGACCTCCTCCATTGCGAGGCAGCACTTCTTTGGGTTAGCAGTTAACCCTGCCTCTCTGATTGAGTCCAGTACTGCTTGTACTTTAACCAAATGGGACCCCCAGTCTGTACTGTGAATTACCACATCATCCAAATAGGCAGCTGCATATTTTCTATGGGGTCTCAAAATTTTATCCATCGCCCGTTGAAAGGTTGCTGGAGCCCCATGCAACCCAAAGGGTAACATCTTATACTGGTACAGCCCCTCCGGAACCGAAAAGGCTGTTTTTTATTTTGCGCTATCAGATAAAGGTATTTGCCAGTAACCTTTGGTCAGGTCCAACGTGGTGAGAAACCTGGCTGTTCCCAGCCTTTCTATAAGCTCATCCACACGAGGCATGGGGTACACGTCAAACTTGGACACCTCATTTAACTTACGAAAGTCATTACAGAAGCGTATGCTACCGTCTGGCTTCGGGATGAGAACTATGGGACTGGACCACTCACTGTTAGATTCCTCTATGACTCCAAGTTCTAACATGGTTTTAACTTCTTTAGTAACAGCTTCTTGCTGAGCTTCAGGAATCCTATATGGCTTTAAATGAACCCTGACCCCTGGTTCTGTGACAATGTCATGTTTTATTATGGTCGTTCGGCCAGGCAGCTCTGAAAATATCTCCCTATTTTGGGTGAGAAATTCTTTAACCTGATTGTTCTGATCAGCTGATAATGTCTCTGACACCTTTACTGCGGGAAGCAACCGAGGTGAAGACACCGAAGGGCAAGGCTCCGCTGACAGAGACAACCTATCTTTCCAGGGTTTGATTAAGTTAACATGGTAGATTTGTTCGGGTTTTCTCTTTCCCGGCTGGTATACTTTGTAATTAACCTCGTTCTCTTTTTCCCTAATCTCAAATGGACCCTGCCATTTAGCTAGGAATTTGCTTTCCACAGTGGGTACCAAAACAAGAACTCTATCTCCAGGAGAAAATTCCCGTATCTTGGCACTCCGGTTATATACCCTCTGTTGAGCACTTTGTGCCTGTTCCATGTGCTCTCTGACAATAGGTACCACGGCTGCAATCCTATCCTGCATTTGAGATACATGTTCAATAACGCTTCTATAAGGAGTGGGCTGTCCTTCCCACGTCTCTTTGGCAATGTCCAACAGCCCTCTGGGGTGTCTACCATACAACAAATCAAATGGAGAAAACCCCGTAGAGGACTGAGGAACTTCTCTGATGGCCATTAACAAGTAGGGCAACAAACAATCCCAGTTTTTCCCATCTCTCTCAACAACCTTTTTTAACATACTTTTTAATGTTTTATTAAACCTTTCCACCAACCCGTCTGTTTGGGGATGGCAGATGGACGTCCTGAGGTGAGTGACCTTAAATAATTTGCACAATTCCTTCATGATCCTTGACATAAATGGAGTACCTTGGTCAGTCAAAATTTCTTTTGGTATTCCCACTCTACTAAAAACCTGCACCAGCTCCCTAGCTATCGCCTTGGTTGTGATAGTGCGTAAAGGGACAGCCTCAGGATATCGAGTGGCATAGTCCATAATTACCAGGATATACTGATGGCCCGAGCAGACTTTAACAAGGGCCCCACGAGATCCATGGCTATTCTGTCAAACGGGACCTCTATAATAGGCATGGGAACTAGTGGGCTCCTGAAATGGGGTCTAGGGGCATGATACTGGCATTTAGGACAGGAAGAACATTATTCAGACACTTCTTTATAAACCCCTGGCCAAAAGAACCTTTGTAAAACTCTTTCAGTGGTTTTTTCTGCCCCTAAATGTCTTGCGGTAATGTGACTATGAGCTAAATCTAGTACCGTTCTCCGATGAGGCTGGGGAACTACCAGCTGTTCCACCACATCCTCACCCCTTTTGACAATGTGGTACAAGAGCTCATTACAGACGGCCATGTGGGGATACGTAACCCTGTCACCTGGTACCACAGGTTCCCCATTAACAACCTTAACATTCTCCCTAGCCTTTATTAAGGTAGGATCCTTTAACTGTTCAGACGCAAACAGATCCTTCTTTACCTCCAGGTCAGGCACGCTTTCAGTTCTAACTACTATGGGGTAAATTTACTAAGGTCCCGATTTTGACAGAGATGCCGTTTTTTCATCAAAGTGTCATCTCGGTAATTTACTAAACTCAAATCACGGCAGTGATGAGGGCATTCGTAATATTTGGAAGTCCTAGGAAAAAAATCACGAATGAATACACCATCGGTCAAAACGCGGCTGTTTAACTATGAATCTCGGTAATTTACTAAGAAGTGCAAAGCAAAAAAAAACAAAACACTGCCGTGAAAAATTACAACTCGTAAAAAAGTGCTTAAAAAAAACAGACCTGCTTTTTTTTACCGTGATTGTATAGGCATGCACGGATCCATGAGATCCGTGCATGTATATCAGTGGGAAGGGGTGGGAAAGTGATTATTTTCTTTAAAAAAATTGCGTGGGGTCCCCCCTCCTAAGCATAACCAGCCTCGGGCTCTTTGAGCCGATCCTGGTTGCAAAAATATGGGGAAAAAAATGACAGGGGTTCCCCCATATTTAAGCAACCAGCATCGGGCTCTGCGCCTGGTCCTGGTTCCAAAAATACGGGGGACAAAAAGAGTAGGGGTCCCCCGCCCGTATTTTTAAAACCAGCACCGGGCTCCACTAGCTGGACAGATAATGCCACAGCCGGGGGTCACTTTTATATAGTGCCCTGCGGCCGTGGCATCAAAAATCCAACTAGTCACCCCTGGCCGGGGTACCCTGGGGGAGTGGGGACCCCTTCAATCAAGGGGTCCCCCCCCAGCCACCCAAGGGCCAGGGGTGAAGCCCGAGGCTGTCCCCCCCATCCAATGGGCTGCGGATGGGGGGCTGATAGCCTTTGTTGTAAATGAAAAGATATTGTTTTTAGTAGCAGTACTACAAGTCCCAGCAAGACTCCCCCGCATGCTGGTACTTGGAGAACCACAAGTACCAGCATGCGGCGGAAAAACGGGCCCGCTGGTACCTGTAGTACTATTACTAAAAAAATACCCAAATAAACACAAGACACACACACCTTGAAAGTAAATATTTATTACATACATGCACACAAACATACATACATACTTACCTTATGTTCACACGCAGGTCGGTCCTCTTGTCCAGTAGAATCCATGGGGTACCTGTAGAAAAAATTATACTCACAAAATCCAGTGTAGATCGGTCCTCTTCAAATCCATTTGTAATCCAGGTACTTGATTAAAATAAAAAAACGGACACACGAGCCACGAACTGAAAGGGGCCCCATGTTTTCACATGGGACTCCTTTCCCCGAATGCCAGAAACCCACTCTGACTTCTGTCTAAGTGGGTTTCCTCAGCCAATCAGGGAGCGCCACGTTGTAGCACTCTCCTGATCGGCTGTGTGCTCCTGTACTGAGTGACAGGCGGCACACGGCAGTGTTACAATGTAGCGCCTATGCGCTCCATTGTAACCAATGGTGGGAACTTTCTGCCCTGCAGTTGACCTAAAGTGACGTCACCGCTGAGCAGAAAGTTCCCAGCATTGGTTACAATGGAGCGCATAGGCGCTACATTGTAACACTGCCGTGTGCCGCCTGTCATTCAGGACAGGAGCACACAGCCGATCAGGAGAGTGCTACAACGTGGCGCTCCCTGATTGGCTGGAGAAACCCACTTAGACAGAAGTCAGAGTGGGTTTCTGGCATTCGGGGAAAGGAGTCCCATGTGAAAACATGGGGACCCTTTCAGTTCGTGGCTCGGGTATCCGTTTTGTTATTTTATTCAAGTACGTGGATTACACATGGATGCGACGAGGAGCCTGGGACCCTGGATCTGGAGAGTGTAATTTATTCAACAGGTACCCCTTGGATTCTACTGGAGAAGAGGACCGACCTGCGTGTGAACATAAGGTAAGTATGTATGTATGTTTGTGTGCATGTATGTAATAAATCTTTACTTTCACGGTGTGTGTGTCTTGTGTTTATTTGGGTATTTTTTTAGTAATAGTACTACAGGTACCAGCGGGCCCGTTTTTCCGCCGCATGCTGGTACTTGTGGTTCTCCAAGTACCAGCATGCGGGGGAGTCTTGCTGGGACTTGTAGTACTGCTACTAAAAACAATATCTTTTCATTTACAACAAAGGCTATCAGCCCCCCCATCCGCAGCCCATTGGATGGGGGGGGGGACATCCTCGGGCTTCACCCCTGGCCCTTGGGTGGCTGGGGGGGGACCCCTTGATTGAAGGGGTCCCCACTTCCCCAGGGTACCCCGGCCAGGGGTGACTAGTTGGATTTTTGATGCCACGGCCGCAGGGCACTATATAAAAGTGACCCCCGGCTGTGGCATTATCTGTCCAGCTAGTGGAGCCCGGTGCTGGTTTTAAAAATACGGGGGACCCCTACTCTTTTTGTCCCCCGTATTTTTGGAACCAGGACCAGGCGCAGAGCCCGATGCTGGTTGCTTAAATATGGGGGAACCCCTGTAATTTTTTTCCCCATATTTCTGCAACCAGGATCGGCTCAAAGAGCCCGAGGCTGGTTATGCTTAGGAGGGGGGACCCCACGCAATTTGTAAAAAATTTTTTACATTGTTTAATTTTAAAAAAAAATGAACCCCAGCACGGATCACACAGATCCGGCCGAGATTCATTTTTAAAAAGTCGGCAGTGTTTTGCTAATCACTGCCGTAAAAATAGAAAAAAAAACACGAATGACATCGACATCGGAACAAAAGAAAAACCCGAATACGACAGCTTAGTAAATTAGTCGTAATCAATTCAAAAAGTTGCAGTTTTACACTTTCAATGTCATTCGTGATTGAACTTTGACCTTTTTCCGAAAATTACGAATGTTAGTAAATTTACCCCTATGTCTCTGTTCCCAGCAAGAGGGACCTCACTGGACTCCCCATCTGTCACTTCCCCAGCCAAACTAGCAAAAGGCAAATGGTCAGAAAGTTCCGAAGACACACGTACATCCATAAAATCACTGGTATTATCAACTGGCTCTTTACTTCTCACATCTGTTGATAACCGTGATTCCCACGGTTTCCAAAAATGAGGAAAATCCCTCCCTATTATGGCCTCATGCACCAAGGTGGGGACCAGTCCTACTTTAACAATTGCTGACCCACAACAAGTTTCTATATTCACTTCAGCAGTGACATAATGTTGGGTATCGCCATGTATGCAAGTTACCCCAATAGGTATTTGCTGGACCTTTAAGGGGTTCACTAACCCAGCTTTCACGAGGGTAACTAAACTTCCTGAATCTAGCAAGGCCTCTACCCGGTTACCCTCTAAGAACACATCACACATTTGTTTTTCCAGCTCAGGTGAAGGTACCACAGTACAGGTTAACCTAGCAAAGAAAGACATTCTGCGACATTCAAAGGCAGCATCACATTGCATGGGTTCTTGCGTGACTGGGCAATTGGCAATAACATGACCTGGCATACCACACCTAAAACATTTAACCACACGATTATCAACCCGTTTGGGCAGCATAGACCGTTCTAGCCCCATTGGCCTGTCTCCAGGGCCAGTGTTTACAGTCTCTCCAGCCTTACGTTCTCTTATCCGCCCAGCAACATTTTCCCAAGGAACAGTCTTACCAGTCTTTACTGAAGGGCGCTGTCGAGGATCTATGGGTGGCTGGGTGGTCATCAGTAGTTCCTCTGCTGCCAAATACCTCTCTACCATGTCCACTAATTGGTCAGCAGTACCCGGGTTTCCATGGCTCACCCACTTGCGCAGGACCATGGGCAAAGATCTCAAGTAGCGGTCCATGACAACTCTTTCAACCATCTGGGGACCAGTTAATGTCTCTGGCTGTAACCATTTTTTTGTTAGCTGAATAAGGTCGTGTATCTGGGAGTGAGGAGGCTTCTCCATGGCGTACACCCACCGGTGCACCCGTTGTGCTCGTATTGACAGCGTGACTCCCAGGCGGGTCAGGATCTCAGTCTTTAGTTTATCATAGTCCCGAGCCTCAGCAGGGCTGAAATCAAAGTATGCTTTTTGGGGCTCACCTGACAGGAAAGGTGCCAGCAGACTGGCCCACTGTGCTTTCGGCCAGTTCTCACGCTCGGCAGTCCCTTCAAACATGGTCAGGTAGGCCTCCGCATCATAAGCCTCTGTCATTTTCTGCAGGAAGTGACTGGCCCGTATAGAACTAGAGCTGGTCGGAGCACTGACGGCCACATCTCCAATCCGGGCTGCAAGGCTCTGCACCACTTCTGATAAGGCCTCTCTATCCTGACGCTGTTGCCTGTAAAGTTCGTCAACAGCTGCCTGCTGTTGTCTCCTATTTTCCTCCATTGCCACCTGCTGCTGTCTGTTGGCCTCCTGCTGTAGTCTCCAATTTTCCTCCATTGCCACCTGCTGCTGTCTCCTATTTTCCTCCATTGCCACCGGCTGCTGTCTGTTGGCCTCCTGCTGAGCCGCTGTAGCTTGCAGCAAGGCTTTAAGCAGTTCCTCCATGTCGACAGATTTTTCAGGCGGCTTTGTAGCTGCTTTCACCCAGGACATATATCAAACCCTCAGGGGTGAGTCTCAGCAACTTCACACTGGGCTGTATCTGCATAAACCACCGTTTTCTGCAGGCCTCATAAAGCTGCTGCTTTCACTTATGCACAGAACAGACTGCTCGCATTCTCCACCAAGTTGTAACACTGTAAGGGTGCAAGGTGCCGTTTCCTGGGGTATATGGCAGCACGCAGCAGCTGAGGAACAACACAAGTCCAGTTTCTGGTACAACTGGCCCCAGACAGTTTTTTTGTACAGAAAATAAAACAAACACCAAAAGAAAATATCTTGCCTGTCCGGCACTAACTAAACACAAGATGTTCCTAACTATCACTAAAACAAAAACCACAGAGTTCTCCAGCAAACACTGTATAGATCCCTTGTATCAGGAAGCGTGTTTCTCTCACAGAGATCCTGCAGTCTTCCCAGGCAGTCTGCACACCCTAATCAGGCCAGCAGCTCTATAACACTCTTACACAGCTGAAAGCCTGATTAGCCTTCTGTGAGGCCAAAGACCGAACTGGGCCCAATGTCTGGAACTTGCCCCATCTCTCTTTCAGGGCCCTTACCCAGCTTTTCCAACAAACTGAAAAGGTTCTAACAAAACAAAACATATTCCTAGAAGTTTTCATGTTTCTAATACATGTAAGACAAGAACCTGGGACAAACATACCTGCCCTCAAACACTATCCCAGTGTTCTTGTCACAGTATCTATAGGTCCCTTTAACAATCTTTGTGTTGGTCACTTTATTTGGACCTGAATTTTTACTGTCAGGAATATGGAGTAGGAGATTCTATCCTATGGTGGTAGAAGGTGCGTACTGTTACTCACTGAATAAGATGTTCTGCTCCTCCCATCATCGTTTCTTTAGTTCGATGAAGAATATAATGCCACATGTAGTAAAAAATCATTTATTACATACAAGGTTAAAAAATAAATAAAATAAAAAATAAAATAAAAAAGTGTTGTCCAGGGGAAAAGGTGCAGCAACCTGGTGGATGGGTGAACTCAGTAAGCCAATTAAAAGGTCTGGTTCCCTAAATTTGGATAACTAAAATAGGTGGGTCCTACCTTCCTTCAGCGTAGCCGCAACAAGTCCTCCTGTCCAGCACCTCCTTCTTCTGATGCATCTTGAGTAATGGTGACTCTTTTTCAATGCCTTGAAAAAGAGTCACCATTACACGAAACACATCAGTATCCATGCAATGGGAATCTGGGCAGCTGTGCCCTGTCCTGGTGGTCTGCCTGGTTCAAATGGCAAAGCCTATGGCATACCATGCCACCGTCATTATAGTCAAACAGCTTGAGGGAGACTCCACTTGATTATTGGAGAAGCCTGCATACTGTTAGGATGTTTCAGTTATAGTTATATTTCAATAATCAAGCCGACTGTAGAATGGAGTCCCAGAGGGAGGAAGTGGCCTTAATTTAAGCAGTACATTCATTGCTAGTTCAGTGAACCATAATGCAGGGGTGACTTAAGGAGATTCAAGCAGGCTGAGCAGTCCAGCCTCCAGAAAAAAAGAAAATATGATTTCAGTGCCTAGCCCCCGATTCCGAACCTCTACCATGCTGGTTCTTATAGTGCCATTAGGGGAACCTAGGGGTGACTTCAGGTAAGTTTGCTCCAAATTTAGATATATTTGTGTACAGTATGTACCATTATCATGTGTTCTTATATTAGGCAGTTATATGACCTAGATTGGGTGCTGTTATTCGTTTTAGAGATGAATTAGGGGCAAGGCTTAATGAAGACTCAATTCACAAGGAGCATGGTAGGCCTTATTCTTCTCTTAATTCAGTATTCCTGTAACCTAACAAATGAGCTCTTCAAATGGAAAGGAAAATGCCTTAAACTGATGTTAATGTTCATACTATTGATGTGCAGGGTCTTCTGTCTGCGATGCCAACAAGACAGCGAGAATTTTTTTTACCTCTGTCACTTCACCAGTTCTTTGTTCTTGGGTTGCCAAAGCCACCAAAACCTTTAGAGAAATTATCAAACTCCACATATGGTATCAGGGAATACAACAGGCATCAGACAGGTGTTATTTTTTTCTTCTCCAGGCTTTTTGTCCCAGTATCTACTCAACTGGAACTCTACAAATGGTTTCACAGTACCTCCAGAGCTGGGAATTTAAAAGACCATGGCCCTGATCTCTCAATACTTCTGGTGGCCACAACTGGCAACAGAGCTCAAATTCTATGATCAATTCTGTTACATACTATATGTGCCAGGAGTACAAAATCACATACTGCGCCATCTGGTCTACTGCAGTTTCAGTTTCATCTTATTGGTTCTTGATTAAATATTTCAATGGGTTTTATTTCAGAACTTCCTCCTTCACATAAATTCTCCACATTATTGGTTGCGGTAGTTAAGAGTCATGAAATAAAGTCACTTCATTCCTCTCAAGAAACCCACAAATGGTCCTCAGACTACCAAGGATTTTACTTCAACATATCTATACAGTAGATTACAAAGTTATCCATGCTCTATAGTCTCAGACAGAGGACATCAATTTACATTACATTTCTGAATGGCTTTCTGCAAGCTACTGCAAATGAAGTTATATCTGCCTTTAGGTTTTTATCTGCAAACCAACAACCAGACTAAACATGATAAAGTCTAGAACAATACTTGCAATATACTCAAATGTTCTGCAGTACAATTGGGTGGAACTACCCCCTTTCACAGAATTTACTTACAGTACAACAATAGCTTTTATCTGCCAAAGAAAGTCCATTTTATTTAAATTATTGCTCCAATCCATAATCTGTGCCAGATTCCACTTTTGAATGACAGATTCTGAAGATACATGAGTTGCATAAAAAGTTCAGGAGAATCAGATAACATCTAGTTACTAACCTTTATGAGGCTTAACAAAACTACAAAAGTCAAGCAGATAAACACTGCAAGGTGGCTCCACACTTCCATATTGGTAGCAAAGCATGGTTATCTACAATGTTTCTGAATTTGAAATAATATTCTTTCAAGTTATCTGAATAGTTCATTGAACCTTTTTCCTGTTTCAGTGGTTTCTACAGTTTCTCAGCAAATGCAAGAATACCACATATCTCAAATCAAGCAAGCACAGATTATTACAATATTAAATTCACTTCCAACGCTGTTATTAGATAATTGAAAATAGGAATATATCATAGAGAAAATCTCACAGTCCCAAAATGTTTAAAAGTTTTGGTTTTGTAGAATATTCATAGGGAACCTGCTGAAAATTTTCAATCTACTAGGTTAATTAAGTTTTATTTACAGTTCCCAGGTAAACCTTGAGTGCTGGGAAGTCATCCTTGGAAGCAGGGTCTGCTGTCAGATGTGACACTGGCATTACTCATCACAGTGGCAGCAGCACCAAAAAGTATTTACAGTGTCTGGCCATGCATGGTGCTTCTGGGCAGCTGCCTCCTATCCTGATGGTCTGTCAGGTAAGGCAGCAGGTCCTCTAGCATACCAAGTAATCAGCTGCCACCATCAGCATATGGAGGCTCTGTGTTCCTCCATAAATAAAGGTGCATGTGTGCCCTCTGTTAGTTTTATTTGTAACTACAGTTGATGACTCCAGATAGCCAGTTCCCTATTTATTGCTTGATTATTGATGCAAAGGATATGCCAGTTTTCCTCTCAGACTCCTTGTTCAACTAAATCCTTGTTCTAACCTTGCTTCTTGGATTAACTCCCTGTGTACAGAAGTCTTGTTTATTAAACCTTGCCTGTATGTCACCAGTTTAAATAACTCCACATGTACCAAAGTCTTGCTGTCTAATCCTTGCCTGTATCTTGCCAATTTAATTAACTTCATGTATACTGAAGTCTTATTGCCCAGTTCTTGCCTCTACCTCACCAACATTTATCTGAAGATCATGCACTTAAACCACATTGGTTCCAGCCTAAAGAATACAACATCATCAACTCATGACAGATACACATGAGATCCTAAACCTGCAGAGAGGAGAATCTAAACCTGCACCTTTTAAACAGTTTTAAGTACTTCTTTATATCTTTCATAAAAGACTGGATGCAATTTAATCTATTCGAAAAACTATAAAGACATTAACTGCCAAAATACATTGGAGGACCAGTATCACCAACAGACACTGAGACACTAAGGTCCCAAATCATGTTTTGATGGAATTGCACAGCTGTAAGGAAGCGGCTATGTAAGTCTGTGTGAATAAAATTCAGATGCAGTATGAGGCGACTGTAGGAGATACAGATGTAGCCACGGTCATCATTGCCATGATGCGTACGCATCGCAGCAGAGATGGCGCGGCTAGTGTGCCTGTAACTGTGTGCGCATGCGTGCATACGCACACACACATTAAACCCTATTGAGCAAATGCCCACTGTAGCCAGTCACTGTGCAGTGCATTTGCATTATGCTGTGATGTATGCACACGTCCATATGCTTTGTGGCAACAATGAGCATGACTATATCTGTAGATGCATCCTGCATACATATGCAAGATCTGAGTGCTGCTTCTGAGAATGAAGAAATTGATCTCCGTTGCAATATTTTCAAGTGGTCAGCTTGTGTAAATTGAAGCTTTCTCACTGGCTGTGGGATTAGGACACCCCCCATTTTGAAGACTGGTACAGGAGCTGCCCCCAAATTCTGCAGCATGTCAATCATGCTGCAGTTGTAAGAGGACGGCAAGCGATATGGCTAGACTTATTCTACACATGTGCAGACCTGGTATTGTGTCTGCTCTGACCTCATACCGTCAGATTTGTACATAAACCCAGTGCCGTTTCTTGCAGCAGATGAGCCGTGCAACCGCACGGGCGCCTGCTGCGGCACTTTGTACCCTTATTATTGCTCCCCTTCCTCCCTGCTCTTCCCGAGTACTCCACTTGGGGGACGGATTCTTGAGGAATGATGCTGTTATGCCATACATCATGATGCAATGGCGTCATTCCGTGAAACTCTGCCCCCCGAATGGAGCACTAGGGATGAATAGGAGCCGAGCACAGCCTGCATGCGGGTCCTGGAGGTATTACAAAAAGGATACTGTTAAGGATAATTAACATACCAAGCAGGACGCAGGGACAGGTGAGCCATTATATGTGCATTCCCATAATACTAAACCTTTGGGGATAATCATAAATGCTGGTGTTTGGTCTACGGATTGTGCATTATATATATATATATATATATATTTATATATTTAATGATCCCTCCCCCATTTAAACGCAGTATAGCCAGCACTTTTTAAAATTTTCAATAGCTGTTGTTTAGAAGAGCCAGTGCATTTTTTTTGTGGTGGGCAATGCATGCAGTCACATGGGGCACCTGCAGCAGCACTTTATGTGTCTCATGGTGCTCCCCCTCCACCCCATCATTACTACTCCACTCAGGGGCAGCGTTTCACTTAATGACTCATTGTCACGATGCAAACACGTTATTACGCAATACTCCATCCCTGAGTGGAGTAGTAATGAGTGGGAGCACCATGAGATGCAGCAGCAGCACCTGAATGGCAGACAGGAGAAGTAGGAGAAGGATAGAGGGAGATGCTGGTGCATTGGCGGGCTGGCGCTGTACACATCCCTGGCAATGATCATGATACCCATCCGAGAGCATGCAACCCATGGCAACCAGCATGGATCCCTGAAGATGAAACCCCTGGCAACAAGCATGTATCCCAGAGCATGCAACCCCTGGCAACCAGCATGGATCCCAGAGCATGAAACCCCTAATGACCAGTATGGATTCCAGAGCATGAAACCCCTGTCAATCAGCATGACACCCAGCATATGTGACCCTTGTCAATGAGCAGGTAATTTAAAAGCAATTAGAAGCTCTACTGTAGGGCAAAATGTATCAAGGGCATTGCGGTGTGTGTCATAATATGGTGCAGGGGCATTACTGTATGGGGCTTAATATGGTGGAATTTTTCCCTGTGGTGGCCGTGATCTGTTGGGTCAAAAACTGGGATGTAAGGTAGTCTTTTCAGTCTTTTCATTTTTAATGAGACCATTCCCATTTCAGTGATGTCATGCACCCTTGCTGGGAGTGCGATCCTTCAGCGCGTGCATATTTTTATTTTTTGTATCTATGGGAGCACATTTTTTAATGTCAATGGGGCAGTCGCATTTTTATATCTCACACTGGGAGCCAAACTGGGTAGATACAGCCCTGCGTAAACCATCAGGTTTGCAAAAAAAAATCAGAATTATACACTAAGTTCCACTCTCTGGCTGGAGAATGGTGAAAACGCACATACCAGAGACCCTGAGGTTGATCTAGAGACCCTTAGGTTAAGCCAGCACAAACACACAGTAGCATGTCCCAGGCACCTAGAATAAAATACTCCTTCATTGTAGTGTTGCCTATTTTTGCATCCTTGTTCCATATGGGCTCCCGCTCCCCCAATTGCAGCTGCTAGTGCAGTAAAACCACCCTCTTCTCTGTGCTTGTGTTTCTTTCCCATGATGTGGAATTGTGGGATATAAGTGTACTACTAAACTGTAATAAATGGCTGCTGACACCTGGGTGGTCATTCCGAGTTGTTCGCTCGCAAGCTGCTTTTAGCAGCTTTGCACACGCTAAGCCGCCGCCTACTGGGAGTGAATCTTAGCTTATCAAAATTGCGAACGAAAGATTAGCAGAATTGCGAATAGACACTTCTTAGCAGTTTCTGAGTAGCTCCAGACTTACTCGGCATCTGCGATCAGTTCAGTCAGTTTCGTTCCTGGTTTGACGTCACAAATACACCCAGCGTTCGCCCAGACACTCCTCCGTTTCTCCAGCCACTCCCGCGTTTTTCCCAGAAACGGTAGCGTTTTTTCGCACACACCCATAAAACGTCCTGTTTCCGCCCAGAAACACCCACTTCCTGTCAATCACATTACGATCACCAGAACGAAGAAAAAACCTTGTAATGCCGTGAGTAAAATTCCTAACTGCATAGCAAATTTACTTGGCGCAGTCGCACTGCGGACATTGCGCATGCGCATTAGCGACTATTCGCTCCGTTGCGACAAAAAAATAACGAGCGAACAACTTGGAATGACCCCCCTGGTTGGCAAACAGGCTCTGAATTTTGCTTGATCCCAGCAGTGCCTACAAATGTAACCACGGCTTGCCATGGATAGTTTGGTATAACTTTGGCTAGGATTATCAAATCTTCTTATTGATGCCTCCATGAAAGCCTCCACAGATTTGTATGGTTTTGGTTCCACCAGGGGTAGGCTTGCGAGTACACCTTTCTTAATATTTAGGGTTAATTATTCTTCTGTTAGCTCATACACAATTACTATTATTTATCATAGACCAAACCAACACATTGGCTAGTTACATTTTATTATCAGCAGTTACTCTCAAATTATGCATTAATAACACACTTCAGCCAATTACATTAACTCCAGTAAAGTATATTCCCTTTCCCGGTAACTTTTTAAATGACCATACAATACCTCACATTAATTTGCATAGTTTAAAAATATATATCGATATATTACAGTCAGATGCAGTCTCCTTATGCTGTATACAATTCTCATTTAGGTTAGTATCTTAGTAAAATCCGTGGATAAATAACATGGAGTTCAATTCTCTGATCATCCTGTGCAGTCAGCTCAACAGTGTCATTTAATCAGAAGTGGATACTTTTAGAAGAAACAATCCTGCAGGGAGGAGCGTGATTAGCTCTGTCAGTTTTCTCATCCTTCACCTGGACACTTGGCAGATAATTTACTTTTTCACTCCCACACACACTTTTTAGAGACAATTGGATAGCACCTCTCTGGCCCTCAGCTCTTCAGGTAAAAAACTACCAACTGTCCTCTCTCTCCACTCTATATAAGCTCACACCGACTTTCAACTATCTCATGGCATGCAGTGCTTCTAGAGAAATCTCATGCTAATATGAGTCTGTTTAACCCCTTAAAGACAGTGTCATGCTGTTCCTGTTTATATAAGCATTACCAATGTCTCAGGTCTTCTTAAAAAAAACAGGTAGCTCTCAAGCAACCACAAACGTGTCCAGTACATTAATATAATAAAATTACAATCAATTAAACTTTTGTATTACAACTTATTTACACTGTAATGTATGTTCTAATTCATTTAATATACATCTTATATGTAAAAAAACACACAAATGTAAAGCCTCTATTTCATAACACCCATTATGTGGATGGGGGTTACACATGCAAAGTAGATACTCTTGGCACACTAAGTGTCCTTTTCTGTCAAATGAGCATCATATTCATACAAATAAAACTACTGTAATACTCCTTTTCCACTACCTTTAAAAACACGGGTAAATGCGTGGGGGCGCGCATTTACCCATGTTTTTTCCTAGTGGAAACAGACCCCCCAGAAAATTCCCGGATCAAATAATCCGGGAATCCGTGTTCAACCCGGTAAGCTGTGTAGTGTGAACGGAAGTCGTATCGAGGCGACACGGCTCCCATTCACAGTGTATGGAAGGGCGACACTGGGAGATCATGTGATCTCCCAGCGCCGCACCTGCCGCGTCAGCAGCAGCGTCACCAATCCGGCAATATGCCGGGTTGGTGAGCGCTGTGGGAAAGGGGGCTGTAGCACGGGTCGCAGCCGTGTCAGGCTCCCGGCTGCAACCCGTGCTACAGGTGGAAAAGGGGTATTAGTAAGAAAGCAGCATTGCTAGCATCTGCAGACTACTGTAATTTGCTACATTTGAATATCTGTGTGCAACTGAGTACATTTATGTGCAAACACGGCTCTGATATGAAAATCTGCAGTTTTTCTTTTGCTAAATTCTTTGTGCTTAATCTGCAACTTTGTGTAAAACCAATTAATCTGCAGTTAAAGATGCAGGATAGCATTTCTGCTACACCATGCATGGCTTTTCAAATAAGATTCAACAATTAAAGATAAATATGTATGCTACACTACTGATCTGATGTATGGGGACACACCTGTATACTAACTTTGCACAGAAAGGGGAATTGTTTTCTATATTAAAAAAAAATATATTTTTGGTATTATTTATTTTAGAATACATTTCTTTCCTCCTTTGGTATACTGTAACTTGTCATTGTCATTGTGAGAAATGACTACTGTTTTGGAGGAGTTTACTTGCCTTGCATCATACAAATTTGGAAGATTCAGCAAAATATAATTACAATGTGCTTAAAAACAGAATGGACATATATGAATGATAATTTACAATAAGTGTCTGATTTATTTCATTGCTGATTGCTCATGTGACAGCATTGTAACAGCCACCCCCTATTCTATTCTTCATTGTTGTTTATGGTTTGGGAGCTGATGGAGTCCCAAATTCAGGGCCTAATTCAGACCTGATCACTGTGCTGCAAATTACAGTGTCCTGCGATCAGATAGTCTCCACCCAGGGGGAGTAAAAATTTGCCTGTGCAAGCGTGCGATTGCATGTGTGCACTGTGCGAAAATTCCCCTCAGTCGACAGACAGCTGCAAAACCATTTGCATCACACTCACCATCGAATGTTTTTCCCATTCTGTGCAGTGTGTGCAGTCTGTGTGTAGCTCAATGCTTACTCCTCCAGTGCAAAGAAATCAGGCTAATCGGAGCCGGAGCTGATGTCACACACCCTCCCTGAAAATGCTTGGGAACGCCTGCGTTTTTCTAGACACTCACAGAAAACGGGCAGTTACCACCCACAAATGTCCTCTTCCTGTCAATCACCTTGCGGATGGCCGGGCAAAATTTTTTTTTGCACCATCTGTCACTTTTTGGGGATGCGCATGTGCATTGTGTTGCATACACATGCGCAGTAGTTCGATAAATGCCCGCTGTGCGAAAAATGCACAGCAATGATCACATCTGAATAGGGCCCTTAGTTGGACAGCTCCATTATGAGTGCTTTGGATGTTTACTGTTTGTGTGTTTAACTATTTAGATTACAATGGATTGAATACACTTATCTTTTCATATAATTCTGCTATTTTAAGTAAGCACTATTTTTTGTTTATTTATTTGTATTGTCTATATGTATTATTTTATATCCATTTAGCCTATACATCAATAATACCTTGCATTTAGACATAATGGAAAAAAGTTATGATATTGATGCCTGAAAGAATAAAGTGTTTCCTGCATAAATTGTGTCATCTATGAGTGATGTATAGAAAATAAGTACCAAATGTGTTTTTGATTTGAAATCATTGTTATCCTGGCAGTAACCATGGTGAATAAAACCCAAGACAGGAAAAATTAAATACTCATCGCAATGGATTGTAATCATATTGAGCTCATTGAAAAGGTTAAAATAAGAATTGTGCTAATAATACAGAATTTTATGCAGGAGTCATCTTTTATTTTTACAGCTATATTAAATATAGTTTCACCACATAATAAATGAAAAGAACTTTAAGCATAAATGTTTGATCAATTTCTGACACTTTTAAAAGGCTATCCTTTGACATTCACCCTATGATGTAACATAGGCAACTTTGTCCACATATTTCCATCTCAATTTTTCATTTCAGCCTTTGAATTTCATCACTGATTAGTGTGACCTTCTTTTGTTTTTATCAAAACATTTTTCATTGTTATTTGAAGGGTTGTACATTAAAAATATTGAGCTTGGATAGGCTGTGGTTTGTATACCTCAATTAAAGTTTGCAGGTTAACCATGTCAAATCGAAGAAATATATCCAAATCCCAAATAACTGAATTACCTACTGTAGATATAAAATACATGCAGGCAATATAACATGTTAATTATGTCTTATTTAACTCCTGTGCAGCCATACATAAAATCAGGGACGAGACGCGAGGCAAAGGACTCAGGAGGCACTGGCTAGTACCACACCCAGATTTATACACAATGTATGAGCCAAAGGGTGCATATGGCATTATACACAGGTGCAGCAGTATATACTGCTGGAAATTTGGGGAGTTTTAACTGCCTCACCTGCCATAGACTTTTTTCCAGAGTTTTGATTAGAATAATACAAAAAATATATTTATAATACATTCTTTATAGTTGTCATATACTTTATATAGTCAAAACTCTGTCTTATATGTTAGTATGACAGGAAAGGATTTGCCTCACATGCCTCTCCTCATCGCATGTCACTGACATAAATATATTTGAGATCAGATTTGTTTCAACAGGTTCGTTATGATTTACCTCCGCACGGGATGCTGAATGTCGGTATACAGACATCCTGAGCAGTAGAATGCCAGCAGGGGGGCGAGTGCAACAAAGCCCCTTGCGGGATTGCTGCGCTCGCCACGCTGCAGGCTCAGTGGCGAGCTACACTCGCCACAGGTTCTATTCTCCCTCTATGGGTGTCGTGGACACCCACAGAAGGGGAATCACCTACCTCGTCAGGATCCTGGCATTGATACTGTGACAACTGGGATCCCAACAATTGGTATGCTATGCTAACTGCATACTGTTTCAACAGTGAGACTGTGGGATTGATGCAGAGTGGGATATGCATCTGATTTCTGAGCTTAAAATCTGCGCTGTCCATGCTCACAAATAGCATACATGCAATGCACTATGCAGATAGGTTTGTAGTTGATACTTGCACCTCTATCTGCTTAGAAAGGCAGTACAGAGGAGAACAAGTATAGGTAATACACAGTAAATGTGTGTTCATGCAGCTGTGTCTGACCGCAAAAAGCTACAGGTTTATAGTAAGGCTCAGGGTGGCACCTCCCCTTTGTCCACCAGTTGTATACTACCCTAACTTTCCTACGCGCCCCCACCCCACCCCCAGGCATTGGCTACCTGGCTTACCCCCTCCCGGGACATACACAACCAGAATTCTGCCGAGAACTATTGTATACTACTGTATATGGGCCCTCATTCCGAGTTGATCGCTCGGTAAAAATCTTCGCATCGCAGCGATTTTCCGCTTAATGCGCATGCGCAATGTTCGCACTGCGACTGCGCCAAGTAAATTTGCTATGTAATTAGGAATTTTACTCACGGCTTTTTCATCGTTCTGGCGATCGTAATGTGATTGACAGGAAATGGGTGTTACTGGGCGGAAACAGGCCGTTTTATGGGCGTGTGGGAAAAAACGCTACCGTTTCCGGAAAAAACGCAGGAGTGGCCGGAGAAACGGAGGAGTGTCTGGGCGAACGCTGGGTGTGTTTGTGACGTCAAACCAGGAACGACAAGCACTGAACTGATCGCAGATGGCGAGTAAGTCTGGAGCTACTCTGAAACTGCTACGAGGTGTGTAATCGCAATATTGCGAATACATCGTTCGCAATTTTAAGATGCTAAGATTCACTCCCAGTAGGCGGCGGCTTAGCGTGAGCAACTCTGCTAAAATCGCCTTGCGAGTGACCAACTCGGAATGAGGGCCATAGTTTTCTATTTTGTTTACCATATTGATTTTGATAATGTTACATTATACAAATATATACAGTATTTCTTTTATCTGTTACCAAATGCAACTTATTAATCAAATAACATTTGCCTCACCAGAACATTGATAATCTATAAATGTGCATCTACTGTATATGCTACATTCACTCTACTGAGGACACTGAACTTTGCACATTGTAGCATTAAAAGTGGATTTTTGTAAAAAAATTGTTTGATTGTAATTATTAGGAACAGCTCATTATATAGAAGAGCATATTGCAGTTTCCATGCTTTAGGATACAGTTAGTAGACTTGCAACATGCCCATTTTATATCCAACTGGATCAGCGTGATAGCAGTTTTAGTAGGTATTACAATAGGTTTGACCAGGCCATTTATAAAATTCAAAATCAATACATTGATCAGACTGTAATCCAAAGATAGAGCGTGCTTCTGCAGACAGTATATATATATATATATATATATATATACATACAGTATATATATATATATATATATATATACAGTATATAAGTGTATATATATATATATATATATATATATATATATATATTCCTGAAGGAATTAATAAAGCAATCGCCAGCTGTGAATAGTTGCAGCCTGGTACGCCATGTAGGATGCCGTGATGCAGTATGCCGTATCACATTAAGATGGGCATGGCTACATCTACAGAATGGTCAAGAGTGTGGCAACTACAGTTTAACGCAAAACAATGCAAAATCATGCACTTGGGGCTCAAAAATCCAAAGGCTAAATATAGTATTAATGGCACTATACTGGAAACTACTGAGTTGGAAAGTTCACTAGTTCAGGTGACTTAAAGGCAGGTAAGCAATGTAACAAAGCAATGAGGAAGAACAGTCCGCTGATTGGCTGCATTAGGAGAGGAATCAGCAGCAGAAAGAAATAAGTAATAATGCCACTGTATAGGTCATTGGTACGGCCTCATCTAGAATACTGTGTTCAATTGTGGATGCCATATCTTCAAAAGGATATTAATACATTAGAGACTGAACAAAGAAGGGCAACTAAAATGGTGCCTGGCCTACATCACATAACATACCCAGAAAGACTAATAAATCTCAATATATATAGTTTGGAGCAGAAAAGGGAAAGGGGGACGTCACATATATCAAAACTTTTAACAAAGTCCAGGACGGAGACATTCTTCAAATGAAGAGAAGCAATAGAACACGAGGACATGCACTGAGACTGGAGGGAGGTAGATTCAGGGGAAATTTAAGGAAAAATGACTTTACAGAAAGGGTAGTGGTCAAGTGGAATATCCTCCCATCAGAGGTGGTAGAGGTGGAGACAGTAGACCAATTTAAACATGCATGGGATAGACATGAGGATATTCTTACAAAGACATAAGTATCAAATTAGGTTTGAGATACAAATATGGTAAAAAAAAGGGGCAGACTAGATGGGCCAAGTGGTTGTTATCTGACATCAAATTCTATGTTACTATGTTTCTACAGTATATATATATATATATATATATATATATATATTTATTCCTGAAGGATTTAATAAAGCGAACAACGGCTGAGAATAGTCAGTCTAATGTCTCAATCATTTATGACATAAAAACTGTTATAAACATCAATGAAATTTTTTTCACAATTCCATTTAAGATGGCAAGCACGAATACAATTACAAATTTTCATAAAAATGCAAGGTAAATAATTCCAGTTGGATGTGGCGTTTTTCTTAGCCGGAATATTGCTTCAATTGGTAGCAAAGCGAAAAAGCATAGGGTTCTACACAGAAAGTACATGGGAAGGGGGTGCCATCAAAATAAATCAACAGCTAGGTATATAATAACCCTTCTAACCAATTATCAGATGTACCATTACAATAACACAAAAAGAAAAGTGGGGGAAAATGGAGAGGGAAAAGAAGAGGTGAGGGTGGGGAGAAGCGGTAACAGGGGTGCGTCGGCCAGTTGAGGACATCTGCAAAAATAATTTCAATTATACAAAATTATTGAGCTAAATGGTTGTCAATGGTGGTTCTGCGTGAAAGTGTAAAGTCCAAGGCGACCACGTTCTAATAAAGATATCCGGGGTATCGTGAAGGGCAGCAGTAATTTTCTCTAGTTTGTAAGTGATCCAAATGGCATTAACAGTGGCGGATAAGGTAGGTGAAGTTGCGGATTTCCAGTGTGCCGCAATTTGGCATTTAGCAGTATTCATGATGTGCTTAATTAGCTTTTGTAGATGGCGCGAGGTACCAGGGATAGGACGGGAGAGCAGAGAATACAGGGGTGAACTGGGGACAACTACATCAGAAAAATCTAAAATTAGTTTATGAATCTGTCGCCAATATTGGAGGATTAGTGGACAGGACCACCAAACATGCAACAGGGTTCCTTGTTGACCACATAGTCTCCAACATCTGTCAGAGCAAGAAGGGTAAATAGTATGTAGTCTAGACGGTACCAAATACCAATGATAATATATTTGATAAGAATTGTCTTTAACACGGACCGACAAGGAACTTCTAGCAGTTTCCTGTCTAATATCATCCCATTAATCAAGGGTCAAAGTTTCTCCAACGTCCTTTTCCCAAGCTAGTTCATGGGCCTCTTTGGGGGGGACATTATGTGAAAGTAATACCTAATAAATACAGTAGCTGATAATAATCCCATAGAGGAACATTGATATTGACATAAGGATTCCAAAGCAGATTTATCTTTGGGGTAAGCCCTTTTATGGAGGGTGTTATAAAAGTGTTGTGTTTGCAAGTACTGATAGAAAACCGAGTGGGGAAGTGAGAAGCGACACTGTAAGTCAGCATATGTGGGGAATGAGTGGAGCTGAGCTATATACAGTAAAAATAGAATGTTATGTGAGGTCCAATATTTAAATGCAAGGTGGTCAACGCCCAGGGGAAACTCTACATTGTTCCATAAGGGGGTTAGATAAGGATTATAAGAGCAAAGCTGATAGAAGTGAGTGCAGAGGTCCCAAATTGACAAAGAAAAGCATATTGTTGGTAACAGTAAAGTTAAAGACGGGCGAGATCGGGGTGAGCACCATAGTAGGGTGGAGGGTGAGTACATTTTCAGTGTTTGTGCTTCCAGAAGTGTCCACATTCTCTGTTCAGGAGGTGCGTGCCAGAGAACGCAGGAAGCTAAATGTGTAGCTCAATAGTATTTAACAAGATCCGGCATACCTAGACCACCCGATGTATGTTGTTGCTGAAGTAATCGCATCTTGACTCTGGGTTTCTTCCCCGCCCAAACAAAGTTAGATATGTCCCATTGGAGGTTTTTTTAATATTATAGTAGGAATATGGATTGGGAGGGTCTGCCAGAGGAATAGTAAACGCGGAAATAGATTCATCTTACATGCGGCAATACGGCCAAACCAAGAAATTTATAGTTTGTTCCAATTTACCAGATCAGTCTTTTTAGATTAAAATAGTCTCTGGAAGTTGACTATGTATCATGTAGAGTAAGATTTAGTTAGATAGATGCCTATATATTTAAGCTTAGTATGTTGCCATTTAAATGGGTAAGAAGTTTGTAAGAGATGAAGAGCTCACGGAGGCACGTGTAAGTCTAAAATCTCTGTTTTATCAGCATTAAGATTGTAGTTAGGACTTCCAGGGGCGTGGCCAGCTAGTATGGCTGCTTTTTAGCATAGCTCCTCCACACTGTGTGGAAAATCCCTCTGAATCCCCCTTTTCGGTGGATCTAGCTTCCACAAAAACTACATCCCCTTGCTGTTGAAACTCCCCTGACGGGCAGGGAACCTTATATTGTGGAGAAAGGTGGTGGATTGCCCCGGAATCAGGCCATCGGGCTGGATGGCCGGCATGACCGCCAGCATGGCGTTGGTGCGATTTTGCCTGTGCTCGTAACCCTGCTGTGAGCCGCTGACGCTGGAGGGGAGCTGCTGCCATTTACCTATGGCTCGTTGATCCCGGACTCGGAGCTCACTCCTGTTCATGTGATGCTGGGGAGGCCCTTGCGGTAGCGAGGTGTGTGGCTGCTTGGGCGCGTGCCCTTTCCTCTGGTCATCACTGCGGGCTGCTGTGATGAGACGCGAGCTGCCTCCAGCCTACTTCACCCTGCCGCTCCTCGGTCCAGTGCTCGCCCTGCTTCTGCTACGGCTGCGGGGACCTGATGCTGCCCTGACACACGCGGCTGCAGCGGGGGAGGACGCTCTGCTCCGGGCTGTGTGTGATGGCCTGGGACGTGGCTGAGTCTCTCTGGCCACTACACTACCCAAAAGCCCATCTGCCTGGTCATGGAGAGGGGGACCCGGTGCGCGACGACACTCCTTGTGTTGCCTGTGGACGCGGGGTGTTTCTGACCCGGAGGACGGATCCTGAGGTGGCATCTCAGACACTGCCCTCTTACTTTGTGAACCGCAGATCCAACACTGTGCGGCCCAGCGGTGCGCTCTGAGAGGCACGAGGGATCTGCTAACTCCCAGGCTGTCGGCTCTGCTGCTGGTGTGAGGACCTACCAGTGACCTTGATCCAAGGAATCCTGCAGCCCTTGCTGTAACTTCAACATGGGTGCTGCGTGACTACACAAAGTGACAGACACTCTCTTCCCCAGGTACTAATACTGTGCGTCACCACCCTCCTTTTTCTTCCCTTACTAACAGCCTCTGATATCCATTCTCTCCCTTTTCTTAGATCCATTCCCTCCTAGTGTGTCTCCCACTCCCTCACCATCCTTCCTCCCTACCCATTCCATTTTTCCCCTCTCTGCTCTTTTACTACTTCTCTCCTCTTTCCTACTCTTCTGGGCAACTGTGCTTATGTGATACGGGACAACTGCACACATTCTTCTGTGTATCACGATTGAAGAGGCGAGGTGGCTGGCTCCTATCAGACTGCTGGACTTGCCCCTGAGCTAATTCCAATTTGCTTTTGAGCACTGTAGCTATCCGTGGTTTATTTACGGACTGTTTATATGAGGACTGCTTTCTCAATTATCTGTCCCAGCACGCCTCTTCCCCAGGGTGAATTTACTTGTACCTAAATAACTTTTATTTTATTTTATTTTTATTTATTTTTCCTCTATCTCTTGGTACATGCTCTCCTTATTAGGAATCAAGAGATTTCTATATTGATGTTTGTGCTGCCGCCTTGTGGTTAAATTGTAAATTTTTCATATCACCTTTCATTTATTCTTTCTAATTGCCTATATTCCAATTCTGTATTCACATGATTCTTATATTACTGTGCTGCAATTGTTGATGTGTTGAATTGCCTGTGATTCTTCAAGGATTCTAGAGAGCAGTAAGCGATTCCTCCACTGTTATGCTATTCTGAGAGATACCGCTCACTGTTAATTTATTTCTTTATGTGAAATGTAGATATTAGAGTGAAACAACAAGGTCTACTCTGTACATTTTAGTAAGACTATAACGCATTCCTTAGGGCTCTTCCACCTAATCGTGAGTGTGGGCCTTCCCTGCGGCTTTTCTTTGTTTGGGTCCATAGTGTTATGGACAAATTTCTATAAAAACATCAGAATTCCTCAGCAGACATGCCTACATCTAATGCGAAATCAACCTATAAATGCCAAACTGCCCAAAAAGGAAATGCATCTCATCCGCCTACTCCTCCCTCTCCAGTATCCGGAGGGGAGGACTCTACTTCCCAGTCATATCCTGCAATATTACCTTTCCATCGCCGGCTGAGAATGCTAAGGAGGTTATTAACATGCTAATGCCCCTTATAGATAAGAAATTTGAGGACTTACATGCTAGACTGGACACTTCTTTGGCTAAGATAGAAGCAAACACAGCTAGACTTGACACTCTGGAACAGAGGACCAGTGACACAGAGGACTCGATGCATGCTTTGCAACAGAAACTTGCCACTAAATCTCAAATTATCCACGTTATGATGGAGAAACTTGATGATTTAGAAAATAGAAATAGAAGATGTCATTTACGCTTTATAGGCATTCCTGAGTCGGTATCGGATACACAGTTGCAGGCTTACATCTGCACTCTTATTCCGGTGGCGCTGGGGTTTCTAGATACGGACCCTCCGGTGCCGGTGGAAAGAGCACATAGATTAGGTGCGCAACGCAGGGACAGGGGTGTACAACCCAGACCGACTATTGCCAAATTCCTCGACTATAGGGACAAAGAGAGACTGTTGCAGGCATATCGCGCTACCCCTGAACCTAGGGTGGAGGGCAAAAAAATCTTAGTGTTCCAAGACTTTTCAGTCATGCTAGGGTATTAAATTATCTGCAAATTTGCAGCAAATTTTTCGCCCGAAGATTTTTTGCGGCAATCGGGCGAAAATTGCAGCGAAAATGCTCCATTTTTCGATTTATTTAATTCCAAACGGGTTTCACGTGAAAATTCTTGCAGTGAAAAGTGCAGGTGAAAATGGGGAAATCAGCCTGTACCCCAAAAAATGCTAAACTAACATAGGAAAACATAAGAGAAGTGTGTGTTAGAGATCACATTAGAGAGTTTTTGGGGACTTAAATTGTATGAAATAGCTGTTATATGCATTTTTTTTAAAAATGCAAAAAAATGATAGAAAGCAAGTTTTTTTGAGCAAAATAAATGCTCTCATTAAATTTGGGGTACATGAAAATGGGTATAAGTATATATTTGGGTCATTTTAGGGTACTTTAAAAAAAGTGGAAACAGACCAATTACTCCCATCTGCAAGCCTAAAAACACCTGTCTCACTCATAAAGCACCCCAATATACCTGTCAACCCCAATTTCTATCACTTTGTACTTTTTCACCCCAAAAATAACATGTCATTATTGGGCAATTAAAAATAATTAAAAACATCAACGTGCCTAATTAGTCATTAAGGGGGGTGTCCCAGGAGTTCTGTACCATATCCAAGCATTTTTACCTTACAATAGTGACTTTTCCCAACTTTTCACCTGCTTCAGAGTAGGTGAAGTGAAATTACTGAAAAAATTATCACCGATAAATTTTCCCTGCAAATTGAATAGGCTGTAATTGCGTTTCGCGGGAAAGTCCGGTTTTTCGCACGAAAACGGGACTTTCCGTGTGAAAAGTCCGTTATCGCTGCTAATTGAATATACCCCTCTGTCTCTCAAAAACGCAAGGCCTTTTCGGAGGTTTGTAAGTTCTTGGTAAACAAAAAGATGAAATTCGCACTGCTCTACCCAGCCAAACTGAGGGTTGTTGAGAATGGCCGTACTCAGTTGTTCACTGACCCTCAACAAGCGAAATCACACTCCCTCACCTGCTCGTTCTGACGTTAGTGCTGATAGCTGATTCCATGGGTTTTCCCCAACATATGGGAATGTTACTAGTTGAAGGGGGTCTAGGTGCACTAAGGCCTACTACTCAGGGAGAGTTACCCTTATCGCTGCCACCAGTTCTGTTCTACCATGTTCTCCAAAGGGTTCCCTGAGAGGTATCCAAATGAATCCTCGAACCCCTGTTCTTGAGTCTTATTATACAATTAAGTCGTAATATATGACCTTGAATGTTTCTGTTTTCTAATTAGTTTTATTATTTTACTCTAATTTGATATTGTTTTGTCAATTTCACAATATGTAGATGCAATTCTTATTACTTGTATTAAGGTTATTAACAGAACGGAGCATCCCCTCCAATGGAGTTGGGTATCCTCAGTGGTTAAATCTGGGTCTGTTGGTTGGCCCAGTTTCAGATGTTTATACAAAAAAAGTTAATGCATTGCTTCAATTTCACTACCGAATTGTACTGACCTGCCTTTTTTCTGTGTTAGAGACTCGAAGATATGAGGTGGAGAGGGGGGGGGGGGCGGCTGGGGCCCGCGCCCCCTGACACTTCAGACCTACCCAATACCCCTCCTAGATGTGGGGAAGTTTTTCCTTGTGACCGCGAGAGGGAGGTTGGGTCATGGCTATTCCTCTCCCATATTTGATACTGATGGCGGGTGATACCTCTGACGTCCCTAACGTTAGGGATGACTCCCATTGTTCCATACTATCCTGGAACGTGGGAGGACTGAACACCCCAATTAAAAAGAAAAAGATTCTCACTCACCTCTGTAGGAAACGCCCCTCTATAGCCTTCTTACAGGAGACTCATTGGAGACTTGGGGATGGGTCTACGCTACGCGCCCCCTGGATAGCGGAGTGTGTACAAGCCTCTTACTCTTCTAAATCCAGATGGGTGGCGATTGTATTTCACAAACACCTGAGATATGAAATCCTACAATCTTTAGCGGATCCTGAGGGTCGCTACTTAATACTAGATAAACTGATCGAGGGTAACAAATTTACACTAGTAAACCTATGCGCACCCAATGTGGCAACTGGAGAATTTTTACGCCAACTCACTCAGGTCTTGGCTAGCAGGGTTAACTTCACCCTAGTGGTGGGTGGGGATTTCAATACAGTAGATGATCCTGCATTGGATAAATCGTCTCACATCTCGAGGCCGTCCTCCCCATGCTGGAAATATTTACGGGAAATGAGGGAGGTTCTACACTTGAGTGATCTATGGCGCCTATTACAACAGACGGACAGATCCTATAGCCATTTATCCAGGGTGCATGGTTCATTGTCAAGGATAGACTACATTCTACTGGCAGGCCACTTTCTAGATCAGACCAAAAGCGCTGCTTTAGATGACATACTCATCTCGGACCATGCGCCGGTGCGATTGGAAATATATGCTGGCTCCCATGCAAGTGTGGACTGCCTTTGGCGTTTCCCTGACTATTTGTCCACTACGGATGAATTCAGGAAATTTCTACTGCACTCTTGGAATAATTTTGTGGATGATAATATAGAGCATTGGGATAACTCTGTGCTGTTCTGGGAGACGTCAAAGGCGGTGCTGCGAGATCATGTAATTAGATACGTAGCAAAAAAAAGGAAAGAAAGTTCCAAACAGTAGCATGCATTGTATGCAGCCATGTCCCATAGTTTTAATGCTTACAAAACTGACCCTTCTGAGAATCTCTTGGAAATATATCTGCGTGATAGAAAATTACTTGATGCTTTTTTAACGGCCCAGGCACAACAACGTTTAGATTTTACTAAATTTCATTATTACAAATGGGGAAATAGAACTGGGAAGTTGCTGGCCACTATGTCCAAAGCTAGAAGTAAGCGTTCCTTTATTAAGGCCCTAAGAGATAACACTAGGAATGTAACCCATACTAAAACTACTGATATTTTGACACATCTCAGTGACTTCTACACTGAATTATATAATCCTAACGCCCCACAAGAGGAGTTGCAGAGGGTTTTTCTGACTCAGGCGAATTTACCAACACTTAGCTCAGAACAGAAAGAAACATTAGAAGGGGACATTCGGGAAGAAGAAATTAAAACGGTTATAAAGTCATTGCAACCCAACAAGTCACCGGGACCCGATGGGTTTATTGGGACTTATTATAAACTACTACAGCAAGAACTCATGCCGACGTTATTGGAACTTTATAACAAAATCTATCAGGAACACCCCATGTATCCAACATTCTCTCAAGCGTACACTACTCTTATCCTTAAACCAGACAAAGATCCACTGTTAGCGGATTCTTATTGACCCATTTCTCTTTTGAACTCTGATTTTAAAATTTTCACAAAGATCATAGCGAATAGACTGCAACTAACTCTCCCAGATTTACTGACGGACCATCAGTATGGTTTTGTACGTGGCCGCCAATCAGTCAAGGCCATTCGTACAGCCATTGCGGCGACAGTGGCATCCAGAAGTGCCCCTAATTCGGAATACATGCTCTTAAGCCTAGACACACACAAGGCCTTTGACACTGTGTCATGGCATCATCTGTTTAATGTGTTACATTACAGAGGGTTTAAAGAGAATTTTATAGATATTATTAAGTATCTCTATACCACTCCGACGACCTCTTTGCTGGTCAACGGCAAATGGGGTCCTCGGATTTTGATGCAAAGGGGTACAAGACAGGGGTGTCCCCTGTCACCCCTTCTCTTTAACTTATCCATAGACCCCCTCTTCCGGGTACTACAGAACTCGATGATTTATCAAGGTATCCCAAATGGGGATAAAGAGATAAAACTGTCAGCATTCGCGGACGCAGGATATTTTAGCTTTATTGGACAAATTTGGACAGATTTCGGGTTTCCAGGTTAATCTTTCAAAATATATAGGGCTATATTTGAAACACGGGGTGAGGCACCCGGGATGGGGGAAACAGATCCCTATATACTGGGCTAACACTTTCATAACATATCTGGGCATTAGCCTTCCGAAATATCCTTCGGATCTATATAAGCTGAATGTAAAGACGGCAATAACTCTCATTGCGAAGGAACTTGAAGGATGGAACCATTTAATGCTTTCGTATTTAGGGAGAGCTGCTTTGATAAAAATGTGTATATTTCCACGATTATTATATATTTTACAATCCCTCCCAATATTACTTAGTAGATCAGATCTGTCCCACATAACTAAACTGTTCCGACAGTTTATATGGAAAGGCAAGAGACTTCGTATTGCCATGCATAAGCTACAACAACCAAAATCTAATGGCTGAATTAACTTCCCAAACGTTTTGTTTTATAACCACGCATCTTTATTGAGGTTCTTGAGAGACTGGTTAAACGATACAGACACTTATGCAAATACACACCTTGAGGCACAAGTCATAAAATCTAAAAACTTGATGAACTTCCTCCACTGTATGGAGGCGGACTGTGATCAGGATCTGAAAGATAATCCCCTTCTGTGGTCCGTCTATCACCTTTGGCACTCCTTGAGAAGATCCGGAAACTTAGGGAGACATAAATCCTTGTTTCTACGGTTTCTGGGTAATCCTGACTTCCAGCATGGGGAGGCGGGGTTCCCCTTTACGATGTTCCATGATGAGGGTCTGCAGGACATAGGATAACTAGTTAATACAGAAACAGGGAAACCTCTCACATTTACTCAATCGCAGGAAAAATTTCCGTTCCTACGAGATTATCCATTGGCCTTTCTCCAGTTGCAACATTATACATGTTCGGTTCTTAGGACATTGTCGAAGGAGGACTTGAATAACGCTCTAGATACCTTGTTACGCACACCTCCAGCCACGAAGAGGGCCCTTTCACTACATTATAAACGTTTAAGCGCTAGATCACTCTCATTCAGACTCAGGAATATGCAAATGGATATAAGACTTCCCTGAACTGACATGTGATATACTATTACAAAGTTTGCTGCACTCCTGCAAACTTTTGCCCTCAGCACAATACCAAGAGATGTTTTATAATATAGTTCACAGAGCTTACTTCTGCCCATATAAACAATATAAGGCGGGTATGACAGATTCGGACAATTGTCTGAAGTGTCACGCTCCCAAAGCGGACCTATTGCATTGTTTCTGGTCGTGCCCACTTCTTCGTCGCTTTTGGCTTCTGATACGCCAATATGCTATGGAGCATCTGGTAAATTTTATCCCCTTTACAGCAGAATGGGCATTGTTTGGAATAATCCCAGCTGGGCAAAGAATAACGAAGGGGGGTAGACGATTGCTGCTGGCAATTAGTGCAGCAGCACGGAATGCGATCCTACAATCCTGGATACATAAGGATCCTCCTACTCTATCTTTATTCAAAGGGAAGCTACATCATATATTTCAGATGCACTGGATAGAAACATCTTTGCAAAAAGACAAGCTAGTAGAGCAATTTTTTGAATCCTGGGAAAGCTATGTGGCTACTCTTCCGGTAGATTTCCAAACTAGTATCCAAACTTCACTAAAAAATACTGAATGGTTTGAAACACGAATGGCAATTGGGGATCCTCCCATTGTACTGACAGATTAGGGGTTGGGGGTGCCGCGGGGTCTCAGCCTCCTCATATCTCTGCTACGATTAGACTGGCAGGCCTTTAGTATATACTTTTGTTTTGCATTTTCTTTCACATGATGTCTGTGAGATTACGTAACATATATGAGAAGATCCACTAACGATCATTTAATGTTCTCTTTTCATCATGTTGTGACACTATTTATATGTATCATCACCAGGGCAAAGAGTAGAGGAGAGAGCGGGCAACCTTGACGGGTACCATTTCTAATAGGCAGGGAGAGAGAGGAAAGACCATTGTCCAGGATAGAGGCAGAAGGGTTTTGATAGAGTGAGGTAACAGCATTATAGAATGCATCATGTAATCCTAAATTTTTCAGGTTTTGTTGGATAAAGGGCCAGCTACTCTATCAAAAGCTTTTTGCATCGAGAGCCACCACCAGGGTCAAGAGGGATTTTTGATGAGAAAGGTGAATAAGATTGATAAGCCGCCTAGTATTGTCCGCAGCCTGTCGATTAGGGATATACCCAACCTGATCAGGGTGTATTAATGTTGGTAAATATGGAGCAAGTCTATTTGCAAGTATTTTGGTGAACAGTTTTAAGTCTGTATTTAATAGTGAAATGGGTCTGTAGTTCTTTATTTCTAGTGGATCTCGATCCGGTTTTAGTGAGCCCTCTTCCAAAAGTGAATTAAAAAGTGAGTGAAGCATGTGGAGAAGGGAAACCAACCATTTTTTATAATAGATAACAGTACAGTCATCTGGACCTGGGGCGGAAGAATGGTGAAACTGTTTAATAGTGGCGAGAATTTCCTCATTAGATATAGGAGCATTAAGTATCTACAAATCTGACTCAGAAAGCCTCGGTAAGTGTCATGAGGATAGGTAGTGCTGGATGTTAGAAATAAGATGTGGTTCATCAGTGGTAGCTGAAGAAAAATTGTATAAGGAATGACAATAGTTATGAAACTGTGAAGCCATCACCCTTGGGTCACAGGTTGTGGAGCCATCAGAGCATTTCAGAGTAAATATTCAATTTTGCATACGCTTTGCTCACAAACGATGAGCCAACAAAGTATCAGCATTATCTGACTTTTTGTAGAGCTTCTGACAGATCCACAAGAGTGATTTAATAGATTTTTTGGTAAGAATCTGCGAGAGTTGTCCTTTAAGTGAGAGAATCTTAAAATAAAGCCGCTTTTTGGGTAAGCGTTGGTATAGAAGGGTTAAAGAGGTTAGTTCCGTTTCCAAGTCAATGATACATATAGCCTTAATCCTCCTCGTGGCCGAGGTAAGATTAATGAGGAGGCCCTGGAGGGTAGCCTTATGAGCCTCCCACAACATCACAGGCGATATATCAGAAGATGTGTTATCAGTAAAATAATTGAGGATCGCATTGTTAATTTCATCTATATTGGTTGGTTTAAGAAAGAGTGATTCATTTAGATGCCATGTGCGTGGGGTTGAGGGCATACTTGGGGTAGTAAAATACATCATGATCACATAGTGGCCTGATCATGTAGTAGGGATTATCTGAGCCCTTATTAAAGTTTGAGTGGAGTCACGATCTACAAAAATGTAGTCAATGCGAGTGTTGAGGTCGTGCTGTGGAGAGTAGTGGGTGTAGCCTCTAACGGATGGATACAGGGTTCTCCAGTCATCGTATAAATTATGGGAGGCAATGCATGACTTTAAAAGTTTAGACAACTTTGTTTAGGTGAATGTTCCCAAGGGTAATGTTGCAATCAGCAGCTATTATGGTCCTACAATTAGAAAATTTAGAGAGATTATCGGAAAAGGTCTTAAAAAAGGAACCCCGCTGCATGCTTGGGGCATATATTGATGCTAGGGTGATAGGGGATTGATTGAGAGTACCTGAGAGGATAACAAATCTACAGTACCATCATCATCATCAAGGATTGAATCCTGAATAACTATAGGAAGATCATGGTTGATCATAATAGCAGTGCCCCTCCGCTTGGCTGACATAGTAGAATAAAAAGTATGAGGATATTGTTTACAGTTTAAAGAGGGGTGAGAAGCTTTAAAGTGTGTCTCCTGCAAGAAGATTATATCCGGCTTATGCTGAGCAAAAATTGAAGCGCCATGGATCTTTTAGTTGGAGAATTAAGGCCATTGGCATTAATGGACAATACTTTCAAAGTCATGGAGGGTATTCATCGCAAAAGCAAATTACAGTGAACAACCCTCGACTGGGCTGACTAAGGTGAATCAGCGGGATTTGAGAGGGGCAAAAATCGGAACGGGGTAGGAGGAGTGTAGGAACAAACTTAGGGAGTAGATCTTTTCCTAAAAACGGGTTGGGTCCAATTGGGAAAGTATTAGTGCCAACCAGGCATTCCTTTCATTGTGGGGGTTAGTGGCTATAAGAGAGAGCAGCAATTAAGAATAAAAACATAAGGAAGGAGAATAAAGACTTTTTGCGACCAAGTGTAAGGGGCATAGAGACAATAGGTCAAGACTAAAAGAGCTGAAACAGTAACCTGACAAATCAAGTACATAAGTTGACAGTGATTGCACGATATAATAAATAAAAAAATGGAAAAAACTGACATATATGAAAACATATCTTAAAGCTGAATGGTGATACATTAGTAGGAATAACAACAGTAACCAAGACATCGCATACATGGCCAGCATCAATCCCCCGCAACTAAGTAGAGTATCAGCCTTACCAATTCAAGGCACAATAGCTAGTGCAAAATAGGGACCAATGAGGGCCGCCAGATATGAGCCACAGATATAAAATAGTCAACAGTTCAGCCAGCCCTGAGTGATAAGGGCAGTGCAGTAAGCAAATAGTGTGAGCAGTAACAATCATAGAACAGTTACGTGTATGGTGTCTCCAATCACCATAGAGTGATGTTATGTGGTAGACCAGTCAGGAGTAGGTGCCATAGGTCTTTTGGGAGACGAGGAGGTGAGTTGATTTCGAATCACGTCAGGGAGAGAGTCAAAGATGCCAAAAGTTTTAAGTAGGTCGTAGCCTTGAGCAGAGGTTTTAATAGAGTGGTGCGATCCATCTTTGATGACGTGGAGTTGAAATGGAAATCCACATTTATATTTGATGGAGTGGTTATGAAGAACTTTGGTAACTTCAGTGAGGTCCCGGTGCTTTTTGAGTGTGGAAGGTGCCAAGTCCTGGTATATTTGCAGTTGGGTGCCTGAATAAGCCACCGACGGGAGTTCCCGAGCTGCGAACATGAGTTTTTCTTTAGTTTTGAAGTAGTGGAACCATATGATGACGTCTCAAGGAGGTTGAGTAGGGGGAGGCTGAGGACGCAGAGCCCTATGTGCCTTATCCAGAAGAATCAGGTCTTTAGGAGTCTCGGGGATTAGATCCAGAAAGAGACCCTCTAGAAAACCTGGGAGGCTCTCCATCATAACGCTCTCTGGAATGTGGCTGATTTCGACATTGTTTCTACAATTCCGATTGTCCAAGTCCTCTCGGTGGTCCCCATGGAAATCGATATGAGAGCGGATGTCAGCTAGCTCCTGATCAACCACCATCTGGTACTGAAAGACTTCATCCATCTTACGCTCTAAAGAATCGGTACGTGTGCCCAAGTCGGCAAGTTCAGTTCAAAATTCTGTGAGCACCGACCTCATTTCTGATTGGATAATTTTAGTAACAATAGCGATAACATCTTGGGTGGTGAGAGTAGCTTTTGGTGATGGAGTATCCTTTGTATCTGAAGCTTGATCTGTGGCTGAAGAATTACGAGATGTGGAGCCCGCTTTCTCCCACGCTCGCGGGATACTAGGTTTGGGAAGAGCAGAAGCTTTGCGATATTTCTGCGACATATTAAATTAGGAGGTTGACAATTACAGAAAATATAATCGCAGTATGCAATGTGTTTCAGACTTAGAAGATCAAATATAGGTCCAGGACTCTCAAAGACATTATGGCTGGGTAGGGGTCGAGCCCCTAAACACTAGTTGGTCGCAAAATGATTCAATATAGGACAGGCATCATGTGTGCTATGGAGTGCACATCACAATCTGGGCAGCTAGATAGTGGCCATCACAGGTCAGGGGATAAAGGTGGAGGTCAGTCTTGGAGTTAGGACGCCTCACCAGATTGGTGTGCCGTATGCAGCTGATATATGGAAGTGGCTGTAATCCTAAGGTCCCGGACCGGCCAGTGACCTATACTAATGCAGGATTCCACAGTACAGCAGCAGTCTGACTCAACCCCTGATACTCCCCATGTAGAACTCAGTGGGTAGATGAGAAAGTTACCCTTCCCCAGGGTCTCCGGCTGTCTGGCTGAAACTTCACAGGGTTATGTGGAGAGTGACTGACAGGGACCAGGCTGGGATGCAGTGCCAGGAGAGAAAAGAGGCCACCAGCTGTACAGAATCCTCAGCTCCAAGTAGGCATCTCACCAGCAGGAGATCCCATCCAGGGTAGGGTGCTGCAGGGTACTCGTCCATGGTCTTGGAGGGGGTTTGTGGTAACACTGCTGACTATAAGCAAGATCCACAATCAAGATGGCCGGCGGGAGCTGTGGTGCTGCAGGAGCAGTGCTGCAGCAGGTCTCTGACTCTATGAGAATGCCGCAGCGGTCAGCGACGGGGAACCGGCAGTGGGGGAGTGCCGCGGCAAGTCCCACTGGCATGAGCGGTCTCGAGCACGGCATCCCGGAAGTCTTCCAGCGGGCACCGCACCAAATTGAGTCCCCGACTTTGGAGCTGTCATAGTCCGCAATCTGTAGGGGCTGGTGAAAGCAGGCTCCATGGCACCCAGGAGCTTGGAGGAGCAGGGCAGGAGGAAGAGCGGTCAGGGGATACAGGGTGAGTAGCTATAAAGCTAGATTAGAGCAGGAGCTCCAGTGAGACACGTCCTGCAGTCTTACATGCTAGGCCACACCCCAGTAACAATTAATGTTAGCTGCTTTATTAGCACATGCTGGTATCTAACACAACAACCATCCTTCTGCCATTTGTCCTGCTATAATTATTGCAGACAGGGATTAATTGCATGTAGGCATCATGGGTTGGATAAGGATAGCCAGTTACAATACTCATGATTTTAAATTTCTATATATTTTTCAGCCAAATTGACCAATATTGTGCTCTGGTGCTATCTTTTGCACATTAATGGAATAAGTATGATGCATATAAGTATAAATATGTGCACTATTAACCTCATGAAGCTGCTGATGGTGCTCTGATTAATCCTCCAGGGTCATCTCAGTCAGGTGGTGATTTGCATTGTGCAGGTAGGTGCATAACAGCACCATAACCTTGGGCATCCATTATTACTATTTCCACACTACCCTACATGCTTTTGGGTACTTAAAAACTCATCCCATCCTTATCAATTTTCTACCTTTAGAATACATAGTAACATAGTATCTGAGGTTGAAAAAAGACAATTGTCCATCGAGTTCAACCTATTTGTGGTCTCCTATGCATGATGATTTGACTAAAATTTCTGACTGATGCAGCTGTCAGCCGTTGCATTTTATCCCTATTTATAGTAACTATAATGCATGACTATGCACCATACCCCTGGATATCCTTATCCATTAGGAATTTATCTAACCCATTCTTAAAGGTGTTGACAGATTCCGCCATTACAACTCCCTCGGGCAAGGAATTCCAAACACGTATTGTCCTTACCGTGAAAAAGCCTTTACGCCGTATTGTGCAGAATCTCCTCTCCTCTAACCTGAGCAAGTGTCCACGAGTCCTCTGTGTTGATCTAACCAAAAACAGGTCCCGCGCAAGCTCTGTGTATTGTCCCCTTATATATTTGTAGATGTTGATCATATCCCCTCTTAGTCTCCGCTTTTCCAATGTAAACATGCCTAGTCTTTCAAGCCTTTCCTTGTATTCCATCGTCTCCATGCCCTTAATTAGTTTGGTCGCCCTCCTCTGTACCTTTTCAAGCTCCAGGATATCCTTTTTGTAGTACGGTGCCCAGAATTGTACACAGTATTCAAGGTGTGGCCTCACTAGTGATTTATATAACGGGAGTATAATACTCTCGTCCCTAGCATCAATACCCCGTTTTATGCATGCTAATATCTTATTAGCCTTCTTTGCTGCAGTCCTACTTTGGGTACTACTGCTTAGCTTGCTATCTATGAGGACACCTAAGTCCTTTTCCAGTACAGAATCCCCTAATTTTACCCCATTTAGTAGGTAGGTGTAATTTTTGTTCTTGTTACCACAGTGCATTACCTTACACTTGTCTGTGTTGAAGCGCATTCTCCATTTGGCTGCCCATGCTTCTAATTTAACTAAGTCGTTCTGAAGAGACTCGGCATCCTCCTCTGTATTTATAGCCTTACACAATTTGGTATCATAGCACTTCAGTCCAAGTTGAAAAAGATCCATTAACCACAACGCGCTGCTCCCTATTATCTAACCAGTTTTTGACCCAAGTGCATATTGTGCTTCCTAGCCCTGATTCTTGTAGCTTGTAGATAAGTCTCATGTGTGGTACAGTATCGAACGCTTTGGCAAAGTCTAAAAAGATTACATCCACGTCTTTACCCTGATCTAGGTTTGCGCTTACTGTTTCATAAAAGCCAAGTAAGTTGGTTTGACAGGATTTGTCCTTCATAAACCCATGTTGATTCCTTTTAATGACCTTATTGGTTTCAAGGAACTTCTGAATACTATCTCTTAGAATACCTTCCAATACTTTCCCCACTATAGATGTAAGACTAACTGGTCTATAATTACCTGGTTCAGCTTTACTTCCCTTTTTGAATATAGGCACTACTTCCGCTATACGCCAGTCTTTGGGAACCATACCTGATATAACTGAATCCTTAAAGATCAAAGATAGCAGTTTTGCCAGTTCAGAGTGAAGCTCCATTAGAACCCTTGGATGAATGCCATCGGGCCCTGGTGATTTATTAATCTTTAAATGTTTTAATCGGTCACAGACTACTTCCTCGCTTAAATAAGTACCTATCAGTGTCATATTCTCATTATTGAGATTGTGTGTCAGTCCCTGAATTGGGTCCTCTCTAGTGAATACTGTTGAAAAAAACTCATTTAGTGTGTCCGCTATGTCATTATCATTTTTGCTTAAGACTCTCAACTTGTCTTTTAAAGGGCCTATACTCTCCTTCTTTAATCTCTTGCTATTAATGTATTTAAATAATTTTTTGGGATTCGCTTTGCTTTCCTTTGCTACTAGTTTTTCAGTTTCTACTTTAGCCGCTCTTATTTCCTTTTTGCAAATTTTGTTACATTCCTTATAGTGCTGAAATGACTCTGCTTCCCCATCAGATTTGTATTTTTTAAATGCTCGCCTTTTCTTGCCCATAAGTTCCTTAATCTTTTTGTTAAGCCACATGGCTTTAGAAGCCAAAATTGAATGTCTAAGATCATTCTAAACATTTGTGGATTTGAGGTTCGATTTAGAGTTCAATTTTGAGTTTGATTTCAAATCGAACTTTAGTAAATGAGTGTATTTTATGTTGGGCTATGGGAAAAAAATTATGTTTTTCTATTGGCATGTGCATTGAATTTGGCAATAGAATGGATTTGACATTCGATTTGATCTTTAGTAAATCTTTTCAACCCCAATGGAAATCGAATGGAAACAGAACGCAAAATCCCTTGAATCACCAAAATCAAACTTTAGTAAATTCTTCCCCCTGGTGAGGCAGACGGCCTTGACGCACTACGTAGGATTACCACTAAAGGTATACCTATGTAGTAAACCCAAGACAGCTTCCTCACCTGGTACCTTTTATGGGTGGAATATACAGTATAACCCTTGGAAGTTTTTACCCAATAGGTTACACTTAGGAGGGATTACACAAAATGGGTGGCTGCTGCATACTAATGCTCAGAGTAGGGTCACACCCTAACCATCAAGTCTATATAATTTTCATCCCATCCAAAAGTGTACCAGGTGAGGCAGCCATGTTGGCAGCACTATGAAGGTTACACTGTGGGAGACAAGCCATACAAGGACCAATGGCATACATGGAAAAACAGACACATGTGTGGCAGTATTATATGACCTGTATGAATAGATCCACTTGAAGTACATACTGCCCTTGGAGGATGCACTTCAGTGGGAGGTATAGAACACATGCATAGCATACAGTGGGATGAAAGTACATGGTAAAAGCAAGGAACAGTAAATACTGCAAACAGTAATGCAGTCTGGGCACAGTCTAAGGTGGAACCATGTGCTGGCTGGTGGAAAGAGCAGGGCCATGGACAGAAATGGCATGGAGGTCTGGCATGATAGGGGCAGGAAGCGAGTACTTACTATATAGAGTCCCAAAATTAACAGTGCTAAATGTAGTCCAGGGAGTCAGAATAGAGGCTAATGATGCTGGGAGGGTGGGTGAGATGTCCAATGGTCAGGTAATCACTGCAGTCGATACATACGATATCCTGGCAGATAGGATGCTGGCTGTCATTATAATAACAGTGGCATCACTGTGCTCACTATGTATCAGGCCCATTAGGTTCTATTCCCACTTGGGTGGTGGCATGGACCTACCAACCGAGTGGAAATACCAGGTGGTGGTCAGGTTTTCAGCTGTGGGTATTTCACCAGCTGTTGGGATTCCGGCATCAGTCTGCTGCTATATTGACTGTATCCCACTGAAGGGTAGAAGGTTAACTTCATGGCAGAGAGTGATAGCGGTGGTCCAAAGTAGCATGGTGCAGAAAGGTCAGGTCCAGGCCAAGCATGATGATGGCACCAAGAAGTCAGAGGGGGGTTACCGGTGGTGAAATAAGCAAAGTGGCCCTGGGGAGGTGGCAGGCAGTGCATGGGGAGAACCATGCTGATTTCCTTCCTTCCAGCACCAGGGGGCAATCAGGTGATACACATGGAGGTGGCAAAATGACAGCCGCAAGAAGGTCCTGATGCAATTTCCTCTCCTCTCCTGCTGGTGATGATTTGAGCTTTCTCCACCAAGCCTACGCACCTCTCAGCAGGTTACAGCAAGAAAAGCAGATGACGCAGTGTATCAAGAGCCCTGGTGCTCAGTTCTGGTGGTTACAGGATGCTGGGTGAGTGTGCAGTGTGGAGCCAGGGATGGGATCTCTTGCACCTATATGATCTCTTGGACCTATGTGTAATTTAATTACACGTGATAACCACATCTCCATTGGCTATATCACATCTGCAGTTTTTTGGGAAAATTTATTTAGCTGTTGCCACAAGCTGGTAGGAAACCGTGGACCACTAGTTGATTGCATTTGCTCCCCAGGCTGAAAGTTGTCAGCCACCACTGATTTGAACAGATGGTAAACACAGAAAGGGATGGCTTATACTGTGCAGCTAGTAGTAAATGGCTGTAACTCATTTGCAAACTCTAGGTTTGATATGCTACAACAACAAGAACACTACAGTTTCACAAACTCAGTGCCATCTACCTAGCAGCCATGATTTCAGATGTGTACAAAGAAGGGGAGGGCACCACCATTGTTGCTGTTCTCTATGTCTTTGTCAATTAACTGACATGGAAGATATTGGCTGCACCTGTGATTGGCATTAATCTGTTCCACAGTCCCACCTAAGCCATATTATCATGTCATGTTCTCTGACTTCAAGTGTTGACTTCTGTTTACTGGACTCCTATTTGTAATTCAGTTGCTTTCCTAGACTACAGTATCCTTTTTTCCTGTTTAGTTATCTTATTTCTAATCTCCTAGCTTGACGCCTGATGAAACTCTCAAGGGAGAGAGAAACTATTTAAGATATGTTGGATAGAGCTGATCACCTGAATTGCACTGCATTCCCTATTGGGACATCTACATCTTGCTGAATCCAGTGAGTGCACAAGAGATTGGAAAAAAGGCTCCAGCACTGACAATTGTTTGAGCTTCTCAGGTACCAGCAGAGATCCCTTACAGAGACCTTCCACTGAGTGGCAGCCTGTATTCCTAATCAACAACCATAGACAAACAGAAAGAGGCTCCCACACGACAGCTTCTTGATCCCTGAGCGTCTCAGTAGGGACCCCTCATAGAGGCCTCCTAGGGAATGGCAGATGTCAGCAGGTGCAATTTCGCTGTCTGAACATAGCCACTTGTGTCAGTGCAACTGCATCTTTAGATGCTGTATCTGATAGCAACATGCCCACAACACACCCGTATCTTGCTCCCCACTTTCCCTACCTGATACGACCACCAAAATTGCAGAATTCCGCGTGTAATTTCAATCTGCACCTTACAGCCGCAACTATTGCGACGCAGCTATCGCAACTCAGATACATGTGCAGCAGAAAACATTGACCACTTAAATCTGAAGTCGCCACCGCTTTCACCTCTGAATCAGGCCCTGTGTCTGGAATCTGTCAGCAATACTACCTGGGATTTGCTCAGTTTACTCTTGCACTTGCATTGCATTATAAGCCAAATACAAGTGTGTGATTTCTCCTTTACATCACTGGTGTTAATCATCCCATTATTTTAAGTGTACCCAGCATCTAATATCTGTGTGTGAAAAGACTTTTGCATAGATTTTTAAATAGTTCATAACCAGAAGTGTTTTAATTCATCTGCCAATTTAGTTTTCCTTGCTGCTTCTTCTGTTGTTACCTGTGTGAAAGCTGTGTTGTTTTCTTTTCACAATTACTCTCATATGTTGAAACAAATATTCTATTTGTATCATTTAATAACTTACCAGAATTAATAACTCATTGTATATAATTGATAACTTACATAGGTAAACCAAAAACATATACTTTCCATCATTATAATTATAGAGACAATTGTATGAAATGGCTTGGTTTACATATGTATTCTACTGAATGATAATCTACTCCATCATACATAAGAAGACTCCAGTGCTCTCTTCACCTACTGAATGATTATAGTGACTCAATGTATATAAATAAAAATAAATATTTTATTAATAGGTCAGCTGTGGTACATATAGCCCAAAATTGTATGATAGAATTTTTATTTCTATTCTTAAAAATTGTGACTCCTAATACTGGTATACAACAGAGATATATTCACATCCTTAGAATGTAAGCTCTCACGAGTAGGGCCCTCTTCCCTCATGTGCTTATCCTTTTCTTACTTTAATAATCCTCAACTGCCCAAATCACGCAGTTTTTTGGCCACCTGGAACTTATCTCTGTCATTTACTGGTGTAGTTATGCTTAGTTACCCTGTACTTGTCCTAAATTGTCTTCAACTGTAAGTCACTGTTTTCCTGTTTTGATTATGTGCATATGTACTCTGTAATTGGGCACTGCGGAACCCTTGTGGCGCCATATAAATAAAGGATAATAATAATAATAATAATAACATACAACATATAACATGCACCACATTGGTAAAAAAAAATGGTTAAAAAATGGTAAGAAAAAAATATATATATTATATAGTTCCATGTGGAAAGATAAGTCATGCATATGCACAAACAGGTCTCCAAAAAGAAAAAAGATATATTGATTGTAAGCTGCAATCAGGAATGAATAAAAAAGTTCCATTCCGGGGTGTATTTCCCCAAGGAAATTCCTATGCTCTTAGTGCGGTGTGGGTCTGTGGGTTAAATGTGGATCCGAAATTGAGGCCACAAGAGGGTAAAAGCCAGTGAGGGATTTCCCTTGCTTACTCCTCTGAAAGTTCTGTCAGGCTCCGTCACCCACTTCTAGTAAGATCTGGACGCTGACAATGAAAAGAAGAAGTATCTTCCGGCTGACCATCCTGGACAGCCTGCTGAAAGCGCTTTGCGGCACTGGAGGGATCGATGCAATCTGGAATCAACACGTTTCACTGTAGGCTTCGTCAGGATAGCAGCTAGTTCGACTTTTTTCTCTTCCAGGTTTATATAGCAGTATACTTGTGTTCCAAATGTCATGCTTATTTCCTGCTCACTTTGCGTTTCAAATAGTCCTTGTTTCCGCCCCTATCTCTGGGACCATTGCATTTGTATAGTACAAACTTTATCCAGGTGCTCAAAAAAGGACAAACAAATACAAGACAACATATAAATGGTGCAAGTTGGACTTATGACAATGGAAAAAAAAATGAGATAAGATAAATATAAATAAAAATAAATATAAATGGATACATCCTGCTATTTCTATTGTTTAATACATATGGTACTTATGTAGTATATTGGAAAAGAACAAAAAAAAAGATGATTTGAGAGCATAAGAGTTAATATGAATTAGGCTATGCTCTATAGGTGCATAAATTCTAAGCCGGATGTAGATAACCAAACATGTAGACTTAATGTTCTACTATTATTGAATAATATAATTTCTTGCTTTAAAGTAAGATACATCCTATTGTGTTAAAATAAATGGGCATGCCCCCCTGTTCTGTAGTACGGTATAATAACTCCAGACCATGGAGCTGACCATATTGCAGATGTCAAATATCTGTATAGGTAGGTGGGATTTGTTCATGTGCAAAGCTTAGGGGAGAGAACAGTAAAGTGGGGGAATGTGAAGGGAATAGATGTAACACATGATGAAAATTATCTCTCTGGGATATAGGAACATATGAGACCTCATATATGGACCCTCATTCCTTCAAGAATGGGGTGATCTCGAAGTCAACATTGAAGCCTTTTGATTTTAGAGTTCCCATATTGTAGATGAACTTGGTTTCTTCTTTGGTAAGTATTTGATCCAAATTGCCATCTCTCCATGGTAGTGTGACTTTCTTTATGCCTGTGAACTTCAGGACGTACGGATTACTGTTATGGTTTTCTAAAAAATGCAAAACACTATGCAAGTCCTTTAAAACCTAATGTAACAAGCCAATCTACACATCTGGGGCCATATGTAATAGAGTGAGAATTTCAAAAAGTGAGAGGTTTGGTAAGGTTTTGCAGGTTTTTCTTTAAGTGACAATCATTTACACAGCAAGATCAACCTGGTTTTGCAGTGTAAGTGATTGCCACTTTAAAAAAAATGAAAAACCTTACCAAATCTCTAATTTTCTGAAACTCTCACTCTATTACATTTGGCCCCAGGTGTCCATTTATGCCTCAACTGGCCACCTGCAGTATCCCCAAATTTCTAAGTCACTTAGCTGAAGTGTGGCTAGTGTCCTCCTCCAGGAGGTTTCCTCCATTCTAAGTCGTGGACACACCATCTTGGACTGTGTCACATGATCTGCTCTGCCAACCAACTCTCAGAAACTTCAGTCACATGTTCTGCTCAGCCTAGAAGCACCTAAGTCACCCTAATTAATAGTGATGTGCACCGGACATTTTTCGGGTTTTGTGTTTTGGTTTTGGATTCGGTTCCGCGGCCGTGTTTTGAAATCGGGCGCGTTTTGGCAAAACCTCACCGAAAATTTTTTGTCGGATTCGGGTGTGTTTTGGATTCGGGTGTTTTTTTCAAAAAACCCTAAAAAACAGCTTAAATCATAGAATTTGGGGGTCATTTTGATCCCATAGTATTATTAACCTCAATAACCATAATTTCCACTCATTTCCAGTCTATTCTGAACCCCTCACACCTCACAATATTATTTTTAGTCCTAAAATTTGCACCGAGGTCGCTGGATGGCTAAGCTAAGCGACACAAGTGGCCTACACAAACACCTGGCCCATCTAGGAGTGGCACTGCAGTGTCAGGCAGGATGGCACTTCAAAAAAATTGTCCCCAAACAGCACATGATGCAAAGAAAAAAAGAGGCGCACCAAGGTCGCTGTGTGACTAAGCTAAGCGACACAAGTGGCCGACACAAACACCTGGCCCATCTAGGAGTGGCACTGCAGTGTCAGACAGGATGGCACTTCCAAAAAATAGTCCCCAAACAGCACATGATGCAAAGAAAAAAAGAGGCACACCAAGGTCGCTGTGTGACTAAGCTAAGCGACACAAGTGGCCGACACAAACACCTGGCCCATCTAGAAGTGGCACTGCAGTGTCAGACAGGATGGCACTTCCAAAAAATAGTCCCCAAACAGCACATGATGCAAAGAAAAAAAGAGGTGCACCAAGGTCGCTGTGTGACTAAGCTAAGCGACTCAAGTGGCCGACACAAACACCTGGCCCATCTAGGAGTGGCACTGCAGTGTCAGGCAGGATGGCACTTCAAAAAAATAGTCCCAAAACAGCACATGATGCAAAGAAAAAAAGAGGCGCAATGAGGTAGCTGTGTGACTAAGCTAAGCGTCCTAAGTGGCCGACACAAACACCTGGCCCATCTAGGAGTGGCACTGCAGTGTCAGACAGGATCGCACTTCAAAAAAATAGTCCCCAAACAGCACATGATGCAAAGAAAAAAAGAGGCGCAATGAGGTAGCTGTGTGACTAAGCTAAGCGACCCAAGTGGCCGACACAAACACCTGGCCCATCTAGGAGTGGCACTGCAGTGTCAGGCAGGATGGCACTTCAAAAAAATAGTCCCTAAACAGCACATGATGCATAGAAAAAAAGAGGCGCAATGAGGTAGCTGTGTGACTAAGCTAAGTGACCCTAGTGGCCGACACAAACACCTGGCCCATCTAGGAGTGGCACTGCAGTGTCAGACAGGATGGCACTTCAAAAAAATTGTCCCCAAACAGCACATGATGCAAAGAAAAATGAAAGAAAAAAGAGGTGCAAAATGGAATTTTCCTTGGGCCCTCCCACCCACCCTTTGCACACTTTAACAAACCCATCATTTCAGCGACAGGGTCTGCCACATGACTGTGACTGAAATGACTGGTTGGTTTGGGCCCCCACCAAAAAAGAAGCAATCAATCTCTCCTTGCACAAACTGGCTCTATAGAGGCAAGATGTCCACCTCATCATCATCCTCCGATTCCTCACCCCTTTCACTGTGTACATCCCCCTCCTCACAGATTATTAATTCGTCCCCACTGGAATCCACCATCTCAGATCCCTGTGTACTTTCTGGAGGCAATTGCTGGTGAATGTCTCCACAGAGGAATTGATTATAATTCATTTTAATGAACATCATCTTCTCCACATTTTCTGGAAGTAACCTCGTACGCCGATTGCTGACAAGGTGAGCGGCTGCACTAAACACTCTTTCGGAGTACACACTGGAGGGAGGGCAACTTAGGTAGAATAAAGCCAGTTTGTGCAAGGGCCTCCAAATTGGCTCTTTTTCCTGCCAGTATACGTACGGACTGTCTGACGTGCCTACTTGGATGCGGTCACTCATATAATCCTCCACCATTCTTTCAATGGTGACAGAATCATATGCAGTGACACTAGACGACATGTCAGTAATCGTTGGCAAGTCCTTCAGTCCGGACCAGATGTCAGCACTCGCTCCAGACTGTCCTGCATCACCGCAAGCGGGTGGGCTCGGAATTCTTAGCCTTTTCCTCACACCCCCAGTCGCGGGAGAATGTGAAGGAGGAGCTGTTGATGGGTCACGTTCCGCTTGACTTGACAATTTTCTCACCAGCAGGTCTTTGAACCTCTGCAGACTTGTGCTGCCGGAAAGAGAGATACAATGCAGGTTTTAAATCTAGGATCGAGCACGGTGGCCAAAATGTAGTGCTCTGATTTCAACAGATTGACCACCCGTGAATCCTGGTTAAGCGAATTAAGGGCTCCATCCACAAGTCCCACATGCCTAGCGGAATCGCTCTGTTTTAGCTCCTCCTTCAATGTCTCCAGCTTCTTCTGCAAAAGCCTGATGAGGGGAATGACCTGACTCAGGCTGGCAGTGTCTGAACTGACTTCACGTGTGGCAAGTTCAAAGGGTTGCAGAACCTTGCACAACATTGAAATCATTCTCCACTGCGCTTGAGTCAGGTGCATTCCCCCTCCTTTGCCTATATCGTGGGCAGATGTATAGGCTTGAATGGCCTTTTGCTGCTCCTCCATCCTCTGAAGCATATAGAGGGTTGAATTCCACCTCGTTACCACCTCTTGCTTCAGATGATGGCAGTGCAGGTTCAGGAATGTTTGGTGGTGCTCCAGTCTTCGGCACACGGTGGCTGAATGCCGAAAGTGGCCCGCAATTCTTCGGGCCACCGACAGCATCTCTTGCACGCCCCTGTCGTTTTTTTAAATAATTCTGCACCTCCAAATTCAATGTATGTGCAAAACATGGGACGTGCTGGAATTTGCCCAGATGTAATGCACGCACAATATTGGTGGCGTTGTCCGATGTCACAAATCCCCAGGAGAGTCCAATTGGGGTAAGCCATTCTGCGATGATGTTCCTCAGTTTCCGTAAGAGGTTGTCAGCTGTGTGCCTCTTATGGAAAGCGGTGATACAAAGCATAGCCTGCCTAGGAGCGAGTTGGCGTTTGCGAGATGCTGCTACTGGTGCCGCCGCTGCTGTTCTTGCTGCGGGAGGCAATACATCTACCCAGTGGGCTGTCACAGTCATATAGTCCTGAGTCTGCCCTGCTCCACTTGTACACATGTCCGTGGTTAAGTGGACATTGGGTACAACTGCATTTTTTAGGACACTGGTGACTCTTTTTCTGACATCTGTGTACATTTTCGGTATCGCCTGCCTAGAGAAATGGAACCTAGATGGTATTTGGTACCGGGGACACAGTACCTCAATCAAGTCTCTAGTTGCCTCTGAATTAACGATGGATACCGGAACCACGTTTCTCACCACCCAGGCTGACATGACCTGAGTTATCCACTTTGCAGCAGGATGACTGCTATGATATTTCATCTTCCTCGCAAAGGACTGTTGGACAGTCAATTGCTTACTGGAAGTAGTACAAGTGGTCTTCCGACTTCCCCTCTGGGATGACGATCGACTTCCAGCAGCAACAACAGCAGCGCCAGCAGCAGTAGGCGTTACACTCAAGGATGCATCGGAGGAATCCCAGGCAGGAGAGGACTCGTCAGACTTGCCAGTGACATGGCCTGCAGGACTATTGGCTTTCCTGTGTAAGGAGGAAATTGACACTGAGGGAGTTGGTGGTGTGGTTTGCAGGAGCTTGGTTACAAGAGGAAGGGATTTAGTGATCAGTGGACTGCTTCCGCTGTCATCCAAAGCTTTTGAACTTGTCACTGACTTATGATGAATGCGCTGCAGGTGACGTATAAGGAAGGATGTTCCGAGGTGGTTAACGTCCTTACCCCTACTTATTACAGCTTGACAAAGACAACACACGGCTTGACACCTGTTGTCCGCATTTGTGTTGAAATAATTCCACACCGAAGAGCTGATTTTTTTTGTATTTTGACCAGGCATATCAATGGCCATATTCGTCCCACGGACAACAGGTGTCTCCCGGGTGCCTGACTTAAACAAACCACCTCACCATCAGAATCCTCCTTGTCAATTTCCTCCCCAGCGCCAGCAACACCCATATCCTCATCCTGGTGTACTTCAACACTGACATCTTCAATTTGACTATCAGGAACTGGACTGCGGGTGCTCCTTCCAGCACTTGCAGGGGGCGTGCAAATGGTGGAAGGCGCAAGCTCTTCCCATCCAGTGTTGGGAAGGTCAGGCATCGCAACCGACACAATTGGACTCTCCTTGGGGATTTGTGATTTAGAAGAACGCACAGTTCTTTGCTGTGCTTTTGCCAGCTTAAGTCTTTTCATTTTTCTAGCAAGAGGATGAGTGCTTCCATCCTCATGTGAATTTGAACCACTAGCAATGAACATAGGCTAGGGCCTCAGCCGTTCCTTGCCACTCCGTGTCGTAAATGGCATATTGGCAAGTTTACGCTTCTCATCAGACACTTTCAATTTTGATTTTTGGGTCATTTTACTGAACTTTTGTTTTTTGGATTTTACATGCTCTCTACTATGACATTCGGCATCGGCCTTGGCAGACGACGTTGATGGCATTTCATCGTCTCGGCCATGACTAGTGGCAGCAGCTTCAGCACGAGGTGGAAGTGGATCTTAATCTTTCCCTATTTTACCCTCCACATTTTTGTTCTCCATTTTTTAATGTGTGGAATTATATGCCAGTATCAATAGCAATGGCCTACTACTATATATACTGCGCACAACTGAAATGCACCACAAGTATAGAATGTAGATGGATAGTATACTTGTCAACACAGAGGTAGGTACAGCAGTGGCGTTCCGTACCGTACTGCTATATATACTGGTGGTCACTGTGTCAGCAAACTGCAAAACTAAAATGCACCACAGGTATAGAATGTAGATGGATAGTATACTTGACGACACAGAGGTAGGTACAGCAGTGGCCTTCAGTACCGTACTGCTATATATACTGATGGTCACTGTGTCAGCAAACTGCACAACTGAAATGCACCACAGGTATAGAATCTAGATGGATAGTATACTTGACGACACAGAGGTAGGTATAGCAGTGGCCTTCCGTACCGTACTGCTATATATACTGGTGGTCACTGTCAGCAAACTGCAAAACTAAAATGCACCACAGGTATAGAATGTAGATGGATAGTATACTTGACGACACAGAGGTAGGTACAGCAGTGGCCTTCCGTACCGTACTGCTATATTTACTGGTGGTCACTGTGTCAGCAAACTCCAAAACTAAAATGCACCACAGGTATAGAATGTAGATGGATAGTATACTTGACGACACAGAGGTAGGTACAGCAGTGGCCTTCCGTACCGTACTGCAATATATACTGGTGGTCACTGTGTCAGCAAACTGCACAACTGAAATGCACCACAGGTATAGAATCTAGATGGATAGTATACTTGACGACACAGAGGTAGGTACAGCAGTGGCCTACTGTACCGTAATGCTATATATTATATACTGGTGGTCAGCAAACTGTGCAAAACTGAAATGCACAACAAGTATGTATGGATAGTATACTTGACGACACAGAGGTAGGTACAGCAGTGGCCTACTGTACCGTAATGCTATATATTATATACTGGTGGTCAGCAAACTGTGCAAAACTTAAATGCACCACAGGTATGGATGGATAGTATACTTGACGACACAGAGGTAGGTACAGCAGTGGCCTTCTGTACCGTACTCCTATATATTATATACTGGTGGTCAGCAAAATTATGCACTGTACTCCGACTATATACTACACAATGCAGCACAGATATGGAGTGTTTTTCAGGCAGACAACGTATACTGGTGGTCACTGGTCAGCAAAACTCTGCACTGTACTCCTCCTATATAATATTATACTGGTGGTCCCCAGTCCCCACAATAAAGCAGTGTGAGCACAGATATATGCAGCACACTGAGCACAGATATGGAGTGTTTTTCAGGCAGACAACGTATACTGGTGGTCACTGTCAGCAAAACTCTGCACTGTACTCCTCCTATATAATACAGCTGCTCCCCAGTCCCCACAATTAAGCAGTGTGAGCACAGATATATGCAGCACACTGAGCACAGATAAGGAGCGTTTTTTTCAGGCAGAGAATGGATAAAACTGGTGGTCACTGATCAGCAAAACTCTGCACTGTACTCCTCCTATATTAATATACAGCTGCTCCCCAGTCCCCACAATTAAGATATAAGCAAGCACAAATATTTGCATCAACAATGAATAAACGGAGAGGACGCCAGCCAAGTCCTCTCCCTAACATTTCCAATGCACGAGTGAAAATGGCGGCGACGCGCGGCTGCTTATATAGAATCCGAGTCTCGCGAGAATCCGACAGCGGGATGATGACGTTCGGGCGCGCTTGGGTTAACCGAGCCATACGGGAGAATCCGAGTATGCCTCGGACCCGTGTAAAATGGGTGAAGTTCGGGGGGGTTCGGTTTCCGAGAAACCGAACCCGCTCATCACTACTAATTAAACCAAAAAGCACTGGCAGTAAATTGCCAGTACAACTTCTCACCTAGAGTAATTAGTGCCTTGGCTCCTGGTTCTGAATTGATTCATGGCATTTTGTTCCAGTATATTTCTGCAGCCTATTTCAGTTGTGCTTTTACCACCCAGTTCCAGTATGCTGTATTTCAGCAGCCTGCTTCAGCTGTGCTTCCAGCACCCGGTTGAGGTATATTTCAGCAGCCTGCTTTGGCTACTTTCCAGTATGTTTCAGTGACTTGATACAGTTGTGCTTCCAGTTCCAGTATTTTCCTGTAGCCTTCTCTAGTGGTGCTTACAGCCATCTGTTCCACTATATTTATGCAGTCTGCTCAGCTATTGCAGCATTCTGTCTCAATATATGCCTGAAGCCTGTTCCAGTTGTGCTTCCCAGAAATCCATTCCAGATTCTCTGTAAGAGGCAAATCCAGATAACTTGCAACAGCCATGAGCTATCCTGCAAATGCCTCTGGCCTCATAGTCTTTCTGACTTCCTCTGCAGCATCAGTCTCTTGCTACCACTAGTGATGAGCGGGTTCGGTTTTACTCGGTTTTACTCGGTTCTCAAAACGGCATCTTATTGGCTCACGGATGTCACGTGTTTTGGATAGCCCATAAGGTTCTGTTTTGAGAACCGAGTAAAACCGAGTAAAACCGAACCCGCTCATCACTAGCTACCACTACCAGTGTCCTGCATGAAGAGTAGAATTCTTAGGCCATCCAGCATCAGCTAGCCCAAGGAGTCCAGAACTGAGTCACAATCCTCCCAATGCCTTGACATATAAGACAAATACATTTAAACATAACAAACACATATAATAGATTATATTCTACACAATTACCGCTAAGGTCTGGCATCATTAATCATTTTTAAACCTTAGTTAATTTAAGTAATCCATTCTATGGTATTTTAAGCACAAATATTGCCAGGGACATACTCCCCCAGTTCAATTCTAAACACCAACAGTTTCATGATACTATAAATGTAAATCCCTGTTCCCTTTATCTGGTTGTGTGTGCTTAACACAGTAAACTACTCCATTGTGATGTAAGTATATTGTAAGGAGATTGAGTTACAGAGAGACACTTAAACTTTTCATCGAGAAGACTCGTTGAAATTTCAAGGTGGAAATTGAATTTTCAATTTGGAATGAAATTTCAAGGTGGCTGTTCAGTTCCAGGTTTGTGTAATGCAAAGTACACACTTGAACGATGTGACTACAGACCATCCAACCTCATGTTTTTACTAATGATCATGCACACATGAAAATATTCATACGCAATTAACAATTTCTATCCAATCAATGGGTGGTTCCAGTCTGATACCACTTGCTATTGGTTCCAGTCCGATACCAGTTGTCATCTGTTCCAGATCAATACCAGTTACTATCGTTTCTAGTCCAATATCTAACTATATAAATTCCAGCATAGCTGGCCCTAACCAATATCATGCCCTAGGCAAGATTTTGGCTGGTGCCCCCTAGCACCGCTGCTAGTTCTGCCTCTGACCCTGCACCCTTTTCCCAGCACCATCACCCTTAACCCATAGCAGTCCTCATTTTGGTGCTCCTGCCCCTTATATTTTAAATAGGAACAGTGTGCACATTCGGTGCACAGCCCAAAAAGTGGCATGTTCTTGCTGGGAAGAGGCATGGCTACACAATAGTACCCCCAATTCAAATTACTCCACACAGTAGTACACCTTTATTCACATTATATCATGCGATAGTGTCCCTTATTCGTGTTACATCACACAGTAGTTCCACTTTATCTTATATACGTTACTCCTCACAGTAGTGCCCCTTATTCACATTACAGATGGAGCCACACTAATCATGGCTCCATCTGTGCCTGGGGCATGCCTATCGCCAGAGTGTCTCTATCTGCGTGTCCATGATGGAGATGCGCCACATTCACTAGAATGGGAGAGCGTCTCTGTGCACTCCTGGAGGGGCTAGGCGGATGATTTACCTAGTCATGCCGGTAGTGCACGCCTGCGATGGAGCCTCACTGGATGAATGCATCTCCATATGTACATCACACTGCATTGCCCCTTATTCACATTACACCACACCATATCACTCTTTATTCACATTAGACCACACAGTAGTGCTCTTTCTATATGTTATGCCACACAGTAGAGCACCAATACACATAATGCCACACATTAGTAATGCCTTTATACACATATTACCACACAGTAATGCCCCTTACACATATTCTGCACATAAATAATGCCCTTATACACATATTGACACACATAGTGCCCCCTACACATATGCCACACATTATTAATCTCTTTTTACACAACACACATAATGCCCCTTACACAGACACCAAACACTATTGCACAATCAATAGGGCAGCAGAAAAAATCATAGGGACAAATCTCCCAGAAATTGAGGATATATATCGGGCAAGGGTTACTAAGCGGGTGGAAAGAATCATCGGTGATCATTCCCACCCCGCTCATGACATGTTCAGAAGGCTGCTGTCTGGGAGACGGTACGGCCAACAACTGGTGAGAACCGCCAGACACAGGAACAGTTTTTTCCTCCAATCAACTACCCTAATAAATTTGATGGGCGGCTAGCCCATTCCATTTGCAATTCAACCAGGCAGATGTATCTACGGACCTATCATGCTGCTCTTCCCCATGTGTGTTTTGTCTTGTTATGTATGTATACTGTCTTAGAACGGTGGCTATCGGAAACAAATTCCTTGTATATTGTGTATTGTGCACTGATGTACTTGGCAATAAAGTGATTCTGATTCTGACAAACAGGCCACCCGCACACAGCACTGTCTTACACAGCTGCTAACACTGTGACCTCTGACTCTGTTTGGATACAGATGTGTCCTCATACATCTTGCCTCAATACGCCATGCAGGAGATGCCTGGCGTGAGTCAGCTGGCAGCTCCCGGGCCAACTCTGCTAATGTCCTGCACATTGTTTTGCTAAAAATGCATATTATTTGCATTGCCATGTGACTAAGATGCACAAGCAGCTTCTGCTGATTAAAATGATATGCAGCATGCCTATATTCTGTGTGTGACTGTGGCAGTATCTGCAAACTAAGTACTACGTTACAGTGATTTCCAGGAATACACTGTAACGTAGCATTTCGCCTGCAGATATAGCCACAGTCACACACAGAATATAGGCATGCTGCATATCATTTTAATCAGCAGAAGCTGCTTGTACCCCTTAGGCATTCCAAATGTTCTAGGCATATGCCTAGTTTGCCTATGCCTAGGGCAGTTTCTTAATGCCAGTCTCCTGGTCACAGTCTGTAAGATACATTCCCCAGATTATCCTGTCCTAGCTCTGAGTGACCGAAACAGGAGGCTGCAACCTGCTCATAGGAAACAGCTAACCCCAAAACCTCCTTGCAAGGTTCACTGGTGAAAACCACTGATTGGTTAGACTCTGCGCTCCCGCTCTGGGTCTCAGCCAACCACTTGGTGCCAGATCTAGCTCTGAATCTACTGTACAAAATCCTTCTTCATACCTGAGTAAACTATTCAATAGCAAACTACTCCAACGGGTAGTTAGTTACCTTCTTCAGATCAAACATAACTTTCAGGAACTGATCCTACATTGAGACCGAAAATAATCTGTACAGTTTATTACAGCATCTAAAAATATATATTGTACAATATATATTTTTCATTGTTTGTACTATGGTCAAAATTGTCTGGAAATGCCTGGAAATTAATGCTATTGAGGTTAATAATACTCTAAAAAAAAAAAAACAGGCCAAGTCATGTGATTTTAGCTGTTTTAGCAAAATAACATTTTAAAAATATGAAAGCAAAATAAGCAAAAATGGTCTGACACAGATGTATATCAATAGCTAGATCATGGGCCCAAGTGTGGTATAGTATGTATGTAGTGGAAGGAAGGATTGATCAGTAATTTAATTTATTTGATTTTAAAATTGAAAATTAATAATTGGAGACATTGATGACCAATTTTTATTGGTTATTATTAGAGATGAGCGGGTTCGGTTCGTCAAGATACAAACCCCCCCAAACTTCACCTATTTTACACGGTTCCGAGGCAGCCTCGGATCTTCCCGCCTTGCTCAGTTAACCCGAGCGCGCCCGAACGTCATCATCCCGCTGTTGGATTCTCGCGAGATTCGTATTCTATATAAGGAGCCGCGCGTCGCTGCCATTTTCACTCGTGCATTGGAGATGATAGCGAGAGGACGTGACTGCATTCTCTCAGTTTCTGTGTTCAGTGTGCTGCAAATATCTGTGCTCAGTGTGCTGCAAATATCTGTGCTCAGTGTGCAGCAAATATCTACGTTCTCTGCCTGAAAAACACTCCATATCTGTGCTGCATTGTAGTATATAGTAGGAGGACAGTGCAGAATTTTGCTGACCACCAGTATATATATAACAGTACGGTACAGTAGTCCATTGCTCTACCTCTGTGTCGTCAAGTATACTATCCATCCATACCTGTGCTGCATTGTAGTTGTGCGCAGTATATAGTAGGAGGACAGTGCAGAACTTGCTGACCACCAGTATATATATATAGCAGTACGGTACAGTAGTCCATTGCTCTACCTCTGTGTTGTCAAGTATACTATCCATCCATACCTGTGCTGCATTGTAGTTGTGCGCAGTATATAGTAGGAGGACAGTGCAGAACTTGCTGACCACCAGTATATATATAGCAGTACGGTACAGTAGTCCATTGCTCTACCTCTGTGTCGTCAAGTATACTATCCATCCATACCTGTGCTGCATTGTAGTTGTGCGCAGTATATAGTAGGAGGACAGTGCAGAATTTTTCTGACCACCAGTATATATTTAGCAGTACGGTACAGTAGTCCATTGCTCTACCTCTGTGTCATCAAGTATACTATCCATATCTGTGCTGCATTGTAGTTGTGTGCAGTATTATAGTAGGATGACAGTGCAGAATTTTGCTGACCACCAGTATATATATAGCAGTACGGTACAGTAGTCCATTGCGCTACCTCTGTGTCGTCAAGTATACTAGTATCCATCCATATCTGTGCTGCATTGTAGTTGTGCGCAGTATATAGTAGGAGGACAGTGCGGTACAGTAGGCCATTGCTATTGATATATTACTGGCATATAATTCCACACATTAAGAAATGGAGAACAAAAATGTGGAGCGTAAAATAGGGAAAGATCAAGATCCACTTCCACCTTGTGCTTAAGCTGCTGCCACTAGTCATGGCCGAGACGATGAAATGCCATCAACGTCGTCTGCCAAGACCGATGCCCAATGTCATAGTAGAGAGCATGTAAAATCCAAAAAACAAAAGTTCAGTAAAATGACCCAAAAATCAAAATTAAAAGCATCTGATGAGAAGCGTAAACTTGCCAATATGCCATTTACGACACGGAGTGGCAAGGAACGGCTGAGGCCCTGGCCTATGTTCATGGCTAGTGGTTCAGATTCACATGAGGATGGAAGCACTCATCCTCTCGCTAGAAAACTGCAGTGCCACTCCTAGATGGGCCAGGTGTTTGTGTCGGCCACTTGGGTCGCTTAGCTTAGCCATTCAGCGACCTTGGTGCACCTCTTTTTTTCTTTGCATCATGTGCTGTTTGGGGACTATTTTTTGAAGTGCCATCCTGTCTGACACTGCAGTGCCACTCCTAGATGGGCCAGGTGTTTGTGTCGGCCACTTGGGTCACTTAGCTTAGCCATCCAGCGACCTTGGTGCACCTCTTTTTTTCTTTGCATCATGTGCTGTTTGGGGACTATTTTTTGAAGTGCCATCCTGTCTGACACTGCAGTGCCACTCCTAGATGGGCCTGGTGTTTGTGTCGGTCACTTGGGTCGCTTAGCTTAGCCATCCAGCGACATTGGTGCACCTCTTTTTTTCTTTGCATCATGTGCTGTTTGGGTCTATTTTTTAAAGTGCCATCCTGTCTGACAGTGCAGTGCCACTCCTAGATGGGCCAGGTGTTTGTGTCGGCCACTTGGGTCACTTAGCTTAGCCATCCAGCGACCTTGGTGCACCTCTTTTTTTCTTTGCATCATGTGCTGTTTGGGGACTGTTTTTTGAAGTGCCATCCTGTCTGACACTGCAGTGCCACTCCTAGATGGGCCAGATGTTTGTGTCGGCCACTTGGGTCGCTTAGCTTAGCCATCCAGTGACCTCGGTGTAATTTTATGACTAAAAATAATATTGTGAGGTGTGAGGTGTTCAGAATAGACTGGAAATTAGTGGAAATTATGGTTATTGGGGTTAATAATACTATGGGATCAAAATGACCCCCAAATTCTATGATTTAAGCTGTTTTTGAGTGTGTTTTGTAAAAAAAAACACCCGAATCCAAAACACACCCGAATCTGACAAAAAAATTTCAGGTAGGTTTTGCCAAAATGCGTCCAAATCCAAAACACGGCCGCAGAACCGAATCCAAAACCAAAACACAAAACCCGAAAAATTTCCAGTGCACATCACTAGTTATTATTGCACTACTGACTTTTACTAATCTGACTTTTACTTTTTCTTTGATTTTACATACCCTGACTTAAGCCATCTATGCCTCTCCTCTCAAGTTGTACATCATCCATATCTATTAACAAATACAAACCAAGTGGGGTACAGCACACATCACAATTTGTACAAAAAATGTACGACCTATAGTGTCACAGTATGTGTATGAGTCAGAAATAGTAATCAAACACTGCAGTTTATTTTCACCAACAGTGTTGCACAATACATGTATAATATAAGTATGAACATATATCACTGTGGTACCACCTTCACATACAGTGTTGCACAAAAGTGTATGAGTCAAAAATACTAATCAAACACCGCGGTTTAATTTCACCAACAGTGTCGTACAATACATGTATGAGATGAGTACAAAAATATATTACTATGGCACCACCTTCACCCACAGTGTTGCAAAATACGTGTATGAGTCACAAATAATAATCAAGCACTGCGGTTTAATTTCACCAACAGTGTCGCACAATACATGTACTGTATGAGTATGAAACAATAATATACAGTGATCTGACCGGCAGTAGGAAAATAAAATAGAAACTGTATAGTACACTGGGGTACAGCACAAACAAAACAAATATATATATTTTTTATAATTATATTTTAGGCTTCTTAGCTTTTATTATTTTAATTTTACACAGGGGCTTAGCACCTAGGTGGAAGTACAGATCACCGCTAAGTGGACAGAGCACCCCTTGTCAGATACACCAGACGACAGACAGAGCACCCCTGGACTGATACTGATAGGAGTCGAACACACCATTCCTGGATGTACACACAGTATACTGGGTTTTAACTTTTAACACTGTGACAGGGCACCTAGATGTATATGAACATATCACCCCTTGTCAGATACACCACCAGATGACAGACAGAGCACCCTTGGATTAATACTGATACACCATCCCTACAGCTGCCAGCAGCCCATGCCACACAAACCAGCACTGAGACAGACACGTCTGTTTAGTGCACTCTCCGCAGAGTGAAAATGGCGCAGATCACCGGGACCTTTAAAGAATCTAAAATCCTGCAAGAATCTGTCAGTGAGGTGATGATGTTTTGCCTCATTTTGGGGTGCAAGTCGCGGGAAACACTGAGCCGGACTCAGATCTGGACTTGGTTCGAGAAGTTCGGGTGGGTCCGGTTCTTCTTTTTGTCAGCTTTCAGCTTCACCTACACTCCTCTTGACACCTGACTCTGGTTCCATTAATAAAACACCCAAGTCTGACACTACTGTAGCACAATTACACAAAAATAGTTAATAAGAGCTACAATATGAGAGAAAGGTGTCAAAACACATAGGAGGTAATTCAGACCTGATCGCAGCAGCAAATTTGTTAGCTAATGGGCAAAACCATGTGCACTGTAGGGGGGGCAGATATAACATGTGCAGAGAAAGTTAGATTTGGGTGGGGTGTGTTCAAATTGAAAGCTAAATTGCAGTGTAAAAATAAAGCAGCCAGTATTTACCCAGCACAGAAACACTAAAACCTACCCAAATCTAACTCTCTCTGCAAATGCAGTTGACCCAAACAATGTTGACCCATAACCTCACTGTCAACTAAACAGTTGACGCCATAACCGATAGAACTTTATAATTTGAACCAATCGGTGAAAATGTGTTACCATAAGCTCCTCTGAGCTTAATATCAATCAAGTAAAACTTGTTACCCTAAGCTCCCTTGAGCTTAAAACAACCCAGGTAAACTGCTCTGGGTGGGCGTCCAGTGCCCCCTATGGATTCAAAGAAAAGGATTTACCTGGTAAGTACCAAAATCCTATTTTCTTTTTCATCCACTAGGGGTCACTGGAGTACTCTTGGGACGTACCAAAGCTTCCCTCGTGGGCGGGAGAGCTGTTTGATACTTGTAACAGTAGGCAGCCCAAGGCTAGATGCTGATGGCGCCCCATTTATAACGTGTAAACGTGCACCAACATGGTGCACATGAAGGCTATATAGCCGCGTTTTAGACACTCCACGACCCACTGGGTCTGACATTCCCACAGAACCTGTGGGATGAGTTATTACTGACGTAGGCGATTGTAACCTAGCCTTAAAGTAAGCCTGACTTGTAGTCATTATTATTACCCAACTGGATAATGTCTGCTGAGAAACTGGCTAACCCCAGTTGGCAGTATCATAGAGAACAAACAACGTATTCATATCACGTACTGTTGACGTTCGGGACATATATAAACGCGTAATGCGTGTACCACATTCAGAATTCTAGAATGTGCTGTCCACACAGGAACCCCTATTGGTACATTGATGTGAAGAATACGAAAGCGTGATTCGTCCGAAGATCTGCTTTGTCATGAGAAAACTGAAATACGGTGGCTTGGAATACAAGGCACCCAAATATGAAAACAGAACCCTTGCCGAAGCCAAGGCTAGAAGAAAAATGTTTTCCCAAAGTGAGAAACTTAATTCCCATTTGTTGAAGGGTTCAAAATATGAAAACTGTAAGAAATCTGAACCCAACCTCAAGTCGCCTGGCGCTGTAGGTGGGATAAATAGAGTGTGAACTTTGATGACACCTTGTAGAAAGATGTGTACAGACGCAAACAGAAGCAAACGTCTTTGAAAATAAGTTTACCACACAGATACCTGCACTCTTCGTGCAGATCCACGCAGTTTTCCATCCCACCCCGTTTAACAGAATACGGGTTACTTGAAGGATGATGTTGGAACTTCCGAGGTTTACAACCTATGTAAGCACACGAAATTTTGTAAAAATGAGCTGCCTTAAACGGCTTACTATTTCGTAACATGGTTAGTATAACCGATACTGTAATGCTCAATTTCTTAAGAGGGCGGTCTGAACCCTCACCCCGTCAACCGCAGCTGCGGTACTTAGATAATAGGTACATAGGTAACTATGGGTAAACTAACGTTCCCTGATGTAACAGGTTGCAGTGCACATGGGGGGGTCATTACGAGTTGTTCGCTCGCTAGCTGATTTTAGCAGTATTGCACACGCTAGGCCACCGCCCTCTGGGAGTGTATCTTCGCTAAGCAGAATTGCGAATGAAAGATTAGCAGAATTACGAATAGAAAATTCTTAGCAGTTTCTGAGTAGCTTGAGACTTACTCCTACACTGCGATCAGCTCAGCCCGTTTCGTTCCTGGTTTGATGTCACATACATGCCCTGCGCTCGGCCAGCCACTCCCCCGTTTCTCCAGACACTCCCGCGTTTTTTTCTGGCACGCCTGCGTTTTTCCGCACAATCCCAGAAAACGGTCAGTTTTCGCCCAGAAACACCCACTTCCTGTCAATCACACTCCGATCACTTCAACGATGAAAATTCTTCGTTCGGACGTGAGTAAATCTACTAAGTTTTGTGCTAAATTACTTAGCGCATGCGCACTGCGTACCATGCGCATGCGCATTTTTGCCTTAATCGCTCCATTGCGAAAATCTGCCACGAGCGAACAACTCGGAATGACCCCCATGGTTTTTCCCATTAGCTAACAAATTTGCTGCTGCGATCAGGTCTGATTTAGGCCCATAGTGCATTGCAGCTTGCTGCATATGGGGTTGAGTAGCTGCTGGCCATTCAGAATGCTCATGCTAATTATTTCACTGCCAAAAATGGCTAAAATGATCATGTGAGCATCAGAATTGGACCATGGTGCAATAGCAGAAGGTGGTGTGGTCTCATAAATCACATTTTTAGTTATGTCATGGGGATGGCTTGGTGCATGCGCGTCATTTACCCTGGGAAGAGAGGCCTCCAGGATGCACTATGGGAAGAAGGCAAGCCAGCGGATGCAGTGTGATGCTGTGGGCAATGTTCTACTGGAAATCCTTGGATCCTGCAGTTTGTGTGCATGAAACTTTGACATATACCACCTACATAAACATTTTTGCAGGTCAAATACACCCTTCAAGGCAACAGCATTTCTCTTTCAACAGGATAATGCACCCTGCCACACTGCAAAATAGTGATCAGGAATGGTTTGAGGGACATGACAAAGTGCTCAAGGTGTTAACTTGGCATTCAAATTCCCCAGATCTCACACCATTTGAGTACCTGTGGAGAATGCTGGAAAAAAAATCTGAACCATGGATGACCCCATTTTGCAACTCAGGGGATTTAAAGTATTTGCTACTAACATCTTGGTGCTGTACATCATGAATAGATGAATTGAGTGTACACACTTAAAAATAGTCACTGCACAATAGCTTTAATTTTCCCTACACATGATTAGAGATGTGCACCGGAAATTTTTTCGGGTTTTGTGTTTTGGTTTTGGATTCGGTTCCGCGGCAGTGTTTTGGATTCGGACGCATTTTGGCAAAACCTCCCTGAATTTTTTTTGTCGGATTCGGGTGTGTTTTGGATTTGGGTGTTTTAAAAAAAAAAAAAAAACCTCAAAAACAGCTTAAATCATAGAATTTGGGGGTCATTTTGATCCCATAGTATTATTAACCTAAATAACCATAATTTACACTCATTTCCAGTCTATTCTGAACACCTCACACCTCACAATTTTATTTATAGTCCTAAAATTTGCACCGAGGTCGCTGGCAGGACTGGTTCTACACCTTGTGGCGCCCAGTGCGAAAGTTTCCACTGGCGCCCCCCCCCCCCCCCGCGTTTCAAAAAGTAGGGGTGTGGCTTCATAGGGGAGGGGAGTGGCCACAGTTATGCCCCCAGATTTGCCCCAAGTAGTTGTGCCCTCCAGTTGATTTGCCCCCAGTAGATTTGTCCCCTGTAGCTGTGCCCTCTGTTGCTGTGCCCCCTGCTGCTTTGCCCCCAGTAGTTGTGTCCCGTCGCTTTGCCCCCAGTAGTTGTGTCCCCTGTCGCTGTGCCCCCAATAGTTGTGCCCTCTGCTGCTGTGCCCCCTGTTGTGCCTTCTGCTGCTGTGCCCTCTGTTGCTTTGCCCCAGTAGTTGTGCCCTCTGTTGCTGTGCCCCGTTGCTTTGCCCCCAGTAGATTTGCCCCAGTAGTTGTGCCCCCAGTTCCTTTTCCCCCCGTAGTTGTGCCCTCTGCTGCTGTGCCCCCTGTTGCTGTGCCCCCAGTAATTGTGGCCTCTGCTGCTGTGCCCCCTGTTGCTGTGTCCCCAGTAGTTGTGCCCTCTGCTGCTGTGCGCCCTGTTGCTGTGTCCTCAGTAGTTGTGCCCTCTGCTGCTGTGCCCCAATGGTTGTGACCTCTGCTGCTGTGCCCCCTGTTGTGCCTTCTGCTGCTGTTCCCCCGATAGTTGTGCCCTCTGCTGCTGTGTCCCTGTTGTGCCCTCTCTTGCTGTGCCCCTGATAGTTGTGCCCTCTGCTGCTGTGCCCTGTTGTGCCCTTTGCTGCTGTGCCCAATTGTGCCCTCTGTTGCTGTGCCAATAGTTGTGGCCTCTGCTGCTGTGCCCCCTGTTAACACACACACATACAAAAATAAAAAAAAATACTTACCACTGCCCCGCTCCTGCTTCCTGACCGCTGCCCCGTTCCTGCAATCCTGACATCTAGTGTCTGTCACTGGAGCCGGCTGCAGCAGACGCCCACATTGCCCATGGCGTCCGCTGCAGCTGGGGAGCAGGGAGTGGGGTGCTGGTAGGCGGCGGTACCTGCAGGGTGACTGCAGCTGCGCCCCCAGGCCGCAGCACCCCGGGTGCAGGCACTGCTTGCCCGCACCAAGGACCGCTCCTGGTCGCTGGATGACTAAGATAAGCGACCCAAGTGGGCAGCACAAACACCTGGCCCATCTAGGAGTGGCACTGCAGTGTCAGACAGGATGGCACTTAAAAAAATTAGCCCCAAACATCACATTATGCAGAGATAAATAAAAAAAAAGAGGTGCAAGATGGAATTGTCCTTGGTCCCTACCACCCACCCTTATGTTGTATAAACAGGTGTGCCCACTTTAACAAACCCATCATTTTAGCCACAGGGTCTGCCACACGACTGTGGCTGAAATGACTGGTTGGTTTGGGCCCCCACCAAAAAAGAAGCAATCAATCTCTCCTTGCACAAACTGGCTCTACAGAGGCAAGATGTCCACCTCCTCCTCATCCTCCGATTCATCACCCCTTTCACTGTGTACATCCCCCTCCTCACAGAGTATTATTAATTCGTCCCCACTGGAATCCACCATCTCAGGTCCCTGTGTACTTTCTGGAGGCAATTGCTGGTGAATGTCTCCACGGAGGAATTGATTATAATTCATTTTAATGAACATCATCTTCTCCACATTTTCTGAAAGTAACCTATTAAGCCAATTGCTGACAAGGTGACCGGCTGCACTAAACACTCTTTCGGAGTACACACTGGAGGTAACTTAGCAAGTCTGTACAAGGGCCTACAAATTGCCTCTTTTTCCTGCCAGTATACATACGGACTGTCTGACGTGCCTACTTGGATGCGGCCCCTCATATAATCCTCCACCATTCTTTCAATGGTGACAGAATCATATGCAGTGACAGTAGATGACATGTCAGTAATCGTTGGCAGGTCCATCAGTCCGGACCAAATGTCAGCACTCGCTCCAGACTGCCCTGCATTACTGCCAGCGGGTGGGCTCGGAATTCTTAGCCTTTTCCTCGCAGCCCCAGTTGCAGGAGAATGTGAAGGAGGAGCTGTTGACGGGTCACGTTCCGCTTGACTTGACAAGTGTCTCACCAGCAGGTCTTTGAACATGTGCAGACTTGTGTCTGCCGGAAAGAGAGATACAACGTAGGCTTTAAACCTAGGATCGAGCACGGTGGCCAAAATATAGTGCTCTGATTTCAACAGATTGACCACCCGTGAATCCTGGTTAAGTGAATTAAGGGCTCCATCCACAAGTCCCACATGCCTAGCGGAATCGCTCAGTTTTAGCTCCTCCTTCAAATTCTTCAGCTGCTTCTGCAAAAGCCTGATGAGGGGAATGGCCTGACTCAGGCTGGCAGTGTCTGAACTGACTTCACGTGTGGCAAGTTCAAAGGGTTGCAGAACCTTGCACAATGTTGAAATCATTCTCTACTGCGCTTGAGTCAGGTGCATTCCCCCTCCTTTGCCTATATCGTGGGCAGATGTATAGGCTTCAATGGCCTTTTGCTGCTCCTCCATCCTCTGAAGCATATAGAGGGTTGAATTCCACCTCGTTACCACCTCTTGCTTCAGATGATGGCGGGGCAGGTTCAGGAGTACATCCCTTTTGTTATTGAGGAGACAATGTGTCCTTCATATGACAACTTAGGGGTTTCTATGATTTGTTCTTCCTCCTCTCGTAGAACCATACAGTGATCCCGATGTTCATAAAAAACAAAAGTAAAGGAAAGATGTGTAGAACAGTTTTACACCAATTGGGTTATTTCCACAGCTCAGGAAATAAAAGGGCGTACCCCACTCACACAGAAACAAGTGAGTGGAAACCCATAAAGGTATCTTTCAATCAAATAAATTTCTTTAAAGTGTTGAAGTCTAGATTTCAGGTGCGTACCCAAGACTCACAATGGGGAAATGATGATAAATCTCATAAAGGTATCTTTAAAATCTTTAGGTCTGTCAGATGCGTACCCCAACTTACACAATTTGCAGTTGGAACATATACATAAAGGTATCTTTTGAGTTTTCTACCACCAAGAAAAATGCATACCACAACTCACTGGATATGGAGATATTTAACTCCTATCATGGTATCTTTATCCACGGTCACAGGAAATTATTCCACACAGGATACACGAAGAAAACAGGAAAGGATTCCTCTTTGTTTAATTAAAACGGAGGATTTATTTCCCAAATACATCCAAAAATCAAAACATTTTTCTTAAAAAAGTAGGTAGCAGAATAAAAATAGCAAAATAAAAATGGATCCAATTCTGGTCGTCCAAGGTTACTCACAGTACTGTTTGTTCAACGCGTTTCGGTCTTTAGCAGGACCTTTATCAGTTCTTGATAAAGGACCTGCTAAAGACAGAAACGCATTGAACAAACGTTACTGTGAGTAGCCGTGGACGACCAGAATTGGATCCATTTTTATTTTGCTATTTTTATTCTGCTACCTACTTTTTTAAGAAAAATGTTTTGATTTTTGGATGTATTTGGGAAATAAATCCTCCGTTTTAATTAAACAAAGAGGAATTCTTTCCTGTTTTCTTCGTGTATCCTGTGTGGAATAATTTCCTGTGACCGTGGATAAAGATACCATGATAGGAGTTAAATATCTCCATATCCAGTGAGTTGTGGTACGCATTTTTCTTGGTGGTAGAAAACTCAAAAGATACCTTTATGTATATGTTCCAACTGCAAATTGTGTAAGTTGGGGTATGCATCTGACAGACCTAAAGATTTTAAAGATACCTTTATGTGATTTATCATCATTTCACCATTGTGAGTCTTGGGTACGCTCCTGAAATCTAGACTTCAACACTTTAAAGAAATTTATTTGATTGAAAGATACCTTTATGGGTTTCCACTCACTTGTTTCTGTGTGAGTGGGGTACGCCCTTTTATTTCCTGAGCTGTGGAAATAACCCAATTGGTGTAAAACTGTTCTACACATCTTTCCTTTACTTTTGTTTTTTATGAACATCGGGATCACTGTATGGTTCTACGAGAGGAGGAAGAACAAATCATAGAAACCCCTAAGTTGTCATATGAAGGACACATCGTCTCCTCAATAACAAAAGGGATGTATTCTATGTAATAAATACCTCATATGCGCCCTGTACATAGACAGATACCACCCCATATTTTGTATTGTATACTGCTCTTGTAAAATTGGTGATTTTTACTTTGGCATTTGTAATGGACGGGCTGCATTGCGCCACACGGGCGAACGGTTCAGAACAAACCTTCTCTCAGGTTCAGGAGTGTTTGCTGGTGCTCCAGTCTTCGGCACGCGGTGGCTGAATGGCGAAAGTGGCCCGCAATTCTTCGGGCCACCGACAGCATCTCTTGCACGCCCCTGTCGTTTTTTTTTTAAATTCTACACCACCAAATTCAATATATGTGCAAAACATGGGACATATTGGAATTTGCCCAGATGTAATGCACGCACAATATTGGTGGCATTGTCCAATGTCACAAATCCCCAGGAGAGTCCAATTGGGGTAAGCCATTCTGCGATGATGTTCCTCAGTTTCCGTAAGTGGTTGTCAGCTGTGTGCCTCTTATGGAAAGCGGTGATACAAAGCGTAGCCTGCCTAGGAACGAGTTGGCGTTTGCGAGATGCTGCTACTGGCGCCACCGCTGCTGTTCTTGCTGCGGGAGGCAATACATCTACCCAGTGGGCTGTCACAGTCATATAGTCCTGAGTCTGCCCTGCTCCACTTGTCCACATGTCCGTGGTTAAGTGGACATTGGGTACAACTGCATTTTTTAGGACACTGGTGACTCTTTTTCTGACATCTGTGTACATTCTCGGTATCGCATGCCTAGAGAAGTGGAAACTAGATGGTATTTGGTACCGGGGACACAGTACCTCAAGCAATTCTCTAATTCCCTGTGAATTAATGGTGGATACCGGACACACGTCTAACACCAACACAGCTGCCAAGACCTGAGTAATCCGCTTTTCAGCAGGAAGACTGCTGTGATATTTCATCTTCCTCGCAAAGGACTGTTGGACAGTCAATTGCTTACTGGAAGTAGTACAAGTGGTCTTCCGACTTCCCCTCTGGGATGACGATCGACTCCCAGCAGCAACAACAGCAGCACCAGCAGCAGTAGGCGTTACACTCAAGGATCCATCGGAGGAATCCCAGTCAGGAGAGGACACTTCAGACTTGCCAGTGACATGGCCTGCAGGATTATTGGCATTCCTGTCTAAGGAGGAAATTGACACTGAGGGAGTTGGTGGTGTGGCTTGCAGGAGCTTGGGTACAAGAGGAAGGGATTTAGTTGTCAGTGGACTGCTTCCGCTGTCACTCAAAGTTTTTGAACTTGTCAATGACTTCTGATGAATGTGCTCCAGGTGACATATAAGGGAGGATGTTCCGAGGTGGTTAACGTCCTTACCCCTACTTATTACAGCTTGACAAAGGCAACACACGGCTTGACACCTCTTGTCCGCATTTCTGTTAAAATAATTCCATACCGAAGAGGTGATTTTTTTTGTAATTTTACCAGGCATGTCAATGGCCATATTCATCCCACGGACAACAGGTGTCTCCCCGGGTGCCTGACTTAAACAAACCACCTCACCATCAGAATCATCCTTGTCAATTTGCTCCTCAGCGCCAGCAACACCCATATCCTCATCCTGGTGCACTTCAATAGTGACATCTTCAATTTGACTATCAGGAACTGTACTGTGTGTGCTCCTTCCAGCACTTGCAGGGGGCGTGCAAATGGTGGAAGGCACCACCTCTTCCCGTCCAGTGTTAGGAAGGTCAGGCATCGCAACCGACACAATTGGACTCTCCTTGGGGATTTGTGATTTAGAAGAACGCACAGTTCTTTGCTGTGATTTTGCCATCTTAACTCTTTTCAGTTTTCTAGCAGGAGGATGAGTGCTTCCATCCTCATGTGAATCTGAACCACTAGCCATGAACATAGGCCAGGGCCTCAGCCGTTCCTTGCCACTCCGTGCCGTAAATGGCATATTGGCAAGTTTACGCTTCTCCTCAGACGCTTTTAATTTAGATTTTTGGGTCATTTTACTAAACTTTATTTTTATGGATTTTACATTGGGCATTGGACTTGGCAGACGACGTTGATGGCATTTCATCGTCTAGGCCATGACTAGTGGCAGCAGCTTCAGCACGAGGTGGAAGTGGATCTTGATCTTTCCCTATTTTACCCTCCACATTTTTTTTCTCCATTTTTTAATGTGTGGAATTATATGCCAGTAATATATCAATAGCAATGGCCTACTGTACTGTACTATATATGTATACTGTTGGTCACCAAAATGCTGCACTGTAATACTATATATACTGCTCACAAAAATGCAGCACAGATATGGAATGGATACTTGCAGTGACACAGAGCTGCAAGATACAGCAATGGCCTACTGTACACAACTATATACTGTTGGGTCACCAAAATGCTGCACTGTAATACTATATATACTGCTCACAAAAATGCTGCACAGATATGGAATGGATACTTGCAGTGACACAGAGCTGCAATATACAGCAATGGCCTACTGTACACAACTATATACTGTTGGGTCACCAAAATGCTGCACTGTAATACTATATATACTGCTCACAAAAATGCTGCACAGATATGGAATGGATACTTGCAGTGACACAGAGCTCCAAGATATAGCAATGGCCTACTGTACTGTACTACTATAAGTATAATTATATACTGGTGGTGCCCAGTCCCCACAATAAAGCACACTGAGCACAGATATTTGCAGCACACTGAGCACAGATATGGAGCGTTTTCAGGCAGAGAACGTAGATATTTTCAGCACACTGAGCACAGATATTTGCAGCACACTGAGCACAGATATTTGCAGCACACTGAGCACAGATTACGGAGCTTTTCAGGGAGAAAACGCAGCCACGTCCTCTCGCTATCATCTCCAATGCACGAGTGAAAATGGCGGCGACGCGCGGCTCTTTATATAGAATACGAATCTCGCGAGAATCCGACAACGTGATGATGACATTCGGGCGCGTTCAGGTTAACCGAGCAAGGCGGGAAGATCCGAGGCTGCCTCAGACCCGTGTAAAATGGGTGAAGTTCGGTGGGGTTCCGATCTCGGAGAACCGAACCCGCTCATCTCTATATTCCATCTAGTGTGCACTCGGCATTAGAGTGAATGTGTCCAACAAGAGTGTAGAGAGGAATATCTAACATCTTCCTCCAGCTCTCCAGGGTGTAAATTTACTAAAGTTTCTATTGCCTTTTAGAAAATTATAGACAGCATCTGATTAGTTGCTGTGGGGAACATCACCAATTCTCTGTTTTGGAAACTTTAGTAAATTTCCTACAGGTGTGTGAATGAATGGAAAGCATGTGTGGCAAGAGAGGAATATTTATGTGTGTGACTTCACCTTTATGGGAGTAACCAACTAGCCAACTAAATGTGTTGTCTCTCTTTTGTATATTAATGCTGTTATCATGGTGACTATCACAAGTGTAATTAAGAGGATCTCTTACTACTTTTATATGTTTAATGAAGGTGGCCTATGTCTTCCACAATTGGGTGTGGGGATGCAGCCAAAGTGAAATTAACCTGAACTCAGAAAAAAATGCCATTACTGAACTAAATTTCCAAGTTAATACAAGATTTATAGCAACGTCTGCATTCTAAGGGGCATATTTAGTAAAGGGCTGGTTTATAGAAGTGAAGATGTTGCCCATAGCAACCAATGAGATTATCGTTTTTATCCAGCACATTCTAGAAGATAATAGCTAGATGCTTATTGGCTGCTATGGGCAACATTTTCACTTCTGTAATCCTGCACTTTAGTAAATACAGGTATACCACCTAATGGGCTGATTCTGAGTTCAGAGTAAATCAAAATAAGCAAGTAACTTTGGACCTGATTCAGAGATAGACATAATTCATGTGTGGCTGCAATACTGTGTCTCACCAATTTGTAAGTGCAAAATTATGCAAATGTCATCTTGAACATTCATCTTGTGCACTACCGTGCAATGGACTAAGCCAACCCTCCGACATCCACTTTGCATATCTGAAAAATGTGTCAGCTGCACTGGTGGATCATATAACTCCAATATTGATGCACAGCTGGTCACAACAATGCCTCCTTGAGCAGTCCTTGGCTGGTGCAACATCTTCCTTGTAACTTTATCAAAATGTGGCCACTGTACAGTAGCTGCTGTGCTACAAAAGATAATGCAGCCACATGCCCTCTCACATCTAAATCTTTCCACCCGGCCATCAGTGGCTCAACCATTGATGGGTAAAGTATTTTTATTTAAAAATGTTTACAATCGCTAGAAAACCTTTGATGGTTGAGCCATCAGAGGTTGATTATTGTGCATGCACAAAATTTCAGATTTTTCCCAACATCACACATTGTCATTGTTATTGTAGCATCAGTGGCCCACCTTCACTTGCAAAAATGCTCACCAAATTCTTAATTTTTCTGTACCTAGCTTGCCTATTCCCAAACGTCACTACCTGCATGTCATTCTTAACCCACCCCTCATTCAATCTCTTGCCCAATCCTGTCATTTCTAACTGCAGCATCACTCATATAAGACCTTTTCTCTCCCAGGATGCCGCTAATTCCATTCTCCACTTACTGATCATGTCTTGTCTCAACTATTGCAACCTTCACCTTGCTGCCCTTCCCCACTCCCATCTCACTCCTCTCCAATTTTTTCTCAATGCTGCAATTAGAGTTATATATATATACAGATGGGTCCATGTTTATCTTGACCTTTATTAGGATTAACTGAGACTGGGCAATCAGACATAATCCCCTGAAGTAATGACTTAATTCCCTGCTGTATTGTTCTCTGTATTGCATAGCAGCTGAGAACAATAGATGAAGGGTTTATGTAAATAAACCATGGTGTGCCTAGGCGCTGCAAAGAAGCCAAGATTACCATGGATCTATCTGTACTCCCTTTTGCCCTTTCTGATCAGCCAATGACAATTGCCTCTCCTCCACTATGGTTACTACTCCTGAACACAAGATTTCTCCCATGCTGGCCCTCACCATTGGAATGATCTCCCAAATTCTATTGGACATCCCCCAAACTTTATAGCTTCAAAAGTATGCTGAAACCATCTGTTCATAAAAGCATACCGGTCAATAACATATAGCCCCTAACACAGGCTTCCTCCCCCTTACACTAGCTAATTTTTTATGTTGACCACATAAGAACATAGTTATGCACAGCACATTTTCTTAGGGGGTGCACCGTCATAAAGGCATGTCTAGCACCACCTACTGGACATGTCTAGCACCAACTACTGGGTGTGTCTAGCACTGCCTAATGGCATTCTTTTCTGTTCCATATGCACTTTACCTATATGATGGTTTCTCATAACGGGGACCTCTTAAGAAATTTATTCTCCCAGGGCAGTCAGCATCTTAAGTCAGTATTCACTATTCATGTAGGATATCACATAGTCCGGAAGATGTCTATTTGTGTAGGAATATAACCAATGTCATACAACGGAGGTTCAACCAAACTCATGTCACCTCCTTCCCTTTGCTTCTCTCAGCCACATTATCACCCCTTCCCTGCATCTCTCAGCCACACCATCATCTCCTGCCTGCATCTCTCAGACACACCATCATCTCCCGCCTGTGTCTCTCAGCCACACCATCATCTCCCCCTGCATCATCTCTCAGTCACATTATCATTTCCTCCCTGTGTCATCTCTCAGCCAAGAGGAGTAGTGTGGAACAAGGGGGCAGGATAGGAAGAGGAGTAGTGCAGAGCAGTGGGCATGATAGGAGGAATAGTAGTGCAGCACAGGGGGGTAATATAGGAGGAGGAGGAGTGTGGAGCAAGAGGGCAGGATAGGAGGGGTATTGGTGTGTGGCAGGGTAGGAGTAGTTGTGCAGGATGGGAGCAGTGGTGTGGAGTGGGGAGGGCAGGATGGGATTAGTGGCATGGAGCAGGGGTGCAGGATGGGAGCAGTGGTGCGGAGCAGGGGGAGTAGGATGAGAGTAATGGCATAGATCAAGGAGGCAGAATGGGAGCAGTGGTGCAGAGCAGGATGGGAACAGGATGGGAGTAGTGGTGCGGAGTGGGGGGACAGGATGGGAATAGTGCTGGGAAGAAGCAGGCAGAATGGTAGTTGTATTATCAGATCAGAACTGACGGTATCTGTATTATCGGACTGGAATTGATGGTATCTGGAATAGATGGTATCTGTATTACTGGACTGGAACCGACATTATCTGTAACCGATGGTATCTGGAATCGATGGTATCTGTAATATCGGACTGAAACCGATGGTGACTGATATGGGACAGTAGGGCTGACCAATCTTGATCCAAAATGACGACGCTGGAGTGCTAACTGGGCTGACTCCAGAATGATGACACTGCAGTACTGACCAGGCTGGATCCGGAATTATGACACTGGATGATCCCTTGGAAATGCAGATGGTATTACAGGAAGCAAATAGAGAAGCTCACAGAATGCAGGTACTGTGCAGTAAGTGGATACCCATAGGAGCACAGCTACAAAGCTCACACACATAGCTGTGTGACTTATAGCACTGGCAATCTGAGCACTGAGAAGCTGGAAGCTTTAAGCACCTTGGTGTCACAGGATTGGCTGAAAGCATCAGCTGATGCTGAGGCTGTATGGAATTGGTCAGAGACTGGTCATCAAGGTGTTGTTGTCCATGCTACCAGGCCAGCAAAAGCATTCACACAGATGACCCAGACCCATCCACTGTGAGTACTGCGACCATTTGAACAGCATGCTGCTGGACTGCCAGAGCACACCGGTCTCTCACAAGCATCCTGACAGGTAGAAAACAGGGACAGACCTTATAAGCCTCCCATGGAGCAGTAACAATGATTAATTGAGGAACCTGCACCCTACACCTTTCATCCTACACAGGACTGCTTCAGGGGTATACATCATTTATAGCATAAGCACCAGTGTTCTCAGGGTTTTGAGGTAAATTACAATATGAAGTCTTTCATACAGGAAGTTCCCAGAGTAAGAACAGGTTTTTTCCCCAATAAAGCCAATGCTGGCATAACACTAAGTGCTTTAAAAAAATGTAGTCCTTAAAAGGATATCCACAATATCGGACCAGAACAAGTTTTCCATCAGTGTCTAATTGAAAACACTTCTCCACAATGCTCAGAGTCTGCTATAGTGATCACTACGGTACCATTCCAATACCTTCTTCAAGGAAGGTGGTAACACCAATACAGTATCAATGGACTATTAGGAAGATGAGGTGCTCAACTCTCCTGGGGTATCACTAACAACATAAGGACTGGATACATAGCCCTTCAACGCAGAACAACCATCTTCCAGCCCTGGCTAATCTCATCCGTTCCCTGTACAGGGGCAAAGATCATCTCCCTGGAAACCACCCCTTTACAGTGATCAGTCTGCTGCAAAGCATTGGAGCAGCATGTGACTTTATAGCGATTTGTTGCCAGATGTTAGTTGTAAGCTGAAATATTAATTTACTGTATGGACATTTTGGAATTGTGACAAGAATCTTAACCTTTGTGAGACTCAAATATAGCAACTGAGTATTTGGGCTCTAACTGGTTCAAGAGTTGCAATGTTATTTGGCATGTTCCTTATTCTGTACTACTTGCTTCTGGTTTTGTTTCATTTGGATGGGTGCTTTTGCAAGCCCAATTTTTTAATTCGTAAAAATACATAAAGCGTGGGGTTATATGTATTAAAGTTTTGAGAAAGATAAAGTGGAGAGGTAAAGCATACCTCACAACATGACCAATTTTTGGAGGGACAAAATGCTCTGTTCCTGGACATCCCTCTTAATTTATGATTGCACTTACCTGTGTTGAACTAGTTAATTGATAAGAAAGGTGTTTAACCACAGGTGATGCCAATCATAAGATAAGAGAGAATACCATGAAAGACCATTTTGATCCTCCTGGAATGGGCCACGTTGGGATGTACGTATGATAAGGTGTGATACGAAATACCGGTGGTTGGGATGCTGGTGGTCATAAGACTGACACCGGCATCCCAATACTCAGAATCCTGAAAGAGGTCAGATGTAACATGTGCAGAGAGATTTAAATTTGGGTGGGATTTGTTCAAACTGAAATCTAAATTGCAGTGAAAAAATAAAGCTGTCTAACATTTGTGGGCTATGGGCAAAAGCAGCCAGTATTTACCCTGCACAGAGTAAATATTAATATATTTGCTCCCCTTGCATGGGAACATGGTTTGTTCCAGACTCAAAGTTACTTGCTGTTTTTTGCTTTACTTACTAATCTGAATCAGGCCCTATTTGTCAAAAATGAAAACAAGAAAACTCAAAACAAAACAAAACACTGTTTTTTGGTTGTTAATACTGGCAATTTATATTGCTTATGGTTGTGCATGCTTAACCTGCAAAGTAAGTCAAGAGGCATTTTTGTTGCATGTAAATATTTTAGGTTTGTGTACTGTGGTGGTCTCCATGAGCATGTCTCTCTAATTACAGCATGAAATGGGAATATTTGTTTTTGGACTAATTCTGTACAATGTTTATTATGGGAAACAAGTTAGTGACAATTGTTTTCAGGGTTTACTAATGTCTTGAAGAAAATAAAGTATATGGTTAAACAATTATTCTAGTGACCTGGAATAGAGCATATATTCACATTCACATAATAGTGCTACAGTACGACATTGACACTTTGGTAACATTAGAATCATCATACAGTATTATGAAAGTGCAAGTGTATTTGTAATTTGTAAGTGTATTTGCTAATGAAAAGTTCAATAAATATATGGTTGGCAAAGTATCAGCAAATGAGCTATTTATGTTCATTTACAGCATATTGAAGGTTTAACTTTAAAGGATGCATAATTGAGTGTTACGTTCAGGCAGCTGCTCACATGAAGCTTTGGAGCTGCGGGGATGCTGAAGTACAGTTCAAACTAATAGATAAATGTTGCACATTTTTAAACACATGCAAACTCATAACATCTGTGTAATAGATATGTGTTGTGTAACCACTAAATTAGGTTAAACATTTAAACAATCTAATATTAGCATCAAGAGTGATCTCACCTGCATCAGATGTTGCTCAATGTAGTCCTATTATCAGTGTTTCAGATGAATAGTCATCATTAGTATCATGTTCTGAGCAAATCCTGAGCTGATTAAGTGAAGTTTTTCAGATAAAAAATAATTCACTGTTTATTAAGACAGCATTCTCCCTATTTACACTCATGATCTGCACAATACACACCTACAGTACATTTGCAGATTTTGTGTCTGCAGATAGCAGACCAGTCCACATTTCTTAGGAAACTGCTGAGGTCTGTGCAAACGCAACTCTCATTTTACTCTAGTTTGTGTACAGTTTGCCAATGACTGCTACTAGCAACTGTTTTCTCAACTACGTCCATCTCTGAGTCAGGCCCATTGTCCATGAGTGGCCTGTCACTTTTGTTGCGGCTGTGCAAGGAGGCAGTCTGTTTATTTATTTTGCAAAGATCCACCTTTGTGCAAGGAGGAACAGGAGGAGCACTGCCAGAGCCCTGCAAAATGACCTCCAGCAAGCCACAAATGTGCATGTGTCTACTCAAACGATCAGAAACAGACTCCATGAGGGTGGTATGAGGGCCCAACGTCCACAGGTGGGGGTTGTGCTTACAGCCCAACACCGTGCAGGACGTTTGGCATTTGCCAGAGAACACCAATATTGGCAAATTCGCCACTGGAGCCCTGTGCTCTTCACAGATGAAAGCAGGTTCTCACTGAGCACATGTGACAGACATGACAGAGTCTGGAGACGCCAAGGAGAACGTTCTGCTGCCTGCAACATCCTCCAGCATGACCGGTTTGGCAGTGGGTCAGTAATGGTGTGGGGTGGCATTTCTTTGGGGGGCCGCACAGCCCTCCATGTGCTCGCCAGAGGTAGCCTGACTGCCATTAGGAACCAAGATGAGATACTCAGATCCCTTGTGAGACCATATGCTGGTGCGGTTGGCCCTGGGTTCCTACTAATGCAAGACATTGCTAGACCTCGTGTGGCTGGAGTGTGTCAGCAGTTCCTGCAAGACGAAGGCATTGATGCTATGGACTGGCCCGCCCATTCCCCAGACCTGAATCCAATTGAGCACATCTGGGACATAATGTCTCGCTCCATCCACCAACGCCACGTTGCACCACAGACTGTCCAGGAGTTGGCGGATGCTTTAGTCCAGGTCTGGGAGGAGATCCCTCAGGATACCATCCGCCACCTCATCAGGAGCATGCCCAGGCGTTGTAGGGAGGTCATACAGGCACGTGGAGGCCACACACACTACTGAGCCTCATTTTGACTTGTTTTAAGGACATTACATCAAAGTTGTATCAGCCTGTAGTGTGTTTTTCCACTTTAATTTTGAGTGTGACTCCAAATCCAGACCTCCATGGGTTAATTAATTTGATTTCCATTGATCATTTTTTGTGTGATTTTGTTGTCAGCACATTCAACTATGTAAAGAGCAAAGTATTCAATAAGAATATTTCATTCATTCAGATCTAGGATGTGTTGTTTAAGTGTTCCCTTTATTTTTTTGAGCAGTGTATATAGAGTATATAGGAATGTTCATAAACTTCAATCAAAGGAGAGCGATGTCTCGATATTAGGATGTGTCCATTTCTTAAAAATATATGTGTAATATGAAATAGTAGATCGCAAAACTTAGTTTCATCTTGAATGATATATGCATTGTTGCTGATACTACAGTACTTATTCTCACCTCCAGAATACTGAGAGCCTGTGTGTTTGGCAGGTGGCAAAATATTGTGCACCTCCCACCTTCTCCATATTTTTTTATTGTTCAGGACTTCTTAATATGATCAAGATCTCCTTCCCTGTGTGTAAGTGCAAGTCTGGCTTTTTGGTGGATGTTATACAGTCTGCACTATGCATTAATAAGAAAGAGTATTCTTTCCCACTTCCCGTTGTCTGTGCTATTTTGCTAGGGCAGGCTTGCTGGGACTTGTAAGCCACTGTAAGAACAATATTATTAACTATTTATTAACCATTAACCCCGCAGACATCTCTACCACCAGATTTGTCCCTCAGGAGAGAGACCCTCTAATTTAAGGTGTCCTGTCTTATTCAAGGGATTTTAGCACTGAGCGGGCCCATTTGAGAATGGTTAACATTATCGCAGGGGAACCCCATGTTCTGTATCCGCCACCTACAGCATTATCCCCATGACTTGTTCAGCCCAATACTGGTTATTAGAAAACAGGGAGAAGCCCACACTGTCCCCCCCCCCCCCCACATTTTCCAATACCAGACCATGATCAGAGCTCCTGTGCTGGTTAATGACAGGGGGAGACACAGGATTGTTTTGTTTTTTTTATTACTTTTTCTACACTTTTAATCCTAATGAAACTTGCACAGATCATAATGATCTGTGCAGTGCTTCCCCCAAACTCGCCTGCCACATTATGGTCTAATGTTTGGGTGGGTTTGCCGGTGGTTTTCAAAACCAATTCTTCATAAATCCTGAGTTTCTATTCTATTCTATTCTCTTTGGTCTAAAACATTGACTTTTGCAGTGCTTTTGGTCTTAGTAAATCAGCATAGAGCAAACCCGACAGAAAATTGCTGGGATTTAGAACCAGCCACTTACTACAGTTTGCTCTAACTCAGAGGTTCTCAAACTCGGTCCTCGGGGGCACACACAGTGCATGTTTTGCAGGTAACCCAGCAGGTGCACAGGTGTATTAATTACTCACTGACACATTTTAAAAGGTCCACAGGTGGAGCTAATTATTTCACTTGCGATTCTGTGAGGAGATCTGCAAAACATGCACTGTGTGTGCCCCCGAGGACCGAGTTTGAGAACCTCTGCTCTAACTATTTACTGTTCAGTACAACACTGCTTAGTGGATTTCACACAATAATTTAAAGGGAACTTCCCTACTAGATAATAATATAGAAAATTATTATATATATATTTCTGTTTCTCTCTGGTTAAAAAAGAAAATTAAATTAGTAACATTTCTAAGCTCTGTATATGTGTTTCGTAGATTTCATACAGTAATATAGTAGACTGAGCACTAATAGAACATTCACCTATTCATAGAACTTAGGAATCATTCACATCTACAATTACCTTTCCAACTTACAGCATCAATTATGTAAACCTTATTTTTCATTCAGAAAATGACAGATAAATGAAACAGATAATATTGTGCGGAAACCACAGATACCAATCTAGCAGAATTCCCTGTATTATAAGAGTAGGTAGCCCAGGCACAGTACAAGTAAAGTATCACAAACATGTTTAACAAAATGTTGATTTAATAAAATGATTTGTGTTACATGTATTTGGTTTAATAACGTGAATGCAGAACATGTACAGCTATATCTAGTACTGTATAATTAGCTGTACTGATAATAAATAAAATTGAAAATCAGAACATATATACGTACACTTTGAATTTGTAACATTGTTTTTGTTAAAAACTTAACCTAACAGTTGCAGTGTGTGACTTTTTGTGTGCGTTGGCATTTTTATTAGCATAAAGTGACTAACTACATTTTCCAATCATCTTATCCCTATGAACACACACAAGCCACAAAGAATGACAATGAGAAACATATACCTGACACCCTTAAACATTTCATGGAGACAAGTTGATATGAGTATGTATAAATACTAATATTAAGCTAAATTAGCTTTGGAGAAAAAAATAAAAGAATTTATTGAGGTGCAAATTGTCACTGTCAGGAGAAATAAAGTTATATCAGAGAACAAGTGACATACAATTTTCTCTAGAGTGTTTTTAATAAAAATAGCTTTTCTTTGAATATTTTGAAGTCAAACATGAGAGGCAATCTGTGCGTTTGTCAGAGTTTGAGAGTGTGAAAAATTGCTGCCTTAAATCATTTAAGCTGAAAAGCAACTTCTTCCTGCTGAGATAATTTTACATTGACTTACCATGCAAGCCCTTCAGGCATTCCCAGCTCAGAGCAGAAGTTTGCAAGGTAAAAACATAGGGAGAGAACATGAGAGAAGCTGGTACGAGGATCAGCAGCAACTCCAGGCGTTCAGGCAGATCTGACTTTGATTAATTAGAGAGCTAGTTTTCTATTTCCACATTCACTAACTGATGGAAAGGTAGAGTGGACCAGGATATACAGACTTGGATCTGACTCTGTTAGATATCAGCAGGTTTCACATCCACTGCAGTGCTTGAAAGATTCCTACCTAGAAGGATTACGTTGATGGTGCGTACGTTTAATATATTCATTGTGCTAATGCAGAGGAATTGACTTCAGTGATGTAGTGTAGATCTTATCGTCATTGACTCTGCAATGTTTATGTTACAAAAGAATGCAATCATAGAATAGCACAAATAAGGATCAGACATGTAGCAGCTTCATGGAATCCTGCACAACATTATTAAATTGATTGGTATAATCTCTCTAGAAGTAAATAATTGCCCAACGTATAATAAGTAAATTAATACCAAGGAAAGAAAATGTGCCTTTTTGGCAACACAGTACTAATAAAAGAATACTTCTTAATTTAATTTTAAAGGAAAAATACATTTTGCATTATAGAAGCACAGTTAAGGCTTTTTTGTCACGTCAAAAGGGAAAAGTTAATCTGTGGAGATATTATTTCAACTAACCAATACACCAGAAACTAATTCAGTTCAGTAGTTGAATCCTTGATTATAAAAGAACAACTTATGCACTTCCAGTTCCGGGTGCATGGAGTGAGCTGCTCCATCTCACAGCTCCGCTCCGTGCCCGGCTACTTTGCCACTTTTACAAGGCCTTACCACCTCCAAACCTCACCTCTTTAACCCTCCTCACCTGGGGTCTACCTGTGATGGACAAATTTGTAACTGCCACGCAGCCGCCGCGCTCGCAGCAGCAGGCGCTGCTACAAGTGAAGAGAGGAGCGGTTCCTGTCATGGCGCCGGACGGTGTCTCCCTCGATCACTCCCCGGCGTCCAAGAAGTCTGTGGCGGATACGCAGGACTCTGACCCGACATCCTCACCCAGGCACCGTGACAGCCCGCTTCTGTATGGGGATCTGGTGGACGCCATCTCATCCACCATGGGCCTGCTACTGACCAAGGCGGTGAGTGATATTACAGCGCAGCTGCAGCACTTAAACACACGGGTCTCCACAGCGGAAAACAGGATAGGCTCCATGGCCCACAATATTGCTGACATGCAGTGTGAAATTAAACGTCTTGAAAAAGACAATTATGCCTTTATTAATAAACTGGAGGAAATAGAAAATCGTTCCAGACGGATTAACATCAGGATTGTGGGTTTGCTTGAATCCCTAAAAGGGGCCTCCTTGGATAATTTTGTCACTAACACCCACCCTCCTTGGCATCCAGGATTCCTGTAAAGATATGGTTATAGAACGGGTGTATCGTATTGGCCCCCCTCCCCGCCAGACTGACACCCGCCCCAGAGTGACCATCTTTAAATGTCTGAGTTACACACATAAGTTGGAAATATGGCGTGCCTCCAGGAAACAGCCTGTCCTGAATTGGGAAGGCAAAAATCTCAGACTTTTTCAAGACTTTTCTGCCGAATTGACGAAAGCACGACGTGCTTTCTCCCCTATCTGCTCCCGGCTCATTGCCGACAAGAGAAAATTTGCACTGATATATCAAGCTAAGTTAAGGATCTTCGACAAGGATAGACATTATGACTTTACCACCCCAGATGATGCTGCTGATTTCCTCTGTGAAGGTCGCTCTCACTCAGATGCGGACATCTCTGACCCTAACTGACCCTGTGGATCTCACCAGTTTTCATCCCTCCGCTGTTGCTGCTCACCGCATGCATACTGCTCTGTCCCGAAGCTTGAGGCTCAAGTCTTTGCAATTTTTGTTCTTTATGTTCATACATGGTTCCTACTCTGTTACATGTTGTCCCGCCTTCAGATGAGGTTTCATGATCTCAATTCTCCCCGGGCACGGAGGGAGTAATGCTCTGGGTTTATGTTGGTTTGGTCTCTGTACCTATGGGTTCTACAAATTTTTCCGGGCTTCCGGAAGTTATGTGAATGTTTCATAGCTGTCCTGAACGCGCTAGTCGGGTTCTTTAGTGTTTTGTCCTTGTCTTTGTGTCCCCCCCCCTCTGTTGTTTCCCCAGTGTCCCACCTCCTCCCTGCCCCTATATGGGCTCTACTAGTTCCACGCTCCTTCTCCCTGGATACCTTACAATTCAGATTACAATGCCTGTGTATACAAAATGGCTGAAATTAAGATTGGGTCCTTAAATGTGGGGGGCTGTAACTCCCCTGCGAAGTGGAGGAACATTTTGCTGTACTGTAATAGATTACATTTAGATATTGTTTTTGTTCAGGAGGCACACTTGGTTCCTGCGGAAATGTTGAAACTACAAATGTTGGGGTGGAAATTATTAGCTAGTGCTTCTTATAATTCCAGGTCCCGTGGAGTAGCCATATTGATTAAACGTCAGCTCCCCTGCGAGCTTCTAAAAATGATTCCTGATACGGAAGGCAGGTTTGTCATCGCACACATTACTCTACACTCCAAACGATACACTTTATGTAATGTATATGCCCTGACAGTATACAAAAGACACTTCTTTGTGAAATTGATTACGCTATTGACACCTTATATGGATGAGGGTCTGATGGTCTGCGGTGATTTTAACCTCATCTCAGATGTTTACCTGGATAGGTCTTCTGCCTCCTCACACTCTTTCTCACTTCCCAAGTACGGTATTACCCATTTTACCTCACAATTGTCCCTAGTGGACATCTGGAGAGTTATAAATCCCACTGTCAAAATGTATACCTGTATGTCTGCAGCTTATCACACCCTGTCCCGCATAGACTACCTGTTGCTGTCCCTGGCCTTGTTCACGAGAGTCTCGTCCGTGGAGATTGAGCCGATATCTGTCTCGGACCACTCTCTGCAGTGGTTCTCTTTACACATTTCTGACGTACCCCCTAACAATTCATATGGCGTTTCCCATCCCACCTTTTGACCTCCTTGGAATTTAAATCTATGCTTCAAACTAGTTGGGAGGAATACCACGCAAATAATCGGTCCCACGCGATTAACAATCCTCCTCTATTTTGGCAAGCAGCTAAGTCGGTCCTACGGGGAAACATTCTGTCATATGTGGCCCGTCTAAACAAATCTTACGCCGCCACTTATTTATCATTGCAGAGACTGCTATCCACTGCCTACTCAGCTTATTGCCAAAGCCCTACTGTGAACAATAAGAAAGTATACCTCACTGCTAAGACTCACTTCAACGAATACTTAAACAGTAGAGGTAATAAATCCTTATATGTGTCACTGACCTAGGTTGGGGGTGTTGTGAACTTGGGGGTTCTTCCGATGGTAAGGAAGAGGAACCACAGTTGGGTCGGAACAGGGATGGCCTGATATAGGTCTTCCTCATACAGGACTCTGACAGTAAGGCTTGATGAAATTATTGAAGAACTTTATTGCAGGAAAAGGACAACACAATGTCACATAACAGAGAAGGAACGTATGGAGAAATGTCCAGGAAGTACTTGTGAGTGATGGTAAAAGATACTGGTGACTGAAGAACTTATGAGTGATGGTTTTAGAGACACTGATAATTTGAAGAACTTGAGAGCGGTGGTTAAAGACACTGATGATTTGAAGAACTTGAGAGCGGTGGTTAAAGACACTGATGATTTGAAGAACTTGAGAGCGGTGGTTAAAGACACTGGTGATTTGAAGAACTTGAGAGCGGTGGTTAAAGACACTGATGATTTGAAGAACTTGAGAGCGGTGGTTAAAGACACTGGTGATTTGAAGTACTTGAGAGCGGTGGTTAAAGACACTGGTGATTTGAAGAACTTGAGAGCAGTGGTTAAAGACACTGGTGATTTGAAGAACTAGAAAGCAGGGGTTAAAGACACTGATGATTTGTATAACTTGAGAGCGATGGTTAAAGACACTGAGGACTTGTATAACTTGAGAGCGAGGGTTAAAGGACGCTGAGGATTTGTATAACTTGAGAGCGGTGTTTAAAGGCACTGGTATCTTGCAAAACTTGAGAGAGGAGTTTAACCTGCAGTCCACGCTGACTCCAAGAAGCACTGGCGACTGGAGCGCAGTGGAACCCGGCCGCGGCTGGGAACGCTGGAAGCTGTGCAACAACTGACACCTGGAAATGCCGGAGACACCCGGATATTACTGCAAAGAGATCCGCCGAGAACAGGAGCACTGGCATCCACTTCAGGGGAAAAGACGATACTCAGGCGCCGAGGCTCTGCCTGGCGTATAACTTTGAGTCTTCCACCTCCGCAGGATTGGCAGAACAGTCTGATGACGTCACCAGTTCCCCGCCCACGTGATGCCGGGTGTCATGGCGGCGCCCCTGCCCTGGGGAACCGCCGGGAGCCGCTCCAGCCAGACCCGAAGCCCGTGGACCACCGAAGGTGGAGGCTGCAATACCGACCAGCAGGCACGTTGGGGTAAGCTCGGTGAACGCCGCCTCTGGCATGTGACAGTACCCCCTCCTCCAGGAGTGGCCCCCGGACACTTTCCAGGTTTTGTTGGATGTCTGGAATGGAAAATCCGCACCAGTCGGGAAGACATAACTTCAGTAGCCTTTACCCAGCTCCTCTCCTCGGTGCCAAAACCTTTCCACTCCACCAAATATTGTAGATTCTTGTAGAGGTAACGAGATTCAAGAATAGCTTTAATTTCAAAGTCCGTTCCAGCTTCAGTCTCTGCAGAGGTTGGCCTCGGGGATTTTGAATGGAGCCGGTTTAAAATAAGGGGGCGAAGGAGAGAGACATGGAAGGAATTTGGTATCCGGAGGTGGGAAGGCAATCCCAATTTGCAGACAACCGGGTTCAGGACTTGTAACATGGGGTAAGGACCAATAAACCTCGGAGCAAACTTCATAGTGGGCACCCTTAACCGAAGATTGCGGGTAGAGAGCCATACCCTGTCACCAACCTTGTACTGGGGAGCTGCTCGTCGCTTCCTATCCGCAAAGAACTTATAGCGGCTGGAGACTCTCTTGAGGTTAGCATGAACTTGACTCCAAATTTGATTGAAGTGCCGAAGAGTAGAGGCTGCAACAGGAACATCCTCCGGAGGACAAATGGGCAATTCTGGAACTTGAGGATGGAATCCGTAATTAATGAAAAATGGGGATTCACCAGCCGAAGAGTGGTACAGATGATTATGGGCAAACTCGGCCCATGGCAACAGTTCCACCCAGTCGTCTTGCGAGGGAGAGAGATAAACACGGAGAAAAGTCTCTAAATCTTGATTGACGCGTTCAGTCTGCCCATTGGTTTGTGGATGGTAAGCGGATGAAAACTTGAGTTTTATTTGTAAGGCCGTACAGAGAGCTCTCCAGAATCTTGCAGTGAATTGTACCCCCCGGTCAGAGACAATTTCCTGAGGTAACCCGTGCAGGCGGAAATGTTCTTGGATAAATAACAAGGCCAACTTGGGAGCTGATGGTAACCCGGTCAGAGGTACAAAATGCGCCATTTTAGAGAAACGGTCAATAATTACCCAGACAGTATTATGACCCTTGGAGAGAGGCAATTCGGTGACAAAGTCCATAGAGATATGAGTCCATGGCCTCCTAGGAATGGACAGTGGATGCAACAACCCTGCAGGTGGCAGACGAAGAATTTTGTGCTGAGCACACTGAGGACATGAGCTGACATAATCTTGAATATCCTTCTTCATTGTGTCCCACCAGTAAAATCTTCGTAGAAACTCACACATCTTTTGAACTCCAGGGTGACCGGAAAACTTGGAAATATGAGCCCACTGCAACAACCTCGGTCGAAATTTAGCTGGCACAGACATTCTCCCAGGAGGAGGGCCCAGAGCAGTGGGAACTGCTGGCATAGAAACTGGATTGAGAATCAAAGCCCTCTCAACGGAATTCTCCTCATCCGAAGCCGTTAAGGAACGGGATAAAGCATCAGCCTTGGTGTTAAAAGTCCAAGCCCGGTACTTAATATCAAACGAGAACCGAGTAAAAAAGAGCGCCCATCTAGCTTGACGGGGATTCAAGCACTGGGCCGTCTTGAGGTACAGCAAATTCTTGTGATCAGTGAAAATTGTAATTATGTGTTTAGCACATTCCAAAAGATATCTCCATTCCTCTAAGGCAGATTTTATTGCCAAAAGCTCCTTATCTCCAATGGTGTAATTCCGTTCAGCAGGAGAGAACTTGTGAGAATGGAAACCACATGGATGTAACTTCCCGTCTGGAGTATACTGTGAAAGCACGGCACCTATGCCTACCTTGGAAGCATCAACCTCCAAAAAGAATGGTTTAGAAAAATTTGGTTGTTGAAGTACTGGAGCAGACATAAAGGCTGCCTTCAACTGAATGAATGCTGCTACAGCTTCAGAGGACCAATGACTTGGGTCAGAACCCTTCTTGGTTAGGGCAGTGATAGGTGCCACAATGGTAGAGAATCCCTTTATGAACTTCCGGTAATAGTTTGCGAAACCCAGAAATCGTTGCACCGCTTTCAAGGAAAAAGGCTGAGTCCAGTCCCGAATGGCAGCGAGTTTCTCTGGATCCATACGAAGCTCCGTGCCCGAAATGATGTAACCCAGAAATGGAATGGAAGGGACCTCAAAGGTGCATTTGGAAATCTTACCATAAAGATGGTTCTCTCGCAATCGAAGAAGTACCTCCTTGACCTGCATTCTGTGCTCTGTGAGATTCTTAGAAAATATCAGAATGTCATCCAAATATACCACTACACTTAGGTATAGCATATCCCGAAAGACTTCATTAATGAATCCCTGGAAGATGGTTGGGGCGTTGCTGAGGCCAAACGGCATTACCAGATACTCGTAATGCCCGTCCCTGGTATTGAAGGCCGTCTTCCATTCATCCCCCTGTCGGATACGTATCAAATTATAAGCTCCCCTTAGATCGAGCTTGGTGAAAACTCGGGCTCCTCGAACTCTATCAAAAAGCTCCGTGATGAGCGGCAAAGGATACTTATTCTTAATGGTGACATAATTTAGACCACGATAGTCAATACACGGTCTCAGCCCTCCGTCCTTCTTCTTCACAAAAAAGAAACCCGCCCCCGCCGGGGAGGTAGAGGGACGGATGAATCCTTTCTGCAGATTAGACTTGATATAGTCCGACATAGCTTGGGTCTCGGGTAATGATAAGGGATAAGTGCGACCCCGAGGTGGCATTTTTCCCAGAATGAGCTCAATGGGGCAGTCCCAGGGTCTATGCAGTGGTAACTGGTCGGCCGCCTGTTCCGAGAATACGTCTGAAAACTCCCGATAGACCTCCGGAATGAGCCCTTCATCTGACTTGGAAGATACACGGAGCGGGTAGACAGGAGTGAGACAATTGGAATGACAAAATGGACTCCAAGATGTTATTTGCGTCGAACTCCAGTCGACATGAGGGTTGTGAAGTTTAAGCCAAGGAAGGCCAAGAACCAGATCGTGGGGCATCTCCCGAATCACTAAGAACTCCAGGTGTTCTTGATGCAGAGCTCCCACTTGCAGCTTGATTGGTACTGTACAACTTGATATCAGACCGTTAGGAATTTGGGTACCATTAATAGCAGTCAACGCAATATGTCGTTTGACCGACCGTAACTGAAAACCCAGATCCTGGGCACAGGAAAGGGAAATAAAATTCCCTGCAGCCCCTGAGTCCAATAGGGCCTTAACGGGCTTGACTATTGACCCAGAAAACAGAGACATGGGGGTATATTTACTAAGCTCCCGATTTTGACCGAGATGCCGTTTTTTCATCAAAGTGTCATCTCGGTCAATCTCGGTCATTTACTAAACACTAATCACGGCAGTGATGAGGGCATTCGTAATTTTTTTCTAGTTCAGGTAAAAAATTACGAATGAATACACCATCGGTCAAATTACGCCTGTTTAAGTATGAATCTCGGTCATTTACTAAGAAGTGCAAAGCAAAAAAACCCAAAACACTGCCGTGAAAAATTACAATTCGTAAAAAAGTCCTAAAAAAAAACAGACCTGCTTTTTTTATTCGTGATTTGAGATGCATGCAGGGATCCATGAGATCCGTGCATGTATATCAGTGGGAAGGGGTTGGAAAGTGCTTTTTTTTTCCAAAAAAAATTGCGTGGGGTCCCCCCTCCTAAGCATAACCAGCCTCGGGCTCTTTGAGCCGATCCTGGTTGCAGAAATATGGGAAAAAAAATGACAGGGGTTCCCCCATATTTAAGCAACCAGCATCGGGCTCTGCGCCTGGTCCTGGTCCCAAAAATACGGGGGACAAAAAGAGTAGGGGTCCCCCGTATTTTTAAAACCAGCACCGGGCTCCACTAGCTGGACAGATAATGCCACAGCCGGGGGTCACTTTTATATAGCGCCCTGCGGCCGTGGCATCAAAAATCCAACTAGTCACCCCTGGCCGGGGTACCCTGGGGGAGTGGGGACCCCTTCAATCAAGGGGTCCCCCCCCCCAGCCACCCAAGGGCCAGGGGTGAAGCCCGAGGCTGTCCCCCCCCATCCAATGGGCTGCGGATGGGAGGGCTGATAGCCTTTGTTGTAAAATAAAAGATATTGTTTTTAGTAGCAGTACTACAAGTCCCAGCAAGCCTCCCCCGCATGCTTGTACTTGGAGAACCACAAGTACCAGCATGCGGCGGAAAAACGGGCCCGCTGGTACCTGTAGTACTACCACTAAAAAAATACCCAAAAAAACACAAGACACACACACCGTGAAAGTATAATTTTATTACATACATACACACATACATACATACTTACCTTATGTTCCCACGCAGGTCGGTCCTCTTCTCCAGTAGAATCCAAGGGGTACCTGTTGAAGAAATTCTACTCACCAGATCCAGTGGTCCAGGCTCCTCGGCAAATCCAGGGATAATCCACGTACTTGAATAAAACAAAAAAACGGTTGCCCGACCACGAACTGAAAGGTGACCCATGTTTGCACATGGGTCACCTTTCCACGAATGCCAGAAACCCACTTTGCCTTCTGGCTAAGTGGGTTTCTTCAGCCAATCAGGGAGTGCCACGTTGTAGCACTCTCCTGATCAGCTGTGTGCTGCTGTCCTCACTGACAGGCGGCACACGGCAGTGTTACAATGTAGCGCCTATGCGCTACATTGTAACCAATGATGGGAACTTTCTGCCCTGCGGTTGACCTAAAGTGACGTCACCGCTGAGCAGAAAGTTCCCATCATTGGTTACAATGTAGCGCATAGGCGCTACATTGTAACACTGCCGTGTGCCGCCTGTCAGTGAGGACAGCAGCACACAGCTGATCAGGAGAGTGCTACAACGTGGCACTCCCTGATTGGCTGAAGAAACCCACTTAGCCAGAAGGCAAAGTGGGTTTCTGGCATTCGTGGAAAGGTGACCCATGTGCAAACATGGGTCACCTTTCAGTTCGTGGTCGGGCAACCGTTTTTTTGTTTTATTCAAGTACGTGGATTATCCCTGGATTTGCCGAGGAGCCTGGACCACTGGATCTGGTGAGTAGAATTTCTTCAACAGGTACCCCTTGGATTCTACTGGAGAAGAGGACCGACCTGCGTGGGAACATAAGGTAAGTATGTATGTATGTGTGTATGTATGTAATAAAATTATACTTTCACGGTGTGTGTGTCTTGTGTTTTTTTGGGTATTTTTTTAGTGGTAGTACTACAGGTACCAGCGGGCCCGTTTTTCCGCCGCATGCTGGTACTTGTGGTTCTCCAAGTACAAGCATGCGGGGGAGGCTTGCTGGGACTTGTAGTACTGCTACTAAAAACAATATCTTTTATTTTACAACAAAGGCTATCAGCCCTCCCATCCGCAGCCCATTGGATGGGGGGGGACAGCCTCGGGCTTCACCCCTGGCCCTTGGGTGGCTGGGGGGGGGGACCCCTTGATTGAAGGGGTCCCCACTCCCCCAGGGTACCCCGGCCAGGGGTGACTAGTTGGATTTTTGATGCCACGGCCGCAGGGCGCTATATAAAAGTGACCCCCGGCTGTGGCATTATCTGTCCAGCTAGTGGAGCCCGGTGCTGGTTTTAAAAATACGGGGGACCCCTACTCTTTTTGTCCCCCGTATTTTTGGGACCAGGACCAGGCGCAGAGCCCGATGCTGGTTGCTTAAATATGGGGGAACCCCTGTCATTTTTTTTCCCATATTTCTGCAACCAGGATCGGCTCAAAGAGCCCGAGGCTGGTTATGCTTAGGAGGGGGGACCCCACGCAATTTTTTTTAGGATTTTACTTTGTTTAATTTAAAAAAAAAAAAAAAATACGAACCCCAGCACGGATCACACAGATCCGGCCGAGATTGATTGTAAAAAAAAACGGCAGTGTTTTGCTAATCACTGCCGTCAAATTAGGTAAAAAAACACGAATGACATCGACATCGGAAGCAAAGAAAAATACGAATACGACAGCTTAGTAAATTAGTCGTAATCAATTCAAAAAGTTGCAGTTTTACACTGCCGATGTCATTCGTGATTGAACTTTGACCTATTTTCGGAAATTACGAATCTTAGTAAATATACCCCATGGAGAGTAAACAGTCCACTGACGGAGAAGATTTAGAAGAAACCCCTAGCTCAACTCCTCCGGAACAAGCTAGGACTGCCCGTTTCCCGGGTGAGACTTGCAAAACTTAAGAAAATGATCCGCGGCTCCACAGTAGAGGCAGAGACCACCCTCACGACGATGCTGACGTTCTTCTGGAGACAGCCGGGATCGATTAATCTGCATGGGCTCATCAGGACTCGGAATAACCGTTTGCTTGGACGGAAAAGATCGGACCCTTGATCGATCTGACCGTCTACGTTCGCCACCTCGTTCCTGCATGCGAAGATCCACCTTTACACAGAGCGAGATCAACTGTTCTAGGGAATCAGGCAAACCTCTAGTGATCAACTCGTCCTTTAGACGATCGGAGAGTCCGTTCCAAAAGGCAGCCCGGAGGGCATCACTATTCCAGCGCAGTTCTGATGCTATGGTGTGAAAGTTAATCACATACTGCCCCACTGAACGAGAGCCTTGTCGGACATGTAGCAAGTCTGCAGAGGCAGCGGTCGTCCTGCCAGGCTCATCAAAGATCCTCTGGAATGACGTAATAAAATTGGTGTAACTGGAAACCAGTGGATCAGATCGCTCCCATAACGGAGACACTCAATCCAACGCTGAACCCTCGAGCAAAGAAATAATGTATGCCACCTTGGACCGATCCGTAGGGAAGTTATATGAAAGGAGTTCAAAATGTACCTCGCACTGATTAAGAAAACCACGGCAACTCTTTGGATTCCCATTATAGCGAGAAGGAGTAGGGAGCTGAAGGCATGATCTGGTTCCGGAGAGGGATGGAACATTACTAGCGCCAGCCACTGAAGCGGGTACTGGAACTGAGACCGGCACTACTGAAGCCAGAGAAGTCGGAATTTGATCCAGCCGGCCAGATAATTCCTAAAGATAATGCATCACCTGGCCCTCTGCTGCTTCCTGACTTTGAACTCGGGAAACCAAGTCCTGGATGGTACTTGCCTCTGGGCTCCGATCCCCCGGGTCCATGGGGCCTGAGTATACTGTTACTGACCTAGGTTGGGGGTGTTGTGAACTCTGGGGTTCTTCCGATGGTAAGGAAGAGGAACCACAGTTGGGTCGGAACAGGGATGGCCTGATATAGGTCTTCCTCATACAGGATTCTGACAGTAAGGCTTGATGAAATTATTGAAGAACTTTATTGCAGGAAAAGGACAACACAATGTCACATAACAGAGAAGGAACGTATGGAGAAATGTCCAGGAAGTACTTGTGAGTGATGGTAAAAGATACTGGTGACTGAAGAACTTATGAGTGATGGTTTTAGAGACACTGATAATTTGAAGAACTTGAGAGCGGTGGTTAAAGACACTGATGATTTGAAGAACTTGAGAGCGGTGGTTAAAGACACTGATGATTTGAAGAACTTGAGAGCGGTGGTTAAAGACACTGATGATTTGAAGAACTTGAGAGCGGTGGTTAAAGACACTGGTGATTTGTAGAACTTGAGAGCGGTGGTTAAAGACACTGGTGATTTGAAGAACTTGAGAGCGGTGGTTAAAGACACTGGTGATTTGAAGAACTTGAGAGCGGTGGTTAAAGACACTGGTGATTTGAAGAACTTGAGAGCGGTGGTTAAAGACACTGGTGATTTGAAGAACTTGAGAGCGTTGGTTAAAGACACTGGTGATTTGAAGAACTTGAGAGCGGTGGTTAAAGACACTGATGATTTGTATAGCTTGAGAGCGATGGTTAAAGACACTGAGGACTTGTATAACTTGAGAGCGGGGGTTAAAGGACACTGAGGATTTGTATAACTTGAGAGCGATGGTTAAAGACACTGAGGACTTGTATAACTTGAAAGCGAGGGTTAAAGGACGCTGAGGATTTGTATAACTTGAGAGCGGTGTTTAAAGGCACTGGTAACTTGCAAAACTTGAGAGCAGAGTTTAACCTGCAGCCCAAGCTGACTCCAAGGAGCACTGGTGACTGGAGCGCGGTGGAACCCGGCCGCGGCTGGGAACGCTGGAAGCTGTGCAACAACTGACACCTGGAAATGCCGGAGACACTGGGATATTACTGCAGAGAGATCCGCCGGGAACAGGAGCACTGGCATCCACTTCAGGGGAAAAGATGAAACTCAGGCGCCGAGGCTCTGCCCGGCGTCTGACTTTGAATCTTCCGCCTCCGCAGGATTGGCGGAACAGTCTGATGACGTCACCAGTTCCCCGCCCATGTGATGCCGGGTGTCATGGCGGCGCCCCTGCCCTGGGGAACCGCCAGGAGCCGCGCCAGCCAGACGCCGGAGCCCGTGGACCACCGAAGGCGGAGGCCGCAACACCGACCAGCAGGCACGCAGGGGTAAGCGCGGTGAACGCCGCCTCTGGCGTGTGACAATATGCGGTTAATTATCGCTACCACCGGTTTGGAAACAAGTCCGGTAAACTGCTAACTAACATGTTAAATGGCACGAGACCCTCCTCTTTAGTTTACCCCCTAAGGAAACCAGACGGATCCCTGACATCCTCCAATGTCCAAATTGTCTCTGTCCTCAAGGATTTCTATGCTTACCTTTACTCACCTGGCCCTCCTCTCTCCCCTGAGAATGACACATTAACCCCCTCCATGTCTCTCCCGGATTCTGAATAAGTTCCCCCTAGATTATCCACGACTCTAGATACAGATTTGACGGCCCCCATAAGCCCAGCGGAAGTCTCTTGAGTGGTTAGGTCCTTAAAACAAGGCACAGCCCCGGACCCCGATGGGTTTGGTAGTAGCTTCTACAAGCTGATGCTTCCGTGCATTCAGGACACATTGGTGCTCGTTTTTAATCACATATTGCGGTCGGGTCAGGCCCCTTTATATTTTAATGCCGCTTATATCAGAGTTCTACCTAAACCAGGCTGAGATCTGACCCTGCCAGCCTCTTATAGGCCGATTTCCTTGTTGAACTCGGATTATAAGATACTTACTAAGATTTTGTCTGAAAGGCTTAAAAAGATTTTACCTTCTATTATACATCCGGATCAAATCGGGTTTATTTCAGGTAGGCACTCGGTCCTGAATGTACGGAAGGTCATATCAGCAGTACAACATTTACAACACACCTCAGGCTCTTCCCTACCAGGCGTCATCCTGTCACTAGAAGCAGAAAAGGCCATTGATCTTGTTCTGTGTCCACACCTTTTTAATACCATGTCTAATTTTGGGTTTTCCTCTACCTTCATCTCGTATATTAAACTTTTATACTCCAATCCCATCTCTCAGATACTATGTAACGGCCAGATTTCGGACCGCTTCCCCTTACACAGGGGTACGCGACAGGGGTGCCCTCTTTCCCCTCTCCTCTTTGCAATTGCCATCGAGCCACTTGCCATCCTATTACGCAACTCATCTGGTTTTAAGGGTATAACAATTTCCAACTGTGTATTAAAAGTTTCCCTCTATGCAGATGATATGCTACTCTTCGTCACTGACCCACTTACTTCGATCCCACACATTATGAACCTGATCGAAGCCTTCGGCTCAGTTTCTGGCTATAAGGTAAATGTAGAAAAATCAGAATTGATGCCGATAGGTTCATATTCCTTAGATCGATCCTCTGCTCCCGCTTTCTCCCGGTTTCAGATTAATTTGTCTCAAATCAAATATATTGGGGTCCATGTCACCAGCAGGGTAGAGGACTTATATAAGGCAAATTTCTCCCACATTATCCAAAAAGTGACTGCCTTGATGCTGTCATGGAACCATCTTCCTTTATCTCTATTGGGGAGGGCGTCGGCGGTGAAGACCGTTATATTCCCTAAAATATTTTATATGATTCAAATGCTGCCGGTTGCCCTCACCAATGGTGAAATCCTCTCCATCAACTCCGCCATCTCCTCGTTTCTATGGAATGGAAGGCGCCCCCGAATTGCTCTGGCCAAACTTATGCTTCCCAAAAAATTGGGTGGCCTGGGGATTCCTGATTTCAAATCTTATACCACCTCTGTTTTCTTCCGCTATGCTGGTGACTGGTTGCTAGATGACTCCACCTTCACAGACGTAGCACTTGACAATGCCATATTTTCTCCTCTATCCCCCGCTGCACTATTGCACCTCATATCCTCTAGTATCCCTCACTCAGTGTATTCAAATATCATGTTTCATGACACTTACATCAACTGGATAAGTCTTTACAAGAAACTGAAAAGGGATTTTCGGTTCTCCCCGTATCTCCCCCTCTGGGGTAACCCTGACTTCTCCCCCTCCCTGAACAACCCAGCTTTCCGGGTTTGGAGACAAAAGGGTGTGGCTCTCGTGAACAAGGTCTTCGACCCAGGTGGCAATGTCCTCCCCTTCGTTGATATCCAGCAACTGTTCTCCCTTCCCAACAGCATGTTTTACCTATACCTCCAGGTCAGACATTATGCGCAATCACTCCCCCGCCCGGTCCCCCCTCCGACCAACACACACATCATTCTCCATCTCCTACAGTCCCGTTCAACCATAGGATACAGACTTCATTACATCTATCCCCGGATCATTTCTGCCAAACCAGAGGTCACCCTACTTTTGAAGAAAATACTCTGCAGCTGGGTCGCGGATATACCTTCCCTCACTTCATGCTCTGATCTCATGTTTTCCCGATACTTCTCATACTCTAAACATTTGCAATCTGCCTACTTACAGGAGACCCACTTTATATTTATTCATAGGGCCTACATCTCTCCGGCCCAGAGGAAACACATGTCCAGTAATGAACTAGGTGTCTGTATGAAATGCTCTATGTCTAATGCAAAGTTTTTTCACTGTTTTTGGGGGTGTTCCAAAATATTTAGATTCTGGTGTAAGTTAATAGGATCTATCAACGAAATTCTTAATGTCACGCTCTCACCCTCACCTGAAGCATGTTTATTATTTTGGTTTGACGGGTGGGTGCTGGGTCCTCGCCCCCATACACGAATCCCCTTCCTTGTCATTATTTTAACTCTGGCAAAAAAGTTAGTACTACTTCATTGGATTAAAAAAACGGCTCCCACTATACAAGAGTTGAAATCTCGTCTTCTCCAGTTAATGTATTTTGACATGAAATCTTTGCTTCTCAATGAACCATTGTCTCTATCCTCATACCACAATAAATGGGTCTCGTTTCTGTGTTCGTTGGATGCTCAATCAAAACGAACATTTTCGCTATACTTTGGGAACCAAGACTGGTCCAGAATAAAATCCCACTTTGTTTGCTGAAGGCCTCCTGCTATTCCACCTCCTTGCGTGGTACCATTATCTGGAATCTGTTACACTATTACGGACATATATACTCCAGCTAATGCTTCCTCTCCTTTACAGTTTAAGATTGTATCCATCTGTTATTCATTTGCTTATAACACACTGTACACTGGTATCATTGGTCTAACCATCCTCCTCCCCCCCCCCCCCTCCCTTTCTATCTTAGTCCCCCCCCCGCCAACCCCTAGTTCTAATTCCTTTTGTTCCTGTCTCGTCTTTTGGTCTGTCTGTAATGTCTTAATAAATCCGCAGTTTGAAGGGTATATGTTACTCTCGCTCACTCCTTGATTATATGACCTGTTGTTTGGTTTACTTTTACTTATTACAGGGAGTGTCTCCCATTGTGAGTGTAAAATGTATTCACCTTTGAAAATACAATAAAATGTGTTTACAAAAAAAAAGAAAGAACAACTTATGATGGAAAAGTATAACAATGACTGTTTAAATATGGTTGCCATTTATTGAAAACAATCTTTGCTGCATGTAGCACAATGCCATATTGCTAGTAGTGTTTAGTAACTAACTGCACTTAGCTACTGTATCTTAATATGTAACCTAGGTGACCAAGGCATAGGCAGGAAGAAACACTGGATATGAAGAAGCATTTGGCTATGTGTCTGGTTGAAGCTGCTCAATATATATTTAGGTTATCAGTTTCACACTTTACTATGACATAACACATTTCAGAAAACTATCAAGGCATTAAAATTGCGGCTCTGCCACATAAATATGTTTGTTTGATCTAAACCTTTTTTCAGCAAATGTTCCTATTTGTTTTTGTTGTTAATTTTTTTCAAGAACATCTGTAATTACAAATTAACAGAAAAATAGCTTCAGAGACACAGTGAAGAGGATGGAGTGTGGTCAATCCAATCACTGCCCTCTTAATATTAGTGCTATATACTGTATAACATGTTTGCATACCTGCTACATTTCTCTACCACTTAAAATACAATTCAAAGCAATAACTTTTTTACAGTCACTTTGAATTGGGGCAGATGGGGAATTTTATAGATAAAGCATTGGTTCAAAGTTACTCAGTGTCTATTTATAATAAAAAGATGAAGGGTGTGGCCTGGAATCTATTGCAGTAGGACACACTATGGAGCTCTCTGCCCATCTACTGTTTTGGATCTACTCTGAGGTCACTACCTGCTCCTTTTAGCCCATTGATGGTACCTAAAGCCTTTTAGCGGTTAGGGATAGTGCCCATCAGACCTGCTACTTGAGGAATTCCACCCACACCTGTTTCCTGCCAAACGGCCTCCCAGCCTGGTTTGCAGTGCTGACTGCATTCCCCTGGCTCCCCAAATGTTGACCTGCCAACACTTTCCAGGGTGCAGTCTCCTGCTGCTGCCTATGCCATGACTGGGAAATCAGTGCTCACCCAGCGGCTACTCTGTGATCAAGCACAATCGGATATACGGGACCCATCAGACATTGATGTCACTCCCTGGTCACCGATGCAGCGCCTGATCGGATTGGCAGTAAAGGCTCTACCCTGGCATCCTCTTAATGAATACTGCTGAAACAGAGTATAATACCTGCTGCACACAGCCTCAGCACTACATGCGACAGGCTCCAGAGTTCAGGGTAGTGGAATACCTTGTGTTCAGGCAGACCCTGCTGCAAAATTCCAATACACAGGGGCCAGTTGTGGAGCACCCCTCCCCTTGCTTTGGAACACATTCATCAGCTGATCTTTCTCCACCAACCTTTCTCTCACAATACAATAGACAAATGCTATTAGAGTTTGCCTGCATTAATTAACCATAGGTCTGAAAGACATTACTATTTTGTTTTCTGTTAAAATAACACCACCTAGTGGGGACACTGGCAATTACGTAGCTTTTCTAATAGTGTACATAGGAGTCTACACATTTTACTTCTCCAGGCTAGTCGTTCAGTATGTCGGTTGATGGCTAACTGGTCTCCTTCAAGTTCAATTATATGTTGACCTGACCTGTAATGGCTGCCTAGTGATTGGACAATTAGAGTCTTTGCTCAATAGCAGCCCTTGTTTGGGACATATACGCAATAGAACCCAAACTGCTTGACCATTTACTATTAACAGGTACATTAACTTTAATCCTACACTATTGTCAAGAATAAGAAATCCACACAGAATACAGATAGTCCTTGTCCCAGGAATTCTTTATCTCAGTTGGTTAGATAATAGGGAGCAGCGCGTTGTGGTAAATGGATCTCTTTTTAATTGGACTGAAGTGTTAAGTGGTGTGCCACAAGGCTCGGTATTAGGACCGCTTTTGTTCAACATTTTCATTAACGGCCTAACAGAAAGTCTAGAGAGCATGGTGTCAATTTTTGCAGATTATACCAAATTGTGTAAGGCTATAAATACGCAGGAGGATGCTGAGTCTCTTCAGAATGACTTAGTTAAATTAGAAGCATGGGCAGCCAAATGGAGAATGCGCTTCAACACAGACAAGTGTATGGTAATGCACTATGGTAGCAAGGACAAAAATAACACCTACATACTGAATGGAGTAAAATTAGGGGATACTGTACTGGAAAAGGACTTAGGTGCTCTCATAGATAGCAAACTAGGCAGCAGTACCCAAAGTAGGATTGCATCAAAGAAGGCTAATAAGATATTAGCATGCATAAAATGGGGAATTGATGCAAGGGACGAGGGTGTTATACTCCCATTATATAAATCACTGGTGAGGCCACACCTTGAATGCTGTGTACAATTCTGGGCACCCTACTACAAAAAGGATATCCTGGAGCTAGAAAAGGTTCAGAGGCGGGCGACCAAACTAAATAAGGGCATGGAGACACTGGAATATGAGGAAAGGCTTGAAAGACTAGGCATGTTTATATTGGAAAAGAGGAGACTAAGAGGGGATATGAGTAACATCTACAAATATATAAGGGGACAATACACCGAGCTTGCGCGGGTCCTGTTTTTGGTTAGATCAACACAGAGGACATGTGGACACTCGCTCAGGTTAGAGGAGAGGAGATTCCGCACAATACGGCGTAAAGGCTTTTTCACGGTAAGGACTGTACGTGTATGGAATTCCCTGCCGGAGGGAGTTGTAATGGCGGACTCTGTCAACACCTTTAAGAATGGGTTAGATAAATTCCTAATGGATAAGGATATCCAGGGTTATGGTGCATAGTCACGCACTATAGTTACTATAAAAAGGGATATAATGCAACAGCTGACATCAGCATCAGTCAAAAATTTGTAGATAAAATAATCCTGCTCAGGAGACCACAAATAGGTTGAACTCGATGGACAATTGTCTTTTTTCAACCTTAGATACTATGTTAAAAAAAACTATGACATGAGGTCTTTTCTCCAGCCTACCCTTTCTAGACAAGGTCATGATATGGAGGTTTCAGACTCTTCCCCTACCCCATCTGATCCTTTGAGCTCACCCTCAAGGGAGGACCTTGTCCTTTTTCACTCTTATTCACTTATTATTCTTACTAGGTGCTTCATCGCGCCCTACGGGCGCTTTTCACACCGTCGCAAGGGGCTACGCCCCCTTAACCCTTGCATGCCTTTCTGGGGTTCAATATTTGTATTCTATAAAGTATTACCTGCATTCCTTTGTTAGTGGTTAAATATTGCACAATGAAAGGGCGTGCGATGGTGAAGGAGGCGCAGCCCCTTGCGACGGTGTGAACAGCACCTGCAGGGCACGATGTACAGAATGTAGCGGGTGCGGGGGGGACTGCGGATGGTGTCTGTAGATGCTGCAGGTGGCGGGGGGGCAGAAGTGGGGGTGGGGCCCGGATGGGGAAGAGTCGGGAGGTGCTGCGGGTGGGGGAGGGGCAGAGGAGTGGGGGATGCAGATTGGGGAGGTGTCCGGAGGCACTGCAGGTGGGGGAGGGGCAGGGGTGCCATGGGTGGGAGAGGGGCAGGTGTGGGGATGTTGTGGATGGGTGAAGGGTTCCGGAGGTGCTGTGGGATGGGCAGGGGCGGGAGTGCCGGGGGTGGGGTAGGGGTCCGCAGGCGCCATGGGTAGGGGAGGGGCAGGTACGGATGGTGCGGCGCATAGGGAAGGAGGTCCGGAGGTGCTGCTGGTGGTGGAGGGGCAGGTGCGGTGGTGCCATTGGTGGGGGAGGGGTGGGGGAGGGGGGGACCGCGGATGGAGGAGGGTGTCTGCAGATGCTGCGGGTGGAGGGGGGCAGGTGTGGGGGGAGACATATAAAGGGGGTGGATGGTGGAGGGGGCCTGGAGGTGCTGTGGGTGGTGAAGGGGCGGAGGAGTGGGAGCCGCGGGTGGTGTAGGGGGTCTGGAGGCACAGCGTGTGGGGGAGGGGTGGAGGGGAAGGTGCGGAGGTGTGGTGCATTGGGGAGAGGTCTGGAGGCGCTGCGGGTACTGTACCTGCCAAAAAGGTAGTTGGAGGGTATGCAGTAACAGGGTCAGGACAGGGGTGACAGGGTCAGAACAGGGTTGACGGGGCCAGGACAGGGGTGACAGGGTCAGAAAAGGGGTGACGGGGCCAGGACAGGGGCGATGGGGCCAGGACAGAAATGACAGGGACAGGATAGGGGTGACAGGCCAGGGTAGGGGTGGCAGGAACAGGACAGGGGTGACAGGGCCAGTATAGGGTTGACAGGGCAAGCACAGGGGTAACAGGGCCAGGATAGGGGTAACAGGGCCAGCATAAGGGTAACAGGGCCAGCATAAGGGTGACAGGGCCAGGATAAGGGTGAAAGGGCCAGGATAAGGGTGAAAGGGCCAGGATAAGGGTGACAGGGCCAGGATAAGGGTGACAGGGCCAGGATAAGGGTGAAAGGGCCAGGATAAGGGTGGCAGGGCAAGGCCAGGGGTGACAGGGACATGACAGAACACAGGGCACGGGAGAGATTGGTATTAGGGACAAAACAGTGGTGACAGACAGATGTGTCTTACCGGAGTCACTGCTGCTGGCTGCTGCTGTTCCACTCCAACCTGTTGGGATCTGCTGCTGGTGGAGACTTGGCATGGCTGACTCTCTTAGGCTGGAGTCCTGCTTCCTCTGCCCGTCCGCATCCCTCCCCCCCTCCTCAGTCACACACCGCAGACCTCGCGCAGCTGCCGGGCACTGTGGTAAGGGGAGACTGGGAGTGACTGGTTAGCCCCCAGGAGATGCTGCGGCTGGAGGGAGGAGGGGATCGGAGCCTGCAAGCAGCTCGGACTTCTGCAGCGTTACCCGCCGGCTAAAGTGTGTGAAGGAGCTGGGCGCACCTCACTGTGGGTGGCAGCGATGCAGCTAGCGGTGGGGTTGCCGGGGCTGGAGATAACAGAGGCAGTACGGAACATGCACAGCGGCAGGTGCCCCACAAAACTGCAGCTAAGAAGCGTGGAGTGTGCCAGAGAGTGACGCTCCTCCGCGCCAGAGGGGGGGGGGGTCAAGCACACAGTGAGCCGGTGCCCGTCTGTCTGTATGGCACACCCCCTCACACACTCCCATACCTCCCAAATGTCCCGATTTTCGCGGGACAGTCCCATTTTTTTTGGGTCTGTCCCGCTGTCCCACCCGCGGGTCGCAGTGTCCCGCGGTAACGGGGGGGTCAGTTGGAAAGCTCCTGTACTCGCTGTTCTGCTTAGCAGAGCAGCGGTGAATAGTGGAGACAGAGGGAGAGGGGGCATCAGGGGGTATGGATTAAGGGGGGGTTCCAGCAGCAGAGCCGGATTAAGGGGGGGGGCAGGGGGTACGTACCGTTGGCCCCACAGTTTTAGGGGGCCCCCCGGCTCGAGTAGCTCTGTCCCAGCTCAGAAGCCCCCCCGTCCTGCCAGCAACAACGGCAGCATTGTGCTACTGTCAGCACACGCTGCTGCGTGTTGGCAGGTCTGTGGTGTTGCAGGGAGGCAGCAGTCTCCCTGCTTTCTACTGCCTGTGCGGGTGTGTAGGGGGAGCGACCACCTCCTCTGGATTTACCCCTAGCTGAGGGGCCAAAATTCCATTTAAAAAAAAAAAAAATGGAATTTGTGTGAGGGGGCGTGGCCTCGCGTCCCGCGATTAGGCCACGCCCCCAACCCACAGCAGGCACAGCAATGAGATAGGGCTCCCCTGTCTCAAGTGCCCTGGCCCACCCGGACTCATAATCAGCCCCTGGGGGCATGCCAGCAGCTCACAGAGCGCTTGGCATGCCCCCTCATTGACTAAAACGGGGCCCTCCCGTGAAGCCACGCCCCCTTTTCGCTGAGTGTGTGTCCCTCCTTCTGTCTGAAGAAAGCTCCTGCAGAAAGCTGGGAGGTATGCACCCCTGCCTGTGCCATGCCCATACTATCTGCTTCTGTCTGCTCCTAGTCTCCTGTAGATTTGGCCAGATCTGTGACTCATTTGACTAACTCCGCCCACTGTTGTGACTCCGCCCAGCGTTAGCAAATGAATCAGAAAGTCACAGATCTGGGCTATTATATAGGAGATTCACTCAGCAGTGAAATGAAATAAATCATCACCTACATTAAGAAGCTACCGACTAAACAGGACCTACAGGACACCATTAGGTGAAAGGTGGCTACTGTTAAGTGTGATCTCTCCCTACTCTCTGGCTGCCTCACTACCTTGGAGAACAATTAGGAATCCTCTGAAGCTTTTACCTGTAAACTGAAGATATCATGTCAATTCAGTCTGCTCAAATACACTCCCTGAAATCAAGGATAGAAGACCTTGATAATAGAGGTCTACGAAACAACATCTCAATTAGAGGCCTTGCTGAGGAGGTCCAACAATCTGGACTAGTATATGCTCTAACAAAGATTTTTAATGAGATTCTGGGTAATGACCCAAGCGATATGATAGTCTTTGACACAGCACTTTAAGCCCTTGCACCTCGTGGTCCCTCCACTGATTGGCACCAGGATGACATTTGTCGTTTACATTATTTTTCCCAAAAGGAGGAGATACTACGCAAAATCAGGCAATTTGTCAGTGTGGATTTTAATGGGAACACTAGTCATATATACCAGAATTATCTTGGCACATGCTTCAGCAATGCAAAGCTCTAAGACCCAAATGTATTAAGCCTTAAAAAGTGATAAATTGGAGATGCATAAAGAGTGATAAAGGACCAGCCAACCAGCTCCTAGCTGTCATTTTTCAAACACAAACTGTATGTCAGTTAGTTATTGGCTGGTCATTTATCACTCTTGATCCATCTCCACTCTATCACTTTTTCAGGCTTAATACATTTTGGCTAAAAACCACTAATGGATGACCTCCGCAAACGTCAACTGAAATACTGTTGGGGTTTCCCTTTTCATCTCCAAGTGACATTCTCTAATAGACTACACTTCTTGCAAGCCTCTTTTTGCTCAGCTTTGGGCCCTCCAAAGATTAATAAACCTGAATGGACTGAATGGACCTCTGACCCATCTGAGGTTACCTCATTGCCTGGAGAAAAAACTTGTCATAGCAAAAGGTGCCTTATTTCAAGAGGAGGCCGAGCAATCAACCTAGCCACTCTGAGTCAGAAGGTTCCTAATGCCAACAATAGTGTCACGATCCGGGTTACAGGACACCATTATTTACCTTTCAGGTGTTTCCTGACGCTGGCTCAGTGTTCCAAGGCCTGGTCTCAATCATGTTGGTAAACATACTTACTTCATATCTCCTCTCTGCCAGTCTGCAGATGCTGTAACAAGGAACTCTTATAAGTGGAATGGCGTTTCTAGCCCATCATGGCCTCCGCCGCCATTACTGCACTCTCAGCACTTGGACGGCTCTGCATAGCGTCTCCTGTCAGCCGCGGCCTCCACCGCCATTACTGTGCTCTCAGCGCCTGGATGGATCAGTGTGGCGTCCCCTGTCAGCTGTGGCCTTTGCCGCTATTATTACAGTTCAAAGCACTAACAGGTCTGTGCGGTGCCTCTCGCCCGCTGTGGCCTCTGCCGCCGGGTCTGTGGGTTTGCTGTGCAGCTTGGCATCCACTGTCCCCTGCTGCCGCAGCCGCCATTAGTGAAAAATCTCCATATGGGATTACAAACCAGGTTTCCCTCCAAAGAACATAATGGGCGCAGCCATGTTGGTTCTGATTAGTGATATGCACCGGAAATTTTTCGGGTTTTGTGTTTTGGTTTTGGATTCGGTTCCGTGGCCGTGTTTTGGATTCGGACGCGTTTTGGCAAAACCTCCCTGAAATATTTTTGTCGGATTCGGGTGTGTTTTGGATTCGGGTGTTTTTTACAAAAAAACCTCAAAAACAGCTTAAATCATAGAATTTGGGGTCATTTTGATCCCATAGTATTATTAACCTCAATAACCATAACTTCCACTCTTTTTCAGTCTATTCTGAACACCTCACACCTCACAATATTATTTTTAGTCCTAAAATTTGCACTGAGGTCCTGGATGGCTAAGCTAAGCGACACAAGTGGCCGACACAAACATCTGGCCCATCTAGGAGTGGCACTGCAGTGTCAGGCAGGATGGCACTTCAAAAAAATTGTCACCAAACAGCACATGATGCAAAGAAAAAAAGAGGCGCACCAAGGTCGCTGTGTGACTAAGCTAAGCGACCCAAGTGGCCGACACAAACACCTGGCCCATCTAGGAGTGGCACTGCAGTGTCAGGCAGGATGGCACTTCAAAAAAATAGTCCCCAAACAGCACATGATGCAAAGAAAAAAAGAGGCGCAATGAGGTAGCTGTGTGACTAAGCTAAACGACCCAAGTGGCCGACACAAAGACCCAAGTGGCCGACTCAAACTCCTGGCCCATCTAGGAGTGGCACTGCAGTGTCAGACAGGATGGCACTTCAAAAAAATAGTCCCCAGACAGCACATGATGCAAAGAAAAAAAGAGGCGCAATGAGGTAGTTGTGTGACTAAGCTAAGCGACCCAAGTGGCCGACACAAACACCTGGCCCATCTAGGAGTGGCACTGCAGTGTCAGGCAGGATGGCACTTCAAAAAAATAGTCCCCAAACAGCACATGATGCAAAGAAAAAAAGAGGCGCACCAAGGTCGCTGTGTGACTAAGCTAAGCGACACAAGTGGCCGACACAAACACCTGGCCCATCTAGGAGTGGCACTGCAGTTTTCTAGCGAGAGGATGAGTGCTTCCATCCTCATGTGAATCTGAACCACTAGCCATGAACATAGGCCAGGGCCTCAGCCGTTCCTTGCCACTCCGTGTCGTAAATGGCATATTGGCAAGTTTACGCATCTCCTCAGACGCTTTTAATTTTGATTTTTGGGTCATTTTACTGAACTTTTGTTTTTTGGATTTTACATGCTCTCTACTATGACATTGGGCAACGGCCTTGGCAGATGACGTTGATGTCATTTCATCGTCTCGGCCATGACTAGTTGCAGCAGCTTCAGCACGAGGTGGAAGTGTATCTTGATCTTTCCCTATTTTACCCTCCACATATTTGTTCTCCATTTTTTAATGTGTGGAATTATATGCCAGTATCAATAGCAACGGCCTACTACTATATATACTGCGCACAACTGAAATGCACCACAGGTATGGATGGATAGTATACTTGACGACACAGAGGTAGGTAGAGCAGTGGCCTTCCGTACCGTACTACTTTATATACTGGTGGTCACTGGTCAGCAAAACTCTGCACTGTACTCCTCCTATATAATATACTGGTGGTCCCCAGTCCCCACAATAAAGCAGTGTGAGCACAGATATATGCAGCACACTGAGCACAGATATGGAGTGTTTTTCAGGCAGACAACGTATACTGGTGGTCACTGTCAGCAAAACTCTGCACTGTACTCCTCCTATATAATATACTGGTGGTCCCCAGTCCCCACAATAAAGCAGTGTGAGCACAGATATATGCAGCACACTAAGCACAGATATCGAGTGTTTTTCAGGCAGACAATGTATACTGGTGGTCACTGCTCAGCAAAACTCTGCACTGTACTCCTCCTATATAATACAGCTGCTCCCCAGTCCCCACAATTAAGCAGTGTGAGCACAGATATATGCAGCACACTGAGCACAGATATGGAGTGTTTTTCAGGCAAACAACGTATACTGGTGGTCACTGGTCAGAAAAACTCTGCACTGTACTCCTCCTATATAATACAGCTGCTCCCCAGTCCCCACAATTAAGCAGTGTGAGCACAGATATATGCAGCACACTGAGCACAGATATGGAGTGTTTATCAGGCAGACAACGTATACTGGTGGTCACTGGTCAGCAAAACTCTGCACTGTACTCTTCCTATATAATACAGCTGCTTCCCAGTCCTGACAATTAAGCAATAAGCAGCACAAATATTATTAATAAACTGAGAGGACGCCAGCCACATCCTCTCCCTAACATTTCCAATGCACGAGTGAAAATGGCGGCGACGCGCGGCTGCTTATATAGAATCCGAATCTCACGAGAATCCGACAGCGGGATGATGACGTTCGGGCGCGCCCGGATTAACCGAGCCATACGGGAGAATCCGAGTATGCCTCGGACCCGTGTAAAATGGGTGTAGTTCGGGGGGGTTCGGTTTCCGAGGAACCGAACCCGCTCATCACTAGTTCTGATCACATGATGCTATTTCCTCCAATCTACAGCACCACTGAGTTCTGCCTTTTTGCTGATCCAATCCCTGCACTGCTGAGGGTATAAAAGGACTGATTCTGAACCAGGAAGTTGTCAGTGCTTTGGTTGTCATTACCAGTGTATCCTGTCTCTGCTCTCTGTGATTACTTTGTTCCAGGTATTCCAGCTCCTGTGTCTTCAGTTCTTCAGATACCCGCACCAATCACCACCCTGCAGTGCCTGCCTGACTCCATAGTATCCTCTTTGCCTTCTGCTATTGGCAGTACTCTATAACACCGGCTTCCAGCATTTGGCTCCCAGCGGTGTTCAGCTTCCTGATGTCATCGGTGCTCCGTCATCGGTTTCCATAATATCTTCAGTGCTCAAGTCGTCTGTTCTTCAAATTCATCGATCTCTAGCATCACCAGTGTCATTCAACTCCTCTGCTAACACTGGTTCATCTGCACTTCATCCACAATTCTTTGTAACCGGTTCCATCCGGCAAAACCGGCAGTCTACGTGTACTACTCACTCTACAGCACGTTTAGCCTCTGTACAACATCTGCTGACCAGTTCCAGCTTTCATCTACCATACAGCACCTAGGTGATGGTAAAAGGACTCTCCATCTCCTAATCTCCCAAGATAGCCTTTTGCATTTCCCACCTAAGGGAATACCAGCTTTTGCTATTTCTTGTGGAACTGTGTACTGTTTTTAATCATTTCTCATATCATATCTTTGCAACTGCCGATGTACCATCAGAACTGTGTTCAATAAACAAACATTCATTTTATCCTTGTTGTCGTGGTCACACCTTCGGGCACTGGTGGTACAAGTCATCTAGGAGTCCTATTCTACTGGGCAGATTTACATTTACACCAGCCCCTACAACTGAGGCTGTTTCAGGTCAACACCAGCCCTCAGTTGTGACAGTAAGCACTGACCTAATGAATCTGGCCGGAGACCAAGACCAAGCGGCCAGGCCGATGCAAGAACTGGCAGCCCGACTTGAAAATCAGGAGGCTGCACAAGGCCATGTTATCTGATGTCTTCAGGATATCTCCTCTCGGCTGGATGGAATCCAAACGACCCTCCATGGTTCCGGGGCGACTGGTGTACCAACTGCAGTACCTACAGTGGTAACCCCACCCACCATACCCAGTTCTGTTCCACGTCTTCATTTACTGACTCCAGCTAAATTTGACGGGTCCCCAAAAGCCTGCAGGGGATTCCTCAACCAGTGCGAAATACATTTTGAGCTACAGCCTGGCAGTTTCCCAGCTGATCGCACAAAGGTTGCCTATATTATTTCCCTCCTCAGTGGCTCCGCCCTGGATTGGGCATCACCATTATGGGAGAGATCTGATACTTTGCTGTCTTCTTATACAGACTTTGTGGCAACATTCAGGCGTATCTTCGATGAGCCAGGTCATGTATCTTCAGCCTCTTCTGAGATTCTCTGTTTACGCCAGGGGACACGAATTGTTGGACAGTATCTTTTACAGTTCCAGATTCTAGCATCAGAACTGGCATGGAACGATGATGCCTTGTATGCAGCCTTCTGGCATGGCCTATCTGAGTGTATCAAGGACGAATTGGCTACCAGGGACTTGCCTCCAAAGTTGAATGAATTTATATCTCTGTGTACCAAAGGCGATCTATGGTTTCTAGAAAGGGCAATCGAGCGAGGAAGGTCATTATTTCCCAAGTCTACTCCTCCTCATCAACCATCTCCGCCCAAAGATGAACCCATGCAGATAGGTAATTCTCGTCTATCTCCAGCAGAGCGTAGAAGACGTCTCTCTGAGCATCTCTGTCTCTATTGTGCTGCACCATCTAATGTTATTAATGCCTGTCCCAAGCGTCCGGGAAACTCCAAGTCCTAGCCCGCCAAGGAGAGGGTCGGCTAGGAGCAATGCATTCCTCTCAATCTCCAAGTGATTGTAATCTCCCAGTTTCGCTCCAAGTGGCTCAGCGCACTCAGAACATTATTGCTTTGTTAGACTCAGGTGCAGCTGGGAATTTTATGACTGAGGAATACGTCAAGCGGTGGTCTCTACCCACCTAGAGACTTTTGTCTTCCATATCTTTACTGCCGTGGATGGCAGCAAGATTTCTGATGCAGTCATTTCTTTCAAGACTCTACCAGTTCATCTGAAAGTAGGAGTTCTTCATTCAAAATTAATTTCTTTTTTTGGTGATTCCAAAGGCCACTCATCCGGTGGTTCTGGGCCTCCCATGGCTTTGTTTACATAATCCTCTGATTGATTGGAGGACGACCCATATCCTGGTGTGGGGACTGTCCTGCTCCGAGACCTGCCTTTCCAAAGAGCTTCCTGTATGTTCTTCATCCTCCAAGTCTTCTGATGTTCCACCTCTACAGTATCAAGACTATGCTTATGTCTTCAGTAAAGCTTCTGCTGATATCCGTCCACCACACAGGGAGTGGGATTGTCCTATTGACCTTATCCCAGGGAAGGTTCCACCCCGAGGCCGAACGTATCCGTTGTCTGTACCAGAGACTCATTCTATGGAGGAATATATTAAAGAGAACTTGGCAAAGGGTTTCATCTGACCGTCTTCTTCTCCAGCTGGCGCAGGTTTCTTCTTCGTTAAGAAGAAAGACGGTGGCCTGCGGCCATGCATCGACTATAGAGGTTTGAACGACATCACTGTAAAAAACCTTTATCCTCTGCCTCTGATTACCGAACTCTATGATTAGGTTAGCGGATCAACCATCTTCACAAAATTAGATTTATGGGGTGCCTATAACCTCATTCGGATCCGGAAGGGTGACGAGTGGAAGACTGCTTTTAACACCTGTGATGGACATTATGAGTACCTCGTCATGCCTTTCGGACTCAGTAATGCTCCAGCTATTTTCCAACACTTCGTGAACGAGATCTTTAGAGATATGATCTATCGTCATGTCGTGGTGTACCTCGATGACATCCTCATTTTTGCCAACAATTTGGAGGAACATCGCTTTTGGGTGAAGGAAGTCTTGTCTCGTCTTCGTGCCAATCATCTTTATTGTAAGTTGGAAAAATGCGTCTTTGAAGTCAAGTCCATTCCGTTTCTAGGCTACATTGTGTCCAGTTCTGGACTAGAGATGGACCCTGAGAAACTACAAGCTATCCAGGATTGGCTAATACCTACAACCCTCAAGTATGTTCAGAGATTTCTAGGATCGCCAATTATTACAGAAAATTTATTCGAGACTTTTCCATTATTGTGGTGCCTATCACTGCCTTTACCAAAAAGGGTGCTAATCCCTCCAAGTGGTCCAAAGAAGCTGTTCAAGCCTTCCATCTATTAAAGCGAAGGTTCATACCAGCTCCAGTGTTGAAACAGCCAGATACTAACTCGCCGTTCACCCTTAAGGTGGATACCTCCTCCATTGGAGTGGGTGCGTCCTGTCTAAAAGAGCCAAAGATGGTTATCTGTATCCTTGTGGCTTCTTTTCCCGGAAGTTTTCCCCTGCTGAGCGCAATTACGCCATTGGCGATCAGGAATTGTTGGCTATCAAGCTCGCTCTGGAAGAGTGGAGGTATTTGCTAGAAGGAGCTTCCCATACCATCACAATTCTTACAGACCACAAAAATCTCCTGTATTTGAAAGGTGCACAACCCCCATCAGGCCAGATGGGCACTTTTCTTTTCTAGGTTCATCTTTAAACTCCAGTTCTGTCCAGGTTCACAGAATCGCAAGGCTGATGCCCTTTCCCGCTCCTGGGAGCAAGAAAATAAGTCTGAGTCTACGGACAAGCATCCTATCATTAATCCAGTGGCATTCTCCACGGTAAGGATGGACTCTATGCCCCCATCAGGAAAATGTTTTGTAAAGCCAGCTCTAAGGAAGAAGCTCATGCATTGGGCACACGCTTCCCATTTTACCGGACATGCAGGCATCCAGAAAACCCTTGAATTCATCTCCAGGTCCTACTGGTGGCCGACCCTGAAGGAGGACGTTACTGAGTTTATTGCTTCCTGCCCAAAATGTGCTCAACATAAAGTGCCTCGCCAGTCACCCGCTGGGCAACTGGTTCCATTATCTGTTCCTCATTGTCCGTGGACCCATTTGTCAATGAACTTTATTACAGACCTTCCTATATGTAACAAGTTTAATAACATCTGGGTGGTAGTTGACCGGTACACCAAGATGGCTCATTTAATTCCTCTTACCGGTCTTCCGTCAGCTTCCAAGTTGGCTCAACTGATCATTCAGGAGATCTTTAGACTGCATGGCCTCCCCGAGGAGATAATTTCTGACAGAGGAGTACAGTTCGTAAACAAGTTTTGGCGAAGCTTATGTTTGGCCCTCCAAGTCAAATTAAAATTTTCTACAGCGTATTACCCCCAGACTAATGGTCAAACTGAGAGGGTGAATCAGGACTTGGAGGCCTTCCTCCGAATTTACGTATCCTCCTCCCAAGATGACTGGGTTCAATTTCTTCCCTGGGCTGAGTTCTGCCATAACAACCAATACCACTCATCATCCTCTTCTACGCCATTCTTCACCAACTATGGATTTCACCCTAAAGTTCTGGAATTTCAACTGCTTCCAGCAACTTCAGTGCCAGCAGCTGATATCACTCTTCGTCAGTTTTCAAATAACTGGAAGAATGTCCGAGCGGCTCAACTCAAGGATAAGAAGTTTGCAGATAAGAAGCGTAGGGCAATTCCTGCACTTAAAGTGGGTGATCGTGTTTGGCTATCTATGAAGAATTTGAGGTTAAGAGTTCCAATCATGAAGTTTTCTCCATGATATATCGGCCCTTTTTGAATTGAACAAGTCATCAACCCAGTGGCTTACAAACTTTAGCTACCTCCATTCTTGAAAATTCCCAGGACGTTTCACGTTTGTCTTCTGAAACCGCTGATCCTGAATCGGTTCCATTCAGCACTTCCTTCGGCTCCTAAAGTCCAGACTCAACGTGGTGTTGAGTATGAAGTCGCCAAGATTCTGGATTCATGCTTCCGTTATGGTCAACTTCAATACCTGATCGATTGGAAGGGCTATGGCCCTGAGGAACGCTCCTGGACCAATGCTTCAGATGTCCATGCTCCAACATTGGTTTGGAATTTCCATTCCAAGTTCCCTCAGAAGCCAAAGAAGTGTCCTGGGGTCACTCCTAAAGGGGGGGGGGGGGTGCTGTCACGATCTGGGTTACAGGACTCCATTATTTACCTTTCAGGTGTCTCCTGAGGCTGTCTCAGCGTTACAGGGCCAGGTCTCAATCATGCTGCTAAACATACTTCATATCTCCTCTCTGCCAGTCTGCAGATGCTATCACAATGAGCTCTTATAAGTGGAATGGCATTTCTAGCCCATCGCTGCCTCCGCCGCCATTACTGCACTCTCAGCACTTGGACGGCTCTACATGGCGTCTCCTGTCAGCCGTGGCCTCCGCCGCCATTGCTGCGCTCTCAGCGCCTGGATGGATCAGTGTGGCATCCCATGTCAGCTGCAGCCTGTGCCACTATTATTACAGTTCAAAGCACTAATAGGTCTGTGCGGTGCCTCTCGCCCGCTGTGGCCTCTGCCGCCGGCTCTGTGGGTTTGCTGTGCAGCTTGGCATCCACAGTCCCCTGCGGCCGCAGCCACCATTACTGCAAAATCTCCATATGGGATTACAAACCAGGTTTCCCTCCAAAGACCAGTATGGGCACAGCCATGTTGGTTCTGATCACGTGACGCTATTTCCTCCAATCTACAGCACCGCTGAGTTCTGCCTGATTGCTGATCCAATCCCTGCACTGCTGTGGGTATAAAAGGACTGATTCTGAACCAGGAAATTGTCAGTGCTTTGGTTGTCATTACCAGTGTATCCTGTCCTTGCTCTCTGTGATTATTAACTGTGTTCCAGGTATTCCAGCTCCTGTGTCTTCAGTTCTTCAGAGACGCGCACCAATCACCACCCTGCGGTGCCTGCCTGACTCCATAGTATCCTCTTTGCCTTTTGCTATTGGCAGTACTCTATAACACCGGCTTCCAGCGTTTGGCTCCCAGCGGTGTTCAGCTTCCTGATGTCATCGGTGCTCCATCATCGGTTTCCATAATATCTTCAGTGCTCAAGTCGTCTGTTCTTCAAATTCATCGATCTCTAGCGTCACCAGTTTCATTCAACTCCTCTGCTAACACTGGTTCATCTGCACTTCATCAACAGTTCTGTTACCGGTTCCATCCAGCAAAACCGTCAGTCTACGTGTACTACTCACTCTACAGCACGTTCAGCCTCTGTACAACATCTGCTGACCAGTTCCAGCTTTTTTCTACCATACAGCACCTAGGTGATGGTAAAAGGACTCTCCATCTCCTAATTTCCCAAGCTAGCCTTGTGCGGATACCACACCTAAGGGAATACCAGCTTTTGCTATTTCTTGTGGAACTGTGTACTGTTTTTAATCATTTCTCATATCATATCTTTGCAACTGCCGATGTAGCATCAGAACTGTGTTCAATAAACAAACATTCATTTTATCCTTGTTGTCGAGGTCACACCTTCGGGCACTGGTGGTACAAGTCATCTGTATGTCTAGGAGTCCTATTTTACCGCCCAGATTTACATTTACACCAGCCCCTACAACTGAGGCTGTTTCAGGTCAACACCAGCCCTCAGTTGTGACAAATAGTGATTGCCCTCATCCATCTTTCTTTGCTTTTTTTCTCTTCAGCTGTGTGGACTTTATGTTTGCACAACTCATGCTTCTTTCTCCCCACTGTACCACCGAGTCCCTACCTTGTACCCCAGGTGTGACTTTTTCTTGTCCATAGCCACTGATAGTTTACCTCACTTATTGGGACGTACCCTATACCCTATGATTGTTATTTGGGTGGATGTTTTTCTTACACTTTTTCTAGATTTGTCTTTTCAGGTATTCCTGTATCATTGTTTGCCCACTATTTATGTTTTATGCATAAAATGTCTTCACACTGAGATTTTTTCATATGCTCCGTTAGGGGCTCTGTTTGACACTGACTGCTCTGCCCCCTACCTGCACAATTATGTTACTATCCTCTGGGACACTGGACCATGGTGACCTTTTTAGTGTAAAACAGAATACAAGTTGCTCACATCAATTTGACAATATACTTCAGGTGCTTGAAAGGGAGGAGTAATTCTAAGCAAAAGACAGAATGGGGATTAACCTCCCCGGTGCCCCCCAGCACACTAAACTATGCTGGTAACATAACTTGAAAAACTCTCTTTCTCTCTCTCTCTCTCTCTCTATATATTTATATATATATATATATATATATATACATACATACACTGCTCAAAAAAATAAAGGGAACACTTAAACAACACAATGTGACTCCAAGTCAATCACTCTTCTGTGAAATCAAACTGTCCACTTAGGAAGCAACACTGATTGACAATCAATTTCACATGCTGTTGCGCAAATGGAATAGACAACAGGTGAAGACTATAGGCAATTAGCAAGACACCCCCAATAAAGGAGTTGTTCTGCAGGTGGTGACCACAGACCACCTCTCAGCTCCTATGCTTTCTGGCTGATGTTTTGGTCACTTTTTAAAGCTGTCAGTGCTTTCACTCTAGTGGTAGCATGAGACAGAGTCTACAACCCACACGAGTGGCTCAGGTAGTGCAGCTCATCCAGGATGGCACATCAATGCGAGCTGTGGCAAGAAGGTTTGCTGTGTCTGTCAGCGTAGTGTCCAGAGCATGGAGGCGCTATCACGAGACAGACCAGTGCATCAGGAGATGTGGAGGAGGCCGTAGGAGGGCTACAACCCAGCAGCAAGACCGCTACCTCCGCCTTTGTGCAAGGAGAAACAGGAGGAGCACTGCCAGTGCCCTGCAAAATGACATCCAGCAAGCCACAAATGTGCATGCGTCTACTCAAATGATCAGAAACAGACTCCATGAGGGTGGTATGAGGGCCTGACGTCCACAGGTGGGGGTTGTGCTTACAGCCCAACACCATGCAGGATGTTTGGCATTTGCCAGAGAACACCAAGATTGGCAAATTCGCCACTGGCGCCCTGTGCTCTTCACAGATGAAAGCAGGTTCTCACTGAGCACATGTGACAGACGTGACAGAGTCTGGAGACCAGTAGCGGATCTTGCCACGGGCAAGCAGGACTTTTGCCCGGGGTGCCGCCTTCTGGAGGGCGCCGGCGCCATCTGAAGGGTCGCCGCACCATGGCAAGATCCGCTGCTGCTGTGCCCCCTGCTGCCGCTGCCCGCTGTCCGCTGTGAAGGGAAACTAGATGCTATGCGTGTAGTTTCCCTTTGTGGGCTGCCCGCTGTGAAGGGAAACTAGACGCTACGCGTCTAGTTTCCCTTTGTGCAGAGGACCTTTTCTGTAATGATGTGTGGTGCGCGTTGACGTCATCGCGCACCGCACAGCAAAGGTCCTCTCCACAAAGGGAACTAGACGCGTAGCGTCTAGTTTTCCTTCGTGGAGAGGACCTTTGCTGTGCGGTGCACAATGACGTCATCGCGCACCGCACGTCATTTCAGCTGCGCTACTACCGTACAGGGGGCGTAACTGACCATGGCCCCTGTATGAAGCCACGCCCCCTATGGCCGCCCAGGGTGCAAAAAGCCCCTGAACCGGCCCTGCTGGAGATGCCAAGGAGAACGTTCTGCTGCCTGCAACATCCTCCAGCATGACCGGTTTGGCAGTGGCTCAGTAATGGTGTGGGGTGGCACAGCCCTCCATGTGCTCGCCAGAGGTAGCCTGACTGCCATTAGGTACCGAGATGAGATCCTCAGACCCCTTGTGAGACCATATGCTGGTGCGGTTGGCCCTGGGTTCCTCCTAATGCAAGACAATGCTAGACCTCGTGTGGCTGGAGTGTCTCAGCAGTTCCTGCAAGACGATGGCATTGATGCTATGGACTGGCCCGCCCATTCCCCAGACCTGAATCCAATTTAGCACATCTGGGACATCATGTCTCGCTCCATCCACCAACAGACCGCAGACTGTCCAGGAGTTGGCGGATGCTTTAGTCCAGGTCTGGGAGGAGATCCCTCAGGAGACCATCCGCCACCTCATCAGGAGCATGCCCAGGCATTGTAGGGAGGTCATACAGGCACGTGGAGGCCACACACACTACTTAGCCTCATTTTGACTTGTTTTAATGACATTACATCAAAGTTGGATCAGCCTGTAGTGTGTTTTTCCACTTTAATTTTGAGTGTGACTCCAAATCCAGACCTCCATGGGTTAATAAATTTAATTTCCACTGATAATTATTGTGTAATTTTGTTGTCAGCACATTCAACTATGTAAAGAACAAAGTATTTAATAAGAATATTTCATTCATTCAGATCTAGGATGTGTTATTTTAGTGTTCCCTTTATTTTTTTGAGCAGTATATATATATATATATATATATATATATATATTTATTTGGAAATGCAAAGATTGTCAGAGAAGCGATCAAATTCATTTGAAAGTTCTTATTAATTATTTTTTTCACTTTTCTTTCAGAACGGTATTTAGATGGAGATGAAGCTGGTACCTCTGAAACAGACCCTCGCACCAAATCACCTAACAACGATATTACTTATTATTTCAAATTCTTTCAAAAAAATTCTTTAAAAGTTTTTGTTAAAAATTGGATAAGACTGTTACATTAATCTTAGGCTAAGTGGGTGGACACTTAGACATTTTATGCCTGTCAATCATAGAGAGGTGGTCGCTGGGCGGGGGAGGGGATGAAACTGCGGCGTTTGGCTGCGGTCCGGCCAATGCAGGCATGGCCGGACCATGCAGGGGGAGGGGGGGGGGGCGTAGTGGCTGTGTGACGTCACATGCAGCCGCTGTGGGCCAGGGAGCGAAAAGTAGCTCCCGGCCAGCACGCTAAAGCTGCTCTGGCCGGGAGCTGCTCCTAAAGTGCATAAGCATCGCCGCTGTGCGATGCTTTTGCACTTCTGCAGGGGGGGTGGCGGGGCAGCACTGACACGCGGGGCGGGATAGCCCTGTGCTGGGCGTCCCTCCACATGTCTATGGACATGATCGCAGCCCTGCAAAATTTTGCAGGGCTACGATCATCTCAGAATGACCAGCATGGTTTTTTCCAACTGCTAACAAATTTGCTGCTGCAATCAACTCTGAATTACCCCCATGGTTTTGCCCATTAGCTAACAATTTTGCTGCTGCGATCAGATCTGAATTAGGCCCAAAGTTCTTGTATCCCTCCTTGTGGCATACTCCTGCCTTTACTATTTCTCGTTCTTGTCTCTAGTGTATGCATGAAGGAATAACACTACCACCACTGCAGTAGATGAACAATGTTGTTTATTATACACATGATTTTTTGTGCAGGAAATCAGTTGAAATTAACGCAGGATGAACAAGCAGAATACAAATGAAACAGTAGTGGAAATACATACCTCCCAACTTTGCGCAACCGTGGCTGAAAAGGGGTGGGGCCTCAGGAGGACCACCATTTTTGTCATTTTACGTGCATTCCCAGCGCTCCCTGAGCAGCTGGGCAGCCCCCGACTCCCCTCACTGCACTGATAGATGCTGTGGGCATGCACACAGCAAGTATTCAGAGATCACCGGCTGTTTTGCAAAGCAGAGATGATCACCAGCTCTCCCAATCTGCCCCCCACCCGCAGGACACTGCGGCCCACGGATGGGACACTGTCCAATTAGTGGGATAACCCACTGAAAATCCATTTGTGCAGCAAATTTTTGATTATGTCAACCTTCTGACCCTATTAACCTAAGACCATGTTACCTATTTAACTGTCGACCTTTGACCCTGTCGACCATCTGGTGTCGTTCTATTGACTGTCTATCTATATACTGTCACTAAACCATCTGGATGCTCCCAAGGATCCCCATTGAACAAAAAATAATAAAAATGCCAAAAGAAAGCTGGTAGGTACAGAGCTCCACAGGAAATGACAGTACTGTGCTTACCTGATTGATATATTTATTGATTCTAAGCTGCAATTGCCTATACGATACTAACACCATAGGCAAAATCAGAGGGGTTCCGGTTTCCCGGCACCCCCCCACCTTTTTGGCAAGTGTCTCAATTTATGACAATAGCAATGGTACATAATGTCTCAATTTATGACAATAGCAATGGTATATAATATGATTACTAGAGCTGCCACCATATCATGCAGTTTGAGGGACAGAGCAGATCTGCTGCACATGTCCAGTGGTAGCAGCTTCTTCTACCAAATTTGCTGTGTATGTTGATCTGAGCCCTCAGTTAGTGCACTGGACCAGAGAGTAGCTACCAGGAAGAAGAGACAGGAGCCTTACCATAGGATAGGAGAATGTGTGCTTAGAAAGTACAGTACTATTATTTTTGTGTATTTATTTATTATGGTACGTTTAACCTTTCCCTGACCACTTATTTATATTATTTAAATGTTTAACACAGCCTATACTATAGACCATCTAAAGTGTTAAATATTAATATTGTAATCCATACAGTATACAGTGTATAAGAGACCAATGTTTACATTAATATCCAGGGTCTTTACTAGGTTTTTCTGCCGCTTCCCCAGACTCCGGAACTTTCTCCAGTGTTTGACAGAGTGGGAGATTGTATACTGCATTTGGATACCCCCCTCTAGAAATCCTGCATTTGCCACTGAGCACAGAAATATCTAATAAATTCTATCATAGTTCAGTAACTAATAGCACAACTTTAGTGCTTTGAAGCAAATCACAAAATGGAAATGACTCAGTCTTTCATCTTATTGATTAATTGATGAGGATATATAGAGGGTTTATTATTTTCTTTATTTAAAAAAATGCCAACGTATTACATAGAGGAGATCATGATACACATAAATGAAATACAGTGACATGAACTAGAATGTAAAGCCTTATAGATAGGATTGTCATATTGATGATGTAAACCTGGGTACATATAAATGCAATGCTGAAAGTAGGGTGGTACAGGGTGGTACGGAGTACCATTAAGAAATATGGTAGTACCACCAGCCCACCACTGGGGCATAATTTATAAGGGACATTTTTGTGTGTGGGACATAAATGGTGTCAGTAGCATAACTGTGTGTCGCATATTATGTAAGGCACTATGGTGTGAGGCATAATGTGTAATGGGCATTACTGTGTGTGGCATAATGTGTAATGGGTGCTACAGTGTCTGGCATAATGTATAATGGGCATTATGGTGTGTGGCATAATGTGTAATAAGCATTATGGTGTGTGGAATAATGTGTAAGGGGCAATACAGTGTGTGGCATAATGTGGCCATGCTCCTATTGTCATATAGCCACTCCCCTAGTTTCGTGTGACCATGCCCCCTCATGGCACATGACCACACCCATTTTTACTATCAGTACCACTAAGAAAAAATTCTACATGCACCACTGTGTGTATCTGGCACTATTGGGGGCATATGTGTATGTGGTACTCCACTATTGGGGGCATATGTGTATCTGACATTATTGGGGGCATATGTGTATCTGGTACTGCACTATTGGGGTCATATGTGTATCTGGCCCCTCATATGTGTATCACATCCCCACTTTCATTGGCCACACCCCGTGTTGCATGTGGCCACACCCATGTTTTGGCACACGCGCACATAGTACCACTAAGAATTTTTTTCTACTTTCAGCACTGTATATACATTACATACATACTCATACAAATAATAAACATGATACAGTATGCAGTTTTTACAAGGCCACCATGCAACACATTTGTGAACTTACTGCAGTCCAGTCATGCAAAATTGTCTAACTCATATGTGTTTCTTATGTTAAGCAGAACATCTGACAAATCTATGTATGAGGTTAAATATAAAAATTCAATTTATGGGAAATTTGGATGCAAATAAATGAGGTGTATGCCCAATCAAATTAACCTAAAACCCGCCCTATTCAGTTAGAGGAAATACACATAGACAAAATTAGGCAATAGATCAAAGGTAACTCCAAAATAATGCAAACCAGCAAGTCCACAGTATAAAAGATGTTCATTCTTCCTCTTAATGATGTGTCTTCCTGTAATGGTACATGTGAAAAAATAAAATAAAATACACCAATGTGTAGTAAGTACTGTCTTAACTCTCAAGATGTTATACAGTTCTTTGTTTTAAAAACAGAAAATTGTGGGGGGAAATTTGAAGTTATTGTCACCAAATGATATAGTATGGTATACCAAATACTCACTTGGCACGTGGATACTCCATGTGCATAAAGGAATCTTTTCCAACAGAAACTGGACCAAGTTAACACCTAATACCCAGAAAATGTGTAAAATGAATAACAGAGCGTACCCAAACTGGATATGCGACAATCGTCACCTCTCTTGCCAGGGGTCAACCTTAGTTAGATTGTGGATGCATCGGGAGGTGACCTCACACATACTGGAGCACATACTACAGGGCAGTATGGATGGTGTAATGGTTAGCATTACTGCCTCACAACACTGAGGTCATGGGTTCGATTCCCACCATGGATCTAACTGTGCGGAGTTTGTATATTCTCCCCGTACTTGCGTGGGTTTCCTCAGGGTACTCCGGTTTCCTCCCACGATCCAAAAATATACTGGTAGGTTAATTGGCTTTCAACAAAAATTAACCCTAGTGTGAATGTGTGTCTATGTGTACATGTGATAGGGAATATAGATTGTAAGTTCCACTGGGGCAGGGACTGATGTGAATGAGCAAATATTCTCTGTACAGCACTGCAGAATATGTATGCGCTATATAAATAACTAGTAATAAATAAATAATAATAATACTGGGTGGCCTTGCCCTGTGCTGAGCGGCCCCCAGCATGTGAGGAGATGAATGCAGATCTGGCTGCGTATGTAGCGATCTGTGTTCATCTCTGAATAAGGTCCTATATGCAGGCAATACAAAGCTCTCCAACAACAATGCAGAACAAAATGATGGTATTACATGACACTCTATTAGACAAATCAGATAATGTCATCAAATTACTGCCATAATTCTGAATGGAATGCTAAACATAAATTATGTCAATTTTCACTGTACATGTTCACAAAGAAAACAGATGCAAGATACCATTGTAGACTCACAGTATCTGATCATTATCATAGTTGAACACTGTGGGGGGAGGGGGTCCAGTTGCCTGGAAACCCTCCACCCAGCTGACACCATGACAACAAAATCAATAGTATATTTATAATTTTACTTGAGTTGATGTTTAAAGGACCTCTTCAGTATCACAAATGAAGTAATTAGCACCACTTGTGAATAATTTTAAAATGTGTTAGCATGTAATGAATAGACATGTACACCAACTAAGAGATCTGGAAAACATGCACTGTTAGGAGTAGACTGCTATAGACCATCAATATTGTTAATTACTAATACTGTAGATCATATTGAACATATACACTATATAGTTTATAAGGAGACTATGGTGTACATATACAGTATGCCCAGGTTATTTGGCCACTCCAATGTTCTGCAGAGTGGGGGACTTGAATTCTGGAATTGTGCCTACATCTGAAAAAAAAACATTCAGCAGAGGCAGGCTGGCCCTCTTGCTGCATCTAATGGTTTACTATCAATGCCTGAAATATTACATACAATGCACTTTATACAGTATGAGGCAAACAACAGCTAATTATGCCTTCTTCATGAGATGGTCACACTTGATTTAAAATTAAGCATTTGGAAAACTCATTCTAGAAATCCTGCATTTGTCCCTGATTATATTAAAATTGAACCTAATAGCACAGGAGAGGTGACATGTGGAAGACAGGGGAAGTCTGACATAGGCCAAGCACAGTAAGGGTATATTCATAAAATCAGGGTACACATCTATACAGGCCAACGATTGTACAGGTGTGTATGCAGTGCCAATGTAGGAGCATTAGCCCAATCACTCGAGGATCGAATATGTGTGTACCCAGCTTTAAATGTGGCTCATGAAGATCACAGCACCACACATATTTGTACGTTAGAAGGCATATCTTCTCTGCCAACTAGAATTCAGTAGATGATATGGTCTAAACCAGGCTCATGTGCTGCTGATACTGAGCTAGATATATCCATAGAAGCGGGGCTGGATTAAGGGCCACATGGGCCTGGGGCTGAAAATATTCTAGAGCCTATTGTGAGAAATGGGGGAGGTGTGATTAGTGCTGTGTGGGTGTGGCCAGAGCCATCTAGGCATGTACACCCCTACACTATCAGCTCTAATGTCTCCCTAAATATGTAAAAATATAAAAAAATTGCATACTTTTGTGAGAAAAATAGTAATGCAATCTTAATGGTTATGATTTATGGCCGACCATGTTGCTAGCTGCTGGATAATGATCATCATGCTGCCATGTTGATGGGCCTATTTTTATGTTGAGGTCTGGAGCTGGAGCTCCTTCGGCCCCATTGTTAATCTGGACCGGAGTAGATGTGTGCGGGTCTGCATATGAGCAGAAATATGCTATTTTAATGTTCACTCTTATGAGTTATTTTGCCCATTTTCCCAAAAACTCTATCTGTTCTTAATTCCTTATAATGAAACAGGTAACACAGCACTGAGGAAACTAGTCAGAATCAGTTATATATTCCACTAATAAATAAATGGACCCTACTGCACTTACCCTTTCCTCCTGCCTCCTGTTATTCTTATTTCCCTTGTTCCTAATCCTCTCCATTCCCCTCACAGTGGCACATATGCGCACATCACACCTAATATTCACGCTGTACATGTTAGGTGCGACGTCCGTGTGCCACATCCACAATTAGGTCATCTCGCAAATATGTGTGAGAATCTATTTTATATCAAGTTCCAGTTTTCTAATATTAGATGATTGTCAGCTATTCTTGCTACACCTTTGTCTGGATAATCTTCTTTACCAGTAATTATTCCACTAACAAAACTGCTCCAAATTATAACAAGACAGGACTTTTGCATTAAGCATCCACTAATTGCCTCACTGTTTATCATGTCTTTAGTGAGAAGAACTGGGCCAATCAGCTTTAAGTTACCTATGCTGTTGAAAGATGAAATTAGATTCTAAGTAATCTACTGCATAGTATGATGTTACATGATGATACCTGCAAATAAAGACCTTTAACAACCTAAATTCCTGGAATCAATGTACAGGAAACAGCCTCATATATTCCTATCTACACAGATTTCTCTGGGGAATGTGGATTAAGGAGGCTATCCCCTGTTACCAATTTCTCCATTGTGGCATACATACCTTTCAGCATTTTGATACAATTGTTAAATAGCTTTATTTTTTTACCATTCTGTGTTACAAATAGTTGGAATATGTTTAAAGTGGTAATGAGCATATACTCTGAAGTATAGAAGGTTTTTAAATATTTCCAATATCTCAGCATATACAGTACCTGTGTGTTCCATCATGTATAGTTTAGTTTATATTACATGTGTTTTAGAATAAATCATTGTTTTATAAGTCACCCATAACTTTATTGTGACACACTTACATTTATAACTTAGCCAGCTTAGCCCTATGAAATAACCACACGGACACCAACAGCTAGATTTAAAAGGTCAAAACTGGTATTTATTGTTTGATGACCTAGATTTTAAACTAAATATTTGTGGATGGCAAAGAAAAGGCGCTACCAACTCACCAGCACTAGTCAACTATAATAAAACCAATTAAACTAGGAGGGAATTACAACCACCTCCTAAAACATAAACCGCACTGTGCAGGACTCACCCCCTTTACTCTAGCAGAGCCTTGGTGGAACCGCACAGAAACATCCATAGTCCACCCGCAGTTGGAGGACACACTCGCCGTATTACCAAAAGGGGGTGCCCCACAATGACCACTCATGTAAACTTTGACCGCTGGCTGGTAGTGACTTTCTGCCACAACAAGGTTTTCCAAAAACCGCAGACCGCCATCCAACTAGAAACAAAAAGGAACTCAACCAGCCAAAACTCGAAAAATACTCTCCAAAAACACACCAATACCCACAGGGGAAAGGTGAACACCGTCCTCCCTATAAAACTGTGAATTATGAAGAACCAGAAGCAGATGCCTAACCACCAAACCACCTATCGCCTGAACATACACTGACACCGCAGAATTAACTTTTTTACAAGCTTTTTCAATAGCTGAAAAACAAACCACACCCCGCCAGTGAAAATGGGGCACAAAAGTCACATGAGGCCAGGAAGCTCGCAACGCGACCAGGTCTGCCTTGACACTTAGGATAAGGTTGATGCCCTTGACTCGACCTATGTCATTCCCCCCAAGGTGAATGACGATCCAGCCGGGCCGACCCCACCTTCGTTCGTGGCGAAACAGCAGCCGAAGCAAGCCAACCCAATACAAGCCCCTAACCCCCAACCATCTGATAACCCTGTCCCCAATGAAATCACATGTTCACCCTGCCATAGGATGCCTCTCCGCCCAAAAGATGTAAGAATGGCCAATAAGCCAAATCTGTTCCGAGACATCCAATGCAGCTGCAAAAGAAAATTCCTAACATCAGCAACTATTCACAACACAATGGGGGTCATTGCGAGTTGTTTGCTCATTGCCTGTTTTCGCTATACTGTGATTAGTCTCTTACTGCGCATGCGCAAGGTTCGCAGAGCGCATGCGCTTAGTTATTTTACACAAAAGTTAGGTATTTTACTCACGGCTGTGCTGATCGTAGTGTGATTGACAGGAAGTGGGTTTATGGGAGTGTGCGGAAAAATGCAGGCGTTCGAGTTGCAAAACGTAGGAGTAGCTGGAGAAATGGGGGAGTGGCTGGGCGAACGCTGGGTGTGTTTGTGACGTCAAACCAGGAACGAAAAGGACTGAGCTGGTCGCAATGGCTGAGTAAGTCTGGAGCTACTCAGAAACTGCGGGTTAATCGTTATGAGAAAATTAGCGAAGCTTTCGTTAGCAATTCTACTATGCTATGATACACTCCCAGTAGGTGGCGGCTTAGCATTTGCAATGCTGCTAAAAGCAGCTAGCGAGCGAACAACTCGGAATCACCCCCAATAAGACACAACAAAAAACATGCACACAGAAGAACCCAAGTGAAGGAGAAAACTCAAAAAACCTCCCGTGGACTGTGGATGATGCCAATAGTAATTCGGACCCCTCGAAGGAAAATGTAAAAAATCACTTCACACCCTTGATTCCTGAATGCTAGCCATTCAAAAACCGACGGGTAAAACATGTTTTTGGGTTAGCGCAACAGGCGCTACAAACTAAAACTGAATACTTGTACTTAAGCCTTCCAGCAGCCTGGTCGCAAGACCAGCCGACTGAAGCCGGGCTTCTGCGACCCAAACAGGAGTCCTCCCGGCATGGACAGGACCCACTCACCATAGGAGGGTGCACTACTGATGCCGACCATCACACTGTCCTTCAGCGAACAAAGGCAACCAGCCCATAAAATACCTCCCATTTCTGAAACCTAGTCAATGAGCTTCCAGAGGAAGGACGAAACCATTAAACTACACAACCCTGCATCAGGAACAAGCTCCCAGAACTTTGCGAACTCAAAACGAGCAGGCACATCCGCAATCCTATTGTCTATACCCGGGACATGCTTGGCCGTGAAATTAATATTATGTTTAAGGCATTTGAGCACTAAATAACGCAACAAGCGCAAAGCCTGTGGAGAGGATGTGCGTTGATTATTAACCTCATGCACCACACCCAGATTGTCACATCGGAACACAATACACCGGTCAGACAAGCTAGATGACCACAATTCCACAGCCACAATCAATGGGAACAGTCCCAAAAGAAGCAAGTTCTTTGTGAAACCGCGTTTAACGCATGAAAGTGGCCAAGGCGCAGCGCACCACTCCCTCCTGAAAAACGCCCCAAAGCCCGTACCACCGGCAGCGTCAGTAAAAAGTTGCAATGCAACATTAGAACAACGCTCGGATGGCCATAACACTTCCCGGTTAAACGAAACCAGAAAAGTGGACCAGACCCATAAATCCTGTCACAACTGAGGGTCTGAGCTGACGGGAGGCAGCCTCAGTTGTAGGGGCTGAGATGTAACGGAACCTGGGAGGTTGTATCAGACCCCTAGACATGTAAGTAACATGTAGAATAACTGCCCGAAGGCGTGACCACGACAACCAGGATAAAAGTCAATGATGTTTATTATGACAAACTCCGTAACACAGCAGCAGTAAAAGGAAACATAAAAGTCAACAGAGGATAAATACAATTCCTGGGTACTACAGGGTGGCAAGGGCCACAGGCACTGGTAGTGTGAGACAGTTCTTATAATCTTCTAGTTGGAAAGTCCTTACCAGGCCTGACTGTAGCAATGGAGAGAACCCAGGATCGTACCAGCTGATGTTCCAGGAAAGGCTGGGCTGCTGAAGGTAAAACGGCTGCTGTGGATACTGGCTGGAACCAGACTGTTGTTGGTACGGAGTGGATACTGGCTGGAACCAGTTAAATAATAAATGAACTTGAGAGCGATGAAATAATAATGAAGTTTGGAGTTTGAGAGCGGTGAAATAATAATACCGGTGGAGAGTGGTAAACTGCAGAAAAGGACACCGGCCCTTTAAGAGAAGCTGTACACTGCTGGAAGCTGGGCTGGAAGCAGGTGATTGTTTGAGAGCGGTGAAATAATAATACCGGTGGAGAGTGGTAAACTGCAGAAAAGGACACCGGCCCTTTAAGAGAAGCTGTACACTGCTGGAAGCTGGGCTGGAAGCAGGTGATTGTTTGAGAGCGGTGAAATAATAATACCGGTGGAGAGTGGTAAACTGCAGAAAGGACACTGGCCCTTTAAGAGAAGCTGTACACTGCTGGAAGCTGGGCTGGAAGCAGGTGATTGATGTAACTGGAAACAGGTGAGTCCAGAATGGATCGGAGAGTCAGGCTACACCGCAGATGGAATGCTGGTGCGGGTCTCTATAGCATAAGTCTGGAGACAGGAGCTGGAACCTGGAAGACAACCACAGGAGAGAGACAAACTGGAACTAGGTTAGACAACCAAAGCACTGACGCCTTCCTTGCTCAGGCACAGCATACTTATACCTGCAGCAAGGAAGGGGTTGGCTAGGCAATTATGCAAATCAACAATACAGACAGCAGATTGGTGGAAATAATCAGATGACAAAATCCAAGATGGCTGCGCCCATGCAGACACTTGGAGGGAAGTTTGGTTTGTAATCCATGTGAGAATTGAAACAGTAATGGCGACGCCGGCCACAGGAGACAGGAGACGCCAGACTGACAAGCGCACATTTAACCACGCGGGCACAGCGGAGGCCGCGGCTGATGAAATCACCACTCTGACATTCTGCATGTGGAAACTCAGGAACAGCGGGATCCGGTCCTGGAACGCTGAGCCAGCCTTAGGAGGCATCTGAAGGGTAAGTAATGGCGTCCAGATACCCGGATCGTGACAGCACCCCCCCCTTTAGGAGCGGCCCCAGGACACTTCTTAGGCTTTAAAGGAAACTTTGCGTGGAAATTTCGGACCAAGGCAGGAGCATGGACGTCTGAGGCATTGGTCCAAGAGCGTTCTTCAGGACCATAGCCCTTCCAGTCAATGAGGTATTGTAACTGACCGTAACGGAAACGTGAGTCCAAAATCTTGGCCACCTCGTACTCGACTCCCCGTTGAGTCTTAACTTTGGGAGCTGGAGGAAGTGCGGAATGAAACCGATTCAGGATCAGCGGTTTCAACAAAGAAACATGAAATGTCCTGGGTATTTTCAAGAAGGATGGTAACTGTAACCTGTAGGCAACAGGATTGATGACTTGTTCAATCTTGAAGGGTCCGATGTAGCGAGGTGCAAATTTCATGCTGGGAACTCTCAACCTCAAATTCTTCGTGGACAGCCACACACGATCACCCACCTTGAGAGCAGGAACTGCTCTACGCTTCCTATCGGCAAACTTCTTATACCTGAATGAGGCTTTAAGCAGGGCTGCGCGGACGTTCCTCCAGTTATTTGAAAACTGACGCAAGGTGACATCCACTGCTGGAACAGAAGTTGCGGGAAGCGGTTGGAATTCTGGGACTTTAGGGTGGAATCCATAATTAATGAAGAATGGTGTAGAAGAAGATGAGGAATGGTATTGATTGTTGTGGCTGAACTCGGCCCAAGGAAGGAGTTGAACCCAGTCATCTTGAGAGGAAGACACATATATACGGAGGAAGGCCTCCAAGTCCTGATTCACCCTCTCGGTTTGACCATTGGTCTGAGGATGGTAAGCCGTGGATAACTTTAACTTGACTTGGAGGGCTTGACACAAACTTCGCCAAAATTTGGCTACAAATTGTACTCCACGATCCGAGATGATCTCTTCAGGAAGACCGTGAAGTCGGAAGATCTCTTGTATAAACACTTGAGCCAACTTGGAAGCTGACGGAAGACCGGTGAGAGGGATGAAATGTGCCATCTTGGTGAACCGGTCAACTACCACCCAGATGGTATTAAACTTGTTGCAGATAGGTAGATCGGAAACAAAGTCCATCGACAAATGGGTCCAAGGTCGACAGGGAACAGATAATGGAACCAGTTGCCCCGCAGGCGACTGGCGGGAGACTTTGTGTTGGGCACACTTTGGGCAGGAGGCAATAAATTCCATAACGTCCTTCTTCAGAGTTGGCCACCAGTAGGACCTAGAAATAAATTCAAGGGTTTTCTGAATGCCTGTATGTCCAGCAAAACGGGAAGCATGGGCCCAATGCATGAGCTTCTTCCTTAGAACTGGCTTAACAAAACTTTTCTCTGGTGGAGGCGTAGAGTCCATCCCTACCGTGGAGAATGCCAACGGATTAATAATAGGATGCTTGTCTGCAGACTCGGACTCATTTTCTTGCTCCCATGAGCGGGAAAGGGCATCGGCCTTACGATTCTGAGAACCCGGACAGAACTGGAGTTTAAAGTCAAACCTAGAGAAGAAAAGTGCCCATCTGGCATGACGAGGATTCAGACATTGTGCGCCTTTGAGATATAAAAGATTTTTGTGGTCGGTAAGTATGGTGATTGAGTGGGAAGCTCCCTCCAACAGGTATCTCCACTCCTCCAGAGCGAGCTTGATGGCTAGCAACTCCTGATCGCCAATGGCATAGTTGCGCTCAGCTCGGGAGAACTTCCGGGAGAAGAAACTGCAAGGATGTAGATGTCCATCTTTGGCCCTCTGGGATAACACTGCTCCTACTCCAACGGAGGAGGCATCTACCTCTAAGATAAAAGGAGAGTCGGCGTCGGGCTGTTTCAGAACTGGTGCAGAGATGAACCGTTGCTTCAGAAGGTGAAAGGCCTGTGTAGCTTCCTCGGACCACTTGGACGGATTAGCACCTTTCTTGGTTAATGCAGTGATAGGCGCCACAATGGTGGAAGTCTCGTATAAATTTTCTATAATAATTGGCGAACCCTAAGAACCTCTGGACCCCTTTGAGGCTTAAGGGTATAGGCCAATTCTGGATTGCTTGGAGTTTCTCGGGATCCATCTCTAGTCCGGAACCGGACACAATGTAACCTAGAAACGGAATGGTTTTAACTTCAAACACACACTTCTCCAATTTACAATAGAGGTGATTGACACGGAGACGGGAAAGAACCTCTTTTACCCAGAAACGATGATCTTCGAGATTATTAGCAAAGATGAGGATGTCGTCTAGATAAACCACGACATGGCGGTACAAGATGTCCCTGAAAATCTCATTCACGAAGTGCTGGAAGACTGCTGGAGCGTTGCTCAATCCGAAGGGCATGACGAGGTACTCATAATGTCCGTCACGGGTGTTAAAGGCGGTCTTCCACTCATCACCCTCATGGATTCGGATGAGATTGTAGGCACCCCTTAAGTCCAGCTTTGTGAAAATAGTTGCACCACTAACTCTATCAAAGAGCTCGGTAATCAGGGGTAAAGGGTATCGGTTCTTGACGGTAATGTCGTTCAGACCTCTGTAGTCGATGCACGGACGCAGACCACCGTCTTTCTTCTTAACGAAGAAGAAGCCTGCGCCGGCTGGAGAAGAAGATGGTCGGATGAAACCCTTCGCCAGGTTCTCTTTGATGTACTCTTCCATGGAGTGTGTCTCAGGCAGAGACAACGGATAAGTTCGGCCTCGCGGTGGAACCTTCCCTGGAATGAGGTCGATTGGGCAGTCCCATTCTCTATGAGGAGGAAGGATATCAGCAGAGGCTTTACTGAACACGTCCGTGAAGTCTTGATATGGAGGAGGCGGAACATCAGATGACCTGGGGAAGGAAGAACAAACAGGAAGAACTTTGGCTAAACAAGTCTCAGCACAGGAGGGACCCCATGCCAGTATTTGCGTAGTCGTCCAGTCAATTGATGGGTTGTGGAGACGGAGCCATGGAAGGCCTAAAACCACTGGATGTGTGGCTCTTGGAATCACTAAAAAAGAAATATACTCAGAATGAAGAACTCCCACTCTCAGACGAACTGGAAGAGTCCTTAAGGAAATGACTGCGTCAAAAATCTTGCTGCCATCCACGGCAGTCAAAGAGATGGACAAGGACAGTCTCTCGGTGGGTAGGGACCACCGTTTAACATAAGCTTCGGTTATGAAATTCCCAGCTGCTCCGGAATCAAGGAGGGCAATGACGTTCCTGTAACGTTGAGCAATTTGGAGCGACACTGGGAGGTTACAGTCATGAGGAGATGGAGAGGAGATCATTACTCCTAGCCGGCCCTCTCCTTGGCGAGCTAGGATCTGGAGTTTCCCGGACGTTTGGGACAGGCATTGATAGTGTGCGACGGAGCTGCACAGTAGAGACAGAGAGACTCAGAGAGACGTCTTCGGCGCTCAGCGGGAGATAGACGGGAACGACTAATTTGCATAGGCTCATCCTTGGATGGAGATGGTTGACGAGGAGGAGGAGCAGAAGATTTAGGAGTAGATGATCTTCCTCGCTCGGTTGCTCTCTCTCTGAAACGTAGATCAACCTTCGTGCAAAGAGAAATTAGCTCATCCAACTTAGAGGGCAAGTCTCTGGTAGCTAACTCATCCTTGATGCGTTCTGATAAGCCATGCCAGAATGCAGCATACAGGGCCTCGTCGTTCCATGCCAGTTCGGATGCCAGGATTTTAAACTGTATAAGATACTGTCCCACAGTACGTGTTCCCTGGCGTAAACGGAGAATCTCAGATGAAGCAGATGTTATCCGGCCTGGCTCGTCGAAGATGCGCCCGAATGTAGCTACAAAGTCAGTATAGGAGGATAGCAGGGGATCAGACTTCTCCCATAAAGGTGATGCCCAGTCAAGGGCTGAGCCACTGAGAAGGGAGATGATATAGGCAATTTTGGTACGGTCACTGAAGAAATTGCCAGGTAGAAGCTCAAAGTGGATTTCACATTGATTGAGAAATCCCCTGCAGAACCTTGGAGATCCATCAAATTTTGCTGGCGTTGGAAGATGCAGATGTGGACTGGAAATGGGTAAGGTGGGTGGGGTTACAGCTGGTGTCACTGTAGTGGACGCATCGGACGTGCCAGGTCCACGGAGGGTCGTTTGAATCCCATCCAGCCGTGTAGAGAGATCCTGGAGACAGCGGATGATGTGGCCCTGTGCAGCCTCCTGATGTTCAAGTCGGGCTGCCAGTTCTTGCATCGGCCTGGCCGCTTGATCCTGGTCTCCGGCTGGATTCATTAGGTCAGTGCTTACTGTCACAACTGAGGGTCTGAGCTGACGGGAGGCAGCCTCAGTTGTAGGGGCTGAGATGTAACGGAACCTGGGAGGTTGTATCAGACCCCTAGACATGTAAGTAACATGTAGAATAACTGCCCGAACGCGTGACCACGACAACCAGGATTAAAGTCAATGATGTTTATTATGACAAACTCCGTAACACAGCAGCAGTAAAAGGAAACATAAAAGTCAACAGAGGATAAATACAATTCCTGGGTACTACAGGGTGCCAAGGGCCACAGGCACTGGTAGTGTGAGACAGTTCTTATAATCTTCTAGTTGGAAAGTCCTTACCAGGCCTGACTGTAGCAATGGAGAGAACCCAGGATCGTACCAGCTGATGTTCCAGGAAAGGCTGGGCTGCTGAAGGTAAAACGGCTGCTGTGGATACTGGCTGGAACCAGACTGTTGTTGGTACGGAGTGGATACTGGCTGGAACCAGTTAAATAATAAATGAACTTGAGAGCGATGAAATAATAATGAAGTTTGGAGTTTGAGAGCGGTGAAATAATAATACCGGTAGAGAGTGGTAAACTGCAGAAAAGGACACCGGCCCTTTAAGAGAAGCTGTACACTGCTGGAAGCTGGGCTGGAAGCAGGTGATTGTTTGAGAGCGGTGAAATAATAATACCGGTGGAGAGTGGTAAACTGCAGAAAAGGACACCGGCCCTTTAAGAGAAGCTGTACACTGCTGGAAGCTGGGCTGGAAGCAGGTGATTGTTTGAGAGCGGTGAAATAATAATACCGGTGGAGAGTGGTAAACTGCAGAAAGGACACCGGCCCTTTAAGAGAAGCTGTACACTGCTGGAAGCTGGGCTGGAAGCAGGTGATTGATGTAACTGGAAACAGGTGAGTCCAGAATGGATCGGAGAGTCAGGCTACACCGCAGATGGAATGCTGGTGCGGGTCTCTATAGCAGAAGTCTGGAGACAGGAGCTGGAACCTGGAAGACAACCACAGGAGAGAGACAAACTGGAACTAGGTTAGACAACCAAAGCACTGACGCCTTCCTTGCTCAGGCACAGCATACTTATACCTGCAGCAAGGAAGGGGTTGGCTAGGCAATTATGCAAATCAACAATACAGACAGCAGATTGGTGGAAATAATCAGATGACAAAATCCAAGATGGCTGCGCCCATGCAGACACTTGGAGGGAAGTTTGGTTTGTAATCCATGTGAGAATTGAAACAGTAATGGCGACGCCGGCAACAGGAGACAGGAGACGCCAGACTGACAAGCGCACATTTAACCACGCGGGCACAGCGGAGGCCGCGGCTGATGAAATCACCACTCTGACATTCTGCATGTGGAAACTCAGGAACAGCGGGATCCGGTCCTGGAACGCTGAGCCAGCCTTAGGAGGCATCTGAAGGGTAAGTAATGGCGTCCAGATACCCGGATCGTGACAAATCCTCCCTGATCTCACGCGAAAGGTACACTGTATTGTGAGGTTTATGAACACCCGACATGGACCTATCAAGTTTACGGCAGAAAACAGGCCCCATGGGTATGATCCTGCATGCAAAATTAAAAGACCCAAGCAATGATTGAACCTGCTTCAATCTGACCCTACGACTGAGGAGGCATTGCTCTATAAGACCCAGCAATTTGTGCACCTTATCAGCGGGCAGCTGGCAGTAACTGGCCCCTGAGTCGATTTCAATGCCCAACTAACTGAGGCAACCCGTGGGCACCTCGGTCTTATCAGGGGCCACCGGCACCCCAAGAATACCGAACAAATGCTGGGCAAGACCCGGGACATCCCTGCAAACCGAACTGTCCCTTGGGACTACAAAGAGAAAATCATCTAAATAGTGGGCAACCCCTGCGTGACCGGAGGCCGACACTATACACCAATGCAAAAAAGAGCTGAATTTCTCAAAGTAGGCATAAGATATGGAGCAACCCATCGGCAAGCACCTATCGATGTAGAAACTACCCCCTAAACGGAAACCTAGAAAACGCAGGGAATCTGGGTGAATAGGAAGCAGGCGAAATGCAGACTCAATGTCTAATTTGGCCATGAGGGTGCCGGGACCCGCCGCCTTAACCAACTGAAGAGCCTCATCAAAGGATTGATACCACACCCTACAGGACCCGCCGGGATAGCGTAATTGACTGAACCACCATGAGGGTGAGACAAATGCTGAATACGGCGGAATTGACCCGGAGCCTTCTTGGGAACCACACCTAGAGGAGAAATGCATAGCCGAGGCAGTGGAAGGGATGGGAAAGGGCCGTACATGTGTCCCAAGACAATTTCAGCCTGCACCTTACGGGAGACCACTAATGGAAAATCCCACACGGACTTCAAATTGCGACGGGAGATAATGACGACCGAATCCGCAATGGGAAGCCTAAAACCGTAACGGAAACCTTCTAACAAAAATAGACCGGAGGGGATATCAGGATAAGAAACCAACCACTTGGTTAATTCCGACATGTTAACAGGAGAAAGTGCCTTATTTACCACTTCAGGTGCCTCAGCGGCATCAGAGGGCCGGGACCCGGGAGCAGAAGTACAATCTTTGGCCGAGTGACCCCGCCACACACTTTGCAGGAGTGGCGAAAACAGCAACTCGACCCCCGGGCACAGTTGCCGTCGTTGAAGGCAAAGCACTTTCCTTTATTCTCAGAGGCCGGGCTCGGACGGACGCCCGAGACCGCTTTGCCACGCTGGGAATCAATGAGGGGTTTACCGTGTTGTGTGACCTCAAGCCACAACTTAACATCCTTAAACCCCAAGGGTAAGGTCGGGTTGCCATCCTGGTTGCGACGGAATTTCTCCTCATATTCCCGCCACGCATAACCCTTGGAGGTTAAGTACATTTCGTGGACCAGAAACAGATATTTGACAGTGTTATGATACTCGGAAGGCCTAGTCTCGGCGTAGCACGCCGCAAATAGCAAAAACCCACGGAGCCACTGATGAAAATTGCGAAATACATTTTCACCAATGCCCCCAACTTTCTTAGCCTTATCGAAAGCCTTCCTCATGTCATCCATAAGGGTGAATATGTTGACATACTGTATTTACCCTTCCTGATCTTTTCCTTCATCCGTTTCCGCAAACCCCTAGTAACCGCCGTGTTCGTGCAGTGGACCATTTCCGTAAAGAGGGGAGGCTCCAATGCGACTGGAGCACCCTTACACTTGGCTTTCCTATCCTTCTTGTGTATGCAATGCGCAATGAGCCTGGCTAATTTATGTGGGCGCCTAGGGGACCCGGAAGACCTTGTATCTGAATAAGAACTGGAAGAACTGTCGGAAGAAGAATAAGTAACCAGCTCATCAATTCCAGAGGGACCTCCGTCATCTTTGGTCATGACGGTGGGACCGGGCAACTCCTCTTTGGGGACCCGGGATCCCCCTGCTTTGCCAGCTTCCACAGGCCTGGTCTCCTGCGTTGACGACTGCCTCAGCACGGCACTGGAACCTGCATCCGCAGGGGGCGCGGATGACCTCAAGGGTGGGGTGACCCACCTGGTATCACCGACACCTGATGGGGAGACAGAAGCAGGGAGCAGGGGCGGACATAACCGGCAGCGGCTGGGGGGGGAATGGGAGGCAAGGGAGGGGGAAGAGGGGGGAAGGGAAGCTGGCGCGGTCAAAGGAGCTCCACCCCCGTCACCACCAACCATACCGAAAGCAGGAGGCCAGTGAGGCTGGGCAACAGAACCCTGATGCAATGCATAAGGGGGGTGCGCAAAAGGTGGAACCCAATAGTGGTTCTGTGGGGGTGCAGAGTGGCCCAGTCCCAGTGAGTAAGATCCCTGGAACGGTGTGGTAGGGGCCGACCTGGGAGCCATAGACACGGGCCATGGGTATAACGAGCTCTGCACCCGAGAAAACACTGCAGGAAAATAAGGGGGAAAAAGGGGAACCCAGGACGCCGACAAGCTGGGCGAGATGGCCGCAGTCATGGTGGGCAAGCACTGTGACCCTGACTAGGTCCCAGACATGGAGGAAGTTGCCAGGAAGCCTGAGGGGGTAGCATAAGCGACCCCGCTCGGCGCTGCAAAAGTGGCGGCCATGGCGCTGTGAGTGGAGACCACCTGCAGTAATGAATGCTGGCCAGTAGGTGGCACCGCCCTACCTGAAGATGGGCCCCTGGACTGCGGCAGCAGGATCTGGGACACAGGGAGAGAACCCAGATATATCCCTAACGCCTGTATGGCCGCGACCGGAGATGCCCCCTGCAACAGTGCCTGCGGGGAATCAGCAGGGGGACCGTCGCAGGACAACCTAACACTGGACTCCCCTTCAACACTCCAGGGAGGCCCAGCAGCCGCATATCCCCCCACCCCCGTGTCAACCCTCAGACCCAGGGAGATGACAGATACGTCATCTAACAGCCATGCACCCGCAGAGGAGCTGGCTGGAGAACACGTTGTACTGTACTGGCACCACGGTCAGCGGCGTCGCTGGACCCGCTGACCAGCATGGATACCGGCATTTGTGTAGCTGCACGCGCAACCAGGGATGGAGCCCTGGCCCCAGCGCGCGCAGCCCTGTAGCCGCGCCTACCACCAGACACAGCGGCCGTAGTGGTTTAACGGCCGCCCGCCGAGTGTACAGGCAGTGGTCCGGTGGGCGGCGCAGGCAGGAAGGCAGCGGAAGGGACCACCCGCACCCAAGGCCTGCGGTAACCCGCAGAAGCAAGCAGGCGTGCGGCCTCGGCCAGGTGGCGGGGGGAGGTGCAGATTTACGCGGGCCGGGCATTACTGACACAAGGTAAAGGGGGGGAAACAACACTGCAGCACAGACTGGAAGGGGGGAAACTGACACAGGGGACACAAAGATGCATATTCCAAGAACAATACAAACAAACTGATCCTTACTGCATCCAAAATGGCAAGAGGAAGATGGCTGCCAGTCATGCAACTATATACCCCTGTATACTCTCCTCCTACACAATGCCTGATAGGCCAACTGGGTCACATGACTCCAACCTGTCCATCACTAAGGCTAGCCCTGCCCTATCTTCAACCAAATAGTCCCAAAAATTCAGGGTGCTTATGTGGCTTCGAGCCTATGCAGCTCTCTGCCTGCCTAATATTGATGATTGGTATTTTGAATTTCCTTATAATATCCTAGTCCAGTGTATGAGCCTTCTTCATATATATTTGTTATTTTCTTTCCTAGAAGAGAGCAGACAATCTATGCTGCTGTACAATGCATGATTCCAGCATGTTGGCCATTATTTTGAAATTTAAAAGGCAAAAAGTTGTTGGGTTTGCCCATATTATTGGCTTTAAAAATACAAACTAATTCTTAGGAATCACATCCATGCCCACATCTCAAGGCTATAACATAAAGCCTTAAAGTATACAATATGGGTATTTCGATCCTTATTGTTGTCATGTGGCTCAATAAAGTTGTTGTTTTAAAGTAAAACACCACCTGCAGTGCAACATCGTTTTGCCCATTTGCTTGCTTTTTTGGTTTGCTAACAAACCTGAAAAACACCCATAGGAGGTAATTCCAAGTTGATCGCAGCAGGATTTTTGTTAGCAGTTGGGCAAAACCATGTGCACTGCAGGGGAGGCAGATATAACATGTTCAGAAAGAGTTAGATTTGGGTGGGTTATTTTATTTCTGTGCAGGGTAAATACTGGCTGCTTTATTTTTACACTGCAAATTAGATTGCAGATTGAACACACCACACCCAAATCTAACTCTCTTTGCACATGTTAAATCTGCCCCCCTGCAGTGCACATGGTTTTGCCCAACTGCTAAAAACATTCCTGCTGCGATCAACTTGGAATTACCCCCATAGTGCATAAAGTAGTGCATAATGCATTGTGCATAATGTAGCTTGTGGATAGTGAATAAAGAGGCTTGTTGTCTTTCTTTAAAATATGCACATTTAAATGCATACTACGCAAAGCACTATTCACTGTTTGTAAAAAGTAGGAATCTAGTGTACAGTAACTACATGACCAAAACACAGACACAGTGCCCAAGAAAACTGTTACTCTGTTTAACAGCTTCAAGAGAGTAGGAGTGAAATATATAGAACACATTTTGCAGTAAAATCTCAAATACTCTGTTAGCTACATCACTTTAGGTTCCCAAAAATGTATGATCAGAGTCTACAGCATATACAGTAGTATATCAGAGCTATCGACTATGGTCCCTTGGAATAATATTCCCCATAGGTTTCCATTCTACTTCAATTTTTTCTGAGCCTGCATCCAAATACATAAGTCATGTAATACCTAAATCAGAGAATGTGCATGACATTTGTGACAGCATCCTTGAAGTTTTGATTCGAGAAGGAGCTATTAGTCATTGATTTTGGCGGTTTAGTTGTCAACATGGGAAGGAAGGGGGTGTCATTCAATGCCTTGAAGACTGGCTTGGTTGACCATAGGTTGTGGCGGTACAGTTGTCAACATGGGAGGGAAGGGGGGTGTCATTTGATGCCTGGAAGACCAGCTTGGTCGACCACTTCAGTGGGTAATATGTCTCCTCCACTTTGACAAACTCCATTTTGAAGTCATGGATGTGATCATATCTGGCCCAAAGTTTTTCACTGGGCCTGTCAATTCAAAACTGAAGGTTTGTGAATCTCTTCCAGTAGTCCATTACAAAGTAATCAATCGTAACTTACTGTACCTGATATTTTGTCTGCAGATCTGAGAAAGGATCAGAAATACTTGATAGAAATCTCTAGATCGATTCAGTCTGGCACTTGTCCACCTGATCTGAGCTTTCGTGATCCTGGTAGTCTTAACCATGCTTGCTGGCTGACCTGTGCAAACCAAATATTACATTTGTTTATATCTACTGAAAGTTCCTCAGCCAAATTAAAATATATCACAAAGTACTTACTTTATACTTACATTTCCATGCAGTTCAAAAAAGGAGTAGCAGCTCAATTAAGGATGAACAAAGGAACTTCTTTGAGTTTATCCAGCAGACTAAGCCAGAAGTTGTTGACACTTTGATTGCCCAAAATGGTTTCTTTGCTTTTCACTTTTATCCATGATGACAGATGAGAGGCTTGAAGTTCATTTAGAAGCATCAAGTAAAATTTTGGAAGCCCGATGGACAGCCACTGGGATTGTTGGAAGCGGAAATGTACCAAGCCGTGTTCTGCCAAAAATCAATTTCTGTGCTGATGACTAACACAGAATGATCGATTGGTCCTCAAATCAAATTTTGACTCAGCCAGTTCTCAAGATTATTCTGAACCAGGAGCTGAAAGAAAAGCTGTTGGGTAACTATGAGTATGGAAACTGTAAACTTTCCTTCTATCCCTGTCACTCTGTTGCCATGGAATTTTTAATCAAGCTGGTTACAGAAGGGTAAGCTCAAACCTGCAGCAGTGATGCAAGAGATAGCTTCATCTGTTACTCATTTATATCCTGACAAACAACAAGAGCCAGTATCCTCTGTAAGAGTGACCATTAGCGCTAGATGGTATGGTGATAAGCAGAGATATGGTATTTTTTTATAATATAAAATGTATAAAAATAAATATAAAAAAAAAAACAAGTGAAACTCAATGTGCAGCCACTTCCGCATGTTGGGTTCTGGGCCACTTTGTTATGTGGGCAAAGAGCTGCACACATGGTAATCTTATCTCATAAATCAAACTGTTTTAGCACCAGATAATCGGCTGAGGTTGGTTTTGCCCTCATCATTGGGAATTAACTCAACCTAGCCATAAATAAATGTCTGCAACTTTACAGACAGGAGCTATTGACATTTAAAACCCAAGACAAGTTGATATTCAACTACTGTACATCCAACTTGGTTGAGAAGGAGATACTACACCATTGCAACATTTTACTCACAGATTCAACGTTGGGCAAGGTGAGTCATAAGGGCCTACTATTTTCTTATAGAGTGAGAACATCAAAAATGTTTACAAATTCACAGATTCTGTCAGCTGCAGATTACAGCTGAAAAGTTTTGCAATTCCAAATCACACATTATACAAAATTGAGTTTCTGATGACATGTTTAACCAGCTGCACGGTAATCTTCTTGTAATTGGCAATTATAGTGAGGCTCCACTGTGCAAATGGTGCTACAGTATGTAGATTGCTCTGTGATCTTGCACTGAGTCATAAAGTCGGACTAGCTTAATAAAGTCAAACAAATTTGGAGCAAATCTTTGGTATCGCTGATGGTGTTAGAAAAATTCTAATGGCCATCTTGGCATAGAAATAGAAAATTCTGGTAGGCATTGCCATGCTAGTAGATGTCCACAAAAACTTTTCATTCCACAAAATTACATTATTTTCAGACCACATCTTAGGAGGCAATTCCCGCCCCCCCCCCCCCCCACTCATTTAGTTCGATATTTTTTACACCATCTAAGTGAAATTTATACTTAATAAGTGCAAATGAACCAATGTAAATAAAATATTTAACTGTGACATTCTTACTCTCACTCCTATATTTTCTTCTTCCCTACACTTTGCTTTCCAGTATAATGTATTCTTCCTTATAGTGCCACGGAGATAGCATTCAATTGTTCTAAGGTCAATCTAAACTGTATCTTTATTATTTTATATTGTTTTGTACTATTTATGTTTAGATATGTGCACCGACCCATGTGCTTTGGCTTTGGTACTACTGTAAGTCATCATCGGGGTTTGCTTTTCCCAAAACCGCCCTCACATATTCTGGTTTTCGATCTGTATTTTAAAAATTTTTTTTATAAAAACAGCTAAAATCCCATTGATAGAAACAGCTAAAATCCCATTTTATTTGTTCCTACAGTATTATTAATGTCAATAACATTAATTTCCAGTCATTTTCAGTCAATTTTGAGTTGACCACCTCACAGCATGCAATATTGTTTTCATCTAGTTTAGGCCAAAAGGTTGCACAAAGCTAGCTGACTATAAGCTAAGTGACAGCAGTGGGCAGCACAAACACGTGGCAGTTCAACTTAAAACATGGCACATCTAGGAAACAGAGTGGGACTGCAGTGACACAGGATGGCAGTTCAATAAACTATGCAAGCCCATATAAAAGTGAAACCGAGAATGTTTTCATTATTCAAGTACTAGATCAGAAGGAACGAAGGATTCATTAATTCGTAAGTTAATTTTATTTGAGTTGATTCTGAAAATTGTAATCAGTGGGGGCAACGTTAATGATCAAAAATTCGTATTTCATGGCCTTTTCACTCCTCAGTAGCTGTAAAAGAAGTATTGATTAGTTAGTTAATTTAATTTGATTGTTTGATTAACTAAGAAAATTTATTAGTGAGGAGGGGGGAAAGTTTTGCTCACACATTAAACTTGGTGGTTCAGAATGTTTTTTCAAAATGACCGGGGCATGCAGGAGATGATTTTTGTGGTCCTAAAAATGTCTGGACAATTTTGTCATTCATTCAACAACTGCCTTTAAAAAAACTGCAGCAGCTGCAAGAACAGTTCAATCTGCTATACCATCAGCTGAAGCAAGAGGTAGTGACCAGGTAGAACATTTCTATTACGATCTCACAAATTGCCATGCAAAACATCTGTCCTGACAGTTGTATCATAGTGGAAGAGTGTGTGCCTCCAGAGGACAACTACAAGGCCTACCATTTGATTTTTTTTTGTTTACTGCTTGTGCTATAGATATTCATTTTAGACAAAAATTATTACATACTGTAGAAAATATTTAATTAATTGCAAACTACATCAAATGTTTTAGTTTTTTTTATAATTATCTGCATTCTCTCTATTTAGTAAATGACCACATGTTATGCACACCAGTGCCAGCAGGAAAGTACTGGTGTCAGAACTGTTATGCACTCCAGTGTCTGCAGGAATGTACTGGTGTTTGAACTGTTATGCAAAACAGATGGACTCACAGACAAACTGGGGGATATGACATAACGTACACAGAAGGTGATAGGGTAACAAAATACACACAAAGTGAACAGAGAAGCCCAGAGGCTAAGGAACTGGGTATCTCCCTTGTATTAGAACTGCTAAGATGGAAAAAGCAAGATGTTGTGTTTTAATACGTAGAGAACCCGAAATGCTGTTGCTAAGGGCAACAGCAAAACCCTAAAGGGTTACCAACGGGTGTGGCAGTAAACTCCTTGGTCAGAGATGGAATGATAGACACAAGGAGAATCTCCACAATCCTAATTCTCACTTGCAGTGCACAGGTTTTATCTTACTGCCACTAAACTGACCCCTGACACCTAGCACAGTGAGACAGGATTAGACAGGCAAGTCTTAGAATACAGCCGCAAACTTGCTAAGTTCACAGAGTAGTAACAGAACCCCAGCAAGCTAAACGACTGACTTCAGTCTTACTGCTAGGTCTGGATTGGCAGAGTGTAATACCAAATTCCCAGGCCTATTTGCAGTAAGCAACAAACAAATACAAAGCTACACAGTACTGGCTAACTTTCATGAACTGACTAACCAACAAAGATTCAGCAGCATCTGCTTACCCTGAAAAGAGGCCTTATAAAGCAGGTGCTGTCCATGCCCCATTCAGACCTCACAGACTGTGAGCACAAAAACCAGCACCGGATCCCCTGCCGTGCACAGAGCCTATAACCACTGCACAGCAAAAGACCCGAACCGGAATATCAGCTGCGCTCAGGTTACTCCACTAGCACTTGTCTCCCGGTTGCCATGACGACGTGGCAGCACAGGGCAGGAGACCCTAACAGTACCCCCCCTCTGACGAGGGGTCAAAGAACCCCTACCACCGGGTTTATCGGGGAACTGCGAGAAGAAAGAGCGTATCAGTCTGGGGGCATGAAGATCACAACTGCGCACCCACGACTGCTCCTCCGGGCCATACCCCTTCCAGTGCACCAAAAATGACAGCCGACCCCGAACCACCTTGGAGTCAAGAATTCTTTCAACAACAAACTCCCTCTGGCCTCGTATCAGAAGAGGGGAAGGTCTTCCACTGGAAGAAGGATTACTAATCGCCCATTTTAAAAGGGAACAATGAAATGTTTTATTGATACCCAAAGAACGGGGCAGATCTAACTGAAATGCCACCGGATTGATAACCCTGGTGATCTTATAAGGGCCGATGAACCGGGGGCCTAACTTATGAGATGGCTGTCTCAACTTCAAATTCTTGGTAGACAACCAGACGAAATCTCCTAATTTGAAGCTGCAGGGTCTTTTCCGCTTATCAAAAACCCTTTTGGTCACTAATGACACAGACACAAGGGCTTTCTTCACTTTCCGCCAAATACCTCTAAGGACCGAAACCACAGAGGAACCACCAGGCGTGGAGTCCAGGGGGTCAAAAGAATTGGCCTTAGGATGATGCCCATACACACAAAGGAAGGGAGAGATCCCTGTAGCAGAGTGAGCCGCGTTGTTATAGGCAAACTCCGCCATGGACAGATGAGCAACCCAGTCAGTCTGACACTTGGAGACATAACACCTGAGGAACTGCTCCAAGGACTGGTTCACCCTTTCAGTCTGCCCATTAGACTGCGGATGGTAGCCTGACGACAAGCTGACAGAAATCTGGAGATCGGAACAAAATGCCCTCCAGAATTTGGCCACAAACTGGGATCCGCGGTCAGAGACCACATCAAGTGGCAACCCGTGGAGACGCACAACATGCAGCATAAATAATTCAGACAGGCGTCTGGCTGATGGCAGCCCAACCAGTGGAACGAAGTGCGCCATCTTCGAAAACCTGTCAACGACAACCCAGATGGCTGTCATCCCCGAGGATTTGGGCAAGTCCACCACAAAATCCATTGAAATGTGGGTCCATGGCTTAGATGGGATAGAGAGTGGATGTAATGGGCCAACAGGAACCCCTCTAGGAGTCTTATTTCGGGCACAGATGTCACATGCCCGAACCCACTGATCCACATCCTTAGCCACCGAGGGCCACCACACCGCCCTAGATAGCAACTCCCGAGTTCTGGCAATACCCGGGTGACCTGCCGACTTCTTGGCATGGAATTCCAGGAACACTCGCTGTCTTAACCTAGGAGGCACAAACAAAAGACCTACCGGAAGGTCTGGAGGAGCCTGCTCCTGTGCTCTAAGGACTAATGATAAGAGGTCCTGGGTAATGCCCACTTTAATACATGATGGGGAAACAATGGGCAACGGCTCCTCGGTGGTCTCCTGGATTGGAGCAAAACTCCGCGAGAGCGCATCAGCCTTGATGTTTTTTGACCCAGGGCGATATGTTATCAAAAAATTAAAGCAAGCAAAAAACAAAGCCCATCGTGCCTGCCTGGCATTGAGACGCTTCGCTGACTCTAAATATGCCAGATTCTTATGGTCAGTGAGAATTGAGACCACAAACTTAGCCCCCTCAAGCCAGTGTCTCCACTCCTCGAGTGCATCCTTAATAGCCAACAATTCCCGGTTACCCACGTCATAATTCATCTCGGCAGGCGAAAATTTACGGGAAAAGTAAGCACAGGGATGAAGGCGATTATCAGACACTCCCATCTGAGAAAGCACTGCCCCAATACCCATCTCAGAGGCATCCACCTCCACCACAAAAGGACGCTCTGGATCTGGGTGTCGCAGCACCTTGGCCGAAACAAATGCCCTTTTGAGACGGGCAAAAGCCGCTTTAGCCTCACAAGACCAGTGAGCAACATCTGCCCCTTTCTTAGTGAGTGCCACCAAGGGCGCCACTATAGACGAAAATCCAGCGATAAATCGTCTATAAAAATTCGCAAAGCCCAGGAAACGCTGAAGCGCCTTCAAACTAGTGGGCTGCACCCAATCCAGGACTGCCTGTACCTTGGAACCCTCCATTTGGAAACCTTCTGGGGAGATAATATATCCTAGAAATGCGATTTGCTGAACTTCAAATTCGCACTTCTCCAGCTTCGCCCCAAGCCGGTGGTCTCTGAGTTTCTGGAGGACTAAGCGTACATGCTTCCGATGTTCCTCCAGGGAATGGGAGAAGATTAGGATGTCATCTAAGTATACAACTAAGAATCTATCCAAATATTCCCTGAGCACATCATTCATGAAATCCTGGAAGACTGCCGGGGCATTACAGAGCCCAAAAGGCATCACCAAATATTCATAATGCCCTGAGTGGGTATTAAAGGCAGTCTTCCATTCATCCCCCTCTCTTATTCGGATTAGATTGTACGCACCACGTAGGTCAATCTTAGAAAAAATGGTGGCAGTACGAAGCTGGTCAAACAAGACCGAAATGAGAGGCAGTGGGTATGAGTTTTTAATCGTGATACGGTTCAATTCCCTGAAGTCGATGCAGGGTCGCAACGAACCGTCCTTTTTACCCACGAAGAAGAACCCCGACCCAACTGGAGACTGTGAAGGTCTGATAAATCCCTTAGCCAAGTTCTCCTGAATGTACTCTGCCATAGTCTGAGTCTCAGGACGTGACAGGGAGTACAACCTGCTCTTGGGAAGCTTAGCATTTGGCAACAAATCAATGGCACAGTCATAGGGGCGATGGGGAGGTAGTACCTCTGCAACTTTTTTGGAGAACACGTCCGCAAAATCTGCATAACACCCTGGCAATCCTGGCAAACTTAGCTGCGAGAGCCTGACTGGAAGGCTCAAGCAACTCCTGAAACAATCAGTACCCCAACTAAGAATCTCCCCAGAGACCCAGTCAAATTGAGGATTGTGGGCCCTTAACCAGGGTAACCCCAACACCAATGGGGCAAAAGTACAGACAGTCACATAAAAGGACAATTTTTCAGAGTGTGTGGCTCCAATAAACAAAGAAATCTGGCTAGTGCAAGAGGTAATTTTACCTTGGGATAATGGTTCCCCGTTTAACCCACAAATCTCAATTTCCGATGCCAAGGGTACTAAGGGAACAGAGTGTTTCAGGGCGAATTGGCGGTCCATAAAAACCCCGTCAGCCCCACTGTCCACAAAGGCCTCAGTCTTGACAGTTTGACCGAGGATCTTCAAGGTCACCGGAATGATAAAAGTCTTCTTGGGAAATTCTGACTTCTGGCCTGACAGGATATTTCCCATCACCCTCAGGCCCTGAAGTTTTCCGGCTTTTCTGGGCATGATACTACCACATGACCTTTATTCCCACAGTACAAACACAACCCCTGCTGTCTCCTCCGCGTCTTCTCACGCGAGGAGAGGCGGGTAGCCCCAATCTGCATAGGCTCCTCAGAAAATTCCTCAGAGTCTGAGGTTCCCTTGGGAAGGAAGGAAATCTCAGTCTCCCTTTCAAGCCTACGCTCTCTCAGCCGTCTATCCACCCGGATGGATAACTGCATGAGCTGATCCAAGCTATCAGGCAAGGGATATTGTACCAGTTGGTCCTTTATCTGGTTAGAAAGACCTCTTCGGTACTGGTGTCTCAGGGCTGGGTCATTCCACTGGGTATCATGGGCCAACCTCCGAAACTCCGTACAGTAAACCTCAACTGGCCTTCGCCCTTGCTTAAGGATCGAAATCTGAGCCTCGGCTGAGGCCGTCTTGTCAGGGTCATCATACAACATGCCCAGTGCCGTAAAAAAAGCATCAACACTTTTAAGCGACGGACAGTCAGGCTGCAACCCATATGCCCAGACCTGTGGGTCTCCTTGTAGCAAGGAAATCACTATGCCCACCCGCTGAATCTCCGACCCAGAAGACTGAGGCCTAAGCCGGAAGTATAGCTTGCAGCTCTCCTTGAAACAAAAGAACTGCGAGCGATCTCCAGAAAAACGATCCGGGAGATTTACTTTCGGCTCCTTAACCCCTGCAGGTGCTGCTGCTGCGGGAGCTCCGCCAGCAGCCTGGGAGGTGTGCATTTTAATGGACAAATCATTAAATTGTCGAGTCAGGACCTGCACCTGATCGACCACCTGTTGCAACGTATTTTGAGGGGTATGCTCCATATTCCCACAAAATTTCAACAGGAGTATTAGGCTGCTGAATATGTTATGCACACCAGTGCCAGCAGGAAAGTACTGGTGTCAGAACTGTTATGCACTCCAGTGTCTGCAGGAATGTACTGGTGTTTGAACTGTTATGCAAAACAGATGGACTCACAGACAAACTGGGGGATATGACATAACGTACACAGAAGGTGATAGGGTAACAAAATACACACAAAGTGAACAGAGAAGCCCAGAGGCTAAGGAACTGGGTATCTCCCTTGTATTAGAACTGCTAAGATGGAAAAAGCAAGATGTTGTGTTTTAATACGTAGAGAACCCGAAATGCTGTTGCTAAGGGCAACAGCAAAACCCTAAAGGGTTACCAACGGGTGTGGCAGTAAACTCCTTGGTCAGAGATGGAATGATAGACACAAGGAGAATCTCCACAATCCTAATTCTCACTTGCAGTGCACAGGTTTTAGCTTACTGCCACTAAACTGACCCCTGACACCTAGCACAGTGAGACAGGATTAGACAGGCAAGTCTTAGAATACAGCCGCAAACTTGCTAAGTTCACAGAGTAGTAACAGAACCCCAGCAAGCTAAACGACTGACTTCAGTCTTACTGCTAGGTCTGGATTGGCAGAGTGTAATACCAAATTCCCAGGCCTATTTGCAGTAAGCAACAAACAAATACAAAGCTACACAGTACTGGCTAACTTTCATGAACTGACTAACCAACAAAGATTCAGCAGCATCTGCTTACCCTGAAAAGAGGCCTTATAAAGCAGGTGCTGTCCACGCCCCACTCAGACCTCACAGACTGTGAGCACAAAAACCAGCACCGGATCCCCTGCCGTGCACAGAGCCTATAACCACTGCACAGCAAAAGACCCGAACCGGAATATCAGCTGCGCTCAGGTTACTCCACTAGCACTTGTCTCCCGGTTGCCATGACGACGTGGCAGCACAGGGCAGGAGACCCTAACACCACATAATCCAAGAAGAGGAAGAAAATGTCCATACTGTGGTGCACAAAAGTTTACACAGTAGCTAAAATATAACTTTTATTAGTATTCTGAATAAAAAGTATTCATAAAAAGCGAAAATTGATTTAAAAAAAATGTAGCAAATGTAGCAAATGACCACTAAAGATTATTGTACAATGAGAGTTTAAGTCAGTGGTGAGGATACTTTTTTCTACCAAGGGCCATTTGGACATTTATAAAATCCTTCGGGAGCCATACACAAATTATCAACTTAAAAATTACCCTGCCACCCAGTAGTTATGCACTTGAGAGGTACTGAGTGCGCGCACCAAAAAAATGGGTGTGGCCAATTAAAATGGGATCCACATATGCCAGTTCAGTGCCAGATCCACAAATGCCCCCGCAGTCCCAAATCTACAAATTCCCCAACAGTGCCAGATTCACAAATTCTTCCACAGTGCCAGATACACAAATGCCCCCACAGTGCCAGATATACAAATGCCCCCACAGTGCCAGATCCACAAATGCCCCCACAGTGCCAGATCCACAAATGCCCCCACAGTGCCAGATATACAAATGCCTCCACAGTGCCAGATATACAAATGTCCCTACATTGCCAGATCCACAAATGACCCCACAGTGCCAGATCCACAAATGACCCCACAGTGCCAGATCCACAAAGGACCCCACAGTGCCAGATCCACAAATGCCCCCACAGTGCCCCCCCACCCCACTGTGCTGCTCAACGCTGCTGTTGTATGTTGCTGTTGCGGCGGCATGTCTCAGCTGTCAGGGAATCAGGGCAGGGAGGAAAGCGCGGCTATGCCGGGCAGCGGCGGGTAGGATCTCAAACCAGCCACCGGTTCGTAAGCCAATCAGAGCTCGTGGACCAGCAGCGGTGCCTCCTGATTGGCTGCCGGTCCACGAGCTCTGATTGGCTCACTAACCGGCGGCTGGTTTGAGATCCTACCCGCCGCTGCTGCCGGACATGTAGCTGCGCTCTCCTCCCTGCCCTGACAGCTGAGACACGCCACCGCCGGACTGCGCAGCGGCGTGTCTCGTTGACACAAGCAGGTAGGCCGGAACAAATGGCTTTGAGGGCCTTATACGGACCGCAGGCTGGAGGTTCCCCACCCCTGGTTTAAGTGTGCACTTGCAAATACTATTATTAAAATGACAATGCATATACAAAACAAGCTGTTCAATGTAAGAGTATTATAACTGACATAATTATGCGAAATATAAATGGTCATGACAATTTTAGCAAGCAACATTATTAAGAAAATTAGTTTTATTACAGGCTGAGATACTAAACAAAAATGCATGTACTTCAAATCAAATATTTTATTTTTTTAAGTAAAAACATTAATGCCAGTGTGGAATGCTGACTCATTTATATTTTGCATTACCTCAAAAGTAAATATTCACTGACTAACAAGTCCTCTTGAGATCTAGAACATAAGGAAGATATAATATTGCATGCTAATCTAAAAAATGCAAATCCCCTAATATTTAAATGAGATTGATATAAATTTGTCACATTTAAATGTTAGTGGAATTTATCAATGTTACTGAATAAGTATTTATCATAGTTTGCATAAATATGTGCCATGTTAGTAAAATTAACACATTAACTTGCGTGTTTTCTTTATGACTTAGTAGGCAATTTCAATCAATTTTCATGTAGGTTTAAAAACATTTGTCTAAGAAGCCACATGCCATATGGCATCAGCTTAAATATACTATAATACATGGCTTCAAATAAGGATATTTTGAATATTGCATTAAGTATGGAGTAATTTCAATTAGTTACCAGTGTTATTTAATAGTAAACCCTTATAGGATTAGGTTATTGTTGTAGGATGTTTAACTTAACTCCTACCATTAGGTGAATCATTCTTTTGTTGCTCAGTCTCTTCAACCCTTAAAGATCCTATTGAATAAAGTTGGCAAATAGGTGTCCGTGTACTGTACATGCAAGTTTGTTGACAGTAGAAAAAGGTGTAATGAAGGTGAAGCAGGTGTAGCAATGCGAGATGGTAATCATATCAATAATGATCCAGATCATGTTTGTTCAATAAAAATATTATACTGATTAGTTTACAATCTTAAAATATAAAGTCTTGTCTTGTTCCATATCGTAATACACCAAAGCACAAATCATGTTATAACTGTACTCTACAGCACAAACCTTCTTTTTCCTCTTATTGTTTGATAAAACACACTTGGTGTGTGAGTTAATACTGCACTGTAGTAGAACTGTCATTCTGCACTTAGTATATCTCTTCTTTCACATTGATTGGTTGATCTTGTAGATTTATTTAGGCAATGAAGCCATATCATCCATTATACAGCCTAGGATCCAGCCCAGGGGTCTTTGGATACTAAGGGACAGGTTTATTCTAATATTTTTTATGTATATCTTTTTTTATAGATTAGTATATTGCATAAAGCCCTTGAGCACTCATAATTTGTACTCAACTGCATTTAATAAACAGGTATTTATAGTCTCTGTCTGCTCTTAGTCTCTAAATCTCTCAAGTATTTCTCTGAGCGTGCACCCACCTACAAAATAGAAATGTTAAAGCTGTTTGCCTTTTTGTAATAGTCGCTTCACATTCAGATCAATTTAGAGGTACACTACAATATCTTTATCTTGTTCTTAACACTTGCTCTGGTTTCAAGCTTTTGTAACTCTGATTCTTTATCTTGGTGTCAACAATTTATCTTGTGTATCTCCCTCTTTTGCAGTTCTGCTCTCTTAATCCCCTCTACATCAGAACACAGACACAATGAATTTCTACTTGACTTAACTAAACACTGAACACGACTTTCTTACAAAGCTAAGAACATGTTTCACTTATTCTGCTCCCGAAGCCAGAGACTCACAACTTCACACAATTTGCTCTACTGTGGAATTCTCAAACCGCTCACATATTGAACACCTGTCTTTTGCTGTTAGGAGAGTTTCAAAATATTCAAATTGTTAATTGATTCCTAAATAAACTTAGATATGGGTCTGTATGTAGTAGGCTGTTTTATTAATGTGATACATAAATGATATAAATACAAACACTCTAGAATCATGCAACCATACCTCAATTTACAAAGCAATATTCTATTACCAAAAAAAAACACTGTACTGTAGTAATGTTATTTTCTGTGTGTCTGGTTCTGAAGCCATAATAAAAACCATCCTTCCCCCCTCATAAATCTTAGTGGCAGTCCTGACTTATTAGAACCTATACTATTTGCTGTATGGTCAGTAAGAAAAAAGAAAAGAGATGCTCTCTGTAAAAAAGAAATAACATAATTAAAATGGGTAGCATGCAACGCATGTTCATCAGCAAGCCTCAGCAGTCTAGGTGGGTTTACACTCTAACACAGGAAGTGTTTGCCCTGCCACAGTGAAATGCAGTAGTTAAAATGGTCCTAGAGAGATGATAGAATTAACTTCCCCTCCCCGACACCTATTAAATAAAGTGACTGCACGTTGTGCAAAAAAAGGGGTGTGGTATAAAAAGGGGCACGGTCGTGCAATAGTATCCCCAATTCAAATTATGCAGCACAGTAGCACTACCTTATTCACATTACACCACATATTAGTGTCCCTTATTCATGATTTGACACAAAGTAGTGACCCTTTTACACAATGCCCACATTATTGCCCCTTATACACAATACCAACAGTAGTAGTGCTACTAATACACATAATGTTCACAGCAGTAATGCCCATTATACAATGCCCACAGCAGTATTATCCCGTATGCAATGCCCACTGTAGTGTTAGTGCTTCTTATGCAATGCCCACAGTGGTAGTGCACCTTATGCAGAGCCCATAGTAGTGGTGCCCCTTTTACATTGTCCCTTATGCCCCCAGGAGTGATGCCTCTTATGCAGTGCCCCCAACAGTAGCGATCCCAGTAGTAATACCTACTGTAGTATTGCCCCCCATAGTAATGACCCCCTGTATTAGTGCCCCCCGTGGTAATGCCTCTGTAGTATTGCGAATAAGGAAAAAATGGAAAATTCAACTGCACAGGCGCTATTAGAAGCTGCCCTAGATAATTTACCACCCCAGAATGTCACCAAACATCCAAGAAAATACACAATTTAGAATACAAATGGGGGATATACAACCTTAGGCGCTTGAAATACTAAACATAAAGTCCTTATATGGAAAATTACATTCCTTTTCACTAGATGTCTTCGTGTTTCTCTCTCTTGTTCCAATCTATGCTTGTTTTCCACTTGGGATAATGGAATATGTAAGGGAATTTTCAAACAAAAGAAAGATATATAGTGTAACACAGTTTCATAAAGTCATTTTATATAAACATAATTTCTGAACACTGTTTAATTCTACCAGGCGTGTCCGCCGTAATTTAGTGTATGAACAAGATGGTGCGTACCACACTCACTATAGATAAAGGATGAATCAAACTCATAAAGGTATCTTTTAGCCGTAAGAAATCAGCGTACCCAACTCACAATGTCACTGGAAGTTATCAAGCACATCAAGGTTTCTTTTATATGTTCCCCTGCACCACTTCAGATAACTTGGACCTTGTCCTCAGAGTTCATGCATAGAAAAAAAGGGGGGGAGGGAAAATGCAAATGTGTAGTACAGTCGGTCATGGATTAATTTCCCAACTATAGACGTGTGTGTTTTTTATTCCAAAATATTGCCGCTAGACAGTTGTGATGTAAACGTACCCGACTTACTAGAAATCGGGACAATGGAAGTGCATCAAGGTATCTTTTAAAACATGCTTATGGTTTGCGTACCCCAACTCACAATGTTGTTTCTGTTGTTAAACACATCAAGGTATCTTTTGCCTGATAGGTCTTTATCCAGACACTTCGGCTTGAATGGTTATTTCATATATTCCAAGAAAAAAGGATAATGTCCAATGTATGTGTGTTGAATAAAAATGTTTTATTGTACAAAAACCCCAAACAAAATGGGGGAAAGATGGATGATAAAAATACAGGATACACTCCACAAAATGGCATATATGGGTGGATAAAATAAAAAAAAAACATAAGTATAAAACTTTTAAAAAAATCCAGGTGAAAAAAAAGACCACAACCATCCAGACTAAACCTCTGAGGTAATTAAAATGTTCCTTTTGAAAAAGAATTTGGATTACCTTTTTCCAGAGATAGTCTTGCGTGTTGAGATGGTGTGGAAAAATGCTGGCTGTTCACACTCCTTCTGTCGGAGTACTCCTTTCTTGGAATATATGAAATAACCATTCAAGCCGAAGTATCTGGATAAAGACCTATCAGGCAAAAGATACCTTGATGTGTTTAACAACAGAAACAACATTGTGAGTTGGGGTACGCAAACCATAAGCATGTTTTAAAAGATACCTTGATGCACTTCCATTGTCCCGATTTCTAGTAAGTCGGGTACGTTTACATCACAACTGTCTAGCGGCAATATTTTGGAATAAAAAACACACACGTCTATAGTTGGGAAATTAATCCATGACCGACTGTACTACACATTTGCATTCCCCCCCCCCCCTTTTTTTTCTATGCATGAACTCTGAGGACAAGGTCCAAGTTATCTGAAGTGGTGCAGGGGAACATATAAAAGAAACCTTGATGTGCTTGATAACTTCCAGTGACATTGTGAGTTGGGTACGCTGATTTCTTACGGCTAAAAGATACCTTTATGAGTTTGATTCATCCTTTATCTATAGTGAGTGTGGTACGCACCATCTTGTTCATACACTAAATTACGGCGGACACGCCTGGTAGAATTAAACAGTGTTCAGAAATTATGTTTATATAAAATGACTTTATGAAACTGTGTTACACTATATATCTTTCTTTTGTTTGAAAATTCCATTACATATACCATTATCCCGAGTGGAAAACAAGCATAGATTGGAACAAGAGAGAGAAACACGAAGACATCTAGTGAAAAGGAATGTAATTTTCCATATAAGGACTTTATGTTTAGTATTTCAAGCGCCTAAGGTTGTATATCCCCCATTTGTATTCTAAACTCTGTAGTATTGCACCCATTAGTAGTTCCCCTTACACACACAAAAGACCTAAAATACTTACCTTAAGCCCTGCTCCTGCATCCAACCGCTGCCATCCATCTGGCCGCCCACTCCTCGGAACTATGGGAGAGACATCATGAAATTACCCCATAGTGCACAGTGCAAGAGCCTATGTATGTATGTATGTATGTATGTATGTATGATATTGTGTTTGAGAAGTAACTATTTTGGCCATGCATATTGTGGGAGCTATATATACACACATCCACACATTAGTGAGTTAAAACTGATGCTGCATTTATCTCTTATGATTTCAGAATGTACAAAGTCAAATAATAAAAAAAAAAGTGTTATCATAATGTAACTTAATGACATGTAAAATACAGTTTCCATTTACTTTTGCTAGTACATGTTCATATGCAATAATCTTACAGTAGCAGATCCTTCACAATATTTCTGTAGATAAATAATGAATATTGTAAATACGAGTTATGGAACTGAACATTACTTGTGTCTCGAGCAGTTAGTAGCAGTGATCTTTTTGTCATTAATTGTTATCTGAGTTTGTACTAATAAAACACATTGAAACAATTAATCTTATGTGAATAAATATTCATTTAATAGCTATATAATGTTATTATTTAATTAATAATAATGCTGAATATGTATAATGCAATATAATGTTCATGTCCTTAATATAAAACCAGATAGATATTTATTATCATCTAAAATTAATACATTTACATATTTCCAGTGAATTATACTATTAGATAAAAAAAAAAAAAGATCTTGCTATCTTGCTTGGAATTATTCATATGCTCTGACATCAGCTTGGCATTTTGTAATAATGGCATGTCCAGATAGAATTGATGATACCTCCTCCTCTATAACTGAATATGAATTCATGGGTTTTAGCATCCCCAGTAAATAGGACACTTGAGTCCCATATTTGAATTCACCAACATTTCCATGACAGTTTTAAATAAAATGGTCTTCAAAAGGTGATTGTCATTAGATGCAGAAAAGAACTCCATTTCTTTAACACATAACTACTGTGCCATTTTAGTGTAATTCTGTTCAAATTTCAAACATTCATAGTTAACATAATCAAGTGGCATGAAATGTCCTTTAAAATGGCAAGTATACAGTATCATCTCAATTGATACTTAGCAATGGTTCTTTCAAAATGCACAATAGATTTTTGCAAGTAGTTTTTAAACAATATGTTTCGAGTTCACATGATCAGTTAGTAGAAATCAAGGTACTAGTCCTAAAAATGTAAATGACATATAAAGTAATTTTATTCAGTTGCATAGTATGAGTCCTAGTTTCATCTTACAAACAGCTATTATTATAGTATCCCCCTTTTCCTTAATATAGTAGCTAGTATATGCAGAAAATTTTATTTAAACACACACATATAAAATGATGATTTGTTTTTATGTTAAAAATGTTTTTATTTAATTTTTGGGATATTTATGTTTTAATAAATGTACCCCCTCTTCTCTACAAATATATGTAGAGATATTGGGATAAATTTACTAAGGTGGGAGATTTTTAGAACTGGTGATGTTGCCCATGGCAACCAATCAGATTCTATTTACCATTTATCTAGCTGCTTCTAGCAGATAATAGATATAATCTGATTGGTTGCTATGGGCAACATCACCAGTTCTAAAAATCTCCCACTTTAGTAAATTTACCCCATAGAATTATTTTTTACTTAGCCCACCTTGTGATTAGGAATCCATGCACAACTTCCACCATTTTCTTGGACTAACCCTAACTACTGTATTGCAAAAATGGGCCGTCGCACATCTCTAATATTAAATATATATATATATATATAATAATACTGTGCAAATGTTTTATGCAAGTGTGGAAAACATGCTGCAAAGTGAGAATGCTTTCAAAAATACTGTAGAAGTGTTAATAATCTATTATTAACAAATAAAAGAATGCAAAGTGAATGAACAGAAGAGAAATCTAAATCAAATCAATATTTGGTGTGACCATCCTTTGCCTTCAAAACAGCATCAGTTCTTCTAGGTACACTTACCCACAGTTTTTGAAGGAACTTGGCAGGACGGTAGTTCCAAACATCTTGGAGAACTAACAACAGATCTTTTCTGGATGTAGGCTTTCTCAAATCCTTCTATCTCTTCATGTAATCTGAGACAGACTCAATGTTGAGATCAGGGCTCTGTGGGGGCCATATAATCACTTCTAGGACTCCTTGTTCTTCTTTACACTGAAAATAGTTCTTAATGTCATTGGCTGTATGTGTGAGGGTATTGTCCTGCTGCAGAATACATTTGGAGCCAATTGGACACCTCCCTGATGGTATTGCATGATGGATAAGTACCTGACTATATTTCTTAGCATTGAGGACACCATTAATCCTGACCAAATCCTCAACTCCGTTCGCCGAAATGCAGCACCAAACTTGCAAGGAACCTCACCATGCTTCAGCAGACACTCATTATTGTACCGTTCAGGGCTGCCAAGAGAAATCCTGGGCCCAGGTACAGTAACTTCCTCGGGCTCCCCTGCAGGGGGTGTGGCCACAACCTGTTAGTTGCATGGTTGCACCACTTTGGGGGCATGTCTAGAATACAAGAAATACCCACTCTAGTACATGAGAAGTACCCACTCACAGGAGCATGACATACCTCACAGCATTTGGGACAAAAGTGTTCAAAGTAATAAACTGAAATGTTGACTTGCACATAAGTGGTCATCACCAGAATATATTGTTACATTAGTAAGTCTCGAGAGTGCCACAGTATTTCTGCTTATACTACCTGTCATCTTATTTTCTTTATTATGTAATTTAACATTGTGGCCTAAATCTAATCTGTTTTGTACAGTCACCTGGGCTTATATTATTATTATTATTATTATTATTGTTATTATTAGTATTAGTATTATGTGTGTATCCATGCTTTGTTTTAGTAAACTTTAGCTGGAGTTGATTAAATTAAAATCAACCAGCTCTGCCATGCAAGACAACATTAATTTGTTGTAATTGTGCAACAGTGGATACCTCTAACTAGGAGAATACTGCTTGAGGCTGAGAGATTCAAAGATTAAAGAGACTCAGACACCCTTGTGAGAGACAGAAGACTGTCAACAATGCCCCAAAATATAGTATTATATGAATATTATAATTTATCATGCACTAAGTCAAGCACACACAAGAAAGGATGATAAGAAGGATGAGCTGGTTATTAATGTCCTTGTGAGAGACAGAAGACTGTCAACAATGCCTCAAAATATTACATGATTTTGATTATTATGTATTATATGCTGCCAGTCATGCACACACTATAAAGGATGATTAGAAAGATCAGCTGGTGATGAATGTCCTTGCAAGAGACCGAAGACTGTCAACAATGCCCCAGTAAAGTACATTTGGAAGATCCTCATCATCATCCTCATGCTAATATCATCACACAGTATTAGCTCATCCCCACTGGAATCCACTGTTACAGAATTATTTGCACCTTGTTGTATTTGGCGGAAAAGGTCTTCCTCATACAATTTATAGATAATTTTTACAAACAACAGTTGTTACACAAATTTTGGAAGTAGCCTCCTACGATGATCGCTCACAAGGTGCCTACTTGTGCTAAACACTCTTTCTGAGTACATACTGGAAGGTGGGCAGCTTAAGTAAAGCAAAATTACAAGGGGCTCCAAAGTGCCCTTTTTCCCCCATCAGGCTCAATCTAGTGAGTCGATCACTTCAGCGTGTGTGAAGTGTGCACCCCCCCATCCGTCCCCTCACTCAGCATATCACGCTGTGCTGAGCGGGGGGAGAGATGTGTGCTGAGCGGTCTGTGTTAAGATCACTCAGCACACATCTCCCCCGTCTGTACCCCCTGTAGTCTTTTGAATCTTGAATAGGGGAGGAGTCAGCAAGATGCAGAAGGACTACCTCTGATCATTATTGAGGAGGTGGATAATAAACGTGTTGGTGAAGATTGCATGTGCTGGGATCTATTCATGCTGCTGGTAGGTGATGCTAGACTGCTTGTTATTATTTTACAGGATGTTTCAGATTTTGATAATTTGCATGGTTAATGACTTTACCTCTAATTTCTTTGTTTTAACAAATTACACTGATGCCTTGACAACGTTCTTCAGATTTGGGAAGAATTATTCCACATGAAAGAGGGGGATATTTTTCATTTTTTGCTTAGGCATAACAATGTCCTTCTTTTTATCACTGGTAAAAAATGCTATGCTGGTGGCTGACTTACTCACAAACTACTTCCAAGTATGGACACTGACTACATCCTCCTCCTGAATTTTATCAACTTAATATTGTCCAGCATATTCATCAACATCCTGTTTTAAAGGTGACACATCTAGACTCAGAGCTAGAAAGTATTGAATGTGAGGTTACACTGACTGTGTTCGGCCCTGGCTTATGAAAAAGGCCTTCTACAGTAGTGCATGAAACAGCAGTAGCAGGACCTCCACTTGCAAACAAATGCCATGGTTTAAGCTTTAGCTTTGAGCTCACTGACGGGGCATGGCTTGAAGCAGTGTCAGGTGACCATGAAGTTCCCCAGCAGCTAATCAGGAGCAACCAACCTGAAAAAAGCTAATGATCAAGATAGCTAAAATGCAGGGAAACGTGGTCGTGAGTGGGTGCTGGGGCTGGAAACAGGGTAGCACAGGTCTTGTCTACTCCTTTCCTGTGGGTAAAATACACCCTTGCCACAAGGATGAAAAGCAGATAGAGCCCCACAAGTTGTAATATGCTTCTACAAAGGTTTTGCAACATGATTTAAAGTATTATTTTATAGTGGGCACCACCCTGGGCAGCATCAGGCATGGCACCAACTAGTGATAAGCATCAGTAGTAGCTCATGTAATCATGATCTGTTTTAATATACTCGAGTTTCCTGTGCATAGCTTTAGACTATTGTGACAGGGACAGCTTGCTGTCACATGAGGTTAATGTGGAGCAGCAGGTGTGTGCAGAGATGGAGCAATAAACAGCATGGTGTAATTAGATCCAGACCAGGTTTTCCTAGAAGAAGTGGTAAGCCACAAACAAGGCTAATTAGCAGCACCTGACATCTGTCTTTAAAGTTGTATCAGTGTAGATCCATAGGTCTTCCGATGGGGAACCAGTTGCCCGAACGATAGGGTGGGGTTGTGGGTTTACGATAGAAAGTCATATGGATGTGTTCTCAACTTGCATGTGAACTGTAAACTGTCATGCTGTGAATAATATGCTGTCCGATGCTAACCTGATGCTGTTTACCTGCCTGACAATAAAAGAACTGATTGAACCTGCTAATCCAGCGTATGTGATCCTTTCACGTTATATTGTATATTGTTTTCAAAATATAGCAATAATTGGTGTAGGCTGTGTAACAAGCGACCTACCAGACAAGACGCTGACACAGTTGTATGAAATAAATGCCATCCGTTTACTTCCACAGCATAGTAAACAAACTTTTCACAGCAAGTTCACAAACAGCATGTACACAGTCTCAGGCTTCCTGTCTCTAACCCACTGGCCTGGCCACTTGTTGGCATCAGGAGCCCTGAGCCCTTGCCCTAACGAGCTTTATAAAAGTGTGGCACAGGTGTGCCTGATCGCTGGGAGCGCTTGCTCCAATATCTGGACCGGACCTGTATGGATGGGATCTCATGTATGATATTGCAGGGTATTTCTGTGTATCAACAGCAATACAATACTATCATTTCCAACTGCCAGATAATCTTTGATGCAACATTAAAGAGACAACCTGCTGTGTCCCAACACCTCCATGGGCATCCTCTTGGTCCAGTCCTAAACCCAGGTTGCTTTAGCCCAGGGCACCCGAACTGTTGTGCCCTGTCCTGCAAACACCCGGGGTGGCATCTGGCCTGGACTGCCACATATCCTCCCCCTAAGCTTTGAGCCTACGGGTGAAGCTGAGTTCTTCTTTGGCGCACATACCTGCTCTCCAATCTCAGCAGGCGTACCCCTTTTTGGGTCGGTCTCTCTCCGAGTCCTCCTCCCCCCCCCTCTAGCTTCACCCCACAGGGCTCTGCAAATTTTGAGGAGAGGAACGTCCTTGAAAGGGCATCCACATTGCCCTGTAATCCTCCTGCTCTGTGCTGGACCTTGAACCGGTATTGCTGAAGGGCAAGGAACCACCGTGTTACCCGGACGTTGATCTCCTTATTTAGGCACAACCATTGGAGCGGAGTATGATCGGTGATTAAGGTGAACTCCCATCCCAGGAGATGGCACCTCAGAGTCTCTACTGCCCACTTGATAGCTTGGCATTCCTGCTCTACCATGGCATATCGCTGTTCCCTAGGCAGTAGTTTCTTGTAGAGGTAGAGGACTGGTTTCTCTTCCTCACCTACCTCCTGAGACAAGACTGCTCCGAGGCCTGTTCCTGAAGCATCCATCTGCAGGTTGAACTTTTTACCGAAGTCCGGGGCTATCAACACTGGTGCTATACACAGGGCACTTTTTAAGATGTTCCAGGCCTCATGTACCCGGAATGTCCACACAGGCTTGTCCGGACTTTGCTTTTTCAAGTAATCCATGAGCAGGGCTGCTCTGGCGACAAAGTTTGGGATAAACTTGCGGTAATATCCCACCATGCCTAAAAAGGCCCCTTAGTTGGGTTTTCATCTCAGGCCTTGGCCAGGCAGCAACTGCCTCCACCTTATTGACCTGAGGTTTGATTTGGCCCCAGCCCACCCCGTACCCCAAGTACTTAGCCTTCAACATACCTATCGCACACTTCTCTGGGTTGGCCGTGAGGCCGTGGAGGCGCAGAGATTTTAATACAGCTTCCACTTTGGCCAGATGAGACACCCAGTCATCGCTGAAGATAACAATGTCATCTAGTTACGTGGCTGCATACTTTTGGTGGGGCTGGAGTAGCTTATTCATAGCTTGCTGGAATGTGCCCGGGGCCCCGTGAAGACCAAATGGAATGACTCAATACTGAAACAGTCCATTTGGGGTGGAAAAAGCTATTTTTGCCTTGGCAGCCTCAGTGCGGGGAATCTGGCAATAGCCTATAGTAAGGTCAAGAGTGGTCAAGTATTGGCTGTGGGCCAGTTGCTCAATCATCCCATCAATGTGTGACATGGGATAGGCATCAAATTTAGATACTTGGTTCAACCTGCGGAAGTCATTTCAGAACCGCAGTGCTCCGGATGGCTTGGGAACCAGCACTATGGGGTTATGACACCCGTTGGTGGACTCTTCAATAACCCCCAAGCGTAACATGTCCTCCACTTCCTTGTGTACTGTGTCCCTCTTTGCCTTAGGTATCCGGTACGGCTGCAGATTGACCACTACCCCCGGAAGGAGTAACGATATAGTGCCCAATGATCTTTGTCCTCCCTGGAATCAGCGAAAAGACATCTAAATTTCTCCTGACCATGTCTTGAGCTTGATGCGTCTGAACTGCATCAAGCAATCTGTAAATTGGGACCGCGTATGCCGAGATCTTGACCACTCTTGCAGTTGCTGTCTCTGAGCTTTCCTTCCAAGGCTTCAGCAGATTTGTATGATAAATTTGTGTAAGCTTTTGCTTTCCCAGTTGGCTCACACGATAAGTCACTGGTTCCACAGCCTCAAGCACTGTATATGGCCCTTGCCAATGGGCATAAAGCTTGCCCTCCACTGTGGGTACCAGGACCAAGACCTTGTCTCCAGCATTAAAATGGCATTTCTCAGATGGGACATCATAATGACATTTCTGCCTAGACTGGGTCATATGGTCCCTGAACAACAGAGCTATCTGCTGAAAACACCCATAGAGCTGGTGAACGAACTGTACTACATTTGGTTCCAGGGACATCTGTTGTTCTCATCCCTCCTTTAGGAGGTCCAGGATTCCCCGGGGCTATCTGCCGTACAACAGCTGAAAGGGACTGAAGCCTGTAGAGGACTGGGGAACCTCTCGGATGGCGATTATCAGAAGGTAGGAGCTGGTCCCAATCCCTTTTGTCCTGGGCGACTGCCCTCCTGAGCATCTTGTTGTTAAAACGCTCCACCAAGCCATCAGTCTGGGGATGATACACTGAGGTGCGAATCTTCAAACCCCCAGCAGTCGATATAAGTCGCTCATCAGCCGGGATATGAAGTGGGTCCCCTGGTCAGGAGGACCTCCTTGGGTATGCCCAGGTGGGAGAAGATCAGCAATAGTTCTTTGGCAATGGTTGCTGTCTTCATACTTCTTAGAGGGATGGCTTCAGGGTATCGTGTTGCATAATCAAGGAGGACTAAGATACTCTGATGTCCGCTTGCTGATTTTTCTGGACCCACAATATCCATGCCAATCCTTTCAAAGGGAACGGAAATTACCGGAAGAGGGATGAGGGGAGCTCTGTATTGGGGCTTTGATGCGGTATGCTGACAGATGGGACACTCCTGACAGTACTTTGCTACTGATGCTCGGATTCCCGGCCATAAAAAACGCTGCTGTATCCTCTGCAGAGTTTTATCCTCCCCCAAATGTCCTCCGCACAACTGTGAATGGGCAACTTCTAGGACCAGAGGCTGATGGACCCATGATACTATAAGCTGCTCAACTTTCTTGCCCCGTTTCTCGACAACCCAATATAGTAAATCCTTCTCTACTATGAAATAAGGGCTGCCCCCCTGGGTAAGGGCAAATACATTTTCCCATTATAAGTACAAATATTCTGGAAAGCATTTGTGAGGTTTGGGTCTTCCTGCTGGTCTCGTCCGAAATCCTGAAGTGCATGACAGGTCTTAATGTCCTTTCATCACTCACCTCCTCCGGATCGGTCGGCTCTTCTGGCGTAGACATACCAACTCCACACACACACCCGGTTCCCGAAGACTTAGTCGACCTTCAAGCTACGACGCTGGGAGAGGATGGCAGCTCCTCAAGTTGAAATGCCAACAGTTCCGATAGGCCAGGAAAATCTCGTCCCAGGATCAAAGGATAGGGTGAGCTCGGGGCGACGGCTGCCACCAGCTGGATTGTCCGCCTCTGATGTTGTACTGGAAACCGCACTCTGGGGTAATTGCGAGTGGCACCATGGACACAGAGCACCTCAACCACAGGTAAGACCTGGTCAGCACTCTCAGGGACCGACACCGTGGAAATAATTGACAATTCACTACTGGTATCGATAGGCACCTGGATTGGCCATGCTGTGATCTGGAGGGTCACCTGGAATCGGGAGGGCACAGACGAACCCTTGCTTCTGACACAGCTGTAGGCTGGTTGCCCTGATTTCCCTGCTCCACATTCCATAGGCTCAGGTTGTTTAGTACAGTCCTTTCGGATGTGGCCCTGTTCCCTGCACTCATAGCAGATGACCAGATTGGTCTGGGTCCCGGCTTCTGGAGTTTAACGGGTCCGGAGTTTTAGGACTGGTCGAGTCTCTCAGTCTAAGGGCTTAGCCATTTTCCCCAGCACAGCATATCTCTCCATTGCGGCGGCTAGGTCCTCCATATTTTGAGAGTCAGCCTAGAGAACCCACCTCTGCATGCCTCTGTCTAAGACCTGCACACAGTGGTCTATGGCTATGGTCTCCACCACTTGGGCAGTCGTATTCTTTTCCGACTAAAGCCAAGACCTTGCCATTTTTAGCAGTTCAGCCAGTTGGATTCGAGAATCATCTGTCAAGGTCCAACGCCAGTCTTGGAACCGATGGGCTTTGCAGGCCTTGGTTATGCCAGTGCGACCCAGTATGGCAGCTTTAAGCTGCGAATAGGTGGATGCCTGGTCCACCTGGAGGTCATAGTACATTTTCTGGAGATATCCCGTCAAATATGGGGCCAGCTTATTCACCTACCTATCCTCTGGCCATCCCAGGCATGTGGCCGCGTGCTCAAAAGTCTCCAGGTAGGCTTCCACATCATCTGAGGGACACATCTTTTGCAATGGCCTAGGCTCCTGATGATGCTGTTGAATGAGACCCACTTCATCAAGAATCAGGTGTAGGGTTTCCTGCTGAGCCTGTACTTGTGTTTGGAGAAGCTGCATCTGGGATTGCTGCCCCGCAGCCACACTAGTTAGGGCCCTTAACAACTCCTCCATGGTGGATGGGACAGATGCACAATATTTGAATCTTGCGTCCCTTTATATACACCACCAAACCGCAATTCAACAACAACAGCAAAAAACACACAAAGGGAAAAAAAATATATATATTTTAAAACTAAATGACACACACACCCTGGCTTGTTACTAACCTGACCAGAGTAAGTTTGCAGAGTCTGTGGAGACTGTCACGGCTTCGGCGGCTCCTGCAACCGCTGGGTTCCTGCTGCGCTTGGTGCATCAAGCAGAGGGTCCCTGTTTGGGCGCCAATTTGTAACAAGTGACCTTCCACCAGACCAGGTGCTGACACAGTTGTATGAAAGAAATGCTGTCCGTTTACTTCCACAGCATAGTAAACAGACTTTCACAGCAAGTTCACAAACAACATGTACACAGTCTCAGGCTCCCTGTCGCTAACCCACTGGCCCGCCCTCTTTCTCCTGGGCACTTGTTGGCATCAGGAGCCTTGAGCCCTTGGCCTAACAAGCTTTATAAAAGTGTGGCACTGGTGTGCCTGATTGTTGGGATCGCTTGCTCCAATATCTGGACCAGACCTGCATGGATGGGATCTCATGTATGAAATTGCAGGGTATTTCTGTGTATCAACAGCAATACAATACTATCATTTCCAACTGCCAAATAATCTTTGACACAACATTAAAGAAACAACCTGCTGTGTCCCAGCACCTCCCTGGGCATCCTCTTGGTCCAGTCCTAAACCCAGGTTGCCTTAGCCCAGGGCACCCGAACTGTTGTGCCCTGTCCTGCAAACACCCGGGGTCGCATCTGGACTAGACTGCCACAGCTGATGCATTCAAGAATAAGTTCTGTCATTGTATTGACACGCTTCTGGTTGTTAACACTGGGTTTAAGGTACTCCAGGGGTCAGCATGCTTAAAAATAACTATCTGATCTCTAGGGAAAGTGTGTTATTCTGCAAAGGTTTTCTAAAAAAGCAATATATTTGTGGGTGTGAATTTTTATTTTTATTTGTCTAATTGGGTTTAACTTAAATTGTATATTCAAGCTATTCAAGTGTTGCATATTTGTTTGTATATAAATATTTGCTTATTCATTCTATGTAAAAGAAGACATTGTTTATATTGCACATTAGGGGCAATTCAGACCTGATTGTAGCAGCAAATTTGTTAGCAGTTGGGCAAAACTATGAGGGTCATTCCGAGTTGATCGCTAGTTAAAAATGTTCGCAGTGAAAAAGCGGCACTTCTGCGTATGTGGCGCAGTGCGTACGCGCGATGTACTTTCACAACGGGAGAAGTATTTTTACACAAGGTCTAGCGAAGCTTTTCAGTCGCAATGGCAGCCGCAGAGTGATTGACAGGAAAGGGGCATTTCTGGGTGTCAACTGACCGTTTTCAGGGAGTGCTTGAAAAAATGCAGGTGTGCCAGGGCGTGTTTGTGATGTCAAATCCAGAACTGAATGGTCTGATGTGATCACAAGCGCTGAGTAGGTCTGGAGCTTCTGATGAAGCTAGGTGACATTACCTAGGGAAACGCGTTAAGTGTTGAAGCTGCGACCATCACCACAAGTGTCTCACTTTCAAGTCGGATCCAGATATGGACTTTTAAACTTGCCGTTCAAACTTGCCGTTTGGAACTCTGAGGAATTTCACATGTACAGCATCGATGGGAGAGACCCAGGTTGTTTCATCACTACAGCTTGCTTGCTGAAAAAACCAACAAAAACCTTTGGAAGTCTCCATCAACACGGGTAATACCAGCTGCACACATTTCCTCCTACTAGAGAACTTTGCACAAGGCACTCAGTCCGGGATCCATTTGTGGACACTGAAAGCAGCCACCTTTAAATATTTCTTAGCTCCATATATGCCTCAATTTTATATATGATATATATGTTCAGATGTTTTTTAGTTTTTAAATTGTGATGTATAGGTAATAAATTTTATGTTAATTTATTTAAACTGATCCACAGTCATTCATTATTATTGGAGAAACACATTAGCGCCAGTCTTCATTTCCTGGAGCTACTCTAAAACTGCACAATTTTTTTTGTAGCCGCTCTGCGATCCTTTCGTTCACACTTCTGCTAAGCTAAAATACACTCCCAAAGGGCGGCGGCTTAGTGTTTGCACGACTGCTAAAAACTGCTAGCGACCAATCAACTCGGAATGACCCCCCATGTGCACTGCAGGTGTGGCAGATGTAACATTTGAAGTGAGAGTTACATTTGGTTGGGTTATTTTGTTTCTGTGCAGAGTAAATACTGCCTGCTTTATTTTTACACTGCAATTTAGATTTCAGTTTGAACACACCTCAACCAAATCTAACTCTCTCTGCACATGTTATATCTGCCTTCCCTGCAGTGCACATGGGGGGTCATTCCGAGTTGATTGTTCGCTGCCAATTTTCGCAGCGCAGCAATCAGGTAAAAAAACGGCAAAACTGCGCATGAGTATGCACCGCAGTTTGCACGCGTGTCGTACGGGTACAAACAGCATCGTTGCTGTGCAATGCTTCTAGAGACGAATCCATTCGCACAGCCGATCGCAAGAAGGTTGACAGGAAGATGTCATTTATGGGTGTCAACTGACCATTTTATGGGAGTGGTCGGGAAAACACAGGCGTGACCAGGCGTTTGCAGGGCGGGTATCTGACATCAATTCCGGGACCTCCGTCGTTGGAATCATCGCACAGGATACAGGGCTGGTCTTGTTTTGAACAAAATTTTTTGTACCGCTCGGCTGCACATGCGATCACACACTTGCAAAGCAAAAACACAGTCTCCCGTGGGTGGCGACTATGCGTTTGCACGGCTGCTAAAAGTAGCTAGCGAGCGATCAACTCGGAATGAGGGCCATGGTTTTGCCCAACAGCTAACAAATTTGCTGCTGCGATCAACTCTGAATTAGGTCCCTTGTGCACTGTATCCATAGGGAAACACATTGTTTGTACTGCTGCACCTTTGTATAATGCCCACATGAACCATCAGGTTCATATATGTAAGTTTGAATCTGCCTCTGATACTTGTCAGTGCCTCCCCATCAGTTGACCTCACCATACATAACATTTAGTAGATGGTGAAAAAGTACCATGACTGGCAGAAGACCTTTTACTGCATAAAACATCAGTAGCAGGGCCAACACTCGCAAAATAGGGCCATCTGAGCTTGTTCTTGTCATTACAGGTGGTGTATGCAGGGGTGTAGCTAGGGTGGCTCTGGAGGAGCGCAAGCTCTGGGTGCCTAAAAAGTTAGAGGGCACGACGCCACCTGCCCTTCCGCCCACTTTACCACTGGCCACTGTACAGGCATCTGCAGAGCAGGAGGAGGAGAACCAGAGGTGTCGCACACTGACTTGGACTCAGAGACTAGTTAGGGAACAGGGCAGGCCAGAGGCAACATCAGGAGACACTGACAGCCAGCACATGCCATAATTCTGCTGCCCTCTTTATATGTCTCACTGTCTGCTTGTAGCTGTACAGCAGTGTTACTTTTGTCCTGCAGCACCACTCAATGGCCCCGCTTCTGCAGCAACACTTTCTGCCCTGGCTGCTACTGCACCTCTCTCTGTCCCAGCTGCTGCAGCGCCTCTCTCTCCCAGCTGCTGCAGCACCTCTTTCTGCCTCGGCTGCTGAAGCACCTTTGTCTGCTTGGCTGTTGCAGCAACCAACTCTACATCAGCTGCTACAGCACCTCTCTCTGCATTAGAAGCTGCTCTACTGTGGCATAATGTGTATAAGCAGCTCTACTGTGGTGTAACGTAGTGGTGTGCGGTGAGGTCAGTGGATGGTGAGGCACTACAGCCATAATGTCTGCAGAATCCTGCCGATGACCCCTACCACCGCTACTGCCCCTGAGCCGCTGCCCGCTGCCACCGCCAATGGCTTACAAACTCACCCACAATCAACTGACCCAGCCCTCCACCACTAATTTGCATCTCAGTCTGATGCCGCCAATGCCCACTGCCTGCCTGCTCATCATACTTGTGATATATTGTACATTTTTATAGAAAAAAACAATAAAAATGAGTGTTTGGGACTGGTAAGGGAGTGGGAGGAGGACATGAATGCAATTTTGTTGTCCAGGGCTTCCATTAACTTAATGGAGAAGGGTCTGAATGGATTAAAAAATAAAAAAAAATGTGTGAGGTCCCCCCTCTTAAGTTAACCAGCCTCGGGCTCTTTAAGCCAGTCCAGGTTGTTTAAATACTGGGAAAAAAATTGGACAGGGGTTCCCCGTATTTAGACAACCGGCATCCTGGTTCCAAAAATATGGGGGACAAAAGATGTAGGGTCCCCCGTATTTTTAAAACCAGCACTGGGCTCCACTAGCCAGGGACATAATGCCACAGCCGGGGGAAACATTTATGTAGGTCCCTGCGGCCGTGGCATTACCCCTCCAACTAGTCACCCCTGGCCGGGGTCCCCTGGAGGAGTGGGGACCCCTTAAATCAAGGGGTCCCCCCTCCAGGAATCCAAGGGCCAGGGGTGAAGCCCGAGGCTGTCCCCAGCACCCCTGGGCAGTGGGTGCCAGGCTGATAGCCATGTGTGTAAAAAAAGAATATTGTTTTTTTGTTGTGGAACTACAAGTCCCAGCAAGCCTCCCCCGCTTGCTGATACTTGGAGAACCTCAAGTACCAGCATGCGGGGAAATAATGGGCCCGCTGGTACCTGTAATTCTACAACAAAAAAATACCCAAATAAAAACCCAACTCACACACCGTGACAGTAAAAATGTATTAAAACACACTTACACACTCACACATACTTACCTACATCCCATGCCGATCACGTCCACTAGTCCAGTAGAATCCAATAGGGATACCTGTAAAAACGAGAGAGATTACTCACCTACATCCCACACCGGTCACGTCCACTTGTCCAGTAGAATCCAATAGGTCCGGTACCTGTAAAAATGAACATTAAACTTCAATCCACAGGAGGGGGGGAGAGAGAGAAAGACACTAACCTGCTGCTGCTGGCTGTGAGCGGGAGAAGCTGATCCTGTCACTGGGAGGACAGAGCCGGCGGATCAGGTCGGGGGAGAGCCGCAAAGGGCAGAGCCGCAAACCGCTGCTCCTGTCAGCGGACGGAGCCAGCGGAGGCGGGCGGGGGGAGAGCCGCACACACTGCAGGTCCATCCTGGCTACCTCCAACGCCGGGACCCACCGCCTCTAGCGCTGTGTGTGGGTGATTGGACAGCGGATCCAGCACCGGATCCGCTGTCCAATCACAGGTGCCTCGCTGACATGGGGGTGGTGTCCCTGTCCGCGAGGCACTTGTTTCGCCGTCATCATCTTTTTGAATGGGCTTTTAAAGCCCAGTGCTAAACCCCGTCCCCGCTCTGTCCCCGTTTCCATTATGTTTGGGAGGCACTGCTATCAGTGCCTCCCACATGCATTTAAGCACAGAAAATTATTAGAATTAAATAAAGAAGATACTTATGATACAGAATACAGTATGTCATAAGTATCTTCTTTATATTATTTTAATAATTAATCACAGGGGAGGCACTGCCTCCCCTGCCTCCCCTGTCTGCACGTCCCTGGTGTAATGTATAAAAGTGACACTACTGTGGCATAACATATATAAGTGGCTTTACTGTGTTGTGTAACATGTATAAGGGGCTCTACTGTGTGGTGTAATGTGTATAAGGGGTAATGATGTGTGGTGTAACATGTATAAGAGGCTTTATTGTGCCACGTAAAGTGTATAAGGGTACTATTGTGTGGTGTAATATGAATAATGGAGACTACTGTCTGGTATCATTTGAATTGGTACTATTATGTTGCCAATCCGCTTCTCCATGAATCTACTCCCCTATATTGTTAATGCATGCCATCAGCGTGCACTGACCCTATTTTGAACATGGGGGGGTGCCCAAAGGAAACTTTTGCCCTTAGCTCCAAATGGTCTAAAACCAGCCCCATCATGGCATCACCAATTTAGGATTTTAAAATTTTTCTTTTCAAATGTAACATGCACCCAATTCAGTACAGTGGAGGTCGCACTGAAACAAACCCTTGCTCCAGGCACCATGGCACCAAGCTACACTTCTGGGTGTACATTTTTTTATTTTTTTGTCAGTAAATTTTCCTCTTATAGTTAGAGGCAGGACTGCTATCAAAAATTGAGGGGACAGAGCAAACAAAATAGGTAGGCCCCTCACTCCATGACAACACATATAGGGCCTAATTCAGACCTGATCGTAGCAGCAAATTTGTTAGCAGATGAGCAAAACAATGGGGCTAATTCCAAGTTGATCGCAGCAGGATTTTTGTTAGCAATTGGGCAAAACCATGTGCACTGCAGGGGGGGTCGATATAACATGTGCGGAGAGAATTAAATTTGGGTGGGGAGTGTTTAAACTGAAATCTAAATTGCAGTGTAAAAATAAAACAGCCAGTATTTACCCTGCACATAAACAATATAAACCCACCCAAATCTAACTCTCTCTGCACATGTTATATCTGCTCCCCCCCTGCAGTGCACATGGGTAGTCATTCCGAGTTGTTCGGTCATTGACGATTTTCGCATCGGAGCGATTAAGGCAAAAATGCGCATGCACATGGTACGCAGTGCGCATGCGCAAAGTATTTTAGCACAAAACTTAGTAGATTTACTCACGTCCGAACGAAGAATTTTCATTGTTGAAGTGATCGGAGTGTGATTGACAGGAAGTGGGTGTTTCTGGGCGGAAACTGACCGTTTTCTGGGAGTGTGCGGAAAAACGCAGGCGTGCCAGGATAAAACGCAGGAGTGTCTGGAGAAACGGGGGAGTGGCTAGCCGAACGCAGGGCGTGTTTGTGACGTTAAACCAGGAACGAAACGGGCTGAGCTGATCGCAGTGTAGGAGTAAGTCTCAAGCTACTCAGAAACTGCTAAGAATTTTCTATTCGCAATTCTGCTAATCTTTCATTCGCAATTCTGCTATGCTAAAATACACTCCCAGAGGGCGGCGGCCTAGCGTGTGCAATGCTGCTAATATCTGCTAGCGAGCGAGCAACTCGGAATGACCCCCATGGTTTTGCCCATCTGCTAACAAATTTGCTGCTACGACCAGGTCTGAATTAGGCCCATAGTTGGAGCACCATGGACCTGCAAGAACGGTTCACAGAGGGCAGATGCACAGGTAATACTTGTTATTAAGAGGACCTCCCTCCCTGTGCATTGGTCCAGTGTTGTTTCACAGCCTGTTTTGCTGCTATCCAGGTAACATCAGACGGAGCCAAGGCTGGCCCCTCTCTCTGTCCTGGCCCAGAACTCCAGATTCAGTATGCACTTCCTGATGGTGGGCCTTGTCAGAGGCAATGTTTTCTTTACCATTGTGAAATACTGTTTCCTACACCTCGTTTTTCCTTGACCACATTTAGTAGATTTTGAAGAAGTACTACTGACTGATCCATAATTGGTTTTATTTTTAATAAACAGGACAGGAATAAAACTAGTAACTACTGTTGTTGGACTCAACTGCCACCACTGCAACTGAGGGGTATATTCAATAAGAGTCGGGTCCATTCCAACATGCAGTTGTCAGAATGGACCCGACAACCCCTATTCAAAAATCGGCCAAATACGACTTTCGGTTGGGGGAGCAGTGTGCGGTGCCCAGCGGGGGGGGGGGCAGTGTGCGGTGTGCGGCGGGGGGCAGTGTGCGGCAGCCAGCAGGGGAGCTTCTAGCGGCGGCCGGAGCTGGCAGCTGGAGTTATCTGTGCGAAGGAGGAGGAGGCACTGCAAGTACCATCATCCCCGTAGCCCGCCGCACCGCTCTTCATCTCCTCACCTCAATCCGACTTGTTTTCAAGTCGGATTGAGTTTGTCGGAAAGGGGGCCAAAACATGTCGGATCTGGTCCCGTTTCCGACAGCAGCAGGCGGATTGGCGGGCATTCCGCCGATCCACCTGCTTTCCGACAAGTCGGGTTTCCCGACTTGTCGGAATAAATGTGCCCCGATTGAATAGGTCGGATCCCCTTCTGACCTATTTCAGGATATAGCCCTGAATGTATAATGAGATGGGGAAAGGAGGGACTGTTACCTTTATCATACAGTTTTATTAAAAGTCTGGGGAGATTTTTTGACATCAACAAAAAAATTTCTTTCTTCCACTTATGATTTTTGGTGCAGATAATGAGGGGGGATCCGGTCTTTAGGTCGACACTGTCTAGGTTGACCACTATTGGTCGACATTAAGTAGGTCGACAGGGACTCTAGGTCGACATGTTCTAGATCGACATGACAAAAGGTTGACATGAGTTTCTCTAATTTTTATAATTTTTTTTAACTTTTTCATACTTTACGATCAACGTGGACTGCAATTGGGTACGATATCCTGTGCTGAGCGCAGCAAGGCATCATGTCCAAAGCACTGCACAGTGAAGGGAGCCATGCGAGGGGACACGGTGCACTAACTGGGGTTCCCAGTCACTGTACAGAGAAAATAACACCAAAAAAAGTTTTAAAAAACTCATGTCGACCTTTTCTCATGTCGACATAGTACATGTCGCCCTACTAACCATCGACCAATAGTGGTTGACCTAGACATTGTTGACCTAAGTCTAATCTACCTAACATGCCACAACCAATGAGGGATAGCACTTCACACAGTATCTGATACTGGAAAACGCACTATTTTTTTTTTTATTCCTTTACAAGACACTAGTAATTGTTTTTACAGTACAGTATGTACCAGGTACAGAACAAGATCAGATGATGGAGGGGTACATTGTAATAGAAAAGACTGGAGGTTTTATTAGACAACAAAAACATATTTTAGTGTTTGAAATTATTTATTATTATTATTATTATTATTATTATTATCCATATACAGGAAAACACTCAAAAGAAACCAGGAAATCAACACTTATTGTGCCCTTATAGTACACAGGTGACAGCAAGTAATACACAGTACTGCAGATTTCGTTGAAATAAGTGTCTATTGCAGTGGTTCTCAAACAGTGTGCCTTGGATTGGTGGTTCAGGACCAATTCAAATTAATTATGGTCATTGTAATAGGCTAAACCAGTGCTGATGGCTGTCACTCATAAAATATGTGGACAAACAAACAAATCTTGTCCCTCACTACACAACTGAACCTAATAGGCCTTACAAACTGGCCGACATCAGTCAAAGATATGAACGATCTCGTTCATAAATGAACGAGATACCGTTCATATCTTTGAGTGTGGAGGCTCCAGCGATGAACGATGCGCGGCCACGCGCTCGTTCATCGCTGGTCCCCCGTCGGCTGTACATGCAGGCCAATATGGACGATCTCGTCCATATTTGCCTGCACTTCAATGCAGCCGGGTGACGGGGGGAGTGAAGAAACTTCACTCCCCCCGTCACTGCCCCTCCGCCGCCGGGTCGCCCGTCGGCCGTGTCCACCATCGGGCAGCTCGGCGGCGGATCGGCCAATGTGTAGGGCCCATAAGAATGACCTATAATACAATTTACTTAACTTTCTAAATGTCTCAATAAGAAACTTTTGGCCTAGGGGTGCCGTGAAAAAAATTGTGAGACTCTAGGGCGTCGTGATTATAAAACGTTTGGGGACCACTGGTCTATTGTATTTTTTGCTGCACCACACACTGTAATGTTTATTTGCAGTGTGTGAGTGTGCAGTGTGTGACAAACAAACACACATACTGATGATGCCTGCAGTTACCACATCTCTCTAGTACTATAACTCTTTGTCCTTCTAAATCTAAACTAGAGATGAGCAGTTCAGATTAAAGCAAATCCGAACCTCTCCAAACTTTGGGATCCACGGTGATCTGAGCTGGGGCTCAGATCTGCCCAGCTGCTTTGGATTCCAAACCGAGGCAAAATCCCATCCTCCCACTGTCGGATCTCGGGTTCCAAAGTCCGATTGAAATCAATAGGCTCACCACTTACTGGCTGAGAGTGCCGTATCTCCCATCTCTCAACCAATCAGCTCTTCCCCATTGATTACAATGGGAAGAGCAGACAGGATGTCGGCTGCCCCCACACTGCCGACACCGCCGGCACCGCCACAGACAATTACAGCACTTCCGCAATTGCCAACACTGCTTGCACTCCCATATTGCCAACAACGCTGGCGCCCCTGCACTGCTGACACTGGTGGCACCCCCGGACTGAGGACACCAACAGCAGTCCCACACTGAGTACACTGCTGGCACCCTTGTACTGCTGACACCATCACAGTAAGTAAACTATTGGTGTATACAACCTGCACTGTATCCAACCCACACTGTAATTGATCTTCACTGTAACTTGAACTGTAACTGACCCGTTTAGTGAAGGTCATTCCGAGTTGATCGCTTGCTGTCGATTTTCCCAGCGCAGCGATCAGGTGAAAAAATGGCACTTCTGCGCATGCGTATGGGCCGCAATGCGCACGCGCGTCATACGGGTACAAAGCTCTTTGTGGTTGTGCACAGGTTGTAGCGAAGTTTTCAGTCGCACTGACGTCCGCAAGAAGATTGACTGGAAGTTGGCGTTTCTGGGTGTCAACTGACCATTTTCAGGGAGTGTTTGCAAAAACGCAGGCGTGTCTGAAAAAACGCAAGCGTGGCTGGGCATTCACTGGGCAGGTGTATGATGTCGAATCTGGAAACAAATAGGCTAAAGTGATCGCAAGCACTGAGTAGGTTAAGAGCTACTCTGAAACTGCACAAACTGTTTTTGCAGAGCTCGGCTGCACAAGCGTTCGCACTTCTGCTGAGCTAAAATACACTCCCCAGTGGGCGGCTGCATAGCGTTTGCATGGCTGCTAAAACTAGCTAGCGAGCGATCAACGGATTGACCCCCAGTATCCGACCCACTCTGTATCTGACCCACATTGTATCTGACCTGCCCTGTATTCGACTTGTGCTGCATTTGACCTGCACTTTATCTGACCCGCATTGTATATGAACGGTGCTGTGTATGTCTTGCGCTGTGTCCAACCAGCACTGCATCTGACCCAGACTGTATCAGAACTGCACTGTATCCGACCCATGCTGTATCTGACCCACGCTGTATACAACCCATATTGTAACTGATCCGCACTCTATTCCACCTAAACTGTGTCTGACCCACACTGTAACCTGCACTGTATGCTAACCACATATTGGGAACTGAGAATAGGCATGTGGTGTGGGCATGTGCACTTGTATAGGGGGCATCCATGTCTGTTGATGCTATTTTACACGTCTTAGGTTTTTTTTCTTTGCTGTTTGTTAGCTACTGCTACTTTAGAGCAATGATATTCGACACATGGGCCCTCATTCCGAGTCGTTCGCTCTGTAATTTTCTTCGCATCGCAGCGTTTTTCTGCTTAGTACGCATGCGCAATGTTCGCACTGCGACTGCGCCAAGTAATTTTGCTATGAAGATAGTTTTTTTACTCACGGCTTTTTCTTCGCTCCGGCGAACGTAATGTGATTGGCAGGAAATGGGTGTTACTGGGCGGAAACACGGCGTTTTATGGGCGTGTGGATGAAAACGCTACCGTTTCCGGAAAAAACGCTGGAGTGGCTGGAGAAACGGAGGAGTGTCTGGGCGAACGCTGGGTGTGTTTGTGACGTCAAACCAGGAACGACAAGCACTGAACTGATCGCAGATGCCGAGTAAGTCTGAAGCTACTCTGAAACTGCTAAGTAGTTTGTAATCGCAATATTGCGAATACATCGTTCGCAATTTTAAGAAGCTAAGATACACTCCCAGTAGGCGGCGGCTTAGCGTGTGTAACTCTGCTAAAATCGCCTTGCGAGCGAACAACTCGGAATGAGGGCCCTGATTCTTAGTAAATGTCTGTGTTGTTTTGTTTTCTTTTAAAAGTACTTGCATAGCAGTTCAATTGGTTATCGCTAAAACATTACTAATTTGCAAAACATTTTTTAAACAGAAATAACTGCCATGTGTTTTTGCGGCTGCTCTGTTTAGCCAGCCAGACTTTGGCCTAAGTTGTTGAACAGTGCAGTGGTCGATCAGGTACTAAATGCGCATGTGTATGCACCACAATGCGCACACGCGTCAGACAACAACAAAGGGCATCGCTGATCATTGGCGGGATGGTGCGAAAAATCAGTTCGCACGGGCGTTCGCAAGGTGATTGACAGGAGGAAGCCATTTATGGGTGGTAACTGATCCTTTACTGGGAGTGTTCAGAAAAACGCAGGCATGCCCAATCATTTTCAGGGAGTGTATCTGACCTCAGCTCTGGCCCACGATCAGCCTGATGTGATTGCACTGGAGGAGTAAGTCCTGGGCTGCACAGAGACTGCACACACTGGATTTTAGCAGCTCAGTGCACACATAGCATCGCACACCTGCATGGCAAAAATACACCAACCCTGTAGGCGGCGACTATCTGAACACAGGACAGCAAAAAACGCAACCTAGCGGTCAGATCTGAATGACCCCCAATATTGTAAGCAGTGAGTGGAAATGATGCAAATTAATGTTATTGAGGTTAATAATACTCAAGGAACAAAAAAGGAACAGATTATGTAACTTTAGCTCAAAAAACTTTACAAGTCACAGCAAAAATCCAAAACCGTCCATGGCGAAAATCCAAAATCCACATTAGAACCAAAATCAGCAACACTGATCCGGCACACATCTCTAATCTAAACTAACTCCTAATGGCACCCTGATGGCATGCTAAATGTGCTTTCTTTTTGCAGTGTTACAGCCCACAGTCCCACACTCTCTCCCTCTACTCCAGGAAAATGACATTTTACCTCATTCTGGGATCTGAGCTTGGAAGGAAGACCTGAGCTAGGACTCAGATACACTCGGATCTCCTAAATTCAGGTGTGTTTGATTTTTATAAAAATGGAAACCGCTCATCTCTACTTTCACCTGCTTTATACCCAAAACCTGGGAACCCTGCACATAAATGACAATATAAAGTGTTTTATGGGCCTGTGGGTGCACTGAAATTCCAATTGAATTGATCTGATAATAGTAGAAATTTAACACGTCTTATCTTCAAATACAGTACATGTCAAACCATGGCCACACCTTGTAATAACACTAAGAGATACATTTACTAACCCACAGTTTTGCAAAACCATGGACTATGCCACAGGTTCACAAGGGAAATACCCGGTGGGCCCCACTGACTGAGGGTCCACCTCCTTCTCTAAGGTTCAGGTTCCAGACTCAAATTACACATTACTACTTTATTAAAAGGTCAGTACCTGGTGGAGCAGAACGACTGATAAACATGAGAGCTTATTTGATGTCTATAACAACTGTACCAATATTCAACTAAAGGTTAGCCAAGTATAAGTGATGGCTGGCCACAGCTCCTCTGGTGGATGACCGCATCCCTTAAGCATGGGCCTCTATAACAGCAGTCAAAACTATGGTCAAAACTGACGACAATCAGAGGATTTCACAAATGGATTTAAATCTATCTATCTATCTATCTATCTATCTATCTATCTATCTATCTATCTATCTATCTATCTATCAACCACATTATGGGGTTGACTCAGGAACAAAGCAAAATAAGAAGCAACTTTGTACCTAAACAAACTATGGGCCAGATTCAGACCTGATCGCTGTTTTGTAATTTCGGAGGGTGGCCGATAATCGATCGACTGCGCATACATACGGATCATAATGCGCATGCATGAGGCCAATCTGCAAAAGAATCCAGCATCTTTTTTTATCACTAGGCGTACGCAAGTTGATTGACAAGAAGCGGACATTTGGAGGTGGTAACTGGCCTTTTCTGGGAGTGTCAGGAAAAATGCAGGTATTTGGAAGCGTTTACAGGGATAATGTGTGACGTCATCTCCGGCCCCGAATATCCTGTTGCTGTTGCACTGTAGGAGTAGGTACTGGGCTATGTACAAATTGCACAGACTGGAAAAATCATTTGATGGTGAGTGAGTTGCGAATGATTTTAACCGGCGTACGCAGATCTTTTCAAATGGTGAAGGGAGACTTGCTCGGGGCCGGTATTTGCTCTGTTTGGATGGCGACTATGTGATTGCAAACCTCAGCAAATTTGCAGAGGAGCGATCAGGTCTGAATCGGGCCCTATGTTGCAAATACGTTTACTTGTTTGCATGCAGAGTAATGCAGTCCACAAATATTTGAACCTTACCTTTTTTCCCACAAATATTTTTACACTGCAATTTAGAGATGGGCTAGGACATGTCTTTCCCAAATCTAAATCTGCCCCAATTGCCAATGGGGGCGATTCAGACTTGATCGTAGATGTGCTAAATTTAGCACATCTACGATCAGCTTCCCTGACATGCAGGGGGACACCCAGCACAGGGCTAGTCCGTCCCGCATGTCAGGTACTGCCCCGTTGCACAAGTACAAAAGCATCACACAGTGGCGATGCTTTTGTACTGGTAGAGTAGCTCCCAACTAGCGCAGCTTCTGCGCACTGGCAGGGAGCTACACGTAGCTGCACTGGTCGCAGCGGCTGCATGTGACATCACACAGCCACCGCTGCCGCCCCCCAATGGTCTGGGCATGCCTGCATTGCCTGGACCGTGCCCCCTAAATGGCAGCCAAATGCTGCTGCCCGCCCCCCTCCCAGCCAGCGACCGCCTCTGCTTGTCAAGCACTGCGACACCGGCACATGCGCAGTTCAGACCTGAATGCTACTGTGCGAACACACAGCAGCGATCATGACTGAGTTAGCCCCAATGTACAAACTTGTACAATTGGGTTTTTTGTTAGGTTTCATCTCAACTCTTATTCAACTTATATATCTTAGTAAAGGCTTGAGTCTAACAGTAATATCAACTAAAAAGAATTGGTACCCATAGGTGTTTCTATAATGGGTGCAGTGTGTGTGGTGCACACGGGCTACTGGGTCAAGGGGTGCCCACACCGCACACACTGCACCCATAGAATATACTTACCCCTCCGGAGTCCCGCAATGGAGGCCCTGCTGTGTGGGCACAGATCATTTGTTCATGGGCACTGGAGTGTCCCTGGGAACATGGTGTTGGCGGGCCAAAACGTAATTCTGTAAAAATCTAAATTTTGTCTTTTGTTAAATCGATTATTTCCCCATGGTTGTACTTGTAATCTTGACCCTCCTCCTCCCTACTACCTTTTGCCCACTCCTCCATATTTTTCTTTGGATATTGTTGTTCGAAAACTAATAAAGATAATTTTAAAAAAATGCCTGAAGATTTTTTTGTTTCTGCTTAAAATATGAATCATGATATTTTAGGGTCAGTATCAATGCAAAGACCTTATTGGTGAAAATAGTCTGATATCTTTTCTTTACAAGAAAAAACTATTTGTGTTCCCTAATGCACACTAAGTGAGTAATAATACTACATAATAATCAGATAATACGGAGATCTTAGTTGCGTATATCTGCAGATATAGGGTTAAGCCCCCAGGCTGATCGACAAGGCTTCTCCATCACTGGGGGTCTCTAATACTAGGTATGGGTCCGGGGTGCAGGATCCCATCATGCCGGAACAGGTCTGCTACCCCAGGTCAGCATACAGGTGGAAATTAATAAGGGTTAATAAGAAGCACAGAAGTGCTATATAAGTGAAGTTTGATTAAAATACAAAAATATATACAAAGTGATAGGGAAAATCATGAGTGTTAATAAAGTGTTAGGGTGTGCCGACCTGAAGCCTCCCAGCCATACCGACACAGGGGCCACCACACCCCACACCCACCCCATAAATAATTACATATATGTCTGGGTCTTAATGCCCAGTGTAAGGCCACATGATAATGGCTCCTACAGTATCTGAGAGCCAGCTTACCTGAAGACACCCCTGGCTTCTCCAATGGCACTCTGGAGTCAGCAATCCCTCCTAATGCTGACCCATCCATGCCTCTCTAAATACAATGCACAAATATTGGAAAGCTGCTCAATCAGATGTAATATCAGTCAGGTGCTAAAAGGGAGGGGTAATTCTGTGTAAGAAAAAACTATTTGTGTTCTCTAATGCACACTGAGTGAGTAATAATACTACATAATAATCAGATAATACGGAGATCTTAGTTGCGTATATCTGCAGATATAGGGTTAAGCCCCCAGGCCGATCGACGAGGCTTCTCCATCACTGGGGTCCCTAATACTAGGTATGGGTCTGGGGTGCAGGACCCCATCATGCCGGCACAGGTCGGCTACCCCAGGTCAGCACACAGGTGAGAATTAATAAGGGTTAATAAGAAGCACAGAAGTGCTATATAAGTGAAGTGTGATTAAAATACAGTGTGCATTAGGGAACACAAATTGTTTTTTCTTACACAGAATTACCCCTCCCTTTTAGCACCTGACTGATATTACATCTAATTGAGCAGCTTTCCAATATTTGTGCATCTTTTCTTTATATGCAAGTTTAGCTACTGTAATACATTTTCAGTAATATTGTAATTATACTTTATTGCAATTAGAGATGAGCGGTTTGATTTTTGTTTAAATCCAAATGTGCCCGATCTTCAAGGATCCGGGTTTACTTGTGCCAGGGCACGGGTGTTCCTGCCAGACTCTGATTCCAGAGGCTGTGCTGTGTCCAGAGACTCCAGACTCCATACAAGTGGAAGTGATGTGTCCATACAAGTAGCTGAGCTGTGTTCAGACTGCATACAAGTGGCTGTGCTGTGTCCATCCAGAAGTGGCTGTCCAGTGTCCATACACATCAGTGCTGCTGACACACCTGTCCAGTGTCCATCTGCTCCAGTGCTGATGATGCATCTGTCCAGTGTCCATCTGCTCCAGTGCTGATGATGCATCTGTCTAGTGTCCATCCTCTCCAGTACTGATTATTCACCTGTCCAGTGCTTATCCAATCCAGTGCTGCCAGTGCAGCTGCCCAGTGTCCTTTTGCTCCATAGCTGTCCAGTGTCGGTCTGCTCCAGTGCTGCCAATCGACCTGCCCAGTGCCCGTCCACTCCAGTGCTGCCAATGCACCAGTCCATCTGATCCTGTGCTTCTGATGCACCTGTCCAGTGTCCATCTGCTCCAGTGCTGCTGATGCATCTGCCCAGTTTCCATCTGCTGCAGAGTTGTCCAGTGTTCATCCACTCCAGTGCTGCCAATGCACCTGTCCAGTGTCCATATGCTTCAGTGCTGCTGATGCACTTGTCCAGTGACCATCTGCTCCATAGCTGCTGATGCACCTGCCCAGTGTCTATCTGCTCTAGAGCTGTCCAGTGTCCATCCGCTATAGTGTAAAAAAAAGTTTAAAAGTTCCAAAACATTAGAAAAAGTTTAAAAAAGTAAAAAAAACCTTTAAAGTCAAGAAAAGTTAAAAGAAAGTTTTAGTTTTTTTATGCTATACCTCACTGTGTATTCATAACATACAAGTACTTTTGAGAATGCAGACCATACCCCACTGTGTATCATAGCATACAAGTACTGTGACAATGCAGGCTGTACCCCACAGCGTATCCATCATAAACAAGTACTGTGACACTGCAGGGCCTACCCCACTGTGTATCCATAGCATACAGTACAAGTATTGTGATAATTCAGGCTTTAGCCCACTGCATTCACATAAGCGGTGTGACTTTACAGTGTCATTTGCAAACAAAGTTTAAAAAAATTAAAAGTGGTGTTTTTTGTGCTGTACCCCAATGTGTATCCATAATGTACAAGTACTGTGACTGTTGTGGGGCATTGTTTCATAGATGTGCTATAAACTGCCATATATTTGTGCTGCTGCTTGGCATGAGTGGAAATTGATGTTATTGAGGCTAATAATACTTTAGGAACAAAAAAGGGTCAAATTATGTGTTTTTAGCTTTGTCAGTTTTGGGGGAAAATCCAAATCCAAAACCATTCACGGCAGAAACCCAAAACCGATTCCAAAACTGGACAAAGAACAAGAACCAAAACCAATAACAATGGTCCGGTTTGAACATCTCTGATTGCAATATGCTTCTTTCAGTTATTTGTGCTTCAAAAGCTCCACTTTTATGCATTATACAAGTTGAAAGCCAGATTAAGATAAAAAGTATTTCTTAGCAAATAATATTGATTTGTTTCGAAAAAACTCATTATTATTAACTGTAGAAACTCTTCAGTTTCCTGCATTAATTTATTTTATTTGTTCCCTCACTTCAGCTGCCATGCTCCTACGTACCCTTTCTTGGCATGCTCCTGATAGCACATATGCATTCAAGATTGTGTGTGCTTAATCATTAGGGATGAAAAGGCTCTCTGAGGGACATACTGTACAGTATAAACATTGTCTTCTGTTTGTGGCGGACATTTACTAAGCAGTGATAAGAGCGGAGAAGTGAGCCAGTGGAGAAGTTGCCCCATTAACCAATCAGCAGCTCTGTATAATTTTAGAGTATGCAAATTATAGACGTTACTTCAGTGCTTATTGGTTGCCATGGGCAACTTTTCACTGGCTCCCTTCTCTGCTCTTATCACTGCTTAGTGAAATGTCCCCCTATATTTTAAGCCACTTTCATGAGTGCCTAAGCAAATACACTACAGTATGTTAACAAAACTGATTGGACACTGACAGCAAATACTGTAGATCAACAAGATTGTATTGATGTCAGTACTTGTAGGTCGACAATGTGCAGTGATTATTCTTCTTGTCCACAAGTTCCTGGACAACAGCAGGCGGTATGTTTTGCCATTTCGCCCTAAGTACATTGACCAACTGTGACACTGAAGAAGGTCGAGTTGGCCTAGAATGCACCCATCACTCTAGTTTGTCCCAAAGGTTCTCAATAGTGTTAAGATCTGGATTTTGTACTGGACAGTCTTTCTGGGTTACCAAATTTTCTGTATACCAGTCCAGCATCATCCTGGAAACATAACATGTGGCATTGTCATCCTGTTAATAATAGAGATTGTAGGTTTTGGTTCTGTATTTATTTAGAAAAAATCATAACAGCAAAAATCACAGAATTTTAGCATGATTTTGTTCCTACAGTATTAACCTCAATAACATTAATTTCCACTCATTTCCAGTCATTTGTGACCACCTCACAGCTGACAATATTTTTCTCATTTATGTAGGCCAAAGGCTGTAGAAAGCCAACTGGTTACTAGCCGATAGAGCACCGGCACAAACACATGGCAGTTTATAGCACATCTATGAAACATTGTCACACAGCAGTGTAGAAATGAAGAGTAGTGTAAGATGGAATTATCCTTGGGCCCTCCCACCCTTATGTTAGATATTAAAAAGAACATGCACCGTGTAATAAACCAAGCAATTCAGCAACAGGGACTGACACTTTTGTGGCTGAAGTGCTTGCTTTGTTTGGACCCCTACAAAACAATTTTTTGGAAGGACTACTGCCAATCACTAATGAGGAAATGTTGAGAAGGGTGTTAATTACATTATTATCTTGTAAAATTATTATGAACTTGATGCAAATTATATAACATAGAGGAGGTGCCTAGATGGCGAACATCCCTACGTCTACTAACTTTGGCCTAACAAATGGAGCAGATACCTTCACAAACATTGTCAGGATTTGTGGTAAAAGAATTCCACACCCAAGAGGTGGCTTTTTTGGTCTCAAGTCAAGGCATCAAAATGGCTTTCTTTTTTATCACAGGCAAGAACATCATCATCATCATCAACATCCTCAGTGTCAGATAATAGTAGTATACACATATCCCCCTCATCTTGTTCCACTTCCACACATGAATTCTCAATTTCTATTAGGCCCTCATCACCATCTTTATGTGTACTGCTCCCCACATGTGCAGATGGTTCAGAAATAGTGGAAGGAGATGAAAGAGGTTTCTCTATGAGGACAATGTGTGAAATGTCAGACTCATACATAGCTAATATGGACGCCCCTTAATGTTCCTCAGGAAAGTGTGATGGTTCTGAACGCACAGTTTGTTCTACTGCTTTAGTTGTTTTCCTTTTTTGACCCCTCTTCTAGACTCTGAGTGAAAAGTTCTTGTATTGGCATGAGAAGCCTTACCCTTTCCTTGCCACTTTGTGTGGTGAATGGCATATTGGCAATTTTATCTTTCTCTGTAGCTAACTTATTTCTGATGCTTTTTTCTTTTTCTCTGTAAGATGATATTGCTTCTTTGAGTTTACCTGCCGCGACTTAAGCCATCTATGCCCTTGGGCATCGGCCTTAGTAAACTATGTTGACTGACTTGTATTGTCAAGACTGGTGGCAGCACCTGCACCACTAGTATGTGCTTCCTGCTCTCCTATCAATTGTTTGTACTCCATATCTATCCACAAACACTCATAAAGTGTGGTACAGCACATACCACACTTTGTACAAAAAATGTATCACCTACGGTGTCGCAATACATGTATGAGTCAGGAATAGTAATCAAACACTCCAGTTTAATTTCACTAATAGTGTTGCACAATAAATGTATGAGATGAGTACAAAAATACAGGGTGATTCAAAAGTCGAAGTACACCCTTTTGTTTAAAAAACTACAGGAAATGAGAAAACTGAATACTCCAGTAAGGTATTACTGCTGTAATGATTGTTCTTCTTCAATGCATTAATGACAAAAGACACAGTGGATTTAGGAACCTTCCTAACATCCGCATTGCTTTTCACACTCATACCTCCAATTGAACAGCCTACGATGATCCCCTTTTCAAACTTGGTTAGCTTCTTCCGGCAAGCCATTTTATTAGCAAATGATCTAATAAGTGTGCCTCTACCTGTTTTATACATTTGCCAACATGTGTCTGCTACAAGAGTACACTATTTTGCTTGCACAGGGTTGTCCAATCACTTTATCAGAAAAGTGTTTTTTTGCATCCAAGTTTTCCGAGTTCATTACTAGCTAAGAAGTCTACTAGGGAGGAGTCCATCAGTGGTAACTCCTTTTTCAGTCATTTTAAAGTAGGTTTATCACAGAAAAATTATTGATTTCTCCTAATGATTGATTGCACATCGTGTCCCCATAGACCAGTGTGAAACCTGGAATGGATTGTGAATTTGTGCTATTAATGAGAACTAGTTAAAGCATTACAGGGGGATCAGGTTTCAATAAGACATCAAAATACATTGCAAAGTAGGTCTCTGTGGTGGTACATAATTCTGTGTTACTGTGTTACGTTTCATTATCTACTTATAATATATACAATGACAATTTATTGGACTGAGGATGACACATATACAGTACTACATCTACACAATGTCTTTTTCATTATCTATTTTTGCAATTTGTAACTCTTTTCTTGTGGTTGTTACTTTATTTAGTGATTATTAAGATCATATTTAGTCTTAGAGAAATCTAAAACAAAATAATTTTATAATGTATTTCTCTTGTATTATGAAGAATCAGGCTTCATCCTTTTTTTAATAAATAATGTTCCATAGACCTGAGACATTAAATATGTGAAGTGTTAGGTTCAAGAGATTAAGGGCAATGACTGCCATCTAGCTCACTTTTATTTCCATCTCAATGCAACCTTGCATCACTATACATCTGTTTTGTTGATTCACAAGAGCACTTCACAAGCTATACAGTTGATTTTGACAAGTGCTACAATTTAAACTGGTAGATAATTCTTACCAAGATGATTTCAATAGAGATATTATAATTTAGAGCATTGCTACCTTTCTTTCTAGGATTTGAAATTACATCTAATATACTGTGCACTTCAGATTGATAATTGTATTTTCTAATTTAAACATTGTATTTAATGGTGAAATTCAGAAAATGTTGCTCAGACAACCATTATTTAAAATACTGTACAGTATACATCTGTAGTATGGAATGCTTTTTGCTTGTGTACAGTTTCGCTATGTTGCAATACAGTATCAATGTTTTCTTCTTCTTTTTTGTTTGTTTGCAAAAATGTATTTTAGTACCTACATTGTTCACTCAATGGATGCCACCATCTCTCTGTATGCTGGGCAGCCAAGCAAAGCATCAAGAAGTTTAGCTGCTTGCTCGGCCATTACCGGACTCTGTGTGGCTGGGCCATGGCCCATCAAGCCATCTACCCTTCTGGCATTTGACAGAAGTGCCAGATGGCCAGTCTGGCTTTGGTCACAAACTAGCCAAGGTCAGTACAGTCGAAGGGCATACATGAGCCATCAGGATATTGTGTGTTTTTGCATGCCTGTTCTCTATACTGCATATACAGTATTCCTTGACGGACAATCCTAGGGCTGGATTGGCACTGTGGTAAGTGGAACCCACTCTGTCTGTCTCTGCTATAGTACCACCAGTTCTGACTGGTAAAGTCTATTGCTCATTGTAGATAATTTTTGGGGGCTCCATGCTTTTGTATCCTCTTATTTTTCCACTATTAGTACTGGTTTCCAATTGAAAGGTGGTCGATAATTCCAGAGTGTAATGTGACCACAGCAACCATCAGATGGCACAAGATGTAGTGAGAGCCTTTAAAATACCACTCTAAGCTTTGGACCTGAGTCAGAGATGAATACAAAATGCAGAGCAGCTGCGTCTTTACATGCATCTGCTGTGTGAAAATATGCAATAGCAGCTGGAAGCATCTGCAGTAGAATGTCACCTTTCCAGGGCCAGTGAAACCACATCCAAGGATGCAGCCACTGGCATCAACATGGCCAACATGCCCCCATTTTCTGTAATGCAACAGAATTGCCTGTAATTTCTGTAACTGCCACCCCTTCCCAGGACCAAAATGGCAGCAGCATGATTGACATTAGGTTCCCCTTAAGGGGAATTGCAACCATCATTGCAGATACAGATCTGCAAATGCGAGGTACAAAGCATGCACATTTACAGATCTCAAATCATCAGAGATGTGCATTATCAAGTTATTGTACAATAACTCTGTTAAAATCCACCTTCTCCCTTCAGTCTGTTAAGCAGGCATCTGTATATGGCAATCATATTTGTTTTCCCTTAAAAAATATTTAGAAAAAAACAATAATACTGTAATTTGTAGGCGTACAGCTAAGAAAAACAACTAGTAAATCAATGCCAAAATAATTTATTAGCCACTGAAGGAACATTTAATGCAGTTACTATGCATGATAAATACAGAACATGTCACTGCAATGGATTTTTCAGGTGCTTTATGCATTGTGCTGCTTGTGCTGTTATTCTACCGCTATTCCTATTTTATTTATCCTTACTCCAAATGCATGCTCATTTACCAAGTGATACAAAGAAAGAGAGATAGAGAGGTGGGTATTTATCAAAACTTTGAGAGATATAAAATCATGATATAAAGTACCAACCTATCAGCTTCTATTTGTCATTGTTCAAACACAGCCTGTAAAATGTAAGGAAAAAGCTCCTTAGCTGGTACTTTACCACTCACAATTTTGTCTCTCTATACCTCAGATAGATTTACGGTGAGGTATAATGGATTCCAAGATCTCCTGAGGTGTGGGACGCCAGGCCGATCTTGGACTTTTTTAAAGGAGCAATCACTTACGAGGCATGGTTTTACCTTGTAACTAACTGACCCTTTAAAAAAACTTCCGAGATCATTCGGTATCTCGCACTTCCGACGATCTCGGACTCCATTATATATTGCTGATAGAGCCTATTGAACTAGGACTTTTTTTTTCCAAATAAGAATCAACTATATCTAACCTCTATATTATAATTAATTAATGCAGTTGGCATTGGTCATCATCAACATCATCATCATTTGTAAAAAGTACTTGCATTAGGTCACAATAAATATGACTTTCATAGATGTAGCTCTGCATATGTTAACAATTACACAAACATATCATTGCTGTTGTATATTTGGCCTCGGTTAGACCATACCGTCACTCTCAAATGTTCATACACACAAACCTACAAAGCCTATGTTTTGGGCATGCACAAAACCAATTTGCATATTTTACGCTATACAAACTGGATAACATCCTGTAAATGACATCAGCAGACCAGTTGGTTAAACACCATCTGGTAAGCCAGCTGGGGACAAAAGTATGACATCATCTCCCATCCATCTCGGTCCTGTTAATTAATTGGCTTTCTAACTAGAGATGTGCACCGGAAATATTTCGGGTTTTATGTTTTGGTTTTGGATTCAGTTCCGCAGCCGTGTTTTGGATTCGGACGCGTTTTGGCAAAACCTCCCTGAAAATATTTTGTCGGATTCAGGTGTGTTTTGGATTCGGGTGTTTTTTTTCAAAAACCCCTCAAAAACAGCTTAAATCATAGAATTTGGGGGTCATTTTGATCCTATATTATTATTAACCTCAATAACCACAATTTCCACTAATTTCCAGTCTATTCTGAACACTGAACACCTCACAATACTATTTTTAGTCTTAAAATTTGCACTAGGGTAGCTGGATGACTAAGCAAAGCGACCAAAGAGGGCGGCACAAACACCTGGCCCATCTAGGAGTGGCACTGCAGTGGCAGACAGGATGGCACTTCAAAAAATTGGCCCCAAACAGCAGATGATGCAAAGAAAAGAGAAAAAGAGGTGCACTGTGGTCACTGGACGGCTAAGCTAAGCGACACAAACACCTCAATATCACAGGAATTATTCATTCTAATCAATGGTATTATTGGTCTTAATCACTGGAAGAAAATGACAAAATCACTGGAATTATTCATTCTAATCAATGGTATTATTGGTCCAAATCACTGGAAGAAAATGACAAAATCACTGGAATTATTCGTTCTAATCAATGGTATTATTGGTCCAAATCACTGGAAGAAAATGACAAAATCACTGGAATTATTTGTTCTAATCAATTGTATTATTGGTCCAAATCACTGGAAGAAAATGGAATGGACGGATACTTGCAGTGACACAGAGCTGCAAGATACAGCAATGGCCTACAGTACAACTATATACTGTTAGTCAACAAAATGCTGCACTGTAATACTAGAAGCTATAGAAAAGTATATATATTATTGTATATATCAGTACAGAGCGGTGTAACTGTGACACATGTGTCCTGACAAGCAGAATAGAAGCTATAGAAAATAAAATATAAAATGACTGCATATCAGTACAGAGTGGTGTAACTGTGACACATGTGTCCTGACAAGCAGTATAGAAGCTATAGAAAAGTTTATATATTATTGTATGTATCAGTACAGAGCGGTGTAACTGTAACCCATGTGTCCTGACAAGCAGTATAGAAGCTATAGAAAAGTATATATATATTACTGTATATCAGTAGTAGTACAGAGCGGTGTAACTGTGACCCATGTGTCCTGACAAGCAGTATAGAAGCTATAGAAAAGTATATATAATATTACTGTATATCAGTACAGAGCGGTGTAACTGTGACACATGTGTCCTGACAAGCAGTATAGAAGCTATAGAAAAGTATATATAATATTACTGTATATCAGTACAGAGCGGTGTAACTGTGACACATGTGTCCTGATAAGCAGTATAGAAGCTATAGAAAAGTATATATATTATTGTATATATCAGTACAGAGTGGTGTATCTGTGACACATGTGTCCTGACAAGCAGTATAGAAGCTATAGAAAAGTATATATATTATTGTATATATCAGTACAGAGTGGTGTATCTGTGACACATGTCTCCTGACAAGCAGTATAGAAGCTATAGAAAAGTATATATATTATTGTATATATCAGTACAGAGCGGTGTAACTGTGACCCATGTGTCCTGACAAGCAGTATAGAAGTTATGGAAAAGTATATATAATATTACTGTATATCAGTACAGAGTGGTGTAACTGTGACACATGTGTCCTGACAAGCTGTATAGAAGCTATAGAAAATAAGAAAAGTATATATATTATTTGATATATCAGTACAGACAGAGCGGTATAACTGTGACCCATGTGTCCTGACAAGCAGTATAGAAGTTATAGAAAAGTATATCAAATATTACTGTATATTAGAACAGAGTGGTGTAACTGTGACACATGTGTCCTGACAAGCAGTATAGAAGCTATAGAAAAGTAAATATAATTATACTGTATATCAGTACAGAGCGGTGTAACTGTGACACATGTGTCCTGACAAGCAGTATAGAAGCTATAGAAAAGTATACATGATATCACTGTATATAAGTACGGAGCGGTGTAACTGTGACCCATGTGTCCTGACAAGCAGTATAGAAGCTATAGAAAAGTATATATAATATTACTGTATATCAGTACAGAGCTGTGTAACTGTGACACATGTGTCCTGACAAGCAGTATAGAAGCTATAGAAAAGTATATATAATATTGAATATATCAGTACAGAGCAGTGTAACTGTGACCCATGTGTCCTGACAAGCAGTATAGAAGCTATAGAAAATAAGAAAAGTAAATATATTATTGTATATATCAGTACAGATAGAGTGGTGTAACTGTGACCCATGTGTGCTGACAAGCAGAATAGAAGCTATAGAAAAGTATATATAATATTATTGCATATCAGTACAGAGCGGTGTAACTGTGACACATGTGTCTTGACAAGCAGTATAGAAGCTATAGAAAAGTATATATAATATTACTGTATATCAGTACAGAGCGGTGTAACTGTGACACATGTGTCCTGACCAGCAGTATAGAAGCTACAGAAAAGTATATATATTATTGTATATATCAGTACAGAGTGGTGTAACTGTGACCCATGTGTCCTGACAAGCAGTATAGAAGCTATAGAAAAGTATATATAATATTACTGTATATCAGTACAGAGCGGTGTAACTGTGACCCATGTGTCCTGACAAGCAGTATAGAAGCTATAGAAAAGTATATATAATATTACTGTATATCAGTACAGATCTGTGTAACTCTGACACATGTGTCCTGACAAGCTGTATAGAAGCTATGGAAAATAAGAAAATGGCGGCGACGAGCGGCTCCTTATATAGAATACGAATCTCGCGAGAATCCGACAGCAGGATGAAAACGTTTGGGCGCGTTCTGGTTAACCGAGCAAGGCGGGAAGATCCGAGGCTGCCTCGGAACCGTGTAAAATAGGTGAAGTTCAGGGAGGTTCGAATCCCGAGGAACCGAACCCGCTCATCTCTATTTCTAACCCAGATTGAGAGGATACAGAGTTTTTAAGGATACTGTAGGTTTCTTATAAGGGTTTTGTCTTCCATTTAGATGTCTGTATCTATCAGGAATCACTGAAGCTATTAGGATTCTGTGTCATCACATGCAAGGAACAATGCAGAGATGCAGACAAAATTGAATGATGTACTGGTATTCACCAGGGATTCCCACAAGATAATTTGAGCTTTTTTGCAGTATTCCTGGTAGTTTCAGCACCTTGAGCAAAAGACAGGTGAAACTAGCAGTGAGTGTGGCTTTGGAAGTAACAAGGAGTCTGTCATAGTGAGTGCAGATACAGTAGTGGAATTTACCTGGAGGTTACAATAGCAGTAGCTAGAAGGAACATACTGGTGGGAATATTCAAAGAATGTTCAGCAGATTATTCACATGAAACACCTAAGATATCTAGTTGAGTATTCACGCAAGATGTCATGAAGTCAGAATCCCGGCAATTGGTATCCCAAAAGTCAGAATACCAATGGATCCTGATGATAAATTGTGGGATTAGGGTTAGGTGTAGGGTGAGGGTAAGGCACTGGGTGGAGGGTAAAGGTCAGGCTGCGTGAGGGGGGAGGTTAGTGTTAGGTTGTGGGTATGGTGGGTTAGGGATAGGGTTAAAATACTCACTGGGATCCATCAGGATTTTGAACATCAGGATGTCGCTGTTGTTCTGACCTTCCAGATGGTGATTGCCAGGATTTCAATACCATCCCCACCAGTGGTCCAAGTGGGAATTTTGAAGTGAGGGTATGGAAAATTGAAAGGGGTATAGTGTCCACTCCAGGGTGTACTGTTGCACACGCCAAAGGTGTGCACGTCAAAAAGGGGCATGGCCAATGACAAGGGGTGTGTCCTTAAGAGGCACTAGATTAAAGGTAGGACAAAAGGTGGAGGAAGGACTGAGGGAAACGGGGACATTGGGTGAGAGGGGGGATATAGGGTGGAAGGAGAACATAATGGGGAGAGAGACAGAGGAAGGGGGGATGCTGGGTGGGAGAGGATGCAGGGTGGTAGAGGGACATATTGGGGATTTGGACACTGTGTGGGAGAAGAAGCAGGGTGGTAGAGGGACATATTGGGGATTGGGACACTGGATGGGAGAGGGTTGCAGGGTGGGAGAGGGGCACCAGGTGAGAGGGGGATGCAGGGTGTAAGACAAATTGCGGAGAGGGACTGAGGAAGGTGGGTGTACAGGATGGGAGAGGGGCACCAGGTGAAAGGGGGATACAGGATGGGAGGAGGATATATTTGGATGAGGGACAGAGGAAGAGGGGGATGCTGGGTTGGAGATAATGCAGGGTGAGAGGGGGGTTTGTAGGGTGTAAAGAGGGTGCAGGGTGGGAGAGGATACAGGGTGAGTGAGGGGGAGAAGGGTGCGAGAGTATGCAGGGTGAGGGGGGTGCAGGGTGGGAGATGACGCAGGGTGAGAAGGGGGTTCAGGGTGGGAGAGGATGCAGGGTGAGAGGTAGGGTGCAGGGTGTGAGTAGGACATATTGAGGAGAGGGACAGAGGAAGAGGGGGGATGCAGGATGGTAGAGGGGCACCAGGTGAGAGGGGGGATGCAGGGGGAGTCAGGGACATTAAACTACTGGGGGGAGTTAGGGACCTTAGACTACTGGCTGTATTACACACTACCAGTGAGATCTACTTGATGGTTGCGTGGTGGGGAACCAGCAGTGGCAGGGAGGAGAGCCTGACTCACCCCACATGGATGACCCTGCAGGGATCCAGTTGCAGAATGAAGGAGTGCTGGGCGCACCACACTTGGATGCCCAGCAGGGAACCAGTGGCAGAAGGAAGGAGTGCACCACACGTGGACAAGCAGGACTGCAGGGGACAAATGGTGGTGGCAATGAAGGGACAGGTCCAATACAGAGCAGCCTCCTACAGAGCAGCTCTTGTAAGTGCAGTAGGCTGGCCACTCCCCCCTGCCTCCTGCTGCACAGGGCTGCACACTTATAAAAAACACTTCCTGGTCAGTGGGAACAAAGTGTCGGTATCACATACCTCCACATACCGGCCCATTTCAACCACTGATATCCAAAAAATATTAAGAACATCCAGCTGAGTATTCACAGGAGATACCGTACTCCTCCCTGAGGAGGAGGGGGAGGTGGGACAAATAATTAGGAGCACAAAGGAGGACCAGCCAGATATATCCATTTTAGTAATGTGGAAAAGGACTGAGGTGTCCTCATAGATAGCAAACTAAGCAGTAGTACCCAAAGTAGGACTGCAGGAAAGAAGGCTAATAAGATATTAGCATGCATAAAATGGGGAACTGATGCTAGGGACGAGAGTATTATACTCCCGTTATATAAATCACTTGTGAGGCCACACCTTGAATACTGTGTACAGTTCTGGGCACCTTACTACAAAAAGGATATCCTGGAGCTAGAAAAGGTTCAAAGGCGGGCGACCAAACTAATTAAGGGTATGGAGACGCTGGAATACGAGGAAAGGCTTGCAAGACTAGGCATGTTTACACTGGAAAAGAGGAGATTAAGAGGGGACATGATCAACATTTACAAATATATAAGGGGACAATATACAGATCTTGCGCAGGACCTGTTTTTGGTTAGATCAACACAGAGAACTCGTGGACACTCGCTCAGGATAGAGGAGAGGAGATTCCGCACAATACGGCGTAAAGGCTTTTTTTTTTTTTACATTAAATTTTTATTGGATTTTCAGTAAAGTTACAAACGAATATATAGATAGAAAATAATAAAACATACAGAATAAAAAGGAAAAAGGACATGCACAGAACAAATAAAGACAAGGGGAGGGGAGGGTGTACATCAGGAAAGTCGTAATAATCATGATATAACAATGCATGTAGAATATAATAAAGGTAAGGGAAGGGGGTCTGCATCATTTATTAGTTTAAGGTCTTGCGTGAGCCGGGGAACGTAGTACAGAAAGGTCAGGTATGTCAGCCGAGACACCAGATACTCCAATTTGGCCCGATCTATCCTTATAGAGGGACCATTTATACCATTTCTTACTAATAGAGAGAGCTCTTGAAGAGCAAATACCCTCCGCTGTTTCAAAAACGTAATGTTGATGGACTCTATTTTCTATCATCATTATATTAGGAACAGCCGCCGACTTCCACTTGTGAGCAATAGCGGCTTTAGAGGCTATAAGAATATGACCCAAAAGGTATCTATCACAACTAGACAACTCACCGGAGTAATAATGGAAAAGTGCCAAGAGGGGGTCAGCTATAATAACTATTCCCAGTATATTAGAGATGAGAAGAAACACCTCATGCCAGAGCAATTGGATTGCGGGACATAGCCAAAAAATATGAAGGATATCTCCCACCATCCCACAGTTCCTCCAGCAACCAGAGGAGACATCAGGCCAAATTTTATGTAGTCGCTCCGGTGTAAAATATACTCTATGAACCAATTTGTAATACATTTCAGAATGATTCACATATTTAGAAATTTTGAAACAAGACTGAAATATGTTTTTCCATATTTGTTCGGTAAAGACCTTAGGGAGGTCCCTTTCCCATTTAGTCTGTGAGGGGAATACTCCATGACGGGATTCAGTTACAAGGTGTTGGTACCATCTAGAGATACCACCTCTACTACCTCTGGGCACTAGAAGAGACATCACCACTTTAGGGAGACCAGCGTTGGGACCTTGATTGGGGAGGCAGCTTTGAAGCCTGTACCTCAGTTGCAGATATTTGTGGAAATCTTGTTTAGGTATATGAAATTGTTCTTGGAGTAAAGAAAAGGGGACTAAGACACCCTCTTTAATGACATCTTGTAGGGTGGAAAGGCCTAGGTTCTGCCAATGATGTAGGTGTAAATCTGGGATCAATGAGGCTATAGCACGGAGAGACAACTGGGGAGAGGGCAGAGATCCCGCTGGGAGGGATCTAGTTACAGTTCGCCAAGCTGACAACGTTGCCTGGACCGCAGAACAATTAGCAACTTTAGAAGGGACTAAACTAGTGGGCAGCCAGAACAAGTCCGGCAGAGTAAAAGGAGATACAGTGTTCTGTTCTAAGGGTACCCATGGTTTAAAAGTGTTCTGTGTGAACCAATCCCTGGCCTGAGTGAGTAAACAAGCAGTATGGTACCTCTCTAAATCTGGATAAGCGACTCCACCCGAACACTTTGAAGCAGTTAAGGTGGATTTTGCTATCCTCGGCTTCGAACCTCCCCATATATATTTGGATAACAAACTTATTACAAACTGTTTTAGGGAGGGGCCTGTGGATAGTACGGAAAAGGTACATTAATTTTGGTAAGAGAATCATTTTCGCAGCTGCCACCCGTCCAACCCAGGAGACCTCCTGCATCATCCAATCTTTAATAAACAGTTCAAATGCCCAAAAGAGTGGATCGTAGTTACATCCCAGTAGATCCCCCTCCCTTGAGATATGCACACCCAAATATTTAAACGATTTAAGTTGCCATGCGTATTTATAATCATTCTTTAAACGTCTAAGCACGCTATCAGAAATGTTCAGGGGGAGGGCTTCAGTCTTAGTAGTGTTCAGCTTATAGTAAGAGACCGCCGCATAGGAATCCAGGAGGGAATGTAAATGTGGTAAAGACGATTCAGGATCTAAAAGACATACTAAAATATCGTCCGCAAAAAGACAAACTTTATGCGGCACCCCTCCCACAACCGGGCCCACCACTGAGTCTAATGCCCTAATTCGCTCCGCCAAAGGCTCGACCGCCAGGACAAAATCAGGGGTGATAAGGGGCAGCCCTGACGAGTACCATTAGTAATGTTAAATACCGGGGAACTGGAACCATTGGTGAAAACTGAAGCCGACGGCAAGGAGTACAGAGCCAGAATGGAATCGAGTATCTTGCCTGCCAACCCAAAACGGCACAAGGTGGCCCATAGATAATCCCAGTGAAGCCTGTCAAATGCTTTTTCTGCGTCTAAAGAAAGAGAGGTTCCCCCTGGATCTGACAATGTTCAATTAAATTAATAACCCTGCGTGTGTTGTCCGATGCTTGCCTGCCCAAAACAAATCCTACCTGGTCGGGGTTAATCAAACTAGGTAAAAGGGGGGATATCCTATTCGCAACCATTTTAGCACATAATTTAAGGTCGGTGTTCAGCAACGCTATTGGATGGTAGTTCTGAACCACTGTGGGTGATTTGCCTGGTTTAGGGATAGTGACTATCCGGGCCTCTAACATCTCCTTCGGAAAACTTGTGGAGTTGGAGGCTTCATTAAAGCCTGACGTTAAAAGGGGGGCAAGGGTTGATTTAAACTTTTTATAAAAATTGGCGTGGTACCCATCTGGGCCGGGGGCCTTATCCATGGGACAGGAGTCTATGGCTGCCTCGACTTCTTCGAGTAACCAGGGAGAGCTAAGGGACTCGCAAGTCTTAGGATCAATAGCGGGGAGAGACAACCCTTCCAAAAACTCATTAATATTTGTCAGAGTAGGCTGAGGGGTGCTAGGGTCATCTTTGAGGTTATATAGCTGCGAATAATATTTGGCAAACGTATCAGCTATCTCAACCGGGTCCGTAACTTTAATGCCAGTAGACGTATGAATAGCATGTATGCGTTCCTTAGCCCTACGTCCCCTAAGTTTACGCGCCAGCAGTCGCCCCGCTCTATTGCCAAGAATATAGTATTTTTGATTAAGCCGCTGCAGATTGCGGTGAACCTCTGCCAAGGCAAACAAATTTACCTTATCACGGGCAGCTAGGAGTTGTTTAAAGAGGGATTTGTCAGTAGGGGTGGTTTTATGTGCAGATTCCAGTCGGGAGACCTCCCTTTCAGCTGAAGCATATCTCTCTATATAATCACGTTTAAGTCTAGCTGCTATTTGAATTGCAGAGCCTCTAACCACGGCCTTCAGAGAACAACAATGGGTGAAAACGGATGTATCCTCGGGGCGATTAGTAGCCAGATATAAATCTAGAGATTGCAGGATGGCCTGGTGAGCCTCCGGGCGGGCAAGAAGGTGTGAACCCAGTCTCCAGGAACCATGGGGGACCACCCGTTTATTTATGTCCCAAACTATGACAAGTGGCGAATGGTCCGACCAAGACATTGGCAATATATCAACTTTACTTATAGATGCTAACGTCCATTTATCCACCAATGCTAAGTCTATTCTAGAGTATGAGCTATGGACATGGGAATAGAAGGTGTAGTCTCGCACTGTAGGGTGCTTGGATCTCCATGCATCATATAACGCATACTCAGCTAGCAATTGACCGAACTTGCCGGAGGGATCCTGGGTCGGGCTTCTGCGAAGGGTTCGGGTTGGACGGGAGCGGTCAATATTTGGATATAACACCATATTAAAGTTTCCAAGAATCAAAAGCGCACCCCTGGAATGTTCCTGGAGAATTTTACAAAAGGTTCTAAGAAATGAGATTTGTTTGGTATTTGGGGCATAGCAAGAAACCAGAGTGGTCTCAACATTGTCCAACTGACCCACTAAAATTAAATATCTCCCGTCAGGGTCCTTATATTTAGAGGACAAAACAAACTGGCAATTTTGCGCTATAAGAAGGGCTACTTCAGCTTTCTTGTCAGGACCATTAGCCGTATAACAATAGGGATAACGGGAGTTAGTGAAGAGGGGGGGATTCTGACTTTGAAAGTGTGTTTCTTGCACCGCGACCACTTGTGCCCTAAGCTTATAAAAATAGTTTAAGGCCACTCTCCGCTTTTGGGGGGAGTTAAGCCCTTTAGCATTAATAGAGACTATGTGCACCATAATTAACTACAAATAGAGCTGTCGACTCTGCAGACCAGCTTCCTTGCGTAAACCGATGTACCTGATGTGGGGGGAATACACACAACAACAACAACAAAAAAAGGGGGAGTCAAAACTAAATTGATCTCTCCTGAGATTATAACCAGTCGCCATAATATGGTGGCTGTGTGGGCTAAAGGGGGGGTTGGTGGAATATCTCCCGCCCGCCCCCGTACAATTATACTGTAAAACAGTGAACATGAGAACATCTTAATAAGACAGAAACTGATGAATACACAGATGTTTGAGCAAAACATTAGAGGTAAATAAGGCGGAACAAAGCGCTCCGGCATGGTAAACATAGCGTAGGAACCAGAACACTAGAATCAACCCAGCGACTCTCACAACATATCAGAATTCCCCATCAGGTCAATAATAATCAAAAATTCTGATAGGGACATAATCAAAAATGAAACAGCAAGGCAACTATAACTGGTGAGTCACTGGGGTCATAACATCAAAAATATAACAGACACATATGTTGCAGGACCCATAGCCGGCACTCTCACCCCACCGAGGACCAGTCCTGCTGAAGTCGACGGGGGGGGGGGAGTCCGAAGGGGATCCCGCAATGTTCCATGATTTAAGTAATTTCGCTCCATCTTCAGCAGTAGAAATAGAAACAGTGGAGCCATCTCGGGAAATCAACAACTTAGTTGGGAAACCCCAACGGTAAAGGATATTAGCCTTTCTGAGGGCAGCAGTGATGGGATGAAACGATCGTCGTTTATAGAGAGTGGCTGCGGACAAATCTCCGAAGAGTTGAAGTCCCTTAAGAGCAGAAGATGTGTCAGACGTTGGTCTAGATGCTTTGAGTAAGGCCTCTTTGACGTGGTAGTAATGCAGCTTCATTAGGACATCTCTGGGGGCATCATCTGAGGCCGCCATGGCCTTTGGCAATCAATGTATCCGATCAATAAGGAAGTCCATAGAGGGGGATTGAGGTAATAGAGCTTTAAATAAGGCCACTGCATAATCATGTAAACTGCTATGTGACACAGTTTCGGGAATACCACGCAATTTAAGGTTGCTCCGTCGCGATCTATCCTCTAAATCTGTGACCTTGTCTCGTAAAATTTTCACCTCCGCCTCCAGCGCATCGTGCGAGTCCAGTAGGCCATTATGTGACCCAACGACTTCCTCCATTTTAGTTTCCAAATGATCTGTTCGACCCCCCAGGTCATCTATAGATTGTTGACATGCCGTTAAGGTGGTATGAAATTCGGCCGTCACCTCATCTTTAAAACGAGACAAAAGTAGCTTCATAGTGCCCACAGTGAGGGCATCTCCATCTCTGACAGTGTCCAAACTTGAAGCAACTGTAGATGCGGAGGGGGACGCCACCACAGGGGGAGGAGTCTGGAGAACTTCCTCCATAGTGGGGGTCCCAGTGGTTTTAGGACGGGACGTTTTCGGAGATGACTTAAAAAATGAAGCTGTGAGACCGGTTTTGAAGGTTTGCTGCGTCGAGAAGGCATAATAAGGCACAGAAGAAAGCAGCGCAACGCTACCAAACACGAAAGGTATATAAATCAGAAGGCTCCACTGTTCCGAGGATTAGGAAGACATCTCGTAGAGAATGGGAAGGGCAGGAGACATCATTCGTATTACAATGGCATGGGTAGGACTGATATGGCTATGAGACTAGCCACCTTTACATGAATATAGAAAAAACACCAGGGGGAGCTCCAGTCCACCATTCCAGGTATTCAAGCTACAATCAGGTTGGGAAAGCAAGTTATGTATATTCAGCCAGGCTGCCGCAATGTAAGAGTGCCAGGACTCCCAGTATCCCCAGATGCCAATAGAGGGGTGGCATATTCCCAGCTTCACTACAATATATAGGTCTAGGTGGAGGGGGGAGGCCGCTGTGAGCCTGCAGTCCCACTATTCAGTATTTAATATTTAATATTCAGGGCCCACCGCTGTCGCCCCCACCGCCAGACTACAGCTAAACTGCGGCTCCCAGTTCCTGCGTGAGGCGGGTGCAGGCCGCAGCCGGCCAGTGACGGAGGGAGCCGCTCGATCCTCCCCCCCCACCCAGTACGTCATCCACAGTCGCGGACGGACTCTCGTAAGGGCGGGGGTGTTGCAGGGCCTCCGGATGCTCAGGGGTAGCAGGCGGGGGTACTCACCGGCCGCACGGGGCCGCCACCGGGCACGTAGCTTCCGCACTTTGGCTGTTGGATCCAGGGTGAGAAAGGGTCACGGGCGCTGCCGCTGTTGACTTCGAGGGGGTAAACTTTTCAGCGCTCCACTGTTCCACCATCCGGGGGGAGAGATTCACAGTCCGGGGGGAGAGATCTACTCCAGTCCCCGGCTTCACAGTGAGGGGAAGGCCACAACCCGCAGGGACCCTTAAAAGAGTCCCCCGGCTCCATAACAACAGCCCCTCAATCACAAACGTTGGTGGATGATATCTGGGGACAATGGGGGTAGTGGGAGTCCCCAAAAGGGCTATAATTGAGCTCAAAGTGCAGGGTTTACAGGAGCTCCCAGGAATCACGTCCTCTCAGATTGGTGTCTAGGCCACGCCCCCCGTAAAGGCTTTTTTATGGTAAGGACGATACATGTTTGATATTCCCTGCCTGAGGGAGTTGTAATGGCCGACTCAGTCAACACCTTTAAGAATGGGTTAGGTAAATTCCTAATGGATAAGGATATCCAGGGTTACGGGGCATAGTCACGCACTATGGTTATTATAAAAAAGAGGGGTAAAAAGTAACGGCAGTTATCAACTTCAGTCAAAATTTTATACAAAATAATCGTGCATAGGAGACCACAAATAGGTTGAACTCGATGGACAATTGTCTTTTTTCAACCTTAGATACTATGTTTAATAAAGAAAAAGAAAGAGAACAAAGGAAACATTTTTCTGGATGCACACTGGATCAACTGAATTATTAAAACTTGTTACTTTATTTTGTATGCTTTAAAATTATTCCAACAAAAGTGAAGTATTAAAATACATAGCGTGATAGGAAAACAAAGTGTGAAAAATTAAAACTACTAAAATATCCTGTTATTGTTATTTCCTGTGAACCTTATATTAAAGGCTATTTTTCCTGTGCAGTCTGTGTGTACCTTTATTACAAATGTAACTCCTACACATATACCACTCTAGTTGCAAAAAATATCTCTTATTTTGACACTCCATTTTCAATATTCAGATATCTACTATCGTGTAGCAGAGGTACACATTTCTATTGCAACTGTTACACTCTCCATGTGTGTCACTTATAGTTACAATCAAATGTCTGTTGTCTCGACACTATTTTTATTGATGGTTATTGCCCACCAAGGATGTGTAGCTATGGTGATATTCCACACTATCAACTTTTCATATTACAGGACATATGTTGTCTTTGTATTATGCTTTTAGTATAATGCTATTCGGCAGCCATGCAGCAGACCCAATGCATTTAACTTCTAATTCTCAGTCTCATATTCTGATACTTTTTTAGCTTAATTCACTTTATTCACATTAGCTTTATTAGCTAACACTTTATCAGTTTAATTCAACGCCGCTGACAGCGGGGATACTGGAGGTCAGCACACGTGTTTGCTTGCAGATGACGTCCCACCACTAGCTGCCTAGGTTTTCCCAGCGTGCATAGGAGTTTGTGCTGTGTCTCTCGCCTCTCCGCTTCAGATGAGTACTTGGAAAAAGGATTGCTTGGCAAGGGAAAGAGCAGAGCTGTAGGAGGAGAGAATAAACTTAAAATGGAGGAAGTCCGCCAGAGAGTGAGATTTCCTCCAGGAGCTATCAGCGGAGTGTGAACATTTTTGTAAGAATCGTGTTAGTTTGGTGTGCCAGGGTTAGGGTTTGGAACTGCGGAGGGGGACAGAGGAAAGGGGGGCCACATAATAGAAGGAGGCTGCCTGGTTGGGACAAGTCAAAGTGGAAAGAGGATAGAGGAAAGTCTTGAGGTCTGAGCATGGAGAGGAGAAGGAGAAGGGAAGATGAGAGGGTGAAAGAAAGCAGATGGTGGTCAGGGAGAAGGAAGTAAGAGTTTGAGAAATCAGAGAGACCACATCGGTGGGTGAAGACAAGGTCGAGGGAATGGCCGAGACTGTGAGTAGGGGTGGAGGTCCATTGAGAAAGTCCAAAGAAGGTAGAAAGGGCAAGAAGATTAGTGGAAGCAGCATTAGTGATGTCAATAGGGATGTTAAAGTCATCGAGGATGATAGGGGGGAGGTCAGAGGAGAGAAAGTGAGGAAGCCAGGCAGCAAAGTTTTCAAGGAAAGGTGAACAGGGGCCAGGGGGGCGGTAGATCACTGCCACAATGAGGTGAATGGGGTAGAAGAGGCGGATAGTGTGGACCTCAAAGGTGGAGAAGGTGAGGGAGGACTCAGGCGGGATGACACGAAAGGTGCAGTTAGGGGAGAGAAGGATGCCCACTCCTTCACCCAGGTGGTCATCAGGTCTGACCATGTGGGTGAAGGAGAGGCCTCTGTAGGAGAGGGCAGCAGGGGAGGTGGTGTCAGAGGAGGAGAGCCAGGTTTCAGTAATGGCGAGAAGGGTATAAAGAGGTCGTGGATAGTTGGCAGCTTGTTGCAGATTGATCTAGCATTCCAGAGTGCACAGGAGAAAGGAAGGGAAGGGACAGGGAAGGTGAGGATCAGGTAGCTGGGTACTGAATGCGTGTGGGTGGTCTGGAAATTGGGGGGGGGGGGGGGGACCTAGCAGTGAGGATTGGTATGGGACAGGATCGAGGAGCCATAGTTCCAGTACAGTAGTGTTGTTCAGAGGAATAATATAGAATGGAGTGGGTGTAATATAGAATGAACAATGAGAAGGGGGTGTAGTAAAAGCAAAGACAGTGCAAACTGGATTTTTTGGGAAATAATGGAAGAAACAGAAAGGTTGAGATTGTTACAAAGTGGTTGTGGATAGTATTAATGAGGAGCAGAAAGCAATGTGTGAGAGCAGTAGGGCTGTTACTTAATCAGTTCAGTGTCCAGGCTGTGCAGGCTGCAGGCGTTGATGGTAGAGAATTAGGTAACTCACTGTAGTATGTTGATTGCAGTTCTTTTATGGAGGTGGGGAAGATAGTCTGCTGTCCTTCTGTTTCTCTCCTGTTTATCTCTGTATATCTCCAAAGTTCATATCCTCATACTTTACACTAACATACTTCACAGCTAAGATGCTTTGTAGCCAAATATGTACTGATTAAATATAAATGCACACATGGATACAGGCTTGATTGCTAGCAGCACCCACCCATTGAAACTCCACCCACAACTAAAGGTTTGTTCTAGGTGTGAACATCAACAGACCAGTACACCCCCACTAATACACAGTGATTTCCTACTTTAGCAGAGGCTACAAATAACTAATTTAAGTAAAAGTTTCAGTAGCAATTACCTAGCAAAATACAAATAATCATGCAAAGTTGCTCCCAAGAAGCTCTGAATGCAAAACCTGAGTAGGCAGATGCCCACTGGCCGTGCCCATTCCTGCGCAAATGCATCTAGAATCATGGGGCCCGGGCATCTGCCCTGTGTGACTATACGTTAAGATGGCCCTAAGCTTCCTCTCACAGACAATCCATAGAAACCATCCAGCTTTTAGCCAATCAGTGCCTATCTGAAGAAATGTGTACGTATGAAGTGTGTATTTTCTTAATTGTGTGGGTTTTCTTTATTAAAGGGAGGGGGGGGGCTATGGAATGGTCGCAACTTTCCAAGGACTGACCAGTATCTGAAATATGCTCTTTATTGTACATTAGTCTTTGGCATGCTTTCTGTATTGTATGAAGGTCTATGGAATGCACTCTGTACTGTATAGCAGTCACCTGGATACCGTCTGTACTGCGTGGTGGTAATGGTCTTGTGTCCAAGCAGATATCTCAGTATACTATCTGTACTGTCTGTACTAAGGGTCTTATTCAGAGGTGGATGCAGCTGCTGTGTTCGCATGCAGTTCTGCTTCACCAGGTCTGAGCTTGCGCACTGGAGATAGTGCACATGCATGACCCTTCACCATTCAGGCAGCATCCCTTAAGGATATGGCCACAAGGTTATTGACAATGGTGGGCATAGGTTGGGTGGCGACATATCATTGCGGTGGCATGGCAGGCAAAAAGGGGGCGTGTCGGGAGCATTTTTGGACTGCAGAGAAAAAAATGGCGCAGGACCGCCTGCCAGCACAGCCAGGCTGGGCAGGCAGGGATCAATCTCAAATCGATGAGTTTGCAGTTAAACTGCAAATTCATTGCAGGGCGGCACCACACACATGCTGGGAGGCCTTACCCTGTGCTGAGTGGGCCCCAGCACATGAGTAGATGGATGCAGATCTTGCAGCGGAAGCAAGATCTGCGTCCATCTCTGAATAACCCCATAAATCCATGGATACAGTATGCTGATATTTGTAATGGTTAAGGCAGGGGTTCCCAAACTGTGTGCCGTGGCTCCCTGGGGTGCCTCAGGACACTTGCAGGGGTGCCCTGCGTTGGTGGTCCAGGACCAATTCAAATTATTCATGGTCAATATAATAGGCAAAACCAGGGCTGGTGGCTTTAAGTCATAAAATATGTGGCCAAACAGAAGAAAATCTTGTCCCTCACCACACAACTGACCCTAAGAATGACATATAAACGCGATCTACTTAATGTAATATTTCTTTCTAAATTTCTCAATAAGAAATATTTGGCCTAGGGGTGCCGTGAAAAAAATTCTGATATTCTAGGGCGCCGTGATTCAAAAAAGTTTGGAAACCACTGGGTTAAGGTATCTCAGCAATGTCTCTAGTATATCTGCTGCATACAAAAATATGCCATGTGCCCCCTGACCATTAGTTGATGTGGCTGCTTCTGTCTGTTTAAGTACAGTTTATGGCCACTACATAGGTCTATTAATACCCACTTTTATTAGGCTAGCACAGATGATAAGTAAGCCCTAATCCTACTGAGGGCTGCTATTCCAGCAGGTAGCTCTGTATATTATTGATCAGCCTTCTATCACTAGGCTTATAGCCTAAAAGTACATTGTTAGAGTAATGGGTGTCTGCATCAGTCCTAGGACTGGAGCTCTATGTGAGAAGTGCATTACATGAACTAGTCTCACCATACCATGGAGTTGCTGGGCCATCGATTACTTGTAGCCACTCTCCTGACTTTTGTAACTGGAAGCTGACCTCCCAGTTGTCACTCAGGATGATGCTGCTACTCCCCCATCCAGCTGCTCTGCTCAATCACTTAATTGGATACTTGACTCACAGGCTACAGCTGCGGCCGATGGCTGCTCCGCCTCCTCCAGCTTATCATCCTGTGGCTGACAGACTCCAAACAGCTACTGTACCTCTAGGGATGGCCATCGATGGGTGTTTTATCTGGAACCATCGATGGTTAGAAACTATGCTAATCTATACCATCGATGGTTACTGCTATCGAATAGCCACGCATGCGGAGAAGATACTTTTGCTGGTGAAAGTCAGCCAGCAAAGGTTTCCTCTGTGCATGCACGGCACAAAGTACAGGGGAGGAAGGTTCATATCATCAGTGATCCCGCCCCACTCCCAGGAATAACAATCGGTGCCTCACTGCTGATAGTGCTGCTGTGTTTTCTCGTACCCAACTCCTGTCACCCTGTCCTAAACTCAGCAGCAGCACATTCATTCACAGAATGTACGCCAATGGCTTCTGCCATCACCAGCAGGAGCAGCAATGGGATAATGATTGTGGGTCTCATGCAGTCTCCAGGTGGCCACAGCCTGGAGCATGTATGGAGACAGCAGCTAATGGACCCCAGCAGGAGACAGGCTGCTCTCTTGTGCAGCCACGATGGGCTGTGGAGTGGGCAGGGAGGAGACAGAGTCTTTGACTCCTCCCTGAAAGGCTGACAGCACACGCTCACATAGGCAGGGAAAGGCGCAAGTAGTCGTCTTCCCTGTCTATAAAGATACAAAGTGGGTGGGGGGTCTGCTGGGTGAGATGAGCAGCCAGTGTCTGCTGTAGCTGCTGCTCGCCTGTGACTCTCACTGAAGAAGAGGCAGTGGTGGGCGACGTCAGCAGCAGTGACTATTTGTATCGTTGTTAAACATTAAAAAAAATTACCATCGGCTCCTTACCCCCCATCAATGGTGGAAAACCATCTGGTTCTCCACCATCAATGGTAAAAGTATTTGACATCGGCCATAAACCATTGATGATTTAAAATCATTGATGATCGATGGCCATCTCTACTCTCTACTGCCAGCATCCTGCTCATATCACTGCAGCTGCCGAAGGCTGTCAGTGCTGGGACCTGCACCCACTGCTACAGTATGTAGACTGGAGGGGAACCCTAGAACACGGGCTGCAGACTAGAAGTCACAGCTCCTGTCGCTGTTCCCAGCTCCCTCTCCAGCTTCACCCCATGTATTTTGCTGCCTGTTCACAGCTCTGATGTATACAGCTCCGGCCAGCCAGGCACAGGAGGTGAGACTGAAGGTAGGGATCTCCAGACTGGCTGTCAACTGTAACTGACAACTTTTATATACCATCTGGCTCCTTGTCATGCCCTCTTTCTCTGGTGTGAGGTAAGGCTATGCCCACTGGCAATCACCCCATCTCACACTGAGTGATTGACAGCGGAGGCCTACATAACCCATTACATGCACTGTAAAATGTATGGTCATCATCAATTGCATTAAGCGCACCAATTACGTCACTGTAAATAGTACAATTTATACACTTACATATAGTTTCACTATATTATTTACCTCATGATTGGAATTTTTGTGTAAATATATCAATTGATGTTCCTTTACCTAGGCTGACCATATTATCGCTTTAACCTGGGACATTCATGAATTACACAGGTTCTGTGTCTGCTTAAAACCAGGTGAAATGCAGGCTTGTAGTCAGCCAGCCACAGGACTCATGTAATTCATGAGTGTCCCAGGTTAAAGGGATAATATGGTAAGCCTACTTTACCTCACATATAACATATGTAAATCCTATTTATGTGTAAGCTCCAGTTTAACCCCTAACTTACATTTGTATGCCATTTGGATGCACCACTGTCTATGTACTTTTAATCTGCTATTTTCATGTTGCCTAGACAAACTGCTGCCTGTATACCCCAATTGTGCTAATTGCATTGCGCCTGGACCAACAGTTGCTTGTGTTAGACTGGCCATACACCTAAAATTTATTGTCCAATCTGGCTGGTTGGAATGCAAATCTGGTAATGTATAGGAGCAAATGCAATTGACCATTTGCTCTCAAATACTGAAAAACAGACAAAAATGATCAATCAGACAAATTGGTTAAATCCAATTTTTGTCATTTTTCCGGCATTTCGGAGCAAATGGTAAATTGTCCTTTGCTCCCATACATTACCAGATTTTCATTCCAATCAACTAGATTGGACAATACATTTTTAGGTGTATGGCTAACTTAATGCTACTTGGATTAACATTTGCAAGTGTTTAAGGATACTACTCATCAAATCTCATTTATATTAACTACTGCTTTGATGACCAACTGGACTGATCTCTGTTGTTGAACTGTTCCTACTGGTAATCAATGGTTACTACATCCAGCATACATAGTCTTGATCTGGTAAGATCAGGTTAGTCATCTGTCATTACCTAACCTGCACATATGCAGAAACTGAACTTGATAAATTACCAACTAACGGTGTTCCATGGAAGCTGGGGTTGCTGTAGGTAAAAGCCTTATTGATCAAGTGTAACCTTAGTGATCCATTTTTGTCACAAGGACAATTGCAATCAGCTTCCACTATCCTCAGCTGTGTCTAATTAGCAGAAAAGTTGCACCTTTTAAAATTTGTAAAGTGTAAGGCTTTAGATGTTAGGCTGTTTTATTATTGCCCATCTACCCAGATAAGTTTTTTATTTTTTTTCCCTATCAGCTATACAAAGGCATGATTCAGTTTACAATATGCAGTCATTTAGGTTTACTCTGCCTGTGACAGTGAGTGGTAGCTTGTTTAATATATGCATCTTTAATTTCAGGGACAGAACAGGAATTAGGTTTTATATATAACTAAGATGGCCTCCAAACCAGCTACTGCGCATGTGCAGTGCTAGAGAGCTACAGTGGGAGATGTATGTCCCTGAAGACTCCCTGCATTCACTGCCAATACCACTACAAAAAGTTGCTGCAGAGAGCCTGGTAATGCTTGCATCCACACCACTACCCAGGTGCAGTTGCTGGTTGGTAACTTTAATGATACACATAAGCTCTGCTCCATACTACTTTTCTGTCTATGAATAACTGTGAGTATGTCTGTGCCTTCACAATACTAGTTAAATAATCCATTTCACTGGTTAAGAACCAGGAAATTTGTAATATCAGGGCATCTACTTTTTATGGACACTCACTCTGCCATACCACTGCCACCTGTGCACACATATTCCAACAGGTTATTGTCCCAGGCACTTATGCTACATTTACACAGACCCCAAACTACTATACCACCTAGCAGCACACAGACACTATCTTAGACACCAGCAGATATAGGGGTAAATTTACTAAAATGGGAGTTCTATTTAAGATGGAATGTTTCCAGGGCAGTGTGTCAGCAAAGAAGGTAATTAGAGCACACAAACTGTGTAATTATGTGTGTGAGAAGCATGCACATCCCATGCTGGGGTTTATAAAGCTGAAAGGTACAGAACATGACACAACATGAAAATTTGCTATGGAGCTGTGACTAAAGTGTTAAAGGTTGTGGAAAGTTACAGTAGATAGTAGTGACAGTCCAAACCCAGATGATGTAGATAGAGACATGGGTACAATTGGCTTGAGGGTTGAGCAACACATGTACTAAGTGACTAAGGGGTCTATATAACAAGACTTGGATGGAGATAAAGTGGATGGAGATAAATTGCACCAGCCAATCAGCTCCTAACTACCTTGTCACAGGCTGGGTTTGAAAAATGACAGTTAGGAGCTGGTTGGCTGGTACTTTATATTCGTCCACTTTATCTCCACAAAAGGCTTACTAAATAGACCCCACAATTGACTAAATAACACAATGGCAGCCATACTCCACTCTTTGCACACTTTAAAACAGTCACATGATGCAGGAATAATAGACCAATGTTTCAGAGACTTTAATGTACAATACAAGGAATAATAAACAACAGCTACTTTATATCCCTTCACACCACCACATGTATGCAGCTTGCTGGCAACAGTGGAAAATAAATACAGTACATGCAAATCATGGGAACATTTACAAAGTTACATAATTAACATAGCAACAAATGTGTGTGGTATAACATGTGAATGTGCAGAATTTCAACACCAGAATATCAGCATGGCCTGAATCTCAATACCTAAGATGCTGTCATGTCAACATTCACAATGTTGACATAATGAATGGCAATAGTGATAAAGTACTTCTTACTTTAACTGCAGCCTAATACTATGGGGGAATTCAATTGTCAGTGGTAAATTTAAAAAAAACCACTGCTCAGGGTTTTGCTATTGAACTAGAGGGCAGAAAATGGGATGTGGTGCTTTATTTTTCCTCGCACCTCCAGAGCAAGTCTTTTTTTTCTTTCAGAAATTGTTAATTTTGGAAAAATCAGCAGAACCATGGTAACACCCTTCCTGTGGACTAATTAAACAATTAAACAATTGGAAGTTTCCAATCAGCTTAATTAGTCTTCCTCCAGCATTGGGATCCAGGTCTCCTGCAGCAGGCTGAGTATGAGAGATGAGTGTGTGTATGTGAGTTACCCCCAGTGTTTGTGACCCCTCCCTGCCCCGTAGTGTATTCCCCACAGAGCCGGCCACTGAAATAACTACATCTCCCAGCAGCCCTTGAGCCTGCAAGCAGCTCTTAAATCTCCCAGCACTCACAGAGACTCTCAGTGGCCCCCTCCCCAGTGTAAAGATGGAGGTAGATCAACAGGATCCACGGAGACCCAAACAGGTATCTTTTTTCCTTTTTTTTTTTACTCACACCACAGGGATTTCAGTGTTAAAAACCCTACAAACATTTTTTAAAGATTGGATACCACAGGTATCAAAACGTGCAAACCTCTGGTAATCCAAAATTTAGAGTGAGGTACACAAAATTTTTACCTTGCTAAAGCTTACACCCAATTGAATTTCCCCCTAAGCCTTTTATGTTTGTACCAGTTGAATAATTTTATCCACATGTTCCCTAAAGCATGTTGCTGCTTAACCCCATACTGTGTTTGTACCAGCTTTAATTTTGGTAATATACTGTATACAATTGTGTTATGTTATGTGTTACAGTGTAGGTGATGCATTTATGTTAGCCCTAGAATTCTATTGTTTACTTATGCTAAAGGCACAATTATGTGCACCAATAATTAGATTATCAGGTCAGGTAGACCAGACTTTTATGTAACAGAAGCAATATTTGTTTAATTAAACCACAGGAGGTCTAGATAGGTGTAGTGTCCCCTCCTTTGTTCCAAATCCAGCTAGACAGGGTGGATCACTGTGTTTGATTTAATCATCTTTATTAGGAAATGTGTATGGTATTCCAATGCCTTAAGATCCTCTTATGAACCTCTGCCAGATGTTCCTTTGAAATACATCTCTCTGTGTCCTTTGTGGATGTCTCTGCATTGCTGAACCTGTGTGAAACTCATTGTCTCCTGTGTGCAGCTGCCAGTCCTGCACTTTTTGGGTTCATCAACCATCCTGTGTGGATCTCCTGTGGTGAGCTGGTGTGATGAGCTGGTGTGGCTCAAGAACCATCCTGTGTGGATTTCCAGTGTAGCTCACCAACCACCTTGTGTGGAGTGTTGTGAGACTGCTCAGGATCGTAACTAGGTATGTGTTGAGTGTACCACTATACATAGCGCTGCAGGGTAGAGGGTGCTGTTGGCAGCACTTGTTAATTATCTGTTTTACCTACTTTCACTTCACTTGTAGCCCCCCTTTTGAAGCCCATCATCTACTGCATGCCCCTTTCACCTTCCCCCACCCCCTCTGTCACTAATATCTATAGAACATTCTATGAACTTAACTTGAGAGCTCTCTGTTCAAGATGCTGACATACTCCAAACTTAAACCCATTGCCTGTGGCATTGCGGTCAGACACTCTATTCCTTGAGCTATCTGCCCTTACATAGAAAGCATGAAAATTCTAAGCTACAGAATTCTAACTATTTGAATCTTACTTTGTACTTTGTGAAAAAATAATTAGCATTGCAGCTGAGCAGTTCTATGTAGTGTGTTGCTGCGATTGGATGTGTGGCTGCTGATTATGGCGATTTTTTTTAAAGTGCAATTAGCTTCATCTGGTTAGAAATGTCATAGTTTTTATAGCAGGATCAAATAGCTAAATGAGTATGGTATTTGACTGGAATTAAACAGGTTATGGGTATGAATCCTGGTTATACCAGTATTTGGAAATATAACATTTAAGAAAGGGTATTGTAACTGAAATAACAATGAGCTCTCAAGTTAAGTGCATGAATGTGGTTTAAAATATGTCATGACCCTTCACCACAATAGCATGCACCTTATGTCCCCATTGGAAAAATTCGGGGGAAGGTGGGGGGTGGGGGGGGGTGGGAGTGACCATTCTTTTTCTGGCACAGGGCACCAAAAAGTCTAGTTATGGACATGGGACTGTTTATCCCATCTCTTGTGTGAAGTGTTAAGGTGGAATACTGTAAAAGCTCTGTGTGGGGTGGGGGTGTGGATAATTAGATCAACAGTGTCTAGATCGACAATGTTTAGGTCAACCACTATAGGTCGACAGGTCAAAAGGTCGACATGAGGGTTTTTTTGTGTCGTTTACTTTGTAGAGTGACCAGGAACCCCAGTTAGTGCACCGTGTCCCCTCCGCTACCGCTCACTCGGCACAGATTACCATTCCAATCTTAGTCCATGTGGATCATTAAGTATGATAAAGTTAAAAAAAAAACTCATGTTGCCCTTTTGACCTGTCAACCTAACACATATTGACCTAGAAACCCTGTCAAAACCTTCCAACCCTGTCGACCTAGTGACTGTTGACCTATAGTGGTCGACCTAACATTGTTGACATAGACAGTGTCAATCTTTAAACCAGATCCCGTGGGGTGGTGAGTGACAATGACCTGTTATAACGTGGACTTGTAACTCATTCTGTTCGATTTGCTACCAGCTCATTGTTTTTGGTTGTTGCCCAAGTGTTTCTGTTCCTGTGTGCTGTGCCCAAATAAATAGTTGCAGTGATTTCATCTAGCTTGGTGTCTGAGTGATTAAAGGTACCCCATATATTCACACTGTTTACAATGTCAACATACATAATGTTGATATTTGGTCAGTGTAGAAATTTTGACAGCGTTGATATGTTTAATGTAAACATTCTGAACATGTTGAAATTTTGAATAAACATGTCAACATTCTGACTGTTGACATAGTGACTACATAAAGCAACAAACACTACTAACAGTGCTTGACAAATAGAGATATACCAAAGAACTTATCACTCTACAAAACATGAAAAAAAATTGATGGCAATAACATTGCCTATGAGGTACTAGTGTGTGTATGCATCTGTGTTCGTCACTGCAGTGCAACCCTCTACCTCCTATAAACATATTTCATCATTCCTTCATAATCTGTTTATGAGATAACTATATCTTACTTAGTATGCTATTAGCCTAAGCAACTAGGTCTGCAACAAGACAAGATCAATATTCCTTTCTTATTCCTATTCTTAGTCAAATACTATCACAGCTATTCACAGCTCACTAGGGACTGACCAATTGGTGCTTGGATACGTGAGACAAACTTTACAAGCAGTCAGGGGTACCTGAGCTATACTTTTTTTTTTACCTGGAAATTAAAATGGTAAATATTAAAATTAAATGGTTCAGAATATAATACATTGAGTAAATTGCTTTGATAATAAATGAACAAGTAAAATTGGTTGTAAAATATGCCTTCCTTGAGGGTCACCATAGTGATAAATAGATAATTTACTACTACTGTTATACTTTGCTTCAATCCTGAATATGCAGAACATTACACAAATCACAAACATGAACTGTACAATTGTGTTACATCTTTTGGGGAATTGCAATTAAGACCTAGGGAGTGAGCATTTTGAAACTGAAATTCTGTATCTGAGTTACAAATGCAGACCTTGAATTTTACTGAAATCCATTCAGTCTGACTTTTCCACTTCCTCATAACAATTAGATTTTTATCTCCCTTTGGCACTCAAATACGTCTAAAATGTTCATGACTTAATTTTATGAATGCAATATTTTACATAAAATTTATTGAAAAATGTAAAGAAACTCA